>NC_090265.1:148404643-149604643 GCF_040414725.1 Anabrus simplex | reverse complement strand
TTTATTTAGAGTCCTGGGCGCGCGTGTGACTTTTGAATAACGTGCATGCTTGTGAGTAACAAACCCTCCAAAACCCGGCATTAACATAGTGATTCTTAATATTAATTTCAGAAAAGAAACGCAGGTTAGTCATTGTTCTTCAGTTTTCAATATAGTGAAGCCAATCGTAGCTGTGGTGTTATTAGCCTTAAAATGTGACAGTGCCCGCTCACTCACTTCTGGCTCAATGAAGAACCCCTAAAGCAAGGACTAAAGGTATATCGACGTACTTGAAATATGCTGCCGGTGGAGGATACTAACTAGGGAACTGTACGAAGTCGTACAGAGAATTTCGATTTGATTTTTACATATTCGTAGAAGTCTTCTTAGTCTGAAACAGGTAGTGAGGGCCCAATGCTTCGCTGGTCCTTTTTAATGGGGCATTTGGGAGCTCCAAGTTGGCGGTGGGCGCCCTGAACTGTACAGTATATGCTAGCACACGTCAACTCTCACACCCAGCGGCTGTCTTACCTCGCCTTCCCTCTCAACTCGTTAAAAAATCTTCCACGAATATGTGAAAATCGAATCAAATTTCGCCGTCTGACTTCGTATCGTTCCCCGTTAAAAATCCCCTGGACGGAGAAGAGATCGAACTCCTCTATAAACGAAGAGGCTGGTATTCCGAATAGAACTTTCCACTCTTGTTAGACGGATGTGCATGTAATACGGAGACAAAATTAACCTTGAAAAGCTAGTTGTTCAAGGAAATGAAAACGGCATCAGCCTGGGTGGAAGAGCTTCCATAAGATGGGTAGAGATCAAAGATACACCTCACGCCCCTCTTCGAGTGATAATTCGGAAATAAGATAATCGCAAGCAATGTCGACTGCTGGTGGACACGCTCAAAGAGTAAAAGTAAGCATGAAATCACGATACTCAGATTTGAATTATGCGAATGAGAAGAAGTAAGGTAAGGCTGTATTCCGCCCGAAGGCAGGTCCGAACCTCCGTAGAGGTGTGCCTGAGCCGGAGTTTACATACGGTAGGGTGGCCAATTCCTTTCTGCTCCTCCATTCTCTTACCCCCACAAACAGCGCGTGGCAACCCATCCAAATCTTGACCACGCCCAATGTTGCTTAATTTCTGAGATCTCACGGGATCCGGTGTTTCAACACGGCTACGGTCGATGGACTGAGAAAAGAAAACCTTATATTATTACCTTTTTCTTTTTGTTGTTTTACGAATTTAGCCAGTATGGACCGCGTGTTAACAACCAATCTCGTTTTCAGTGCCTGTGTCCTGTTCGTATTCGGGCTTTGACATCCTGCCAGTATCTCTTGAGTCCATCGATCACCGCTTTCTTCCGCTACTCTGGTAAAAAGCTTCTCCGTCTTCTGGGTTCTGTCTCCAAGGTAACTTAAATCCTTGATATCTTTTCACCATCCTTCTGAAACTAACACTGTCGTTGCCTTTATCCTCCGTAATACCCACCTCCCTCAGATCCTTTTCGCACTTCTGGAGTCATCTCAACTTAGATGCCTTTGATTTTACCACTACGACTAAACTGTTTACATTCCACCGTCCAGGGGGTGTAGGCCTCCTGGACGGCAACGCCGTCTCTCAGGCCTCGAGAATTTTATCGGAGAAGCATAAGTGCCGATGTGGTGAGAGTGTTGGTGGCCGTGGCCTATACTAGGAACTGTCCTGGCATTCGCCTTAGCGCAAGAAAGTGGAAAACCACGAAGAACCATTTTCAGGACAGCCAATAGTGGGGTCCAGCCCCTATCCGTCTCCCGAATACAGGCGCGTAGAGCCACTGCTCGGCTGAGCGGTTGGAGTACAAAGCTGTCGGACCACGGACCAGCCGCGACCACCTGGGGGCTGAAACCCACTCAGTGTCCGCCGACCGACCCCTTTGGTTTTAGAAAATTCCAGATTTTCTTTGTGAGCCGGTCATTATTCACACGGAAAGTATGCCCGTAAAACAACACTCTTCTCTATGTAATTAATATTATTCATTGAAATGATATAATTATCAGATCATCATTTGGTTATGTTGCGAGCACGTGAAGGAACAGCTACACGCGTGCGGCCTATAGACAACCTAAGATGACGATAGAAAATAAGAACGACTGAAAAGTGCAAGAACTAAATTGCAATGTAAACGAAGAACTGGGGCCATTGGAAATTAAAAGATGGAGGACAGTGATCAGAGGGCCGAAAAACTACAGGAAAAGCTTATAAACCTTAATACCTTCATGGTGCATGTATTGACATAGGATATTGTCCCGACAGATGAATACATGCTGCAGCCTCACAGGACATTTAACTACGGACTATTTATAGGTGCGCATTTGATAAATTCCTGATGCACTGGAGAATGGATACTCACAGACATAGCTACGGGCACTCTGTTTGATTTACTAAGGGTCGTCAGTAACAAGTGGCATTAGACTCGGGGCACTGCCAACAGGGTTTCAAACACACACACTCCATCTCATCAACAAGACAGTTGGAGAAAAACTAGCCCAGGGCGGCCCATTAACACGAATGCGTCATCCGCTTTACACAGCGTCCAACATGATTGCTTCAAGAGAAGAAATCTGCGTTTCGTTCGTTCGTTAAGAATTTAGCGTGGCTGCAGCAAGCCTGGTGCAATCGTAATATGGCAGACCGTCCAACGGTGGGGGAACTGCGAGTTATTGGAGTGGAAGATACTGTTATGGTTTCTCAATTCAGAAGTCACACATGTCCTTAATCCATATATCAGCGACGTACAACAAGAAAACTGTCAGGACAGTTCTGATGATTGGCGAGTGGGGGCTAGTAGCCGAGTAATAGCGTTCAAGATCCCGAATAATGCATGCGGGATTATTACAATGAAATATCCGATCACTGTCTTTTTGATACTTCATATAATTTGAAGTCTATTATTATTATTATTATTATTATTATTATTATTATTATTATTATTATTATTATTATTATTATTATTATTATACATACATTATCATTATAGACAGTTATGTATTTCAGCGTTCAGTCTGCAAGCCTCACTGAATTTACTAAACGTCGCCACAATCCTCGATTTCCAACTAGTGTTGTGGCCTCATTTAGTTCTATACCTCTTATCTTTAAATCGTTAGAAACCGAGCCTAACCATCGTCGTCTTGGTCTACCTCTCCTTCCCTTACCCTTCATAGCAGAGTCCATTATTCTCCTAGGTAAACTATCCTCCTCCATTCGCCTCACATGACCACACCACCGAAGCCGGTTTATGCGTACAGCTTCATCCATCGAGTTCATTCCTAAATTAGTCTTTATCTCCTCATTACGAGTACCCTCCTGCCATTGTTCCTACCTGTTTTTACCAGCAACCATTCCTGCTACTTTCATGTCTGTTACTACTAAATTATGAATAAGATAGCCTGAGTCCACCCAGCTTTCGCTCCCGTAAAGCAAAGTTCGTCTGAAAACAGACCGATATAAAGATAGTTTCGTCTGGGAGCTCACTTCCGTCTTACACAATACTGTTGATCGCAACTGCGAGCTCACTGCATTAACACCTTGATTCAATCTCACCCTGGAAGAACACACAGTGTAAATACTTAAAATTATCGACCTGTTCTAGCTTTGTATCACCAATCTGACATTCAGTCCTGTTGAATTTCCTACCTACTGACATTAATTTAGTCTTCGAGGGGCTTTTCCATACCATACTCATTGCACCTATTTTCAAGTTCCAAGATATTAGACTGCAGGCTTTCGGCACAATCTGCTATTAAGACCAAGTCGTCAGCATAGGCCAGACTGCTTACTACATTTCCACCTAACTGAATCCCTCCCTGCCATTTTATAGCAGATGATCCATGTAAACTACGAACAGCAAAGATGAAATATTACAGCCTTGTCTAACCCCTGTAAGTACCCTGAACCAAGAACTCATTCTACCATCAATTCTCACTGAAGCCCAATTGTCAACATCAATGCCTTTGATTGCTTTTTTAATAATCTACTTTTAATTCCATTGTCCCCCAGTATGGCGAACATATTTTCCATCGATACCCTGTCATATGCTTTCTCTAGATCTACGAAACATAAACACAACTGCCTATTCCTCTCGTAGCATTTTTCAGTTACCTGGCGCATACTGAAAATCTGATTCTGACAACCTCTCTGTGGTCTGAAACCACACTGGTTTTCATCCAAATTCCTCTCAACGACTGACCACACCCTCCCTTCCAAGATACCAGTGAATACTTTGCCTGGTATACTAATCAGTGAGAGACCTCGATAGCTGTTGCAATCCTTCCTGTTCCCTTTCTTATAGATAGGTGCAATTGCTGTTTTTACGCAATCTGAAGGTACCTTACTAACACTCCATGCTAATTTTACTACTCTATGAAGCCATTTCATCCCTGCCTTCCCACTATACTTCACCATTTCAGGTCTAATTTCATCTATTCCTGCTGCCTTATGACAATGGAGTTTATTTACCATCCTTTCTACTTCCTCAAGCATAATTTCACCAACATCATTTTCCTTCTCTCCATGAGCTTGGCTGTTTACAACACCACCAGGACGATTTCCTTTTACATTGAGAAGATGATCAAAATATTCCCTCCACCTCTCCAGTGATTCCCTGGGATCTATTATGAGTTCACCTGAATTACTCAAAACACTGTTCATTTCCTTTCTCCCTCCCTTCCTAAGATTATTTATTACTGTCCAGAAAGGTTTCCTTGCTGTTTGACCTATCCCTTCCAGGTTGTTACCAAAATCTTCCCATGACTTCTTTTTGGATTCAACAACTATTTGTTTCGCTCTGTTTCTTTCATCTACATACAAATCCCTGTCTGCCTCGGCCCTTGTTTGGAGCCATTTCTGATGTCTCCTTTTTACGTTTACAAGCTGCTCTCACTTCATCATTCCACCAAGCTGTTCGCCTCTTCCCATCTTTACACACAGTTGTTCCTAGGCATTACCTTGCTGTTTCTACTACAGTATCCCTGTATGCCACCCATTCACTTTCTATATCCTGAACCTGCGTACTGTCTACTGTTCGAAACTTCTCACTAATCATATCCATGTACTTCTGTCTAATTTTCTCGTCCTGGAGATTTTCTTCCCTTATTCGTTTGCAGACAGAATTCACTTCTTTACCCTAGGCCTAGAGATACTTAGTTCACTACAGATCAGATAGTTGTCTGTATCATCGAAAAATCCCCGGAAAACTCGTACATTCCTAACATATTTCCTGAATCCGAAGTCTGTTGATATGGTCTATTATGGATATGGTACCCCTAACCTCTCACGTGTAGCGGTGAATAGCCTTATGCTTGAAGAATGTATTCGTAACAGCTAAACCCATACTAGCACAGAAGTCCAGCAAACGCTTCCCATTCCCATTAGCTTACATATCTTCCCCACATTTACCAATCACCCTTTCGTATCCTTCAGTTCTGTTTCCAACTCTAGCATTTAAATCGCCCATTAGCACTATACTATCCTTGCTGTTCACCATGACCACGATGTCACTCAATGCTTCATAAAACTTGTCAACTTCATTCTCATCTGCACCCTCACATGGTGAATACACGGACACAATTCTAGTCCTAATTCCTCCAACTGACAAATTTACCCACATCATTCGCTCATTTACGTGCCTAACAGAAACTATGTTGTGTGCAATGGTATTCCTGATAAAGAGCCCTACCCCAGACTCTGCCCTTCCCTTTCTAACACCCGTCAAGTACACTTTATAATCTCCTATCTCTTCCTCGTTATCTCCCCTTACCCGAATATCACTTACTACTAGCACATCCAGACGCATCCTCTTTGCTGACTCAGCCAGTTCTACTTTCTTTCTTCCATAAGCCCCATTAATATTGATAGCTCCCCATCGATTTCCATTTCGTTCGCCAAGTTGTTTCCAAGGAGTCCCTCACCTGTCAAATGGGAGTGGGACTCCGTTACTCCCATAGGTCCGAGTCTTGCTTAAACAATTCTGAGCTCGGTAAATCCATGAAGCAGGATGCTACCATACTTGCACATAGTCCATGTCAGGATCTCTCCTCTAACGGGTTATGGACCACCGGTGGATTGTATAGTCCTAGCCGCCTGAGCACAAGGAGGGCCACGACTCGGAATATGTCCGAGATGCCCACTCCCATTCCATAGCAACTGGTATCCCGACTCTCAGGACCACTTACTAGGCCACTCAGCCGTTGCTCATGGTTCACGAACTAGGAAGTGACTACAGTAACCCACAAAAATGAACCATTATTATTATTATTATTATTATTATTATTATTATTATTATTATTATTATTATTATTACTATTATTATTATTACCAGTAGTAGTAGTAGTATTCAATTTATTGAACTTCCCGTTTTTTGCTGTGCATTTAAAGTAAACATTAGGTGATGAGTAGGAGTTGGCTAACGTATCGTATTCTAATGATTCATAGTAGTTCATTTTTAAGTGCCTACGGGAGTCGCGATCGAACCGGCTATCTCTAAAAGGGTATAAAACCTAACCTATTTCCTCATGAAGGTTGGTAAAAAGTAATTATTAAACTATTTCTCCTCTTACAAGGGTCACCCTTGATTTCGAACGCTCTGAACCACACAAACATATGCCTAAATCATAGATCGTTCATCACAATATCTGTGTTCTGAGTCATTTCCACTCAAAACGGTACATTCTTCCTTGGGAGACATCTCGATAATCGTCAGTTCAAGTCCTAAGAAAGTAACTTGGGTAACGCAAGGACACATAATATGTACATATATATATAGTACTGAGGAATATACATGTAAATAATAGTGTTATTGGCTTTCCGCCCCACTAACCACTTATACGATTTTCGGAGACGCCGATGTGTCGGAAGTTAGTCCCGCAGGAGTTCTTTTACGTGCCAATAAATCTACCGACACTAAGCTGACGTATTTGAGAACCTTCGAATACCACCGGACTGAGCCAGGAGCGAATCTGTCAAGTTAAGGTCAGAAGGCCAGCGCCTCAACCGTCTGAGTCACTCAGCCCGGCCGTGCACTTGTAGTTGAGAAATGAATACATGCACACGTTCATTCTTGTACACGTATAATCAGAATTACTACAAATAACATGCTCAAAAGAAAATCTTCCTTTTGTTTATCTGGCTCGTTTATGAGATGTAACAGACATCCTATATAGAGTAGAAGAAAGATCAAGTGAAGTTCTTTCAACCCTTTGATGCATCGAGTGAATGGGGCTATCGTGAAATTCTAGCCGACTCTACGAGTCACTGAACTGTGAACTGGCCGTACACGATATATCGATATAGCTACAAAGAATACGGCGAAATATATTCGCTGCACTTGGGAGGCCTCCCTGTTTCACTGAAAGCTCAATCTGACATACTCTGGAAATATCAATAAAAAATTTTCAGTCTGTAACAGAATACAGCCGTGATTTATCCTCAACCAAAGTCCCTATTGAGTAACTGTACTTATTCTTGCATCTTCCAGTCTTAAAAAAGGAAGTTTCATAATCTCTATTTGAGCTTAATTATACTAAAACAAATTTATGTGTAACTAGGCGTTGTACTCGTCGTTGACGAGGGAGTTAATATACAGAGTGGGCCGAAAGTAACATTACAGTTGTTTCACTATTCGTTTCACAGTTTTGATCAAATATTTCAAGACACTAATTTCAAGTCAGTATTCTATATCCTATATCTACGTTTCATAGATGTTATTAATCTATTTCCCGATATATCGGTTTGATTTTGACTTTTTTATACTTGACCGCTACTCAGGCTTACCACAAATAACATGTTCAAGATATACTGTTCTTCGTTTTAATAATCTGAATGAAGATGCAGCTAACACGATATTATCGATGTAGCCGTAAAAGCACTGCGAAGTAAGTTCGCTGCACTTGGATGTCCTCTCTGCCGCTTTATCATTCTGAAGAAATAATATATATAAATACACTATAATTCAATAGAGAAAAAGTGAGAAATGAACTAATGATCTTAACAGAATAATGAAATGTACAACAATCGCAAAGTATTTAAATCTAGAACAAAGTGATTCCTTACGAAACGAGTACTGAAAGTGTGAAAATGCGGATCACGTGGGCCCAGCATTGCAAGGAGCTTGTAACATTCCCCACACTTCACGCCAAGTTATTTATCACATAAGAAATGCATTTGAAATCACAGGTTCGGGGGTTAATTTACAGAAATCTGGTCGTCCTAAGACTTCTATACCAGAACTAGTTGCTCTAACATTTGTAAACAGTCCAGAGAAGTCTACGCTTTGTTTCATAGTATTATGGGCAGGTTCGAAAAATGTTCCAAAGGAAAAGGAGGTCAATTTGAGCACTTATGAGATTAAAATGTGTTACCTGCATTGACTGTGTCAAACTGACTACTGACCTACTGACTGTAAGGCTGCTTTGGCCCATCCTGTATAATTGTAGCGCTATCACCATCTAGCGGAGTTGAGTGACAGCAGATGAGACAGAGCATAGCTATATTAACAGAAATAGTCAGCCAGTGTAATTGTATTATTTTATTATTTTTATGCACTTAGGACATTACAGGACATCACATTTCATTACCTTCTGCATCAGTGATAGTAAAGCATTAAAGGTCATGGCTTCCAAAACCCTCATGATGATTCCTTTTTCCCTCAGTCTTCGAGTGTTTTTCTTCTCATTTCGATAGTTTTTTATTATATTGCTGATCAATAGGGGATAATGACCACGCAGTTTTACAGCTCATTAAAATAATCACAACGATCACCACCATCTCCAGCCAGTTCGTTATTTATGAAGACTGAACAATATTTCCACATCAGCGATGTTCGCCACTGATGGACGTGGCAGTAAAAACCCTAATTCATGAACATCTCTATTATTATACCTCAGAGACTGAAATATATATATATATATATATACCGAGCTCGAGAGCTGCAGTCGCTTAAGTGCGGCCAGTATCCAGTATTCTGGAGATAGTAGATTCGAACCCCACTGTCGGTAGCCCTGAAGATGGTTTTCCGTGGTTTCCCCATTTTCACACCAGGAAAATGCTGGGGCTGTACCTTAATTAAGGCCACGGCCGCTTCCCTCCCACTCCTAGCCCCTTCCTGTCCCATCGTCGTCATAAGACCTATCTGTGTCGGTGTGACGTAAAGCAACTAGCAAAATAATAAATAAATATATACCGGGTGGTACAGCTGCCCCTATTTTTTCCCGAATATATGCAACCAGCTAGGACGTAAATGCCTCTTAGTCCCATCTTGCGCAACACCTTACAACAATGTTATGTGCAGTTAACCCGATGTAGACTTCTCCGCACAATGGAAAAATGGTACAATAGGCAGTAAGTGAGGTCCATCTCAAAAATACTGTACCATTTTATGTAGAGCGGTGTCCAATACTCTACTGATTTTTACGAAATGTTACTATACTGTACAAACCATAAACACGCCTATAGCTGTCGGTAGAGAATTGCGCACCTGATTGGTCCAAGAGGCCATTTCCTTTTGATAGAAAGGGTGGTCGTGGTATCATAGAAAACGTGATAGGGTAAGACCAATTACAGACATGTCAATGCACCACCATTTTGTACAGTCTCATCACATCGAAATTGATAGAAACGTGTTTTTCACTGTAGTTTATAATCTGTGGCACGCAAATGCTGTACAGCAGATGTGATAGCTTACGCCATGTAATTACTACCGTTAGAGCGATCAAAAAAGGCATAAAACGCGACCATAAGGCTGTAACTCATCAGTAACTTGTCGAAGGGGGAACTTCCGCTCTCCTCGTGAATACAGAGTTACAAGGGTGGCGCTTGTACGTTGCAAATAGCTGAGCGGAATTACGTATGGAAGACGTACCTCGATAGGTTACTTGAAGCAGGAAGGGTTCCAAGCATTCTTGAGTCATGCATTTTTTAATGTCATTTCGTATTCGCCTAGGCATCGTTTACGAAGACCTTTCTGAAGTCTCCGATATTCTTCTACGGAAGTTATAATAAACAGGTATCATAAATATCGCCACATACGCACCGATTGTGAAGACCACCTGAAACATAACGCTGACTCATTCAACCAAGTAACACGTAGAAAATGGTTGCAACTATCTGGGCGTAAGAGAGACGCGATTCTTTAGTTCACTGTGGTGTTTGCACATTCGAGTTCAGAACTTTTAACATCAACGATCAGTATCGAAGCGATAGCCTAGGTAATTCCATTAGTACAGAGCTACGAGATCAATTCGTTGTCGCCTGCAGTGGCTACATGGCACCAATCGCAGCAAGCATATGATATGTTAGCAGGCAATTAGAGTTCGAATCTAGTTACGAGCTTTTCTATTTTATTTTTATATTATACTTGTAAGGCCATTCGTAATAAATATTTAACGTTCTTAAGTCTCAAAAGTAATTTGCCACCTTTACAAAGAAAGCATACATACGAAAGGAATAATAACATGCGACTTCCATATGGCAAACGACTACAGGGAATGAAGCGCAGTGCACGTGTTGTCAACATTCTGACCCACCCATTCAACCAAGTAACTGCGCACGTTCGACTCGAAGACCAACTAACAGCGGTCTACACTTCATACTTAGGGCACATGAAACAGCATATCGTAATCCTAGCAGCAACGTGTGAGCACGTACTGTACGGTTAGCACGAAAGCAAACATTATGTATTCATGGGATGATTATGTGAATATGGTACTACTTTATGGAGAAGCAAGGCAAAGTGCACGGGAAGCCAGACGCTTGTATCAAGAACGATTTCCTGGACGAAGGCTGCCAACTGCAGATACATTTCGACGTGTTGAAAGACGGTTGCGTGCAACGGGGTCATTTCATACTTACCCCCCGTTCGGGATGCTCCAATGATGTCTGGAAATAATGACGAAGCTGTTCAAAATGCAATTGCATACAACCCGCACACAAGCTCACGGGCCATAGGAAATGAACTGAACATCAGTCATGTATCTGTACTGCGAATATTGCACCGCCATAAATTCCAACCTTTCCATCAACAGCTGCACCAGGAACTTCACGGAGATGACTTTCCAAAACGGATAGAATTTTCGAAATGGATATTACAAAGAGTTGAAGCTGATGCGAATTTCTTAATGGACATTATCTTTAGTGATGAATCCAGATTTCACAACAACGGAACTGTTAATCGTCACAACTTCCATTACTGGAGCGTTGAAAATCCTCACTGGATCAGGGGAGCTCGATTTCAGGTACAATGGGGCGTCAACGTGTGGTGCGGGATACTAGGTGACAAGATAATTGGACCATATTTCATCGAAGGAAACCTCACGGGACGACGCTATCTAGAGTTTCTTCGTGAGTACCTCCCACTCTTATTGGAGGATGTGCCCCTTATGACACGGTTACGGATGTGGCTCCAGCAGGATGGAGCTCCCCCACACTGGTCGTTGGCAGTACGGAACCAGTTGCATAGGACATATCCTGGACGATGGATTGGACGAGGGGGTCCAGTCACATGGCCGGCTAGATCACCTGACCTTACTCCACTCGACTTTTTCCTCTGGGGTTATTTAAAGGAAAGAGTCTATGAGCAGGAGCCTGAGAGCCCGAATCATTTACGGCGGCTCAACACGGAAGCCTGCAGGCAGATTACACCACATATGTTGCAGCAAGCAAGAATGTCTCTCCTCCACCGTGCTCAGATGTGTATTAACGAAGCAGGTGGTCATTTTGAACATTTGCTTCATTAATCGAATGGCCATGCATAAGCCCATCGCACCGCTGTCGGTACAATCTCACTTTATTGCAAATAGCTCTTTTAAGAGCTCCTTAAAAAACAAACATAGCTGAGTACCTGCAATATGAGAACTGATCATGATTTAGATTTGTCGTCAACAACACGACTCTCACGAACATCAACAACGCAATAAAAATATTCGTCGTACACAGGACTCGAACCGCCTACTAACGAACACCGGTACTCCCCTCTAACTTTTAGCAAACTCGGCTATCACGTGTTGCTGTTAAGCACTGCTGTGTCGCTGCTACTTCTAGTCATTCACCAATAATATTCTCTGTACAGGACGTTTCTGCGACACATTATTTTCACGATTCTTTACCATCAATCGGTATTTTATCATTAATGCTGATTTGCTTGACACGAATAAGCGAATTATGGATAGCGTTGTAAGAGCAGACATTGTAGTGAGTAGTCAAGGTCAATATTTTTAGGTTCGACTATAATCTGCGGGTTGCATAAAACTGAGTGAATAGGGGCAGCTGTACCACCCGGTATATGTTCTGTAGTATTGTTGTGTAATTGTTATTACGTGCCATTTTTTACATAACTAATATTTACAGAGATATTTTGGAGTTTATTAAAATAGCATATTCGCGATTATCTCTACTTTCATTCGTAACATCAATGAGGACGGAACACAAAAGGTTAAACATTTGGTTTTACACAACTTTTATAAAGTAATTTATCTATATAGGCGATATTAACGAGGAAATTTGGCATAAGCTGATTTTCCTCTTAATATTGTTACGTCACTGTAGGCTACTCAAATAATATGTAGCATAGTGCACTCTCCGAATATCCTTGAATATAAAAGCGGAGTTTCATGAAGTAATATTGAGCTGGTTTACCATGATTTTCATACAAATATTCAGACAGGCAGACAGGCTAAAATGGAACTGATCCTGTTTCCGACCTTTGTATACCTAATCCGAGATAAATACAAAGTTTAGAGACAAAATGTGAAGTGTAATACCATATTTCAAAAAGGAACATTAGTACTCTCAGTAGTATATGATCACAAGGATCGTGAACTGCAAATATTATATTTGATCTTATAATTCAGTGATAAAAATATAGCAAACGGTAATGAGCAAGAAAAGAGAAATAGAAACACTGAAAAACGTGCAACATGCAGCCTTATCATTCTGAAGAAGAAAGCACAGATAAGTACACTATATCTAAAGAGGAAGAAATGTGAAAAATGACGTAACCGGGCGAGTTGACCGTGCGGTTAGGGACGCGCAGCTGTGAGCTTGCATCCCGGAGGTAATGGGTTGAAACCCGACTGTCGGTAATGCTGAAGAGGATTTTCCGTGGTTTCCTATTTTCACACCAGGTAAATTCCGGGGCTTTTCCTTTCCTGTACGGCCGTTTCCTTCCCACTCCTAGCACTTCCCTATCCCATCGTCGCCATACGACCTATCTGTGTCGGTTGGACCTAAACCAAATTTTATATAAAATATAAAAATTACGTAAATATGGTTAAAGTCTTAAGACAAACATGTGAAGTACAGGTAAAAAATGAAATGGCATATGGTTTTTAGTGCCGGGATGTGTCCGAGGACTTCGGCTCGCCAGGTTCAGGTCTTTTGATTTGACTCCCGTTGGCGACCTGCGCGTCGTGATGAGGATGAAATGATTATGAAGACGACACATACACCCAGCCCTCGGGCCAGGGGAATTAATCAAGTATAGTTTAAATTTCCGACCCTGCCGGGAATCGAACTCGGGACCCTTTGACCAAAGGCCATCATGCTAACCATTTAGCCATGGACCCGGACAGAAGTACAGGTAAATGAAATGTCGTATGGCTTTTAGTGCCGGGATATCCTAGGACGGGTTCGGCTCGCCAGGTGTAGGTCTTTCTATTTGACACCCGTAGGCGTCCTGAGCGTCGTGATGAGTAAATTATGATTTAGACAACACATACACCCAGCCCCGTGCCATTGGAATTAACCAATTAAGGTTAAATTCCCCGACCAGGCCGGGAATCGAACCTGGGACCCTCTGAACCGAAGGCCGGTACGCTGACCGTTCAGCCAACGGGTCGGACAGAAGTACAGGTGATTTTTCAGGATGTTCAAAGAGGCCTTATTACACCAATTGCGATGTCTTCCACAATGCTATGCCTCATTACTCATTCTTTCAAGATGTTCGAAGTATAGTTGGCCAGACTACCTCCACTACCGAACAGCAGCCCCCTACAAGACAAATTATTTTATCGAATGGTGTAGTGCTGGTTGCAGTAGGATGCACGGTTCATAAATGTCTCTTCTCTCGGTGTGAACTACAGCAGCCTCACCTGCTTTTCAAAGGGTATCTGAGGGTCTTGCACCACAGCTCAGTGTGTGTGTGTGTGTGTGTGTGTGTGTGTGTGTGTGTGTGTGTGTGTGTGTGTGTGTGTGTGTGTGTGAGTGTGTGTGTGTGTGTGTGTGTGTGTGTGTGTGTGTGTGTGTGTGTGTGTGTGTGTGTGTTCGGCGGTTGATACATCATATGTCCGCTCTCCGTTTAGATCCGTTGGAAGGCACGCAATTGACTTCTGTATAAACGTGCCACTTCAGTTCGTGTAATGCGCTGGCTTTAGACGATCTGACTTTATGGCGTCGGTTATTTCCTTGCAGCGCTCCCTTTGGACTGATACCCAGCACCTGTCCAAGATTTCCAGTCTCCCCCGTAGCTTGGATGGCGACACTGGAATGTACTTGAGCATTTACCACGAACTGAAGAGATGGTATTTTAAGCGCATTCGTCCACTCTGATGAGGAAAGATCTATGCGATTTATCACTCACTGGTTACTTTTTAGTAGGGCAGCGTACACACCGAGTCCTTTTCCTCTCAGCGAATATGAAGAAAATGTACTGATGGACCTATCCTTCAGAACCTTTCCTATTCTCCTCCCCGTCTGACGGTATCGAGTCATCAATATTTAGTTTACGAAGACCGATTTCTTCTCGTCTGCTAGGTATCGGAGACCGTGGAGGGGAATATTGTTAGCGCGCGGCAGATGACTAAAGATATTAAATTGCTAAAATACGCTCCCATTTTAGCCTTCACTAGACTCAGACCACGAAGATATTTTGGAGCGTAGGTCATCCCATCTGGACAATTATAGGCCAACGATTTTTTTTCAACTACTCTTAGTAACGTGTCTTCATCGTCCAGTAAGCAATTCGTTACCTTTGTTAATGGCGTGCATTGCAAAGGAATATAAATTTATTTATATAGGTAATCTCTCATGAAACTGTTTACTAGATTGAGTTGATGTTCTTCTCCTTTGAACATCCAGCTATGGTTAGATCGTGATGGAAGAGAATACTACTGTATATCGTCGTTGCCGGGGTAAAACCTCCTAAGTGATAATATTTTTGGAGATATATTGACCCGCAGCACATACATTATGAAGACAGGGAATACCTTGACAATATTCACACAATATTGCAACTTAGATGACTTAGGAGGTTTTATCCCGTCAGCGACGATATGCCCATTAACTGAGAGAATTTGATAAATTGTCTGTTTCATCTCAGCAACAAGGAATTTCCTTATCATGGTGCTAAATGTGTGCATGAACTCTACAAAATACAAGAACAGGTTTTAAATATTAATAATTATTGTCCATGGAGAATTTGAGCAATTTTATCGGCAGAGATCCCGTGAGGATATTCTTCCTGGTAACGCAAATTCCTTTAAGCTTTCTGTCTGAAGCCTTTGTGAAAGAACAATCCTGTAATAGCATCTAGGTCTGTGCTCCTGTTTATTTCCACACCCCTTACTTATCGATTATTAAGAAATGAGTTTAAATATCCTAAGCTTTGTTTCTCTCTGCCTTCACTTGATGGCCGACTCCATTGTTCAACAAGATAACCTTCAATCATGTATACGCCTCATACGACCCTACCACCGATGCTAATTCCAAGGATCTTCATCCATAGTGATTATTTTTTCGTTTACTTTCTCATTGTGAATGCCATTGTTCCCACCTGTATGTACCAGAAGACATCGTAATATCTTTCATTTATTACACTTAAAGTATGGATAATTTACACTGCATTCACCCATCTTTCATTGTCGTACTGCAATGTCCATCTGAAAGCAGAAAATAATATTCTGTCCAAGAGCTGAACCCTTTCTTACGGAATACCGTTGATTGTAGCTACGAGGTCACTGTGTTTACTAAACCTTGATTGGATTTCACTTACTCTTCTACCCTCCTAGGATAATATACTCCGTATGTTCTTGAAATGATCCGTCTCTCCCAGTTTCCATTTTTCTTACTTGACGCAAAACCCTCTTAGACTACTTCGCACCTGATATCTTTGTAGTCATGGAAATGTTAAATTTCACATGATAGGTATAAAACAGGCATGTTTGAATTATACATTTTTGGCAATGTACTGGTAGGTATTGAAAGCTGTATTTTAACAGTAGATATTGACGAAAAATGAAATATTTGAGTTTTTGTGATACAATTCATACGCATAATCCTAAACACAATAACATTATGAACATATCTCTTTCGGATAAACATTTTCAACGACCAATTTATAAGAAGATACACAAGATTTATTTAGCACAGCGTCGCTGCCGGGACAAAACCTCCCATGTGAAAAATTTTAGCTTAGAACTTTGGCCGGTGACGTTCTGTCATCTAAGGTGCACTATTATCTCTCTTCATAATGTATGTGCTGCGGGTCAGTATATCTCCAAAAATATTATCACTTAGGAGGTTTTGTCCCGGCAACGACGATAGGCTATGGCTTGTAGTGCCGGGAATGTCCGAGGATATGTTAGTCTCGCCTGGTGCAGGTCTTTTTTATTTTACGTCCGTAGGTAAGGTGGATGTCGAATGATGATAACAATGAGGTAAGGAGAGTTTTAAACCCGGTTTCGGCACATGGCCTACTCCTATCGAATAACACCAAGGGTTCTGATCAAGGCTTAATGTTTCCATCTGACAGACGAATCACCACCAGCAACGTCATATTCCCTCACTCCTTAAGAACACAGAGGATAGATTTGGAATTGAATCCAGGCTGTTTGCACACAATCCAGTGATTATAACTTTCATAACATCACTTCTCCTCTTCTGTTAGCCAACATTTTGATTGCGGGACTGGAACCGGATTGTCATGGTGTTGACGCCTTAACCCTCATGGCCACCAAGCGGGTTGATAAACAAGATGAAATCCAACACTTCCAGAATGTGGTGACGGAATAAGGGATTCGGTGTCGTTGTGAATTCTGCATGGTAAGAGTTAAAGGAAAATTTGCTGCAGATGAGGATAAAGGTTACATAGAAATCAGAGAATGATGCAGGAAAACTGACATAGCGACAGCATTGCATAAGGCAAACGACAAGGAGAGAAATGATGATTAATCAGTCCAAATGTATTGTTATTCTCTACACTAAATGTTTGTGCTGAAATCCTCCAAGATATATCGGTCGGTTGACTGGTGTATCAAATAGCTGTCAAAGGGATTTTTAGTATACTAATGCGAACCTGCAGTGTATTTCAGATGTGTTTTTGATATCACAAGGGAATTTACTCATACGTTTCGGATAGAAGGCTTTTTTTGTTTTTCTTGTTGTGCTGTTGCTTAATTCAAGAGACCTCATGTACCATGGTCTAGAGGCAATATTGTCAGCATACCTGTATACTATATATCGACGGCTTACTTCTAAAAGCTCGTACCTCGCAATGCTCTTTCTTCCCATTATCTTCCTTAAGACTGGTCACGCCTCCCAGCCACATAATGATACGCAGCCCATCAGAGCAACTTTCGTTGTGCTCATTTTCCAATGCGGATGTGTAACGGAAAGAGAACATTGTAAGTAGGCCTACTTACACGCACTCTATATCTCGGAACGTGTAGCGAATTGTGTATGTATTCATTCACTGCATTTCTCTTGTATGGACTGTGAACGTAATCCTTATCGAATAAGAATATCGATGGCTTTCTTTAAAAACCTCGTAAGTCCGAATACTCTTCCTATCCATTATATTCCTTAAGACTGGTCACACCTCCCAGCCACGTATGGATACGCAGTCCATCAGAACAATGTCCGTTGTGTTCATTTTCCTATGCGGACGATTAAACGAAAATGAACCATACATGCATTGTACACTAGGAGTGCGTAAATACGCAATACAAACGTGCATTCCTACAGTACGGTACTGTAAGGTTCATTTTCCTTTACACGTGGGCATAGCAAAATGAACACACCATAATTTGTTCTGATGGACTGCATATCCATACGTGGCTGGGAGGCGTGGCCAGTCTTAAGGAGAATAATTGATAGGAAGAGCAATGTGGAATACAACCTTTTTTCCGGTCGAGCGACGATATACCTAACATGGTGCATGACCTATACAGAGGGAGTTACTCACTCAATCCGTCTTCTCAGGGCAACCGTGAATGAAAGTGGTTGAGGACACAGAGTTGTAAACAGTTGTAAATTTCTTGGAAGTTACGTCAATAATCTTCAGCAGATTGTTTGTTCCACGTGGTATTTAGTTTAAAAATATTAAAAAAAACATTTCCGAAGAAATAATGCCGTTATTTAATATATTAAATGACCTGTAACATACATATATTAATACTTAAGTTAGAATATAGGAGCTATAATGGATGACATGTCGTGTCAAAAACGCGAATGTGACAATGCTCTTCCCATCAATTATTTCCCTCAAGACTGGCCACGCCTTCCAGTCACACACTGATGTGCAGTCCACCAGAACATTTTTCGGTGAGTTCATTTCCCTATGCGCATGCGTAAGTGAAAATGAACCTTACTGTACCGTACTGTAGTAATGTATGTTTCCATGATATATTTACCTAGTCCAAGAGAATGGTGTACTTAAGGTTCATTTTCCTTCAAACCACCGCATAGGAAAATATTCTGATAGGCTGCATATCAATATGTCGCTGGAAAGCGTGACCAGTCTTAAGAGAAATAATTAATAGGAAGAACATTGTCGCATTCGCGATTTTGGCACAGCAGCGACGAGTACTCGCGTTAAAATTTACAGCGCGAGCAGCGCAGTGTTAAACACTACTGTGTTGTTAAGGCAGTCGAGGTAAACAACGATACTGACAGTTTGGAACAGTGGCGTCGAGCGGGGCAAAGCGTTATCTGCAACCCCCTTGCCCCCACTGAAAAATGATCATAGGTGGGCAGAGTGCCATTTCGACCCCCCCCCCCGCCCCAAAGAAAAATTCTCCTCCAGGATGCTCTCCTTACAGCGCGGAGTTTGGTAGTCTTCAGGGGCTACTAAGGCGTTAAATCTGGAGAAGGTGATGGATAATTTTATATAAACAAATGAAATTAGGAAGCTGGCATTGCGTCAGAGGACTACATTTCTCAATGGAGACTGTTCAGTGAGCACATAAGGTGGTAGAGATTTTCACATTTCGAATCATTAAATGCATAGTACGCAGTACGGTAATAGGATATTTACTAAGAAAATGTATTTTCAAAGTAAGTTATAATTTTTTACTTGTGATTATTTTTGATAGCTTTGTACGTAAAACATTCCTTCAAAAATATTTATTGTATTCATGAATCAAGTTCTAGTTTGCTGTTTGCTTGTGGATAACATTGAAAACTCCGTACTTAAGATTCGTTCAAAAAAGTATTTGTGAAACAAGCTCTAGTATTGCTCTGTTTGATTGTGAATATTGTTATTTTATAGCAATGCTTGTATTAATAGTTTTTTCCTCATTTCATGTGCCTGTGTTCATGTTAATCAGCCCCCCCCCCCCCCTCACACAAAAAATATCCTGCTTTGGAAAGGAACTGAATTGTGCCGGAAGTTATGTTGAGGAGTGAATATGTATGTGGATGTGTACGTGCTTGAATGAGTAAGCGTAGGCTTATATGTGGGAGTGCGAGCGATTTGGAAAAGTTACCCTGACAGTGAATGGCTGAGCAGTACACTTGATTAGGGCCTCTCCCTTTGCGCTCCAAATCTTCTCCTTGTAGTTTGGCATAAAATGTCAGAGATCACTGACGGCTGGGTTGTTAGTAGTCTACGTAAAAGAAGTGCGGCTCCATGGCTAAATGGTTAGCGTGTTGGCCTTTGGTAACAGCGGTCACGGGTTCGATTCCCGGCAGAGATGAGAACTTGAACCATCATTGTTTAATTCCGCTGGCGCGGGGGCTGAGTGTATGTGTCGTCTTCATCATCATTTCATCCTAATCACGACGCGCAGGTCTCCTTCGGGAGTCCAAAAAAGACCTGCACCTGATGAGCCGAAGTTCTAGAACACCTCCCGGCACTAAAAGCCATACGCCATTTCATTTTACGTAAAAGAATAATTTTCAGTAAGAGATTCCGGCTCTTCATTTATATCAATGCCACTAGTATTTCAAAGTACGTTGAGCTCACACGATTTTATGCTTAATATAATACATTTCTGCTTTCCAGTCCATCATCATGCAGTGAATTTCAAATAATCATACTGACAGTCTGAATTAATAAAACTATTGGAACGTGGAAAAATACATAAGAGACAAATTCTGGCACGTCTGATTCTCTGAAAACCATAAAAAGGTAAAGGAACGTAAATCTCATATCATTATTATTTAAATATAATCATGTGATAAACAGAAAGCGTAAAAATGAAATCTTCGAATTGGAAGATAATTGACACGAAGGCAAAATAAATTAAATAACCGTGAGTGAGCGATAACAATTTTATAAAAGTGAAAAGCATCCTTAGAGGGAAAGTCTTGCTTTAGACGATATGATCCTTAAACGTACACTGCAAAAGGAAACAGGGATTTATTTATATACTATAAGTAACTTTAATATACCTAAGTTTATATTAATCACACACCTGAAATAATTTCCGAAATGTGTCGAGTGTTGGCCGACAGACAAAAGAAATGCCCAAGGTATTAAGCTATTACCAAAAGTCATGGCTTCTAAACACTAGAAATTATTTCAGTCACACGTGTGGTTCTTTGTCAAAAATAATTAATGTCTGTGCAGCACCAACATGACCGAATTCTCCACACCTTAATTTCATTTGAGGCCATGTTCTGCTCTTGGCGAATTTTATGGTCATTCGGAGAATTTCTGTTAAATATTTAGAATATTTTCAAATCTTCTCAACGTATCAGGAAGTATTTCTGCATAAGTCGCGAACAATGGAGTTCATGGGGAGAAAAACAGCAAAGTATGTGAAATTACGCTCAAGGAAGTAGCAAGAGTGGCAAATAAAGTACATTGCTATAAAGAAGCGGATATAGATTAATTTTACCCTGAAATGGTAACATTCAGTGGAAATGAAGGGATAAAATGGCTTCATAAAGTAAACCATAATAGGATTAACACGAAATATGTTCACAACAGACAACTAGAGTGCTAATTGAATATACTAGGTCCTCTATATTGAAATTTTATTTCTGAATGAACTACGCATGAACAGTGCTTGCATTTGCACAGTCTTCCTCAAACACCACCTGTTCTTTGTTTAACAAATACTTATTTCTTTCCGTAAAATACAAAGTATCAGTAGTTGAGCAGTGTCTTATTTTCCAACATGTTTTAATTTTAATTTTAAATTTGCATAATAAATTCCTCATAGCACTTGCCATATTTGATTTCAGGTTTGGATATCTATAACACAATGTTTCCTCTGTACATACAGCAAGTTCAAATGACATATTCACATATTGCTTAATTTTTGTTGGAACCGAGTATTTAGTCACTAAGCACTAACACATAAAACCTAACACCTTGGCGTTACTGTCTTGACGAGTATTGGCGTAACAAATGAGCAATGCTGAGCCCAAAGTCCTGCGGAAGACGAGGTGACGCGTGGTGGCTCGACGAATATTCTCTGCCGTTATTCCTGGCTCCTAAACCGTGGCCACGATTTCACCGACTGATAGCTCTTTAACTGTTCTTATGTAGGCTGATTAGAGCTCCAACTAGGCCTCGGATCAGGTTTGCGAACTTTAACCTGACAAAGAAACAAACTCCGACCCACCAGGTTAAAGAGAAGGCTCACTATCTATAATCCTCGGGGCCAATAATCAGCAAGTACAGTATTCCATAAATATAATTAATCCTTTCCAGGGTAGTTCTCTTATACATGTCCACCTAAGTAGCAATATTACAATAATAATTGTATTACAGTACGGTTCCAGATTTACTTTTGCTAGTGGCTTTAGGTCGCACCGACACATGGCGACGATGGGAGAGGAAAGGCCTAGGATTTGGAAGGAAGCGGCTGTGGCCTTAATTAAGGTACAACCCCAGAATTTACCTGGTGTGAAAATGGGAAACCACGGAAAACTATCTTCAGGGCTGCCGACAGTGGGGTTCGAACTCACTCTCTCCCGGATGGAAGCTCACCGCTGCATGCCCCTAACCGCACGGCCAATTCGCTTGGCTACATCATTTTTCACTTTTCTTCCTCTTGAGTTCTAGTTTACTTATCTGTGATTTTCTCTTAATAATGATAAGGCTGCATGTTGTACTGTTTTTTTAATGTTTGCTAATTACCGGGTTGCGGGATGAAATGAAAATATAGAGAGTGTTAAAGGAGTCACTTTAAATCCGTTATTTATGTTTGTACTGGAATTTTAATATCTACCGTATAATGCTATACAATTTAATGTGTTTATAAAGGATTAGAGAAGCATTAATGTGGTTTAGGGTGAGGTTATTAAACCGAAACTGCCAACAGGAGCAAGGAATTAGAACGTTCTCATTTACTTTAAGGACTGTGGATATCTCAGCTGAGCTGCTTTCTTTTGTACAAGAGAATAGGCGTCCTATTTTTCTTTTTACGGTGGACTGGAATGTATAATTCAATATAATTCTGACTTTCATATTAGTAAATTATTTCATGAAATGTAATACGATAATGAGGATAGTTCGATAACAATTTAATATAACCATTTTCAGACCTTCTTGCAAAATTTCATTCATAGGAATATCAATCATGGTGTATTTGACGCAATACATTAATTGTACATTAGAGTATGCTATTTACGAGTAAAACAGAATGATATCGTCACTGGAACGGTAAAAGGTTGTATTCCACAAAGCTCTTCTTATCAATTATTCTCCTTAAGACTGGCCACGCCTCCCAGCCACGTATGAATATGCAGTCCATCAAAACAAATTTTGTTGTGTTCATTTTCCTATGCCCATGTGTAAAGGAAAATGAACCTTACAGTACCGTACTGTAGGAATGCACGTTTGCATTACGTATTTACGCACTCCTAGTGTACAATGCATGTAAGGTACATTTTCGTTTAATCATCGACATAGGAAAACGAACACAACGGACATTGTTCTGATGGACTGCGTATCCATATGTGGCTGGGAGGCGTGACCAGTCTTAAGGAGAATAATGGATAAGAAGAGTATTGTGGAATACAACCTTTTACCGTTCCAGGGACGATATGTAACCGACCAAACTATTCAGTCATCCCGGTTTCGTGCTCAACTTTAAAATTGCTTTGGCTATTTGGAGACTGATTTATTTTCTTTATTTTTTTCAAGTTACTTTACGTCACACGACGCAGATAGGTCTTATAGAGATGATGGGACAGGAAAGGGGCTAGGAGTGCGAAGAAAGCACCGTGCTCTTAATTAAAGTACATCCCCAGCATTTACCTGGTGTGAAAATGGGAAACCACGGAAAACCATCTTCAGGGCTGCCGACAGTGGAGTTCGAAGCCACTATCTCACGAATACTGAATACAGGCCACACTTAAGCGGCTGCACCTATCGAGCTCGGTTGGGGACTTTCTATAAATTCACAAACTCTGGTTTTGTTCCCTTAGTATCGTTTAGGGGCGTGATAGCTGAGTGGCATCGCAACTGGCTTAACAACGTGGCCAATTTAACATCCATACGACCCACTAAACTATGTAACTGCACTGGACAGACAACATCATGACAGGAGACTGCATTTTGTTAGAGATCAACTGCACCATCAGCTAAGACACTGGCGTCCTGTTCTGTTTTGGGATAAATCCCGTTATATCGTTCAAATGGTAGCCTTTTTCATCGTATTGTCTGTGCCCACACAAGTGGTTAGATTTTATATAGAATGATTTCTTCCCTTCCTTAGCGACACCATTTTGTTATGTTCAGGTATATAGGCGTTGTACATGACTTCTTACAACATTTTGAAATCAGCACCATCCACATGTTAGTTGTCCGACTCGTTGGCTGAACGGTCAGCGTTATGGCCTTCGGTTCAGAGGGTCCCGGGTTTGACTCCCGGACGGGTCGGGGATTTTAACCTTAATTGGTTAATTCCTACGGCACGGGGGCTAGGTGTATGTGTTGTCTTCATCATCATTTCGTCCTTATCACGACGCGCAGGTCGCCTACGGGAGTCAAATAGAAAAACCTGCACCTGGCGAGCCGAACCCGTCCTGGGATATCCCGGCAGTAAAAGCCATACGCATTTCATTTACGTGTTATTTGGGATCTGACCATGGGACTGCTCACGCTAATGCTGTGTTAGATTATTTCTAACGATGTTGCCTACGGCGTCAACAGTTGTTCTAATTACCGTATAGTGATCTTTGTGTATCCACAAATTCTAATATGGCTTTCTTGGGAGTTCTGTTCATCCTGGTTGTTGAACGCTACTAAAATGTAGACTACGGACGGAATATTCCCGGAAGTTTTCTAGCGTGGTGTCCTAGAAAGTATTCCACATTTTTCTGCCGGAATTAATGTCTGATGAGAAGAATCCAGGGTATCAAAGATAAAAATTTAAACTTGTTCTAATTTTGAAAGAATGATGTTTTACTCTGCACTGGGGAGTTTATTTCATTAATAAGATGTGTTAATTTTGTGAATGAAATGAAAGATCAGCCTATGAAAATCTTAGTAATTATTTTCAGAATGAGTTCATTTGTATTGTTGAATAAAGAAAAGTTCATGGAATGGCCTTAATGATTTCTTTTAAAGAGTGATATTCGCATTGTTTAAAATATATATGTCCGACAGACGGCATGAGGACAGAGAGTGGAGCAGATGGAGGGTAAATCCATGTTAGATTTCAAGTTTGTTTGAATTATTGAGCCGATATCATAATATGAAAGGAAACTTATGATACAAAAGTATCCCGCCATTGTATAAGTAACCATGCCCTCCAAATAGGTGAAGAATACTGATGGCTAGTAAAACTTACCCTCTTCATGTCATCCATGACGATCGTCCATATAATGGTCTGAATTTCGTATTAGCGAAAGTGGCCTAATAATGGGAAGGTTCCTATATTGAAAGAAGATAAATACCACCCTTGCCTAACATTCACTTACACTATATATATCGATGGCTTTCCTTTAAAACCTCGTAAGTCCCAATGCTCTTCCTACCCGTTATATTCCTTAAGACTGGTCACGCTACCAAGCCACATACTGATACAAAGTCCACCGAAATGATTTTCGTTGTGTTCATTTTTTCTGCGAATATGTAAAGAAAAATGGACTTTACTATACCGTACTGAAGGAATGCTTTTTCATCGCGCATTCACGCACTTCTATAGTATAATGCATTTTAAGTTTCATTTCCCTTTACACATTATTACAGTAAAATGAACACAACGAAAATGATTGTGATGCACTATATATAAAGTGCTACAATTGTAATAGAGGCTGGCAGGCATGAACAGTCTTAAGGAATTGAATGGGAGGGAAGAGCATTGGGGCATACGATGACTTTAACAGAGTCTTTGATATTAACATGACTTAACATGTCTATTGAATATTTATCCCCATTGATACAGAGAAATCATATTATCGTTTCTAAAATTGCTTCATTTCGATTAGTATATCGTACCTGCCGGGACAAAATCTCCAATGTGAAATATTTTAGCTTAGAACTTTGGCCGGTAAGGTTCTGCCATCTAAGGTGCAATATTGTGTGAATATTGTCAAGGTATTCTCGCTCTTCATAATGTATGTGCTGCGGGTCAGTATGTCTCTAACAATATTATCACATTTGAGATATAGATATCCTCATTTTAAAAATTCAACCCCCTTTTCACCCCCTTAGCGACGGAATACCAGTAGGTTTGGCTCGGCGATGATGAATCAGTCAGTCAGTACATGTTATTTTATATATATAGATTATTATTATTATATTATTATTATTATTTTATTATTATTATTATTATTATCGGTATTTGGTATCTTATATACAGTACGTACATGATCATATAATTTTAATATATAATAAACTCAGTAATGTATATCGTCGCTTCACCGGTAAAACGTTGTATTCCACAAAGCTCTTCCTATCAATTATTCTGCTTAAGACTGGTCACGCCTCCCAGCCACGTATGGATATGCAGTCCATCAGAACAAATTTCGTTGTGTTCATTTTCCTATGCCCATGTGTAAAGGAAACTGAACCTTACTGTACCGTACTGTAGGAATGTACGTTTGCATTACGTATTTACGCACTCCTAGTGTGTAATGCATGTAAGAATAATGGATATGAAGAGCATTGTGGGATACAACGTTTTACCGGTGAAGCTACGATAAAATATTAACTCTATGCAGATATCTTAAGATCAGGATTAGTTAACTTTGCACAAATTCTGAAATAGTAGGGCCTATTTCAAATAAGTGTTATTGTCATTATTAAAGTAGAAGAATTGCATTGCTTCATTGTATGCGATATGCCATGCACTGGAGGGTGCTATAGATGGTATAACGTTCCGTTTTTATTTACGGGTCGGGAGATCTAACTGGGGAGGAGGACTTGTACCTCTCACAGGCAGCCTCACTTGCTATGCTTAACATAGGCCATGTGAGGGGATGGGAAGATTGAAAGGGATAGACAAAAAGGAAGGAAGCGGCCGCGACCTTAAGTTAGGTACCATCCCTGGAGTAGAAGTGTGAAACAACAGAAAACCGCTTCGAGGATTGCTGAGGTGGAAATTGAAACCACCTCTACTCAGTTGACCTCCCGAAGCTGAGTAGACCCCGTTATAATTTAAATATAAAATACAAAATTTTTCAAGGATCAAATTGTTGATAAAAAGTTTTTTATAAACAGAACCGTATAGCTCGAAATGACACCTGATAATAAGTTCATCTAAACAGACTAAATCGAAGAATATTAAATTTTGTCCATAGACCTAAATGTTTCGTAATAATTCCTTTGAATTTATTGAAATTCTGACAAGCTTTCATCGAGTCTGGAATAGAATTAAATACTATTATAGCCTCATACAGTGCAAAATTAGTTCCATACTTCACTGTATTCATTGTAGGGACATGTAAGGTTCCAGATTGCCGTGTTGCTTGTTCATGAATAGATGAATTACTGATGAATTTGTTTTTTATTTTTCCCCGAGCCAAACTGAGTTTAATTTTGAAGACAAGTGTTATCAAAGAGTATTAAATAGATAACCTAACGGTAGGAATGCCTGTTGTTGAGTAAACATTAATCATGTCGATGATAGACTTTGTTTGATAAAATAACAGGGGTGGCATTGCGTTGGCTTCCGCTATACATACAGGATAACTAGAAAATGTTGGACGTTAAGTCACTTACTTCATGTACAGTGATGTTCGAAATGGAGTCGCAATTCTTAAAATGATTTGTTATATTGATGGCTTACTTCTAAAACCTCGTATCTCCCAATGCACTTCCTATCCATTTTATTCCTTAAGACTGGTCACTCCTCCCAGCAACATATGGATGTACAGTCTATCAGAACAATTTTCGTTGTGTTCATTTTCCTATGCTAACGTGTAAAGGAAAATGAACCTTAAATACATTAAACTGTAGGTGTGCTTACATTCTCCATTAAAACAACATCCCCACAATACGGTATTATAAGGTCCATTTTCCTTTACACGGTAGCACAGGAAAATTAACACTACGAAAAAGGTTCTGATGGACTGCATATAAATATGTGACTGGGAGGCGCGACCAGTCTTAAGGAATATAATGGGAAGGAAGAGCATAGTAACGTACGAGGTTTTAGAACTCAGCCGACGATATACAGTAACTTTAACAGTGACTGCACGTATGAAGTAATATTAATAATGTAAGGATAAATAACACTGTAAGTACCTAGGTGTAAATATAAGGTATGATCTTCATTGAGGTTATCATATCGTCGCTGGAACGGTAAAAGGTTGTATTCCACAATACTCTTCATATCCATTATTCTCCTTAAGACTGGTCACGCCTCCCAGCCACATATGGATACGCAGTCCATCAGAACAATGTCCGTTGTGTTCGTTTTCCTATGTCGATGATTAAACGAAAATGAACCTTACATGTATTGTACACTAGGAGTGCGTAAATACGTAATGCAAATGTGCATTCCTACAGTACGGTACTGTAGGTTCAATTTCCTTTACACATGGGCATAGGAAAATGAACACAACAAAATTTGTTCTGATGGACTGCGTATCCATACGTGGCTGGGAGGCGTGGCCAGTCTTAAGGAGAATAACTGATAGGAAGAGCTTTGTAGAATACAACCTTTTACCGTTCCAGCGACGATATTAACGAGATAGTTAAGAAAGGTTACAGAGTATTGATGGGTTGTATTAAGAATGCAAAGAAGATGAGTTGTTTCTTGTAAGACCAAAATCAGAGTATGTTTCCATCGTATGCGACCCACACTAGGATTATTTGCTACGAGAGCTGGAAAAGATCTAAAGGAAGCAGCACGAGTTTTTCTGGGTGATTTCCATCAAAGAAGTAGCGTTACGAGAATATTGCACACGTTCGGCTACGAAGACTTGGGATTAAGGATACGAGATGCTCGACTATGTGGTATGTTTCAAGCTGTCAGTGGAGAGATGGCGTCGATTGACATTAGCTGACGAATACGTTTGAGCAGAGCTTTTAGATGTAAAATAGCTCATAATATGAAGATAAAGTTGGAATTCAAGAGGGCACATTGGGGCAAATGTTCATTTATCGGAGGAGGAATAAGGCAATGGGAAAAAATTACCAAGGGAAATGTTCGGTAAATTCCCAAATAGTTTGAAAACGTTTAAAAATGCTAGGGAACAACAAATAGGGAATATTCCAGCTGGGCAACAGCCCAAATTGCTTTAAAACTAGAGTGCTTGATGAATCCTTGTATCGGACAAACATGAAATACATACTTACCTCGGTAATGTGTTAATTGGTTAATTTAAGTTATTTTTAGTTTTAAAATACAACGAAATGCAGTCTTACTTTCTCATTTTTATGTCCGTAACACACTTTGTGTTGTTTGACGTAAGAAAGTAAATGGATCTCTGGCGGAGATTCACCATTATCGGCCTTCACGCATGCTGATATATGCTCGAAGGCTATGTTAGCATTTGCAAGTTGGTGTTACGAATATTGCTCATCTCTCTTGACTGTCAAACACGTCCAGTGCAAACAAAGCCGACTACCACATCGAGCTTGAATCCACTGAGAACGTGACTCTGTTGACTGGTACGAAACTTATGGGTTGAAAGGGCAGCTAGAGGAGAAGTACTGACTTCAGTGTTGATTGAAATGTGATTGCTTCGATCCGTTACATAGATAATATAAGGTAACTTAAATTTGCCATAGAGTTACTGAAAAGTTAATTTCAATCCTCAGGCCGAATGTTAGTTGGATTTCCTAACAGTTCTACTCTGTGGCATTTGGTCCCCATGCCCTAGATGTTTCAAACCTTAAAACAACGTAACCTCAAAACCATCGCAAGTGAATATTGTCAGATTGATTTTGTAGTAGTAGGCGACGATTGGGGTTAATATGCCAGTTACTTTCGAAATAAGGTGGCCAACCCTCCAGTATACAGCAAGTCAGCAGGGTTAATCACGCGCAGGGGGCCGTGCTGTAGGCAAACGAAAAAGGCAAAGTCGTGGTAGGTACAAGTACATCGATGGCTTTCTTTAAAAACCTCGTAAGTCCGAATACTCTTCCTATCCATTATATTCCTTTAGACTGGTCACGCCTGCCAGTCCCATATTTATATGCAGTCCAAAAGAATAATTTTCGTTATGGTCATTTTCCTCTGCCAATTTGTAAAGGAAAATGAACCTTAAATACATTATACTGTAGGAGTGTGTGAATTTGCCATGCAATCAACATCCCTACAATTCGGTACGTTAAGGTCCATTTTCCTTTAGACATTAGCAAAGGAAAATGAACACAGCGAAAATTATTCTGATGGACTGCATATAAATATATGACCGGGAGGCGTGGCCAGTCTTAAGGGATATAATAGGTAGGAAGAACATTTGGACATACGAGGTTTTTAAAGAAAGCCATCGACATGGAAAGAACAGGGAAATAAAATATCCCCTTTTCTTTTGGAAACAACCGAAGGGTTTGAAGCTATGTATTTTGAAAACTGACAACAAGATAAAGGTAAAAAATTGTTTACAATTTTTTCCTTTGGTAATACTTAAAAGAAGCAAAAGTTATTTTTACAAGATATAAGACCAACAAGCGCATTCAATGGGAATTCCAACTAATGTCTAAGCACAGTAGTGATCCTGACTGCAATTTCCACAAGCCTTTTCATTATTATTATTATTATTATTATTATTATTATTATTATTTCTGGTATTCTTTTATTTTGATATAAAATAACATGCTTGCTTCACACTAGAGAAACGCACAAATAGATCAAAGGTCAAATCTCAAAGGAAGGCACAAAATTAGGAGGGACGAACACTGATAATAATACCTGGAGTACACATACGAAGTGAACAATATCTCAAACTAGTACAGGGGTTATCGAGGAACGACAATATGGATCCCCACAAAAAGGTAGAGTAATAGTGCACACCGAAGCTAAATGAACATTCCTACACAAGATATATATTGAAACAACTACTAGGTCGGCACCAATGTTGACAAAAAAATGATTAAGCGACAAAAGTTAAAATAACTTGGAGATTTGTGAGCCACAATTTTTTTTATGAATCCCATAATACAATGTCAATTCGAATGTACTCAATCGTAAAAAAATTAATGTTAAAGAGGGGCATGACTTATTATTGACAGATCAGTAACAATCATTATCAATTTTTTAACTTTTGGTCCTTTACTTCTTTCTCTGAGGATCAAAAAAGGAAAAAAAAGGGAATGGACGAGGAAAGAGAAAGGATGATACAGTCCGCGCACTCAAAGTCCCAGACAGTTCCCAGTAGATAGACACAAGATTGCAACGATCTACGAACCACCATTATTCAAACTTGTGTGTCCATAGCTGAAGATACTTGCGCAACACTTTGCAAATATTATAAACTTTCAGGACTAGGAATAAATCGAAAATTGTAAGTCCATGTTTGAAATAGATAGACTGAAAATGGAGTTTCGTTTGTCAAGCCAGAAGGGCAAGACCAATAGCTGAAATATTTCAAAGTTTGTGTGCATGTCCTCTGCTCACCCACCTCCTCGTAGAAAAGCCAGTTCGTAGAACAGTAGAAGTACAGACCAGCTGTACAATGACAAATGAAGCCCTCCACACTAAAATCACCTCATATCCCAAGTCGTCGTAAAGAAGATCAAGGTGAGCTTATATAGACGGCGAGTAGCCATCACCGAACATGCGAGAAGGCAGACGTAATACCTGACGTGAGCGGTGGGTGGAGGGGTGAAAAACCATGCCCAGTAAACGAAGAGCCGGCCGGGCGAGTAGACGCACTGCGACACATAGCAGCAGGCGGGTCGTAGAACGCAGTAGCACTAGATGACGAGACAAGTAAGGTAGGCGAATAAAAGTAGAATCTCAAATCCCACGATGCAGTAGTGAGAGTACGTGACAATATATGTTTTTTAAATTATATTATGATAAAATGTTTAATATAAAAATGTACTGCTCTAAAAACAGAGGGCAAGCTAACCCGAGGAAAGCCAAGGTGATGTTGGTTAGACAAGGTTTACAATTATTTTAAGGTGAAACGTACATAACTAAATTTGGCCATTCACTTCAGTGACAGGGGCTTTCGGACATAAGAATGAAAGGAATTAGACCGGGTGAATTGGCCATACGGTTAGGGCCGCGCAGCTGTGAGCTTGCATCCGGGAGATAGAGGGTTCGAACTCCACTGCCGGCAGCCCTGAAGATATTTTTCCGTAGTTCCCCATTTTCACACTACTCAAATGCTGAGGCGGTACTTAAATTAAAGCCAGGGCATCTTCCTTCACACTTCTACGCCATAAGACCTATCTGTGTCGGTGCGACGTAGAGCAAATTGTAAATTTAAAAGCATGGGAGTCTACGCTGAAGATGGATGTGTGTGTGTGTAAAAATATCTCCGGTGTATATGGTGAAGACATTGAGGAACATACCAACAGGCTACTAAATGCCAACCAATCTAAACATAATCCCCTCAACTTTCACAATATTTTTATATTTCTCCCTGAAAGTCCCTACTACATTAAAAATATATAAATGAACAGAAGATAATAATAAATAATAATAAAGGAAAGGTACGCAAATGTCAGTGAAAAGTAAGGAACACCGATAACGTAAAACCTTACAGTAATTTAAATTGACACGCGTGAAATTATTCTTGTTGCCACCTTTCATTCTTTGATTAACTTCAGCCTGTACCAGTACCGTTCCGGTACTCAGAAAGTCCTGAAATGTAGACTGGTAACTAAACCACGTGATCTGATAATCACGCTACGTATTAACGCAGCTATCTGAACGCGCTTCTTGGCCCCATGACGTAAAAGACTACAGGCAGAAAAGACTAGGTAATTAATTTATCTGCCACTTACTTCCGCATGGGATGAAATCCTTTTCATTAACTTAGCCACACTAACACTAACACACGCACGTGTACAGCGGAGCGTATAATTTCACGTATATTTCATTCCCTTTTATCTCGTTACTTAGCCGAATATTCTGTTCGTTTATAGTGGCTTCAGAAATCCGTGTCTGTGACCACATATTAAGAGAAAAATAGCCAAACGTCCGTACGGTCAACAACATTTCATTGAGCCGTGGTATTTGCTTGTAGATAAAAGAGCACATTGAGAGCTTATTCAAGAGCCATTCACGAACTACCTGTCCTCCACATTCATGTACAATGGCCGCTGGTCGATACCTTCAGGTGGAAAATCGTGAATGTGTTGAATTTTCTAGGCTTTCGTTGTCTGACAATAAGGAACACATACTTATGTGTGAATGTTTTACTCCTCAATTCGGAGCCTGGTTGGATGCCCATCAGATCCATAATCAGCTGTCACAAGATGAACAGGTGATACTGAGGGGACGTAATATGGAGCTAAGAAGTGAAGTAAATTTCCATTATGTTTCTTGAAGGCCTGACCCTATAATACAAATATTCATAGTATCTGTCTCAAGTACTGGCTGTATAAGGAGTGGCATTGTCATCACTTCTCATACCTCAGCTGCTGAATTTTCACACCATAAAATCAACTGAAATTTCAGATTATCTAATCACTAAGCTGAGACAGTTCAGTGAAAATAATAAACTTTTCTAGCTCAGACATAATTATACAACTATACAACTGTACAACTATATTTTATGGGATATTGACCAGTACTAACCAAAGGTGGAAATAAACAGCTTCCGTTTAAAAGCTCTTTGATGGTTCGATAGTCAAATTTTGTATAAAATTAAGGTTTTAAAATAAAATTTAGCTTAATTTTACATTGAACTAACTAAATAACTTCCCATTCCCAGCGAAAAACTGAAAGTTGGTATTCTTTTGTGAAATATCTGTACAATCAACTATTACCACGCACAAACTGTGCAGAGTCACGGATTATTGCCTTATCTTTAGCACTATTGAGTAAACTGTGACACAGAACACATCTGAAAAGTTATCATGAGTTGTATACATATACAAAATGAAAGTGAGACTTATCTGGCTGTCATTACGTTCCACTAAAAATGCATCATTTGAAATTTTAAAACTACCTGTGAAATCTTCTTGGCATCGTTAAGATACCAATATACAGTAAATGGTCCGTTATTGGACATTAAAAATTTTCCAGCTAACTCATTCCTGGTTGCCAGCGTTTCGCCCCCGTGTGCTAAGTTGGGCTCAACAGTTCGTACTTAGTACATCCACCAAGACGCAAGGCTAGTGCACACCGCATAGTGGAGGCCACTGCGTAGGCTACTTGGAGCAACCGGCAGGTCGAACTTGTATTTTCACCATCGTGTGTTTGAACTGCTACAACTTTTCTCAACGGTTGATTTGTTATAAACTCTAATAGATTTTTACTTCATTCATTACGTGAATGATAAACTTCGATACGTCACATGAAATAACTCTGAAATCCTTCATAAAGTGAGTAAAATTTAAGAATAAAACTTTTCCGTTTCCATATAAACACTTATAATAACCAATGAGTGCAACAGTAGAATAATATTACTTCGATGTGAGTTGTAGAAGATTATTATAAAAATTTGAACTAATATTTTAGTAATTATTATTCCATCGGACAATCAATCCCAGTACCGACGTGTATATTATAATGTAAATAGATATTATTTCGGTTTAAACAGTGTTAATTTCCATTTAGGCCTAACACTGAACATTATTCAACTTTAGTTTATGTGGAAAGTCACCAGCTGTTCGAGAACATTCGAACAAATTACAATTTCGTTCAAGTTGAAATCAAATACCAGTTAATTTCCAATGTGAGTCCAAACATTTCTTTCTCATAAACACAGAGCAAGTGTTCAGGTTCCGAGTGACAATTGAACCAACCCAGTGATAACAAATTACTTCATTTCACACAAGTGCAATCCGTGTTTCCATAATTATGGTGTATTCTGGGGACTTATCAAAGTGGACAATCGCGCAAAGCGAATAGTGAGTAGTAACCCCGCAGCGAGACCTTCCAGAAGTTCAAACGCAGCCCCCGTGGAATGGTGGTGCCATGATGTGGAACTGCCGGAGTGGAAATGTGGTGCCATTGTAGAGAGCTGCCAACGCGTGGTCGTGGCGCCAGGGTGTGTAGCTGCCAACGTGGGAACATAGTGCCATAGTGAGGATGCCACCTGGAGGATCGCCAAGAAAGACGACGCCCCGGATACAAATGCACTTGTAAGGTGATATATCATCGTTGCCAGGACACAACCTCCTATGTGAAATATTTTAGCTTAGAACTTTAGCCGGTAAGGTTCAGTCTTCTATGGTGCAATATTCTGCGACAGTTGTCAAAGCATTCTCGCTCTTCATAACGTTTGTACTGCGGGTCAGTATATCTCCAAAAATATTAACACATAGGAGGTTTCGTCCCGGCAACGACGATATTTTCTTTAATAAATTCAGTTTTCCAAGAAACACTTAAGTCATTTTAGATAGGACCTCTCTCTTTCACTGCACTTCCCTCCAGACCATTACCGTTCATATGCCCTGTAATAATAACATGCTCTATCGGAAAATACTCAATGACAAGAAATTCACAATACGGGCATTTCCTGGTACAATATGCTTTAGTAAGTGGTATTTTTGGGATTAGTTCTCTGTATTGCCGGATAGGTAAGGGTTATTCTGCCCGAAGGCAGGTCTGAACCTCCGCAGAGGTGTTACTAAGCCGGAGGTTACGTGCGGTAAATGGCTTTCTTTTAAAACCTCGTATGTCCAAATCGATGGCCTAGAATGAATACCTCGTATCTCAAATAGTTCTTCCTATCCAATATTTCCCTTAAGACTGGTCACGCCTCCCAGCCACATTTAGATATGCATTCCATCAGAACAATGTTCGTTGGGTTTATTTTCCTATGCAGATGATTAAAGGAAAATGAACCTTATGAAAATTATACTCTAGGAGTTAGTAAATATGTCACGCAGACATACTTTCCTATAGCACGGTACGGTAAGGTTCATTTTCCTTCACACGTCAGCATAGGAATAAAGAACTCAACGAACATTGTTCTAATGGACTGCATATTCATGTGTGGCTGGGAGGCGTAACCAGTCTTGAGGGAAATATTGGATATGAAGAACTTTGTGAGATACGAGGTTTTCATTCTAGGCCATCGAAATGTTCTTCCTACCTATTATATCCCTTAAGACTGGCCACGCCTCCCGGTCATATATTTGTATGCAGTCCATCAGAATAATTTTGGCTGTGTTCATTTTCCTTTGCTAATGTCTAAAGGAAAATGGACCTTAACGTACGTACCGAATTGTAGGGATGTTGATTGCATGGCAAATTTACACACTCCTACAGTATAATGTACTTAAGGTTCATTTTCATTTACAAATCGGCAGAGGAAAATGACCATAACGAAAATTATTATTTTGGACTGCATATAAATATGGGACTGGGAGGCGTGACCACTCGTAAGGAATATAATGGATAGGAAGAGTATTCGGACTTACGAGGTTTTTAAAGAAAGCCATCGATATCGAGAGAAAGTAATCACGTTTGACAAAGAACAAGGAGTACTCATTTAGTTTACTAACAAGAGCACAAAATATGACACGAATACACACACCATTCACCGTTGCGACATTGTGCTCTGCGATGCGGAATAAAAAGTACTGGCACAAACAAATCCATTACCGCTAATTGCTGTCATTACATTTCACAATATTTGAATAACATGATTTAAAATATGCGTACACGATTAAAGCAAAACTAACCATATCTACTTCTGCTAATTTTGAGGTGAATGAAACATGAAAATTTAAACGTCCATAGTTGATGTTGCCTTGAACACATCTTTGTTCTAAATCAACAGACCGCTGGGCTGAGTGGATCAGACGATTGAGGCGCTTGCCTTGTGACCCCAACTTGGCAGGTTCGAACCTGGCTCAGTCCGGTGGTATTTGAAGGCGTTCAAATACGTCAGCCTCGTGTCGGTAGATTTACTGTCACGTAGAAGAACTCCTGTGGGTCTAAAATTCCGGCATTTCGGCGTCTCCTAAAACCGTAAAACAGTAGTTAGTGGGACGTAAAGCAATTATTATTATTATTATTATTATTATTATTATTATTATTATTATTATTATATCAGCAGACCGGGCGGCCCACTGTCGGCAGCCCTGAAGATGGTTTTCCGTGGTTTCCGATTTTCACACCAGGCAAATGCTAGGGATTTAATTTAATTAAGGCCACGGCCGCTCCCTTCCAACTCCTAGGCCTTTCCTATCCCATCGTCGCCTTAAGACCTATCTGAGTCGGTGCTGCGTAAAGCCACTAGCAAAAATAAATCAGCAGAAGAAGTTGCTGTAGTTTCACGCCACGCAGTATAAAACAATTCTAACTTCTAATCTACTGACTGTCATTAAAACATCTACGTAAAATTAATTATTTCAACATCTAAAACGCCGAATTGATATGTACAGCAATTATAGTAATAATTAATGCAACCTAATATCCTTATAATAGGATACCTCCGAAGGGATGGTTGTTTGTGCTATTGTAGACACAACTAGGGTTTTTTTAATGCGGCAATTTGTTATTAATGGCATTTTATGCAATAGTCTAATTTGAGGAACGTATGGATGTTTCTAGAACAATAACATTATAGATCATTTTCTTTACTTTTAGATCATTCGAGCTTGCTCCTGTATATCACCGCCATCACAACACAAACGTGGTTTATTAGAGTCCTTACACTTTTTAGGGACATTCAACATTCAAACTATCAGTTATTGGTCTTAGCTTGACAGCGGGCGTGTCACTTTCATTATCACGCCTTTCTAAGGGGCTGGTGAATAGCTCACCATTGACACCATTACAAGCCTCCTTTGTAGTACAATACAGCTTATCAACTCACTGCTACACTGGAGGCCAGCCCCGTGGTGTAGGGATAGCGTTCCTGCCCCTTACCCGGAGGCGCCGGGTTCGATTTCGTGCCAAGTCAGAGATATTTACCTGGATCTGAGGGCTGATTCTAGGTCCAATCCGCCTACGTGATTTTAATTGAGGAGCTATCTGACGGTGAGATGGCGGCCCCGATCTAGAGAACCAAGAATAACGGCCGAGAGCATTCGTCGAGCTGACCACATGACACTTCATAATCTGCAAGCCTTCGGGATGAGCAGCGGTGGCTTGGCAGGCCATGGCCCTTCTGGGATTTTGCACGGTGGGGTTTGGCTTGATTTTGGCTACACTGGAGCGTACCCTGGTAATTTCACGACTGTAAATGCCTAGAGATCGAATACTTTAATATTCCACAAATGGAGAAACTGAAGTATGGTTCCTTTCTAGCATCATAATTTTTGGAGTTTCATTCCGTTTGTATTCCTTCAATTCATCACAGTTTTCAGATGATCACAAATTCAAAGCCTGAATACAACGGAACATTCCTCACTCTCAAATGAAGGAAAATGTACTACCACATTCTGAACGTCAAAATGAAGTTTCATACCATTTTCCAACTGATATTAGCTCTTGGTTACTAGTTCTCTTGCTAATAATCGAAACAGCCTCCACTTTTCCGGAAGTCTTGAACAATCCTCCTTCTTCTGTAAGGAATTCCGAAGTTCAGTTTTTCGATTAATATTTCACGCAATCGAGCTAGAACAGCAGTACGTTTTGGAGGGTGCTCGGCAAAAGTTCATGAAGTAAACAAATTAAATATTCAGAGCTAATTATTTTATACTAATAATGTGTACACACATGTATCCAAATATTGCAAATGCTCCATCTGTTTGGCAACGATAATACTTTCTCTCGTGAGATGATCTGGTAGAAAGTAATTTATTTTTTGCTAGTGTCTTTACGTCGCACCGAGACGATGGGATAGGGAAGGACTAGGAGTGGGAAGGAAGCGGCCGAGACCTTAATTAAGGTACAGCCCAAGCATTTGCCTGGCGTGAAAATGGGAAACCACGGAAAAACCATTTTCAGGGCTGCCGACAGTGGGGTTCGAAACCTACTATCTCCCGAATACTGGATACTGGTCGCACTTAAGTGACTGCAGCTATCGAGCTCGGTAGAAAGTAATTTAGAACCTATTAAAAACATCTGAGGTGATTATATCCAACGGAAAAAAGGGAAGCTCCTTCTGAAAAGTGATCATATCCTGAAATCAACGGCAGCTGGGAACACAAAGAAACATACCATTTAGATCAGAATTAAATAACAGACCAATGACATTGAGTTGATTTACTGTACTTTTGAGACCTTCTTGTCAAAAGTAATTCCATTTATTATACTTTGAGGAGTGAAGTCTGATAGCGAAAATATCCATAGTGTTTTCTGAAGTAAATTTATCAATGCAATTCCAACCACAGTTTCATAGAATCACTTTCTACGAGCCAAAGATTTATTGTTGAGGTATATGAGTTTCCATGAAATAAAAGTGGAGTTGTGGAACTGGATACGTTCTAGTGTTTTATGTTGTTAAATGAATACAATAATTATGCAAAAAATACGCAATAAATCCTTTTCTGTGTATTTGAAACGATTCTTGATTATTCTGTTATATAAAATGCACAAAGAGCCTTGTATTTGAGTTGTGCTTTATCTTGATCAATTTTGAAATAGTTATGATACGTTAAACAGGTTCAACCATATCATTGAATCAATCATCATTAAATCATTGAATTAAATCAATGAGGTATGCGGTAATACAAGTACAGTGTATTAGATAACATCATAATAATATTCTGAACCTCATTTCTTTATGCCGTATTCATATTAAATCTCCAGGTTTCAGATATGCGTTTCTGTCACTCAAAGTAACTTTTGAATGCTCTTCAAAGTGACTCTCGTGGCACTTTTTATTCTGGTATGTAGGTATTCGTGTTGAGATTTCATTAAAAGGAAATTGTATAATATTTTCATTTTACAAAAAATGTGACGTTACTCTGGCTTCCCAACTTTTGTCTCCTATCAGTGTTCGCTCCTGGAGATAATAGTACTCCAGAAATTTTCAGGAAATACCAGGTAATATTATGGAACACACTGAAGCCCTTTAAATTGTTTTGTGAATGTTATTTCAGCTTCATACGTTTTCTAACAGAGCTTTGTGTTACGATTGTAGCAGTGGAAGTAATTATTTTGTAGAACATTCACGTATTTTATCCGACAAAAGGAGTAGTATTATTATTCGTATAATAATGCCAGCACACGACATCTGTAGCATTATTATTGTTATATTTATTTTCATTTTTTTAAATTTTTAATTTATGTTTTTCGTTAATCGGCCAATTACGGAACACGATAAGTTCCATTATACATGCTGGCCTTTACTCAGTTTTCGATTGATCCAGTAAGTTTCCATTAACTCGATGTGTCGAGCACAGCGTTCATCCGACCACTTTGCAACAGTTGCCCACTTCACATCCAGGAAAATCGCAAAATCCACAATGCTAGTTCTCAAAAAGTCTCGTATGTGAGTGCCATCTGATCGTAGGACCATTTCTACGAAGACTTTCTTGACGTTAACGTATGAGGAAATCGCTGTTTTTGGCTTTGAGTCAAAATTGCTGAAAACATGTTACTTCCATTGAGAGTCGACCTTCCGTCGTAGGTGACTGTACAAGCGAACCCTGGATTTGCGCATTGTGTCAGTGTTCTTCACTGTCTCAGGGTAGATTTCTTGTCTCGATTTTCTTATATACATACCAGTTTTTTAGTTTGAGCCATGAATGATGTGGAGAATCAGTCTATCTTTTTGCTCTAACTTAGCGAGCGCACATTTCTGAAAGAGGATAAGGCATTCTGACGTACGGAGAGATACCCGCTTGACGACAGTGTTATAATGGTGATTTTTGGTATTTATTGAAAAGGTTTTAAATTTATGGACACGGTTTATTATTCCATATTTGGTGTTCAGTTAGATCTAGATGTCTTCGATGCTTGGCATTACTTTCATCATTTCGAATGATATTATTATTATTATTATTATTATTATTATTATTATTATTATTATTATTATTATTATTATTATTATTATTATTATTTATTTATTATTCGTTATTCCCAACTTGAACTTATTTAGCAGATGCCGTTGGCTTTTTCTTTCCCCCAAATCTCTTCATCTTCTCGCTGTGGCTTTTCATTCGAAATTCTGACCAGGTTTTGTTGGCGGTAGTGCTTGGATGGTGTGTAAATCGGTAAATGAAAAGGCGTATGGCGTTTAGTGCCGGGAGTGTCCGAGGACAAGTTCGGCTAGCCAGATGCAGGTCTTTTGATTTGACCCCCGTAGACGACCTGCGCGTCATGATGAGGATGAAATGATGATGAAGACGACAAATACATCCAGCCCCCGTGTCAGCGTAATTAACCAATTATGGTTAAAATTACTGACCTCGCCGGAAATTGAACCCGGGTCTCCTGTGACCAAAGGCCAGCACTTTAACCATTTAGCCATGGGTGTAAAGCGGTGATTGTCGGCTAACTTTCTGAACTTAGATCTGTCTAATGTGTAGTAGTTAGTGTGACTACCTGCCACGCCCGAAGGCCCGGGTTCGATTCCCGGCTCTGCCACTAAATTTGAAAAGTGGTACGAAGGTTGGAACGGGGTCCACTCAGCCTCGGGAGGTCAACTGAGTAGAGGTAGATTCGATTCCCACCTCAACCATCCTGGAAGTAGTTTTCCGTGGTTTCCCACTTCTCCTCCAGGCAAATGCCGGGACTCTACCTAACTTCAGGCCACGGCCGCTTCCTTCCCTCTTCCTTGTCTATCCCTTCCAATCTTTCCATCCCCTCCCCGCAAGGCCCTTGTTCAGCATAGCAGGTGAGGCCGCCTGGTCGAGGTATGGTCATCCTCCACAGTTGTACCTCCCGACCCAGAGTTTGAAGCTCCAGGATACTGCCCTCAAGGCACTGAGTTCGAGAGAATAACCGAACTTGGAGAGTAAACAGGTAAAGAAGAAGAAGAATATCTCTCTAATAAAATGCCAGCTGGATGCCTATTTCCTGAAGATCTTTTCCAACTTCGACCAACCAATTATTTTTTACTTTCAATGTTATGGCAAGGTTCAGAATTCTTTTGGTCAATCTCTAATTACTTATTCTGAGAAAATGTCCGTAAAATTATTGTTATTATTATTATTATTATTATTATTATTATTATTATTATTATTACCTCTTTGTTGAAGAATAAATATTCCCGTGTATCGCTTAAAGTTCTTAGATTATGTTTAGTCTTGAATGAAACGTGAAATTGGTCAACAGTGTGGAGCGGCCCTATTGTGGCTCGCGGCTTAGCTTCTTTAGTGGGACCTTCCCGTAATGAGGAAATGCGCTGGAATATGATCCATTGGAATGAGAATAGTGTAGAAGAGGTACCTCGAATGCAGATAAATACTGATGTTTTCTTAAATGTAATTTAATTATCTTTTCCAGACAATACTCTGGAGAGAAATTATAAGCTCATCAGAATGAAACGCAATTGAAAATATTAAGAAAAATCATCTCTGGTTTTGAATGACTTCGATGTCAATTTGGGAATAGTGGCTAACACTTGAGAAGCAGGACACTTAAGGGGACGTCAGTAAAAGGCCAATATTTTCATTTTTCAATTTTATAACCAATTTGTACAGGAAATTAGCCGGCCCCATGGTGTAGGGGTAGCGTGCCTCCCTCTTACCCGTAGGCCCTAAGTTCGATTCCCGGCCTGGTCAGCGGATTTTATCTGGACTTGAGGGCTGGTTCGAGGTCCACTCAGCCTACGTGATTAGAACTGAGAAATTATCTGACGATAAGATAGCAGCCCCGGTCTAGAAAGCCAAGAATAACGGCCGTGAGGATTCGTCGTGCTGACCACACGACTCCTCGTAATCTGCAGGCCTTCGGGCTGAGCAGCGGTCGCTTGGTAGGCCAAGGCCCTTCAAGGGATGTAGTGCCTTGGGGTTTGCTTTGGTTTGGTTTGTACAGGAAATTCCCCTGTATAATATCGTCGCTGGAAAGGTAAAAGGTTGTATTCCACAAAGCTCTTCCTATCAATTATTCTCCTTAAGGCTGGTCACGCCTCCCATCCACATATGGATACGCAGTCCATCAGAACAAAGTCCGTTGTGTTCGTTTTCCTATGTCGATGATTAAACGAAAATGAACCTTACATGCATTGTACACTAGGAGTGCGTAAATACGTAATGCAAACGTACATTCCTACAGTACGGTACTGTAAGGTTCATTTTCCTTTACACATGGGCATAGGAAAATGAACACAACAAAATTTGTTCTGATGGACTGCATATCCGTACGTGGCTGGGAGGCGTGACCAGTCTTAAGGAGAATATTCGATATTAAGAGATTTGTGGAATACAACCTTTTACCTTTCCAGCGACGATATATATTCCTTTTTCCATCTTACACGATTGAGCGGGTTGGATTTTTAAATTTTCAGCTCGCTAATGAGTCGCTTTTGCAACGTCAATCGAGCCAGCAATGAGCGTAAGGGTCTCGTTGATGGTGTTCCAAATTTTTCTGGCCATCAGGTGTCAACTGCAGGATTTTTAGGTTCAAACGTAGATTCAAACCTCTCTGTTCAGTGTGTGGTACTTACTGGTACTTTCTGATAAATTATATTTCGTGTAGTAAGATGAATTCATTGAAACAAATCTATTATGTTTTACATAGCTGAAAAAGAATTGCAATACTATTGTGGCTGCTAGTGGCTTTACGGCGCACCGACACAGATAGGTCTTATGGCGACTATGGGACAGGAAAGGGCTGGGATTTGGAAGGAAGCGGCCGTGGCCTTAATTAAGGTACAGTCCCAGCATTTGCCTGGTGTGAAAATGGGAAACCACGTAAAACTATCTTCAAGGCTGCCGACAGTGGGATTCGAACCCACTATCTCCAGGATAATAATATTGTAGGCCCTATACATTTTAAATTATACTTTCTTTCGTTCATGATTCCAAGTCAAACAATGTGTTATAGTAAAATTATACAGGGAGGTTCGCGAACAACATGAACAAGGTATATGAGTGTTAGAGGTTTGGTCATACTGAGAAATAACTGAAAAAGTAATAATTAGATATATCGCAAAAATTTCATTTTATCAAGTACTGAAGGTATCCATTCAGATCGCTTCGCGGGCGATTTCAGACGGACTTTTGCGAGGCGGTGTTGCTAAATCTCACGTGGCTTATGACCGGATTGAAAGAGCCGAAAGAAGAAATAAACTTCTTCGGGATAGGGACTTGAACAAGGACCTGAAGCTCACGGTGTGTTAGTGTCTGATGCTCATTTCTCAAGCTCGACCAAAGCACTTGCAGATTTAGCAAACACCGTCTTGTAAAGCCCATTTGAATTCGCCCGCGAAGCGATCTGATTCGCTAACTTCAGCAGCTGATAAAATTACATCGATATCTCACACTGTTGTCATTTTATCAGCTGCTGAAGTTAGCTAATCTTTCAAACTACCTACCAGTACGACCAACGCTCTAACGTTCATATACACTATTCACGTTGTCTCCGACCATCCTATATCTACCGGGAGGTACAACTGCCCCTATTTTTCCCCAAACATATGCAACCAGCTAGGAATTAAATGTCTCTTAGTCCTATATTGCTACATCTTACAGCAATTGGATGCGCAGTTAGTCCGATATAAACTTCCCGCATAATGCAGAAACCGTACAAGAGGAGGTATGTGAAGCCCATCTCAAAAACACTACCATTTTATGTAGAGCGGAGTCAAATTAATACTCTAGTCATTTTTACGAAATATGCAAACTGTACAAACCGTGGCCAATCCTTTAGCTTTCGGTAGAGGATTGCGCACCTGATTGGTTCAAGAGGCCATTTTCTTTTGACAGAAAATGGTGGTCACGGTATCATGGAAAATGTGATACGTTAGGACCAATTACAGACATGTCAATTCATCACCATCGAAATAAAAAAAATGATAGGAACGCATTTTTCACAGTATTTTCTAATCTATATCACGCGAATATTGTACATTATATGTGATAGCTTACTCCATATTATTACTACCGATACAGCGTTCAATAAAGTCATAAAACTGAACCATAAGGCTGTAACACAACGGTAATTTTATGAAGTGAGAACTTTCGCTCACCTCGTGAATACAGAGTTGTAAGAATGACACGTTCGAGCAGGAAGTAGCTGCGTGGAATTCGGCACATTAGATGTACGTGCATAAGCTACAGGGAGCAGTGAGAGTTCGAAACCGTATTGAGTCTTGCCTTCTTAAATTTTCATTTCGTACTCTTCTTTACAATATAATTGGCTCAGTAATTCTTGACCATCTACCCAATGAACAAGCGGGCTTTCACCCAAATCGAAGTTGCTCAGGCCAGGTTCTCTCTCTGACTGTATTGAAGCTGGTTTTCAAAATCAACTAAAAATCTCAGTTGTGTTCGTGGACCTTACTGCAGCATACGATACAGTATGGAGACAAGGACTTATCTGCAACCTGCTTCGAGTAATACCTTGCAAGAAAATCGCCAAGCTCACCCAAAACAGGGTGTTTCGTGTAATTTCAGGAAACAAGGCAAGTCCCAGTTATTCTTCTAAGGAAGTTACAATAGACAGACATAATAATTATCGCCACGTAAGCAATGACTGCGGGCAAATTCATTGAGAATACCACATGTAACATAATTCTGGACTCATTTAACCAAGCAATAGGTACGTACACAACCCCCCTGTTCAGCATAGCAGGTGAGGCAGCCTGGGAGAGGTACTGGTCATTCTCCTCAGTTGTATACCCTGACCCAATGTCTCACGCTCCAGGACACTGCCCTTGAGGCGGTAGAGGTGGGATCCCTGGCTGAGTCCGAGGGAAAACCAACCCTGGAGGGTAAACAGATTAAGTAAGTAATAGGTACATACTCTACTCGTAACTAAATTTGGTACAAATATTAATTAGTATGTGTGAAAAATACTGTTGGGGCAAGACACAGCTAGAACCTCCAGGGGAGGAGGTGAAATATACATATCGATGGCCTTCTTTTGAAACCTCGTAGGTCCAAATATTCTTCCTACCTATTATATCCCTTAAGACTGGCCACGCCTCCCGGTCATATATTTCTATGCAGTCCATCAGAATAATTTTCGCTGTGTTCATTTTCCTTTGCTAACGTCTAAAGTAAAATGGACCTTAACGTATCGAATTGTAGGGATGTTGATTGCATGGCAAATTTACACACTCCTACAGTATAATATATTTAAGGTTCATTTTCCTTTACAGATCGGCAGAGGAAAATGACCATAACGAAAATTATTCTTTTCGACTGCATATAAATGTGGGACTGGGAGGCGTGACCAGTCTTAAGGAATATAATGGATAGGAAGAGTATTCGGACTTACGAGGTTTTTAAAGAAAGCCATCGATATAACTAAAAATGACCAATATTGGCTTGGATCCATAGTTTTCAGGGCTACTGGAGCGATTTCTACTAAACTTTGTACACATATGAATTACTATTAGGAGACTAACCGCGTGGGGATAAGTCACCGCTAGCACCCTTTGGAGGGGTGGGGGCGTGAGGTATAAAATTCGGAAATAGTGTAGAATCCACACTGTCCGGGGTCGCTCAGATGAACAGTGCTACTCCGGAACTTTAAAATTACAAGTTCAGTTCCCCTTGGCGTAGGCGATGAGAAAGGGTAAACAAAAATTCGAAAATGGCAGGGACCATGGATGTATGTGTGTATTTTCCAGCATAGCTGTCAACTAAATTTGGTGCAAATATTACTCATTATGTGTGAAAAATACGGTGGGGAAGAGACACGCCTAGACACTTTAAGGGAAGTAGTTATTTATTTATCGTATGATGAAACAAGAAATATCAGCTATTTACAAAATATGTACAAGAATACACATATATACACACACTCTCAAGTTTATAGAAGTTTATAGAATTATTCACAGTACTATGTCCAGATGGTTAATCCATCAACGGCTTCTTGTGTTAGGTTGTGGAGATCCTTCATTGAGCCTCTAAACCAGGGCCTCTCAGTGTGCATGCGCGTGGTGCATGCACTGTGCACGGTGCAAAAGAAGACATGGCTTGGTTGACCAGAGTGCAGACCCCCCACTCCTCGATTTGGAGCAATAGCGCTAACTCTCTCTTTCCTTACGCCTCTCTCGCTCGCTCCGCCTGTCTCCCTCTCCCCCACTTGCGCCGTAGCGCTCCAAATCCGGGCTGAGTTGAGCCGAGTATAGCCGAGTAGAGCCGAGCATAGCCGAGTAGCCCAGCGTTGATCCGAGCCATACCGAGCGGTACCGAGCGGCACCGATGCACAGTGCACGGAGCTCTTGCGCCTCGCTCTGCACGCGTGAGATTTTGGGCGTTTGAGAGGCCCTGCTCTAAATGCTCTGAGGGGACATTTGAGCACTATGTGATCCATGGTTTGCTGTTCTTCACCGCAGTCTCAGTGAGGAGAGGACTTCCATCCCCACTTGTACAGTATTACTCGGCATCTTCCTTGGCCAGTCCTTATCCTATTCAGTACACACCACTGTCGTCGAGGTGAATGAAAGTCTGCGGGCTGCTCCCAAGGAGTTTTAATTAAGTAATGATGAGTGAGGGAGTTTTGGCTCTGCCACTGATTGTTCCATGCATCCAGTATTTTGAAGTGATTGTCTTGTAGGTTGTTTGATGTTTGCCACGATGGTTGTCTGGATTTTAATCGCTGCGGTAATGATACTGGACATTCTGAATGTATTGGTAACAGTGGGTTGTTTTTAATTTACTTCCTTGTGTTCAGCAATGACTGAGATCTTCTTAGGGGTGGGGGTGGAATATTACTTAGAACCGATAGCCAGGGCGTGTTAGTAGATTGAATGCATCCTGTGATGAGGCGCATTGCTTAATTGAGCTGTGTATCAGTTATTTTGGTGTGAGCACTGTTTAACCACGTAGAACAGCAGTATTCTGCAACTGAGTACGAAAGAGTCAGAGCTGTGGATCTAAGGACTGATGCTGTTGGGTAAAGGAAAATGAACCTTAAATACATTATTCTGTAGGAGTGTGTAAATTTGCCATGCAATCAAAATCCCTACAATACGGTACGGCGAGGTCCATTTTCCTTTAGAAATAGGCAAAGGAAAATGAACACAACGAAAATTATTCTGATGGACTGCATATAAATACATGACCGTGAGGCGTGACTAGTCTTAAAGAATATAATGGGTAGGAAGAACATTTGGACATACGAGGTTTTAAAAGAAAGCCATCGGTATGCTCCAGCATAGATGCCAGCTAGTCATGGTAAAAATATTACCTACTGTCTGGAAAAAATACCGTGGGGGTAAGACACCTCTAGAAGCCCTAGGGAATGAGGCGAAATATAATTATATCTAAGAATGACCGGAGGTGGTGAAATATAATTATGAAAATGACGGATATTAATGTCGAATACCGTCGTTACGAGGACGCCCATTTGTACGGTGACACTCTGGATGGTTAAGTCATATATATTGGTGTATGTGGGTATGTTACAGAATAGCTCTTAACGAAACTTGGTACACTTAGTACTTACCATCTGGAACTGTTGAATCCATACTTCTCTGGACTACGGGAGAGATTTCAACCAAACTTGGTACACTTAAGACTTACTATCAGGAGACAAACTTTGATGAGGTATGGTAACCCCAGCACCCCTAGGGGTGAGGAGGGAGGGGCTTAGATGTAAAAATAATAGAAAGTAGTGCCGAATCCACAGTTTTCGTGCTCGGTGAGTAGAATAGTGACACTCTTTGAAGTCCATGTTCAGCCCCATAGGCATGGAGATGAGAAGGATTATAAAATATGTTGTCCAAAATGACCGAAATTACGGATGTATGTGTAGTCCTTCCAACGTAGCCACCATAAAAAATTGGTACACTTATGACTTACTATCTGAAGGACGTACTGTTGGGTGAAGCACCCCTAGCACTCCTAGTGGAGGTGGTGAAATATAAATATAAACGAAAATGACTGATATTAATGTCGAATGCCATCGTTTACGCGGACGCTAATTTGAACGGTGGCACTGGATGGTTAAGCCATAGATATGGGTGTATTTGGGTATGTTCCCGAATAGCTCTCAACAAAACTTGGTACACATATGAATTACCATCTGGAAGAAAACTACTATGGGGATGAAACATACCAATCCCCGATGGGTGTGTGGAGACGTTTTACTCGAAAATTGAATAATCTAAAACTTTAAATCAAACACATCCATATAACTCGAAAACTACATAATGGATGGTAAAAATCAATATCCCGAAGAAGAATTCTATAAACATTAAAATCACACATAACAAACTGGTAATTAATTTCGTATGGCTATTTCTAGCCGGGTGCAGCCCTTGTAAGGCAGACCCTCCTATGAGGACGGGCAGCATCTGCCATGTGTAGGTAACTGCGTGTTATTGTGGTGGAGGATAGTGTTATGTGTGGTGTGTGAGTGGCAGGAATGTTGGGGACAGCACAAACACCCAGCCCCCGAGCCGTTGGAATTAACCAATGAAGGTTAAAATCCCCGACCCGGCCGGGAATCGAACCCGGGACCCTCTGAACCAAAGGCCAGTACGCTGACCGTTCAGCCAACGAGTCGGACAACAAACTGGTAATACTAACCTTAAAATAAACTTTCAAATACCGACCGGGCAACGCCGTGTGCTACAGATAGGGCCTAGTACAATATCATTTCGTAGAAAACAATCTGCAAGAAAAAGGAGGAGATGGCAAATTAAATGATCACTGCTTATTAATTATTATCCATGTAAGGGAAGAAACATCACTTGAGCACGAACACATTGAAATACAGCTGTACAATCAAAAACAACCACTCAGTATTCTTTATATTTTTATAAAATCACATTTTCCGTCAAAGCCAGACAAACAAGAAGCAAATAACGCAAGGAATGTGTCAGTGCATTCGAATTGCCTGAGCGAGGAGAGCTGAAACAGGAGCGCAGGAGGGATGTGCAGACAGTTTGCTCACCTCCAGCTCGTGAGCAAGCGTGAGTGCTCTGCTAACTTGTATTCCAGTTTCACAGGCCTGAATAATATGTTTCTTCCGTACAGTGGACCAATTTTCCTTCAATATCACACTGAGTTGAGTGTAGAAAGATTCCATGAGTGCTTTGAAATGGAATAGCATATCCAAATTGCAGACTCACTTGTACAATCCAACTATTCCTTAAAACAGAAATTAATAATTATGAATTATTACCAAGGGAGTTCGCAACGAGCTACGGCCATCAAGCTTGAATTCGCTCGATGAAAGATTCGAATTCCTTCGACGCCAGCCTGGAAGATGAATTTTCAAGTGGTTTCTAATTTTCACACTGGGGAAACGCCCGGGTCTTTAAGGCTCCGGCTAATTCCTTCTTAACCCATTTAACCCCAAATCATTTTTACTATTAATAATTAATCAAATTTGAGTGAAAACGTAATAATATGTATAATTACAAAATAGGAAACATAATTTTGAAATATATTTGTTCTCAGAATAGCACGCTGGGCCTTAAGAGTATCAATTTTCACTTTACATGTTATTGAAACTGTATTGATTTCTAAGAAGAATAGATACACAGTTTTAAAGTCTCATTAACCTCTCTAATTTGAGCAGATTACCACTTTGAACATATGTTTTCATTTACTGTGGCACGGAGCGAAGCACTGAATACATAGTGTGGTAGCACACGTAACGCTGAAGGAGCTGGGCTTTCCCCTATACCGTGGCTGCAGACATCTTCCCTGCTCCTTGCGTCTCGTTATGACATGCATTACTCTTACGTAGCTTGATTGTGATGACAATGGTCTCCTTGATGATTTTCGATTGGTGTTAGGCTTGAAATAAGGCATAGCCATGGCCCATCTAAAAGAGAGGAGGGGGCCTATGACTTTCGATGTTAGGCCCCTTAAAACAACAAGCATCATCGCCATCATCAAAAGAGGGGAGGTCCTGAGCCATTTTTCCATGAATATATTCTCAGTACTGGCAGAAATTTAAGAATAGCAGGATGGCTGTGTGTGATTGAAATTGTACATGTAGCTCACCTCCATTGGGGTGTGCCATTACTTTATATTATTATTATTATTATTATTATTATTATTATTATTATTATTATTATTATTATTATTATTATTATTATTATTATTATTGTCATGCTGTCAACACACAGTATATCACCCGAACGTAGGTATATAAAAACCTTGGAGCCCTTTGATGGAAGGTAGATTGTCACATACCTGAGTTTCACAATTTCTATAAAAGCTCAGAAATGCATATAAACAAATAAAATACTATACTTTTCACATAGTCGCAGACACAGAACATGCTTCCACTAAGGGAGTAAATAAAAGCAATGAAAAAGAAGGGAACGGTAGACATTTACCTACATTGTTGAACTTAAAATATCGTCGTTGTCATATCTCACATTGCTGTTCCTATCCATTAGATTCCTCAGGTACAGTCACGCCTCCTAGCCACATATGGATATGCAGCATATCAGAATAATTTTCGTTGTATTCGTTTTCGTATGCTAATGTGTAAATAAAAATGAACTTAAGTGCTTTATACTGCAGTAGTACGTAAGTATGTCATGCAAACATACAGTACATTCCTAGAGTGTGGCACGGTAAGGTTCATTTTCCTTTACACGTACGCATAAGAAAAGTACACAGCGAATATTTTTCTGAAGGACTAAATATCCATATGTGGCTTGGAGGAATGACCAGTCTTAAGGAAAATGGACAGGAAGAGCCTTGGAAGATATGACCTTTCGTCCGAACAGCAACAATTAGGCTATTGTTCTTCAGGAACAAAGCGAGGACACTGTTATTCACATTGTTTGTTTTAAGTCACACATCATATTGTTTAGGAAACTATGTAAGTGGTAATCGGAAAGAGCGAACTATGCGGTATATCAGAACACATTAATTAAATTTGTTCTGCTCAAAATAAAAAAGATATAATGATATTTCGCAAAAACTGTAACACGCTGATTTGCAAAAATTGGCGGGAAAAATAATAATTCGCTTGTTGTTGGCAAACTATTGAATGTTTGACCAAAAATGAGCTCCAAAATTGTTCACGTTATAATATTCGATAATAAATTCGGACATAAATGTTACAAATACTTTTAAAGATCGAAAATAATGCACTGTCCTAAAAGTATGAAACATGCTATTTCGACAATGCGCAAGCAGTACCCGATATCCCACAATTATTTTTCTATACATTCCTTTCCTACTGGTCACGCCTCCCAGCTAACACGGATATGCAGTCCATCAGAACAACGTATTCCTATACAATTTTGTGAAGAAAAATGAAGCTTATTGTACTGTAGTTTAGAAATGTATATTTTAGTGTAGTATTTATGCATTCCTACAGTATAATGCATTTAAGATTCACTTTCCTTTATACCTTAGCAGAGGAACATGAACACAACTACCATTTTTCTGATGGACTGCATATTCATGTGTGGCTGAGAGGCGTGACCAGTCTTAAGGAGGATAATAAATCGGAACAACATTGTCGGATAAGTGGTATTGCTCGCGCACCGTCGATATCGATTAACATACTGGAAAGTGACTGACTGGACCCAACAATTTTAGTCACAATGAAGATTACGTTATTTTTGTCAAATTTTCAGAAATATACTTAGAATCACAACTGCTATTCTATTTATTACCTTGGGAGGAATGTATAATACATTAGGGCCAATTAACGAGCCAGTAAGTCTATTGGTACGAGTTCTCTAATTCAAGCACGTTCAAATTACAATAATTTGGTTACATCCAACACACACCCTGTATTAAGTTAAAGGGAAATAGTGTATTTCTCATGTTAAAATCATGCACTTCAATCAGATTGTATATAATTCCGTTATAACTATAAATGCGTATTAGTCTACCTATAGGATAACACTAATGCATACCTAACAGAGGCATAATAGACGCATAGTTCAGTCCCCTAACGTGACATGCTTACACTAGCCTGTTAATATTGAAATCAGGTAATACACGGACTAGCAGTGCTTGTTAAAACAGCAGAGCACCTCGCGCATTAATCATGACATAATTGTCATTCAAAGCCATTTCAAATAACACTAGTCATTAATTACATCGAATTTATTAAATGTATGCGATGTACTATATACTCGTAGTTTTAGGAATTTATGTTTGAGTAACCATCAGCATCTTTATAAATTAGCATTATGCATAACACTTATGGATACCTTTCTCTTTGAGCCAGAGTTTGCAATTGATACACTTCAGTAACAGTAAATGAGGCATAAATGGCATCAAAGTCCACTATATCGATGGCTTTCTTTAGAAACCTCGTAAGTCCGAATACTCTTCCTATCCATTATATTCCTTAAGACTGGTCATGCCTCCCAGTCCCACGTTTATATGCAGTCCAAAAGAATAATTTTCGTTATGGTCATTTTCCTCTGCCAATTTTTAAAGGAAAATGAACCTTAAATACATTATACTGTAGGAGTGTGTAAATTTGCCATGCAATCAACATCCCTACAATTTGGTACGTTAAAGTTCATTTTCCGTTAGACGTTAGCAAAGGAAAATGAACACTGCGAAAATTATTCTGATGGACTGCATACAAATATATGAGCGGGAGGCGTGACCATTCTTTAGGAATATAATGGGTAGGAAGAACATTTGGACATACGAGGTTTTAAAAGAAAGCCATCGATATATCTTCCACCTCAGTTTGGTCAGCACCGTTAAATCAATGTTCAAGCGTTGTTCAAACAATGCCCCAAAGCCAGTAGATTTATATATTTATTTATTTATTTATTTATTTATTTATTTATTTATTTATTTATTTATTTATTTATTTATTTATTTTTACCGTATTGCATTTGGTGCCGGGAACGACTGAGGACATTTTCGTCTCGCCTGGTACAAATCTATTTCAGGCTCTCCTGCATGACTAGACGTGGGATGATGATGATGATGATGATGATGATGATGATAGCATACTACTGACCATTAACACTAGGATGTCTGCTCAAGTTAAAACTCGATTATCTCGTATCATAACAAATATCTTCTCAAGAACATTCCAGACGAGCGACTTACATTCGGAACCAGAGTCACAATTACTTTCTTCTTTGTCGATTTATAAAAAAAAGGCTCATAATTTAAAGAAATCTCTGCCGTGAACTTCAGGGCACGAAATGGACCCGTTAAGATATAGACACACCAAAACATTCATTCTGATGATAACGAACTCGAGGTAAGAATTTTAACTTTATTTTAATTTAATTTTCTTGTTCATAACTCCTGAAGGCTGTCATTTCGTAAATTTCTTGTAGTGCTTTTGATCTTTACGGTCACCTGCAATTTCAGGAAGATCAGTACGTAAAATAGGAATTAAATGTACAGGTTACTCAGAAAATTCAACCGCAGCTATAATTAAATACTTATTAATTTATTAATTATTTTTTTCAAATTAGGCATTAACTCAGGTTTTCGGCGCCAATGGGATAAAACAGAAATAGAAATCATAAGCAAGCGTCTTTGGTCTTAGTTAAGGCACAGACTAAGTGCTTAGCTGGTGTGAAATTAGAAAACCACGGAAAGCCTTGTTTAGGGCTTCCGAAGGTGGAGTTCGAACCCACAATCTCCCGAATAGAAGACTAATACTACGCAGCTCATACCACACACACAAAACTCTCTCTGCCCTCTTATCTTCATAAATGCTATTATTTTTGTTCTTTGGATAATATTAATGCTGGAGGAAGAGTCAGCATTTCCAACTCAAAAAAGGTTCGCGGCATATCAGAGATTTACAAGTAGCTTGAAAGAATTGGAATCGTGTCATTCAGAAATAATAAACTAAACACTGCAATATTCAATGTAACGTTTTGTTCATAAAGTAATTTTATGTTCAACAAGTTAGTGTATAACTCGGCACCACTTGCACTTCAGTAACATGAGCAAGTTAAGTGAGTGAAATAAGGACAGAACAGCCTGGTCACTATGTTTCCCTGGGGTGCTTACGGTTTAGTTGCCGTAAGTCCTGTGTGTAGGGTCATTCCAATAACCTGAATGGCTATAATGTCTTGATTGACTTTAGTATTTGTAATTAACTTTATCTGAGAGTACGGGGTGTTTGTGGCCTGGGATGGATAGACACTACCACCGTACTTTTCAAGATTTTAAATGGGTAACGACTTTTAGGATACGTGAGAGTAGATTTAAAATAATACTGAGGATGATGGGTTTCATCATAATTTCTAACACCATATCTTAATAGGTAACAAAGCCTAGAATCAAACTAGACCAAAAGAGGTGAAAATCTCCTTTGTTGCATATTCTGAAATGAAACCGGAACCAAGGGTGGAATAAATCTCCTGTGACGATGCTAAGATGATTGTAATGGTAAAGTATTTTATTGATAGTGACAAAGGAGACGTCAACCACACAATATCAGTACTTTCCACAGGATAATTCCAAATTCATTATCTATAATCAAACATATTTAGAAATAAGTCGGAATATCATTAATATAGCCCATACATCATAATAAAAATCATGATGATAGTGTTATGTGACTGTTGATATCCTGATCATCCACACAGGACCTTCAGTCCTACGTGGAATCCGAGCCAGAGTGACATGTCGTTTTATTTAACGTTACAATTCACAGGTCGAGATTCGAACCGCGGTCTCATTGATGAGTAGCCAATCGCTATGTAACCTGATTATCAAATCCCTTCCTCCTATGATTTATCTGTATGCAGCTATTGTTATTGTATGGACGTAAACATTCGCAATGCTTTTCACAAGGGATTTGAAAACTCTGTCCAGAATTCAGTCTGATTTAGAAAACAAAATTGGAATATTAATGAACGTAGATTTTCGTGGCTCATGGTATTAAAATAAATAAATATGACAACTGGGTAAAAGCCACTTATATTTTACGAGACTAAGCAAAACCGAGCTTTCCAGCACATGCCCTGACATTGTTTAGTCTCGTAAAATGTAAGTGACTTTAATCCAGTTGTGATTAATTTGTACGCTACGGTCATCATTTTAACTAATGGATCCATTTGAGCATTTATACAGTCAATACAGCCACTAAAACAAAGAATAATTAGCGTATTTTATGCTCCTCGCAGGTATCCTTTTCTCGAAAGCTAGTGAACCTATACATATCGATGGCTTTCTTTAAAAACCTCGTAAGTCCGAATGCTCTTTCTATCCATTATATTCCTTAAGGCTGGTCACGCCTCCCAGTCCCATATTTATATGTAGTCCAAAAGAATAATTTTCGTTATGGTCATTTTCCCCTGCCAACTTGTAAAGGAAAATGAACCTTAAATATATTATACTGTAGGAGTGTGTAAATTTGCCATGCAATCAACATCCCTACAATATGGTACGTTAAGGTCCATTTTCCTTTAGACGTTAGCAAAGGAAAATGAACACAGCGAAAATTATTCTGATGGACTGTATACAAATATATGACCGGGAGGCGTGGCCAGTGTTAAGGGATATAATAGGTAGGAAGAACATTTGGACATACGAGATTTTAAAAGAAAGCCATCGATATGTTGCTTGTTGTTTATTTTTATTTTATTTTGTTACAATTAGCACCGGCTTGGATTGGTTTTATGGTGACTGTGGGATAGGGAAGGGCTAAGACTTGGAAGGAAGCGAATGAGGCTTTAATTAAGGTACAGCTCCAGGATTTGCCTTATGTAAACAAGGGAAACCATGGAAAACGACCTTAGGGCTGCTGACAGTGCTTCTAGAACCCACTGTCTCCCAAATACAAGCACTCAGCGGTGCGAAACTAACTGCACGACCAACACGCTCGGTATAATGCTTTTTGTGGTTATCAGCAGGGTTTGTATCTACATGGGAAATGGATTCTATTTAGATAATATTTAAAATTAAGTCTCATAAGTTGCTCAGTGCCAGAGATATACAAAGCCATGTACTAATTGCTTTCTTGAGCGACTATACATAGTCAAACATGACCTCCACTATGTCAAAAATTCACATTAAAGGAGTATATCGTCGTTACCGGGACGAAACCTCCTATGTGTTAAAATTTTTGGAGATATACTGACCCGCAGCACATACATTATGAAGAGCGAGAATGCCATGACAATAAATTGTCACACAATATTGGCCCTTAGATGACAGAACCTTACCGGCCAAAGTTCTAAGCCAAAATATTTCACATAGGAGGTTTTGTCCCGGCAACGACGATATGTCAGAAATCTTCTATGGTGCTCCTTTCCGATCTTTCTTACCACGAACCTAATGTAAAAAGTTAGATGGAAATAAATATCAATTATATAATTTAATCAGTTTAATTCGAGGGTTGGTTTCTCCCTCGGTCTTAGCGAAGGATCCCACCTCCATGCCTCGAGGGCAGTGTTCTTGAGCGTGACCGTTTTAGTTGGGGATAAAACTGGGTTGGAGGACCAGTACCTTACCCAAGTGGGCCTCACCTGCTATGCGGAACAGGGGTATTGTGGAGGATAGGAAGTTTGGAACGGATTGGCAAGGAAGAGGGAAGGAAATTGCCGTGGACTTAAGTCAGGTACCATCCCGGGATTCGCCTGAAGAAGAAGTGGGAATCCATGGAAAACCGCTTCGAGAATGGCTGAGGTGGGAATCGAACACCTCGCTACTCAGTTGACCTCCGGAGGCTGAATGAACCCCGTTCCAGACCTCACACCATTTTTCAAAATATGTGGCACAGGCGGGAATCGAACTCTAGCCTCCAGTGGTGCAGCTAATCCCACTAACCACTACACCACAGAGCCGAACATAAATATCAATAATAAACAATATTTGAATCACGGAAATCCCGTTGGATTGCATGACTATCTAGAATACCTGACCAGCCCCCTTCGTGAATTATTGACTGATCAGCGGATGAGATAGCAACATTTCGAAATATAAATATACTGCAACTTCACTCCTATATGGAGCGGAATGTCAGCCATGATGAAGATATAAATCCATGGATGTAAATGGAATTATAGCAGATCTTCGGTCTGTACATTCGTTCTGATGGGGTTTGTAATTATTTTATATTTATCTGTTTAAAGTCACTTCAAGACCATAGCAGTGATTCTTTTACCTCGTAACTTATTGTCTGGTACTCTATTACGGTGATACACTTGAATGTATTTCGACCAAACTTATATTTACAATCAATCCATTGGGAAGCAGGTTTTAAGATGCATATCATTTCAAATTAGCTCAACGGACTTGGGGCTTAGAAGACTAAAGCAGTAATTTGATGATCTCCATAGTAGCCTTGACTTTCTGTGAAACATCCGTTTATTTTAAACAATGTTTTCCCTGTTCACTGTTTTGCTTACTCATGAAATAACGAAACTAATTAATGTTTTCTGTTGAGTTTATGTTTTGCCACGTGGTTGACTGCCTCACTCGCAGCGTCATGACTGGTCGTTGGCAGTTAGCGGTCTGCTCACAACTAAGCTACTGGCTTGGCGAACATGTAATCACATGAATGAAAACCAATAGCATAGCACTCTGTTTCTTGAATGATGTTTTAACAATTGTTTACCACAAACTTATTTTTAGAGTCGGTTATTCAAATAACTGCAATGGGCCAAGGTAAATCATTTTCATATTCTTATTTATAGATCTTTTTGAAGGCACTATAAAATGGATGGCAACTGAGTGAGCATTAAGCACATATAATTAATCATCTATCGGCAATAAATTCCAAACCTTTAATATTCTCTAACACTGCAAGTTTGTGGACAGGATAATATCTAGCTAAGCGAGTTTTCTTTTCTTATTTTCGTAGATACTAATCCTCTCTTGGATTTGTACGAAGTGTCTATCGTAGCTTTGGCTGTCGGGAAGTCAGTGCACATCACTCCACCTCACCTTGGTCGTAAGTGCTAGGTCACTATCTTTCGTCTCGAATAGTACTTTAAAATGAGCGAGTGAATTTACTTCTGTATTCTCCCAAGACGAATCTTCCAAGGTAGGGTGGTGGTTATGGCGGTGATAGGTGTTTAAGTACAAGTAAAACTTTACAATAATTCTCTTTTGTATAAGAAGATGAAAAAATGAAGAGATCACCTTATTACAAGGTTGTAGATATTGGTAGAAGGCACAGGCTTGTCATGGAAACTTGAAAATGAATGACAAACTACGTCTCAAAATACCAATACCGTCGGTTCAGAAGGGAACGAGAATTCACTAAAGGAGGTCAGTGTAGTTCCTGGTACAAGTAAATGGAAGTAGTTTCATTCACTATGGGTCCTATGGTTGTCAACTCGGCCTCTAGATTGACATCCTCTGCGGAGTCGTCTATTACGACAGAAAACTGTATTGTTCGTGAATTCTCTGCCCTGATTCTAAGGAGCTAGGAGGTTAGAACTCGGCCACTAACACACACGATCTTATCATTATTATAACTTTAGGCACTAGTCACCATTTGTAAATGAATGTGGATACTTAATGAATGGTGAGTAACTGAAAATGTTTTCACAGTGCAAGATGTATTATGTTTTTTTATGTTAAATTTTTCCGGGCGTCGGCCTGTAGAGAGGTCTTTTGCCCCTACTTGCACCATATGATATGAACCTGCGTGTAAAATAGAATTGAGGAAGATTGTTGAATGTGAGGGAAGGAACGTTAAGGACGACACAAACACCCAGCCCCCGGACAGGGATATTAATCATTTACAAATAGCAACCTCTGACCAGGCCGGGAATCGAACCCGGGGCTACCAGGTGACAGGCGGACGCGTTGCCCCCTTCTCCACGGGGCCGGACATGTATTATGTTAATGACCTGTGTATTATTGCGACAGACAGGGCCTCATTATCTGTTGAGTTTGAATACAAAATGATGTTCCATCATCTGTCACTGAGATGTCCTCATTTCTGTTTCTATCTCCCTGTCTGATGCTTTTGGGATCGGCTTTTTTTTCCACAGGCCATTGGCTATTACATTTCAATTCCCTAAGCTGATACAACACCAACATCAATCGCTTTCATATTGTTGTTTGAGTCATCAGTCCATAGACGGGTTTGATGCAGCGTTCCATGCCACCCTATCCTGTGCTAACCTTTTCATTTCTACGTAACTATTGCATCCTACATCTGCTCTAATCTGCATATCATATTCATACCTTGGTCTACCTCTACCTTTCTTACCACCTACACTTCGTTCAAAAACCAACTGAACAAGTCCTGGGTGTCTTAAGGTGTGTCCTATCATTCAATCTCTTCTTCTCGTCAAATTAAGCCAAATCGATCTCCTCTCACCAATTCGATTCAGTATCTCTTCATTCGTGATTCGATCTATCCATCTCACCTTTAGCATTCTTTAGCATCCACACCATTCAGCAACTTCTCGAGAACTTCTGCAGTCTCAGTCTCAGATAAAATAACAATATCATCGGCAAATCTCAAGGTTTTGATTTTCTCTCCTTGGACTGTGATTCCCTTTCCAAATTTCTCTTTGATTTACTTTACTGTCTGTTTCATGTAAACATTGAAAAGGAGGGGATACAAACTGCAGCCTTGTCTCACTCCTTTCTGGATTGCTGCTTCTTTTTCAAAGCCCTCGATTCTTATCACTGCAGACTGATTTTTATACAGATTGTAGATAATTCTTCGTTCTCGGTAACTGATCCCTGTCATCTTCAGAATCATATATAGCTTGGTCCAATCAACATTATCGAATGCCTTTTCTAGATCTACGAATGCCATGTACGTGGGCTTGTCCTTCTTGATTCGATCCTCTAAGATCAGCTTTCATATTATGTATATAAATAAATAAGAATATGGGTAATTAAATAGTTTTTACGATCTTGCTCTGAGGAATGACAATTTCGGTACATAATTTTGTATACGGCGCAGAACCTCGCATCACCAGTCATGTGGGAGATCTATCAAGATGTTAGCTGTGTGATAGTCTTGGAAGATAATAGAGTCCCTGACAACACAGACACATGATTTCTCCAGAGTACAGTAAGTGTTCCAAAAGAAATAGATGTACACCGCAACGAACATCTCATTCACACCACAAAAATCGTGCGTACGGTGCCCCTTCATTGGCCGTTTTAAGTCAATATGAGTCCATGCGGTTATCATCTTTTCCATGACACGAAAGAACCTCTCCACGGTAAACATTACGACTCAAAATAATCATCCGCGCCGTACGGCGGACACTACAGGATATCACCCGAGATGGACGCGCTGAGTGCTGAGAACGATACCTTCCACAAGTGTGGCGGAAGGTGGCAGACATGAGGAGACTACACTGGAGAAAATTTACTTTTGTGTCCTCTGCTACTGAAGCAGGTAGCCTACAAATTACGGTGGTGTAGCAATATATTTTACCCAACCATTGTACCTAGGTATATAGAGAAATAAATATATGTTATCGTTGGACAATATAAGGACATGAGAAGAAGGACGAAGTTTTCTTACTCATTTACACTCTCTTGGAGATCCTAGTATTTAAATACGAGGCCAACTGGGACAGCGCACGCCCCATGATAAATGAACTTTAACGGAGATGGACTCGTCTCTTTGTCCACGCGGACTACTTGTAATGATTGATGCCCGACAGCTGGCGTTAGCTCATTCACCCATCAGCTCAAAACTGGTTATCTGATAAAGCTTAATTTTTCTTATTTATAAAATATACCATTATTATATCTATATTTGAAAATTAAATAATTGAAAAAGAGGTTCAACCTATTCAATACATAGGAAAGAAATGTAGTGATTACATTTTTATTTAATAGTAAATATGAATGGGACCCCAATTCTATTTTCCATGCCTTACAAAGTTCCCACCCACATTTTCTACCTCCAATAACCCACCCTCCTAACCCACCCTAAACTACCCCTCCTTCATTTCCCTATCTTATCCTTCCTCAATACCATCTAACTTCAATTTCTTTTATTCTTTCTCTTATTTCACTATCACTCTTCCTCTGTTAATTTATTCTACCTTCTCTATTATAAAAAAAAACATCGACCATCATTTCGGTTCTCCTCTTTCAAATTTTAACTCTTGTCTTGCGCCAACTTCGACTACTTCAATCATGACCTAAAATTTTTTGAATTTAAAAAATAGCGCACTGTGCATATAAGTTTTCATTTGTTTTCCGATATTGCACTTTTTACTATATTTTTTCTCTTTACAATTGTTTTTTCAAGTCAACTGTTTTCCAAGAACTTAGCAGGAGCACAAGTACTCATTCAATTATACTGATTTGCGTTGTATATTTCTATATACACGTACTTAACTTCCCGCAACCGAGACAAATACTGGACCTTCAGGATACTCTCCATTCTACTTTGGCGTTCGAGACCGCAGCGCATGACCTTGAATGTGCCGCGCTGATCACCGGGAGCTGGCGGTTTGCTTCTACAAATCTATTCGTCTGCGACTTCAAGTTATTTATGATCTTCATATATTATTTGATAGTGTTGTGACTTTGTGCCTGACAGAGTGTGGAAACTGACCCTTTTGACTGTTCTCCAATATTCATAAACATTGTGAGACTTCGCCTATCATTGCGTGTGCCATACTACCATTCTTAATATTACGTACTGTTTCATCTTATACCGATCCAGAGTTTAATTCATCTTTTTCTTTTTCTTTTTTATATGCATTGTTTTACATGTTTTTACGGCTGACGATGACCTGGACTAGGGTCGAAACCGGTCCCTTTATATTTACTATTAAATAAAAATGTAATCACTACATTTCTTTCCTATGTATTGAATAGGTTGAACCTCTTTTTCAATTATTTAATTTTTAACGTTAATACTTTCAATACGGAACAATGAAATTTTTATCTTTAAATATATTTGAAAAGCTTTAAAATTAACTCTTCGTGGGATTCTGGAAGAAAATGGGATTTGTAATAACTGAATGGATCACAAAATTGAAATATAATTCGGTGGGATCCACTCGCCTCCCCCAGGAGTCTAAATTTCATCCATCGTGTCTTCTGGACTCCTTACATTTTTGATGTCCCGCTTCTAAGAACATCTCAAAACGTCGGATTCTTGCTTTTGAACACACACCTCAAACAATGCGATCGATTCAAACGTTATCTTCTGTGCACGTTACTCTCAAAATAACACCGACAAATGTGATAGTAACAGATTATTGTAGTACAGTATGCAATTATTATAAAACAATGTAAGCTAAGTACGAGTTTAAATGCATATGTACATCTGTTTCACACTGTTACTCCTTTGAGCGACCTGCGAGAAAACCTCTCTGAATTAACTTAGATACCCCCAATCCTCTATTTCCAGCTAGTTGTCTGGCCTCTAATTTCTACACCTCTTACATTTAAATCGTTAACAAAATAGCTACGTCTGTGATCTGTGATAAAATGTCGGCCTCAGAATCCTAAGACTGCGGGTTTAAATCCGGCTGAGGGAGTCGGATTTTTAAAGGGCTAGAAATATCACATTCTACACACCATATTATATGGTCCCAGTATTCAAAAGATATCTGGTGACACATTTGGTGTTTACCCGACAGAATTAATTAAAACTCAACTATAGATCGCATAAAAGAGGTACTGTAAAATGGAGCGCCTTAATTTATGCTTAGGGCGCCTAAATTGCGCCAGATTAGAATTAGAATACTTGCACACGATAGCTGAGGCCATACCATTATTATTATCATCATGAAAACTGAATCTACAACCCATAGTCGATTTTGTCTGCTTCTGCTGCTCACACCTGACCGATTCCGTTATTCTTTAAGATAACCCTTCATTCACCTCACATGAATCCCCTACCGAAGGGCAGCTTCTACGCACAGCTTGATCAATCGAGTTCGCTTTTAACTTATCTTCATATCCTCCTGCCACATGTTTGTAGCAGCAATTGTTCCCGCTATTTTCATGTTGTATATAAACAGTTGTTTGCACTAAAAAGAGAAACTTGTTGCTAACTCGGGTTTTTGTTTTTCTCGTCAGGTGTTACCGATTTCCTTTTCTACAGAGTTCTCTTTGTCGAAGGAACTGCCGAATAATTGTAACACATCTCCGTCTCGTGGTGGATATCCTGTACACTACAAGAAGTAATTCCACGCAGAGAACGGTGCAATTGAATTACTGGAGCGTGTTGGATCGTGAGATGTAATCGTGCCCGCATCTTAGCGCTCCGCGCCGGCATTTCACAGCTCAGAGCACTACATACCGCTCTCAGCAACCACATGGGCTGGGACTGACACGGGTGGATGTGTGATAGAATAATTATGGGCGTTTAGGTAAGAGTTAATGACCCATTCTATATGAGCAAGACAAACAAATGTAAATTTCACTCCAACAGTGTAACAGGCTCAAAACTTTATTTCCCAATAAATAAATATTTACCGCTATAAATAAATAAATATTTACCGTTATTCCTTATTGTTGGTGCTACTTGATTTTAAAAACCACGAAAAGCTTGGTAAAAGAATCCGTTTATTTTATCGTACTCTATAATTTATAGAGCTGCTGTTATATCGATAGATTGAATATCTTGTATCCCACAAAGTTCTTCCTATCCATTATTTCCCTTAAGACTGGTTACGCCTCCCAGCCACACATGAATATGCAGTCCATCAGAACAATGTTCGTTGTATTCCTTTTTTTCCTATGCCGGTGTGTGAAGGAAAATGAACCTTACCGAACCGTACTATAGGAAAGTATGTTTGCGTGACGTATTTACTAACTCCTAGAGCAGGGCCTCTCAAATGCCCAAAATCTCAAGCGTGCAAGTTGAGACGCAGAGTTCCTATGCACAGTGCATCGGTCCCATTCGGCTCGGATCGGACCAACTCTTCGTCTCTGTGCTACTCGGCTAAGCTCGGCTCAACTCGGCTCGGATTTGGAGCACTACGGAGCAAGTGAGGACGAGGGAGACAGGCGGAGCGAGTGAGACAGGTGTGGGGAAAGAGGAGTGGGATGTGTGCACTGTGGTCAACCAGGCGAAGTCGTCTTTTGCACTGTGCACAGTGCATGCACCAGGTGCATGCGCTCTGAGAGACAGTGTCCTAGAGTATAATTTTTTAAGGTTCATTTTTCTTTAGTCGTGAGCAGAGGAAAATAAACTCAACGAACATTGTTCTGATGGACTGCATACCCAAATGTGGCTGGAAGGCATGACCAGTCTTAAGGGAAATGATGGATTGCAAGAACTTTGTGAGATACGAGGTATTCAATCTAGGTCATCGATATGCTTTATGACTCACCGACCCAGATAGGATTTATGACTACGATGGGATCGGACAGGGTTAGGATGAGAAGGAAGTGATCCAGGCCTTAATTAAATTACAGCACGAGCATTTGTCTGATGTTAATATGGCATACCATAGATAGCCATCCTCAGGGCTGCCGATAGCGGGGTTCGAACTGACCACCTTCCGAATGCAAGGTAACAGCTATATAAACCAAACTATGCAGCCACACTCTCAGTTTTTCTCTTTCCAAACCCACCATAAATATAAAGAACTAACCTGAGTGGATACCACTGCCACATTGGTAGACACCTGTTATACGAGGCTGATGACCGCGATGACCTTAGTTTCTTATATAAAGCCTTAACAACACGGACAAAGTAATACTGTACGTGAAAATCCAGGTACTATCTCCTATTATTTCTCTTATGCTTTCTTTCTGATATTTTCATTTCTCATTCTATTCGATGTCATTACGCCCATATTACTTCTCAGAAACTTCATATCCACTCAGACATGTTTGTTACAGAATAGTAACGAGCAACTGAGGAAACACTTAACGGCATTCTTAAGGGAGTTAGAGTTCCCTGTTAAGATCTTAAAATTGCCACGGTCTGTCAGTTTTCCTCAACTAAAATTTTGGAATTTCATATCTGCTTTTGGTATAAGGCATATTGTACAGTAAGCTTACAAAACCAGAATGAAGTGATCATTGGGATTTTATTATTAGATACGATTTAATTGTAATTAAGATCATTTTTGTGTGCGAGAGATATTATATATTTTTCTCATTAATTGCGTCCCCTTTGTCTGGGGTGTGGTGACTGCATAGGACACAATCCTTTTCCACTTCCTGCGAACTTTCGCTACTAGGGCTAAAGTATGAAAATAGTTGCCAGTGGTTCGGCATATATGTGTTGTCCAACGTTTAGAACTTCGGTCTCTGGGACACTTATCCTCCATTTTGCCCTTTGTAATGAAGAGCTCGAAGCTGCCTATTACTACAATGTGGACAAAATACTTGTAAAGTGAGGATAATTTATTGGTAACGTTACGCACCTTCGCTACAGGATACCTAGTGCTTTGATGATATTGTACACTGACTGACAGAGCAAATGCAACACCAAGAAGGAGTGGTTCGAAAGGGATGAAAGTTGGGGAAAAACAGAGACGGCACGGACGAATAATTGATGTTTATTTCAAACCGATATGCAGGTTACACAATGTGCACGGCATCGACTCAGTAGGATGTAGGACCACCGCGAGCGGCGATGCACGCAGAAACACGTCGAGGTACAGAGTCAATAAGAGTGCGGATGGTGTCCTGAGGGATGGTTCTCCATTCTCTGTCAACCATTTGCCACAGTTGGTCGTCCGTACGAGGCTGGGGCAGAGTTTGCAAACGGCGTCCAATGAGATCCCACACGTGTTCGATTGGTGAGAGATCCGGAGAGTACGCTGGCCACGGAAGCATCTGTACACCTCGTAGAGCCTGTTGGGAGATGCGAGCAGTGTGTGGGCGGGCATTATCCTGCTGAAACAGAGCATTGGGCAGCCCCTGAAGGTACGGGAGTGCCACCGGCCGCAGCACATGCTGCACGTAGCGGTGGGCATGTAACGTGCCTTGAATACGCACTAGAGGTGACGTGGAATCATACGCAATAGCGCCCCAAACCATGATGCCACGTTGTCTAGCGGTAGGGCGCTCCACAGTTACTGCCGGATTTGACCTTTCTCCACGCCGACGCCACACTCGTCTGCGGTGACTATCACTGACAGAACAGAAGCGTGACTCATCGGAGAACACGACGTTCCGCCATTCCCTCATCCAAGTCGCTCTAGCCCGGCACCATGCCAGGCGTGCACATCTATGCTGTGGAGTCAATGGTAGTCTTCTGAGCGGACGCCGGGAGTGCAGGCCTCCTTCAACCAATCGACGGGAAATTGTTCTGGTCGATATTGGAACAGCCAGGGTGTCTTGCTCATGCTGAAGAATGGCGGTTGACGTGGCGTGCGAGGCTACCACCGCTTGGCGGCGGATGCGCCGATCCTCGCGTGCTGACGTCACTCGGGCTGCGCCTGGACCCCTCGCACGTGCCACATGTCCCTGCGCCAACCATCTTCGCCACAGGCGCTGCACCGTGGACACATCCCTATGGGTATCGGCTGCGATTTGACGAAGCGACCAACCTGCCCTTCTCAGCCCGATCACCATACCCCTCATAAAGTCGTCTGTCTGCTGGAAATGCCTCCGTTGACGGCGGCCTGGCATTCTTAGCTATACACGTGTCCTGTGGCACACGACAACAAGTTCTACAACGACTGTCGGCTGAGAAATCACGGTACGAAGTGGGCCATTCGCCAACGCCGTGTCCCATTTATCGTTCGCTACGTGCGCAGCACAGCTGCGCATTTCACATCATGAGTATACCTCAGTGACGTCAGTCTACCCTGCAATTGGCATAAAGTTCTGACCACTCCTTCTTGGTGTTGCATTTGCTCTGTCAGTCAGTGTAGATTCGGTCAATGGGGTACATGAGAGTCCTGAAATAGCTCCAGGTTTCAAAGGTATTGATTTTCGTTTTTCCTTTACTGTCTACGTTACTGATACATACAGTAATAGTGAGCAGCCAGAATTTTCTTCGTTTGGTGATAAGATGAACTCACCAAATTTTCGTTATTTTTCAACGAACGTCCTTGTCGCCTGAGCTCTTCAGCGCATCTCTCGTACTGAGCTTCCAGAGTCTGATATTAGTGATGCTAGCTAATAAAATTTGTCTTTAATTCCAAAATTACCAATTGTTCTTATTGCTGGGAGGTCATTGGCTCAATGTACTGTCATCACTTTGGTTTTATCTTCATTTATGTACACGCTAATGGCTTCATTCTCTTCGTTCGAGAGTGTGAAAATATACTTAATTTTCTGTATGATTTCTGCAATCACGGCGACGCTATTAACCAATATTACGTACGAATATGTAATTCAGGTAGTGACACCATCGTTCCTATGAGCTTTAGCTCTGTGATCCCATTTCTTTCTCTGAAGGCCTTGATGTAAATTCGCATATTCTCCGCTTTCTAGTTTAAAAAATAGGTGTAAAAGAGCTAATTTGAAATCACACGCATCTTAAAACCTGCTTCCCAATGGATAGATTATAAGCATAAGTTTGGTTGAAATACATTCAGGTGTTTCACCGTAATAGAGTACCAAACAGTAAGTTACGAGGTACAAGAGCCACTGCTATGGTCTTGAGGTGAATTTTAAACAGATAAATATCGTCCCTTAAGAAACAACACCGCGTATCTGACAATACTGTTCCTATCCATTATGTTCCTTAAGATTGGTCACGCCTCCCAGTGATATGCAGTCCATCAGAACAATTTTCGTTGAGTTCAATTTCCTATGCACATCTGAAAGGAAAATGAACCTTACTATACCGTACAGTAGGAATGTATGTGTGCATGACAGAACCCCCTTCTAGAGTATGATGTGTTTAAGATTCATTTCACTAGATAATGGATATTGGATATTGGATACTGTATAATGCTGGGCCTTCATAACGCTTCTAGAATCTGTAGATGACGCGTTGACTGAAGCAAACAAAACCGACTTCAGGTAGAATGATCACTGAAATTCGCTTAGAAAGTTTCGACGAAATTGACCTATCAACCTAAACAACACTAAATCCATTTCCATAGTTAAAGGAAGTCCTACACTGGAATTACATCTATTACTCCTGCAAAGACAATTCGCTACCTGGAAGGAAATCACAATGCTAATGGAAACACGTAAGAGCAAATTAGACGCTTTAGCATCAACTCCACTATTACAACCACACATTTCTGTGTGCAAATTCCACTCTACTCCTTTACAGCGAATACCTAAAAAACTTTTCAAAAGGACCTTGGAAGTCCTTCGACTTCCAATAGATACGCCAGGCAGCTTGTTATACCCCAATAAAAAGTATATACGACTCAGTGTTTTCAAGTGCGGTTGGGAGTCATATCTACAGCATATAAATGCATGCCAAGTTCTGTATAGTTCCAACAATATATAGGCCTACATTAACCATTCTAGAGGCATCCATACAGAAAAAGAAAAGTGCTGCGAAAAACTTGACCTACTCCTGAGCAATGAATACGAATCGGTCAAGGTTTCGTTCCTACGATAGCAACTCCGTAAGAAACAATTCGATACCTGGTGTGCCTTACCAAAAAAGGATCAGAATGTTATACGATACAAGGAATACACACCTGACAATCAGTGGGTAAGAAAAATCGAAGGTCTAACCAGCACAAACTGGAGAAATGCCATCAAAGTGTCAACAAATATAGTTCCAGTTCGTGCATTACCTGGCAGGTCCCAGCACAATAACTAATACCGGCGTTCTTTAAGTGAAATTGAAACACTCGGTCATGTCTTGGGTTCCTGTCCATTTAATGACACATTACGGAATTTACGACACCGTAGTGTAAGATCTCAGACTGCTTACGCCCTAATATGAAATCAATACACAGTCTGCGTAAAGGTACAGTACATGGAATGTCTCAGCCAGGTCAAGCCGCCGGATTGAAACTGAACCTTACTGTACCGTACTGCAGTAATGCTCGTCTGCATGACATGTTTAACTACTCCTAGGGTATGATGTATTTGTTTCATTTTCCTCTAAGCCGATACTGTGATGTAGGGGCAGCGTGCCTACCTCTTACTCGGAGGCCCCGGGTTCGATTCCCGGCCAGGTCAGAGATTTTTACCTGGACATGAGGGCTGGTTTGAGGTCCACTCATCCTACGTGATTACAATTGAGGAGCTATCCTGAGGTAAGATGGCGACCTCGGTCTAGAAAGCCAAGTATAAGCGCCGTGAGGATTCGTCGTGCTGACCTCAGGACACCTCAAAATTTGCAGGCTTCGAACTGAGGAGCAGTCGCCTGGTAGTCCATGGACATTCGGAGCTGTTGCGCCATGGGGTTTGGAGGAGGGAGGTCTACTATAATCTTAATGCAAGCAATGGAAAGCAATAGAATAGTCACATTCGCGGTTTTGGCACAGCAGCGACCTACATACAATTCCACATTACGCTGTACTCCATAGAGGTATTAATATTTGATGATAGGAGCTATTTTTTCACAACTTTTGCAAAATTGTTAATTTAACCAATTTATTAAGGACATTAAGTTAGTGACCCTGAAATTCTCGTTAACAGCAGTCAGAAATCATTTATACTCCTTTTAGTTTCTCTTGGCTATGTCTTTTGTCCTATAAGTAGAGGCATTAATTTTTTGCATTAATTTTTGAACGATTTCGCGAGAAGGATACTAAATTTCGCGTTATTTCGCGAAATAGATATTTCCGTATCGCATTAATTTCGCTTTAATGAAATTCTAAAATTAATCATTAAAAGTTTAATTACTATCACTGATCGTTGATTGTGGAGGTTTAATTGATAAACTGTACATACCTGGCACATACATTTGAAGCCATTTCCGGACTGCATGGTCGTCTACCTTCTCCAGCGGGATGTTGGCTTTGAGTAACATCGCTGTTGTTTCGTGAATAAATTCTATTTTTTCACTCTTAGCTTTATTTTGCATATCTAATGAGAGTTCTATTGTTGCCTGCCGTTTCACTGTTGGAGTGCTAAATTTACGTTCTGATTGTTCCTTATTTTTAAAACAATGTTTTGAGACAGTATTTTCTTTCTCCCACTCGATACGAACATTACACAATTTACACATTAAAATATCGCTTTCCTAAACGTATAAACCTTCACTCGCAAACTGTTTAGCTCTGTTGTGCACCGTAACACGAAGCTGAAATACACCAGTCAATTGCGCTGCTTGTGAACGTCATTAGGGATTCCAGGATTGCACAATGCCGTGAGGAGACAGGTTAGGGTGGGATTACCAGCCACCAAAAGAACAACATTCCAAACATTTCGTTTGGCAAGGAACCTGGAGCCAATCCCTTTTCTTTGATGCCATGTATTAAAGAGATTTTCAAGAACATTAATGATAACATATTTCTTTCCTATTGATTGATGAATCTTTGTTCGCTCTTCCTTTCCTTTTCGTTCATAATCTTGGAACAAAATGTCAAGTTCGTTATTTACCACAGATCTCGCTGTACCATCGCGCTTATCGCTAAAAAATTGGATTTCGCTTTAAAACGGCCTTATCGCTTTAATTCGCGAACATAATATCCACATTTTCTTAACCAAAACATATGATTCGTAAAGATATCGCAAAATCGCTTCAAATATTTTTGTCGCTTTTATCGTTAATGCGAAAAAGTCATGCCTCTAAGGTGTTCCTCATAGGTTTCAAAATATTGACACACGACTTTTACTGAGTAATATGTATAATATGGTATATAAATCTTTTAGACAATACATTTTGCACTATCTTTTTAATTGCCATTCGAGTTTTCATGTAAACTTTGTCTTTATGACAGCCTCCAAATGGGGGAAGCAGAAATGAATGCATTTATATCTCTCTGGAAACGAATAGCTTTACCATCACGTAGTTTCTAAAATGCAAATGATTCCGAAACTCATGTAAAAGAGAGGAATATAATTCAACCTTATGTCAGTTAAACGTAAAAAAACCTGCTTCCTGGAAGACTCTTAATAAAATAAATGACACAAGACTGAAACTGTAAATTTCTTTGTGATATGAAAGTAAAATTATGTCGCAATTTTCCATCCTCTAGGGTTTAAACTTCCATTAATTAATTCCCACCTTTTTCTTGATGTCATTATCATTCGCAAGGAAGAAAGTGAGATATATCTGTACTAGAATTAAAACTGAAATAATTTCAGTATGTTCTATTCATAGTTTTGAGCGTAATTTGTTAGGCCCAAGATAGACAAATGAGTTCATAATACACAGTTCAATAAAATTAGGGGAACATGTTTTTGAACGCATGCCATGCTCTACGAAACAATACCTCACATCCAGATATATTACCAACTAAACCTATATTCTCTACCCCTGAATTATACAAGAGATCATCGATGGATTCACGTACTTTTTCAGAACACAAACGGAAATGTCCAAAAAGGAGCGAAAACAAAGTTATAACAGTCCTTCAGGGTGGATTTTATCACAGCTGGAGAGCTTAAGCATGGTGTATGTCCTCCACGAGTATTTATCACAGCTTGGCACCTACGTGTCTTGCTCCATATAAGTCGACAGAGGTCACGTTACGGTATCAATTCCCATTCTTCAATGAGAGCCTATTCGAGATCTTGGAGAGTCTGTGGTGGAACAGGACGCCCACGAACACTTCTGTCAAGCCTATCCCACACATGCTCGATGGGATTAAAGTCGAGACTCACTGCTGGCCATTCCATCTCTTGAATGTCTAGTTCTCGCTGCGGTGATGCGCGCTATATGAGCCCTGGCGTTGTCGTGTATGAGTACGAATTCAGGGCCAACACCGTATGCAGCAACTAACACAATCTGTAGCAGTATCTTATCGATGTACAGCGTAGCGGTAAGATTACCACGGACGACGAAATGATTCGTACAGCCATCAATACTGATTCCACCCCACACCATCATAGAACCTTATCCATATCGGTCGCCTTTCTGGACAACATTTGCCACGTACTGCTCACCACGGCATCTCCATACACGTTGACGTCCATCACGCTGTGTCAGGGGAAATCTGCACTCGTCTGTGAACAACACAGATCTCCATTGGCGAAGTTGCCAGTTGACGTGGGTACGGGCAAACAGAAGGCGAGCTGCGTGATGTTGCTTCGTTAAACGGGGCACTGAAACAGGATATCTGCGTTATAAGGACACTTTCTTTAACCTGTGCCTTACTGTCTGGTCAGACACCGTGACTCCAGTGACCCTCCTGAGGTCTTGTTGCAGTTTTCTGGCAGTCGCTCAACGACGCGACAACGGACAGATGGTCAGATATCGAACATCCTGTGGGACTGTCATGGGTCCACAAAATTGTTCAACACTCCTTGTGAACTGGCCTGTCTCAGTGTAGCAATAATTCTACAAGCATTTAATAACTTACGGAGAGACTTGAGATCCACAGCAACACAAGGAAAAGTCAATCCTTCCTGGATCAAAGATATCTCATGGGATGTGCTGATTTATGTACATCGTGCTCAAATGACCGCAGTAGTCTGTGTACCTCACAACGACACACGGATGCACCGCTATTCACTTTGTTTTGAGGGGTCACCTGACATTTTAATGCATGACTATGCCTACAGGTGCAGTATAACTTTGATTTGACATACCCTAAGTACCTATGATCTCAAGGTATACAGTACAACCATTGGAACCCCATCTAGCAAATTAACGTTCAAATACCAGACGTCACAAACATGTTTCCAAAATTGTTTTGAACTGTGTGTTAATGATGCATGCTTCTCTTTAGTGTACCATAGAGCATACTTCGATTTCTTTTATTTCAGTCTCTCTTGTACACATACATCAATTACATTTAAATTTAATCCGATGAAAGTAGCTTACATGTTTATGATCAGGTAGTCATGAATTCTTATTTAATACTCTCTTTTATAAATATGTCACACTGTCTGGTCAGACACCGTGACTCCAGTGACCCTCCTGAGGTCTTGTTGCAGTTTTCTGGCAGTCGCTCAACGACGCGACAACGGAGGATAAAACAGCACATCTCGACCATGCTCACTATTTATAGTAGTTTGAAATGGAAAGACAGATTTCAGTTTGTCAACAGACAAAGTATGCATCATTCACACATAAACTACTTTCTATTTCTGTGTGAACTGTCACAATAATCATGCTGGTTGCAAGTTTGGCAAGATTTCGTCAGAATTACATTTAGCGTTAAATGCACATTCAATCAACTTTGTGCAGAGTTGAATACGATGCATGCATTTAGGCGCTTGTAAGTGAAGTTGGCATAATATTTTAGCATCCTTCACAATTCTCATCGCTCCGTATGTATAGCTCTGTCAGCTGATGTGATTAATGTCTTAATTAGAAGGCAGCGAATGTTAGATATGAGACTCTGGGTGGCCTTATAGGTGAAGGGCTTTGAATGTACAATATGCGAGTTCTATATGACAAGAATATTACGAGTGCAGTTGATAATATTTCTACCTTACATGCTTACCCAACAACGACAGAGCATATAGAAGAAAAAAACTAACCCTCAGCTTACAAGTTATACAGACTAATTCTGTGAATAATTCTATGCTTTTCTAGCGTGAATGCCGTGGTTAACACCAAAATTTAATGTCTGTAATTTGTGTTCGAATGTTCAAATTATTACTCATGTAATAAGATTCAATTTGTAAGGTCAGTAAACAGGGAACCCGTTGACATTCACCGATACAGTTTATACACGGTATATAGTTTGTAATTTTAAGAGAGACTATTGTATAGTTGCTTCGGATGTAGAATCATTATGTGGTTTAATGTTTCACCTCCACTCTTGGGTGTCATCCATTGGTTCGAGGTCCACTCAGCCTACGTGATTATAATTGAGGAGCTATCTGACGGTGAGGTGGCGGCCCCGGTCCAGAAAGCCAAGAATAACAGCCGAGAGGAGCCGTCGTGCTGACCACACGACACTCCGTAATCTGCAGGCTTCGGGGCTGAGCAGCGGTCGCTTGGTAGCCCTTGGTTCTTCGGGGCTGTTGCGCCATGGAGCGGGAGTGTTATGAAAGACTGGCTGACCACAAGATGTTGGAAAAATGTTTACGTGATAAAAGACTAAATGTGAATGAGGCGTTCAATGGAACCATATGGAATAGATGTCCCAAGGGGGTCTAAACAACCTAACGATGTTTTGAAGAAAATTTACCAGCTATTTTTCGAGAAGAAGGTGGAGATGAATCATAAGAGTGTCAAATGCTGCCAAGTTGCCAGTGTGGAGATGTGTGTGAATTATGCCTCGTGCCATTATAACAAGGGACTTGAGGTTTAATCGGAAAATTTGAAAAGGGTGGGTATCAACACTGGAAACAATACCACTTCTAGAGTCATCAAGACTACACAATATGGGACCAAAAGCGACATGAAACATTCCACATCTGAAATAAAAACAATTAAGGGGTGTCTGAGATAAATAAAGAAGCTAAAACTTGACAAAGACGCGGAAGAGGTAACTTGCTGTGCTGGAGGTTTCTAAGAAAGTCAACTATCTACCTCAGTTTCCAGTAAGTTGCAATTTTTACTGTGACCCGTACCTTCAAACATCATTTCTCTCCTAATGATAATGATATAATAGATATGTTGGTGTCATTTTGAAGCTTAAAATTTGTCATGGTGCCGACATGGAGAACAGGTGGATAAGTACATTAATATACTAATTCTGAAATTGTTATTATGATGCTACAAACTGTTTCATCAATGTTTACATCAATGCACATAATTATTAAATAATGGCGAAATCAAACCTATGTCAGGCACTAGACTCTTATTTAGGTTCAGAACAGAAAAACATCTGTGGTTCTGACGTACTTGGTTGCAGGGATATCTGGTTTGATGTTTTGTGGAAAAATGTACAACAACGTCTCTTTTAACAACAAACTTCTAAAATTGTCATTGTCAGAATCTCTAAATTAAACCATTCTAATTAGTCTCTAAAACCTGCCCGACTAATATATTTCAAAAACAAGATTTTTCAATGTAGGAGTATATATATATATAGAAAAGGCTTTTTTACAGGGCCGGCTGGTCCAAATTGCCCGCTTGGAACGTGATTTTACTCGGCCACATTAAAATGTGTACGTCCTTCCGCTAGATGAACCTTTGTGCTCTGTGTGCCTACCGGTTGTAACGAGCTCTCCTCTGCCTACTTATCTTTCCCACCTCCCACAGTTCAACCGGAGACACTGGTAGTTACCCTTCGGTCGCTACATCTATTTCATCCAGCGATTGTACTCACTCTGTTCCCAATGCTTATATGTTGTAGAGAACCGCGGGACACATCTCATCATTTACTAGTGGACAAGTAGCCTGCGGTCGACGTTTTGTCCATCCCAGACATAAGAGATCCGTCCATCCGTGCTGCTCGGATTAGGTATGTTTTCCTTGTGGTTGCGAATGGATTGTTTTTAGTACGACGCGTGTTTATAAGGGTTAAGTGGAGATCATCTGCTCATCAGCAAGGCAGAAGACGGAAGATTTCGAATGTCTTCTTCCTTCGCACCTAACGATGTTTTGGAGATATTTTGCCAGCTATTCTTCGAGAAGAAGGTGGAGATGAACAAAACATTGTCAAATGCTGCCAAGTTGCCATTTTTACAAATACTACTTTTCGAAGGCACTGCTATAATATTATAGGTGTTGGTATTTGTGGCGGTGACTGTTGTATTAAGAGGAAGTGCATTCCATCAAAGAAAACGGACTCAGTTTATTTAATACGTTACCAATAACGGTTAACATAATTGTAGGGAAGGTAAGGGTTATTCTGCCCGAAGGCAGGTCCGAACCTCCGCAGAGGTGTTCCTGAGCCGGAGTTTACGTGCGGTAGGGTGGCAAGTTCCTTTCCGCTCCTCCATTCCCTTAACCCCCACCAACAGCGCGTGGCAACCCATCCAACTCCTGACCACGCCCAATGTTGCTTAACTTCGGAGATCTTACGGGATCCGGTGTTTCAACAAGGCTACGGCCGTTGGCAACATAATTGTAGTAACTGTCAAATGCAACTACAGTGTTATAATATATACTCTGCTACATTTTTATGTCAATTTAATTCACTCAAGCGATTTTCTCTTGTTATTATGTGTCGCATATTTTGTCATGAAGATAATTGAATCGTATAAGTTACTATCGATTGTGAACATTATTCCTAATTACTATACTTTGAATTGTACTCAACAACTATACATTCAGTAATTGGATGAATACTATGAATGAATGTATAACAACGGAAAATTTTTGAGAACAAAATTTTCTGTAAAACATATTAATAGGTGTTAATGAGAGAGGTACGAATATCATTTTAGAAATTGAAGAGCATGAAAGGAAAATTCTCCGGAAAATTTATGGTACCATTAGAGCAGAATGAGGATTAGGAGGAGAACAGCGTAACCTCTAATTGACTGACGGGTTCACTGATGCCATACGCAAGAGACGCCTGAGGTATATGGCCATATTTATAGAATGGATAGCGACACCGAAAGTTTATTTAAAGTAATCAACTCGAATAAGGTCAAAATAAATTGGATAGAAGAAACTAAGAAATGAATATCACGGACGACATCATAGAAGAACATGGGGTCTTTAGTACAATAGTAGCCAAGCACAAATTCATGGAGAAGCATAAAACAAAACCTGATAGGAAATGGTCCACAGACCGCAAGATGCAACACAGTGCATTCTTGAAGAGATTGTAGGAGTTTAAGAAGGCGGAAACCATCAGGCCAACGAACGCGCCGTGGAACGCGCTCTTTGAATGGGCATGGCGGAGAAAAGAATAATAATTCAATGTGCCTATTGTAGCTACTACTACAGAAGTTTTCATTTCGTCACTGAAGAAGACGGCGGGTCTCCTAAAAGATAACACCGTCTCTCAGGTCAGGGAGTTTTGATTCGGTGATTGAGATTTTCGGAGAAAGGGATTTGTTGGCCGTGACCTATACTAGAAAACTGTCTCAGCATTCGCTTTAGTGCAGGTAAACGGGAAACCACGTGAAACCATTCTGAGGACAGCAGATGAAGCGAACCAGCCACTCTCTGTCTGCCGAATGCAGAGATTACAACCACGGTAGAGCCGTGGTCATTGGTAAGCCGGAGTTCATTCTGCTGGGTTGGTTGGTGCGAATTGGACCAGCCACAGCCACAGATACGGTCGATACCGACATTGAATCCGCAGACCGTATTGTACCCCATTGTGTTCATTCCGTGCCCTTAAGGGGCACGGCAGACCTCTTAGAAGACAACACTTTCTCTCAGGCCAAGGAGATTTGCGCTGGTAAAGGAGATTTACGGTGAGGATGAGGGGGTTTGCAGCCGCAGTTTGCACTGGGATTTATCCTGGCATTCGACTTAGTGCAGGAGAATGGAAAACCACATCAAACTATTTTTGCTACATACGACGTTGAGGTCAGCACATCTCCATTTCTCAAGGTGGCCATCGGTCCTCTGCTGGGTTGGTAGGTCCAAGTGCAGAGCAGTCCGGCCACAGTCCAGAGGTCCAAGTGCAGAGCAGTCCGGCCACAGTCCAGCCGTGGCCACTTGTAAGCGGGAGGCTAATTGCACCCACCGACCACCCTATTGTAGCCTGGTACAGATCTTCATAAGCAGACCCTCCGTGGATGGTAACAGCGACTTACTAACTTAACCTCCTTTACAGGAACATCAGTGAATGTATGACAATGATAAATGATTAATCGATGACTACCACAATAAGTCTGAAAATCTCTCAAAGTTTCTAATGAAAGGTACTCCTGTAACTGTCACTGACGAGATAGTTTTGTGCAAATGCAACAGTACTGCCATCTAGCGCAGATGAGTGGGATCAGTACAGACACTGAGCGTTAACGCATAAAAGCGTAATTTTATGGAGAACAATCAGAGCTGAAAAGAAAATGAATATCTTCTTCACAAGTCAAATACAAAAATCCTCGGGATTACAAGCGAGAGAGACTTGATCTAAATAGTCGGAAACTACAGATGACCCTAATACTGATAACTGAAATGAATTCCAAAATGGGAAGTTGTGTGCACACTGTAGAATACTTCAAGTGACCCACTTTCAGCTTGTTCCTTCGTGAATATCAATATTTAGTTATTTACAAGCATTCCTGATAAATAATATTTACAGACTTTTAACATTATGTGTTGAGAAAGCTCTAGAGATTGAATATTCATGCTCAAAGTTTGATGATAGCATTTAAGACAAACATAAAATATATACGTAGCTAAAGGAGAAAAAAGTAATATTGTTTGGATAAATGATTTATTAAAAGACCCAATGTCCAAGAATATAAACTTATTCGCTATAAAGCCTTTTTAGAGAACAAGACCTCTTCGGCCACTCAAGGGCGTGGTAACGACCAAAAAGTTTTCACACTATCGGCACACACAATCGTGGTTCGCTTCGTGAAAACTAAGTACAACACATGCCTTGTGATGTAAACCATGGACCTTTCCACGAGTCACTGTATCCCTGAGGTCGAAGCAAATTTGGCACCAATTGTCTGTTGTATTTGCATTCGTTACATGCACTCCGAATTTCTATCGTCTTCGAACTTGATTCATGCAGCAGCTTTTGATATTCTTTTGTAGATTGTAGGGTCATAGTTTACGTAGCCCTTCAATGAAGGAACTTTCTCGAGTCAGTTCATATATAACGGTTTGTGTTTTGTATACACATAGTGCTATTTTTAGGAAAATTGCTTTCACCCGTTCTATCTCTCTTACGTCTTTGTTTTTCAAGAAGGTCCATTTGATTACAATGCCGTAGGTCACGACTGGTGTAATTTCTAGATGAAAAATGTTCAAGGCTGTTTTGATCGATGGTTGACTAAGATAATCTATGTCGTTTATTGCTATTATTGCTGTCAGAGTCCTTTTCTATGTGAGCCATAAATGTAGTCCCAGTTTTCAGGAACGTCATTCCAAGGTATTTGAATGTATTTTCGTTTCTCTGAGGTGAGCCTTCCTAACTGAGTGTATCTGTTGCTGCTCACCTTCCTTCCTTTATAATATCCATTACTACTGTCTTCTATTCATTAATTTTAAAACTGTTTTCATTTGACCATTCTGACAGGTACCGGTGGATGATGATTTTTTGAAGTTCATCTCGGTGTGGTGACGTAGTTATCATATCATCCGCGTATAGGTAAATTCGAACTTAATTTCTCAGTGACTGCTTCTGTTACATCACGTGTTACTACAATCAAACGAAGTGGACTCAAAGGATACCCTTGAAGGATCCCTACAGTCTGAAGAATTGGCTTTGATTTTGCTAAATCGTCGCATATTCTCAAATAATTTTCTCATAGTATATTTTTATCAGTTTTTAAAAATATTTTTCTAGGTTATCTCTTCCAGTGTCTCAAGGATCCGGCTCCTGCTTGTGGAGTCAAAGGATTTGCGACCTGCTCTACCCCAAGAGATGTATTTTAGTCTTTACTATCTTATACTTCAAGATGATGTATTACGCCATTTATTCTCGTTAGTACTCTGCGGACCACACATTACACAAACTAGATGTACTGTATTTCCTAGCCAACTTCATGTTATCGAGCAAGTAAGTAGCCCATTGTATGGAACAAGTAATCATACAGCACAGCCATATATCTCTCAAACATTGTTTCTTGCCTCTAACGTTAGTATGTGGGGCAATGCGACGCTACACAACAATAGACGGAATGTGTGTGTCTCCATTCTCAGACAGCGAGGAAAGTGCCAAGAAGGGTCATTACACGATGGAAATGTGCTTCTTATGATACCGCTGTATTTCTCGTTCTTTAAGGCATGGTTATTAGTCATCACATAACCACATTCTGCAATATAATGTTCTGATTTGTTCCATTGTAAACATCAGCATGCAATAAGTAATTGTTTTTGAGATTGGCATCGGCGTTGAGATTGAACACAGACTTACTTACCTCGTAAGAAATTTATTGGGATAAAACCATGGGCGAGGAAATTTTAGACGTCTTCACTTCTATGAGAAATATATTTGTAATTTTTGCGCACAGTCAATTTAATCAGAAAGACAGATTGACAGAAAAACTTACAACAACAAGAAACTGCCTGCTGTCTGCGCTTCGTGTATACTGCAAGCATTCTTCAAATAGTGACGAAACTGAATGTGTGGACACTACACCAGTGTGGGAGGGTGAGGTAGGTAGAGAGTGTTTTGGGAAGGGATGCACGTTATAAGATTCGGCCGTAGGGGAAACATGGATGTAAATAGGAAGCAATCCGCGAAGTTCGGCGTTCTAATTGTTCTAGTGGGTCCAAATGTTTATCCGGCACACTTTCCCAGGCCGGATGCCCATACATGATCTAGTACGGTTTGGCATTTTGTAGGTGATAAGAAGGTTGTTGATGTGGAGACTTCATGTAGCGCCCACGATTGCTCATTGTCAAGTGTTTAAATAGGTGGGATCGCACATTGGTGCAATGGCTCGACATCTTGCGTGGAAAAGTGCTGCTCGTGTTTTAAATGGCTTTAGACGAAGATACCAACGATCACACCAGCCGCTAACGTAATTTTACCTAAGATTGATTAGCGGCTTGAGAGCGCCAATAGAAGGAATAAACTTCTCCAGGGGCGGAACTTGAATAAGGAACTCCCTGCAGGAAGGCTCCACCCATAGCAATCACGGTACGGTGGCATTGGCTGAAACCTACGGTGTGTTAGTTTTTGATGCTCATTTCTCGGCATAGCTGTGAAGCTCGACCAAGCCACGTGCCTCATAAAGCCTCATAAAGCCCATTTGAAGTCGCCCGCAAAGCGATCTGATTGGCTGACTTCAGCAGCTGATAAAATGGAAACAGCGCGAGATATCGAATCATGACCATCGCTCTAACGCTCATATACACTGTTCACCTTGTTCCCAACTACCGTATATATCAATGGCTTTCTTTAAAAACCTCGGAAGTCCGAATACTCTTCCTATCCATTACATAACTTAAGACTGGTCACGCCCCCCAGTCCCATATTTACATGTAGTCCAAAAGAATAATTTTCGTTATGGTCATTTTCCTCTGCCAATTTGTAAAGGAAAATGAACCTTAAATACATTATACTCTAGGAGTGTGTAAATTTGCCATGACCGGGCGAGTTGGCCGTGCGCGTAGAGGCGCGCGGCTGTGAGCTTGCATCCGGGAGATAGTAGGTTCGAATCCCACTATCGGCAGCCCTGAAAATGGTTTTCCGTGGTTTCCCATTTTCACACCAGGCAAATGCTGGGGCTGTACCTTAATTAAGGCCACGGCCGCTTCCTTCCAAATCCTAGGCCTTTCCTATCCCATCGTCGCCATAAGACCTATCTGTGTCGGTGCGACGTAAAGCCCATAGCAAATAAAAAAAAATTGCCATGCAATCAATATCCCTACAATTCGATACGTAGGTAGGAAGAACATTTGGACATACGAGGTTTTTAAAGAAAGCCATCGATATAGATAATGAAGAAGTCAATAGAAATGATAAGAGAACTAAGAATAAAGAGAAAAAGGAATCATAAGGGAGAGGGAAATGAACAACTACGCCTCGAGTGATTTAATATCACTGAGCTGCAAGAAAACAAAAATGTGATGGTCGAAAACATCCTAACCAACAGTAATATTGCACTGACCGACTATTGTTAGCTGAGGTGTGCTCAATCATTTGCGCTGCAAATCTTCTCCGCCAGATGGCATTACTCCTGCTATTATTCAAGAACTAGCTTGTCAACGACGGGTATGGCAGCTAGAATACTATATATTTCTTACAATCTAAATAAAATATTTTCAAACTACAGAAAATATGTTATAACGTTATATTGAAAAATTATTATTATTATTAATACCAAACAGTTGTATCAACACACTATTTTAATCCATAAACGGTTTTCTGACTTTAAGGTCCATCATCAGTGTTAAATTTATTTACAGCATTTAAGTCCACATGAATCTGTCGTCAAAATGAATTAAAATAATTTAAAATGGAGCCCTGTTGAGATCAACTTTAAAATAAGTAAACAGAGAAAAACAAGTGTAAGAGTGTGCGAACTGTAAGTATAAACCTTACAATGTTGTTATAAATGGTGCGACGTACCATAAAAAGGGCTGTCTTGTCCTCGTGATAAGGCTGTTGATCGAGTACTGAACAAGCGTTCAGCTTTAAGTATGGAGTGCGCTGGAATAAGATGTTACTTGCAACTGTTTCATTTAAAACTTTATCAGGATTCTTTATCTGTTCCAAGAATATCTCAATGTTTTCGTGGGTGTTTAATTAATATCCCTAATTACCTTTGAAAATTAATTTCATGTCCTTTTCGATCCCTAAAATGCTATTATTATTATTATTATTATTATTATTATTATTATTATTATTATTATTATTATAAATATGTTCCGCAAAAGCTGAGTATCTGTTGTACTTTACTGCCTTGAAAAGTTCTTGGTATCTTCAACTTAAAGTTCGTCCTGTTCTTCGTATGTAAACATTTTGCCGTCGTCACAAGTGTGCCTACATACTCCGAAATTGGTGCAGACATCCTTTTTATTAACACTGTGTGAATTGTAGATGTTCTCTGATGTTTTATTTTTTGTCATGAAGGCTGTTTGGAGATGAAATTTCTTGGAAATATTAGCGATTATAAACAATTTGTTTGTACAATGTGTAAATTATACAAATTGCCAACGATCAGAGTTCTTCTTTCTTCTCTCATTGTTTTTTTATTTTTTTAATCATTTTCTTTTATACGTATAATTTTTTTATCATTGTTGGTTTTTAGCCATTTGCTTTAGCGATACTACTCTCATTTTATTCTATTTGTTTTCTTTACTCATGGGAATTTTTAAAAAATCTATTAATATAGCTGTTGTAAGCTGCATGTTTGTGAGTTCCTGGGTGGTTGGAGTTTTTTGTTGATGATGGTGACAGACGGCTTGGGTGCCCCTAAATGTCGAATTCTATTATATTATTCTTTTTTTGTTAATGTAAGTACAATAAATTTACTTTTTTTTCGTTTTTCTTCACAGTGAATATCATATTGTTGTCAAGCAAATGTAAACAACTCAGAAGTGTTTCGACATTAATGAGGTCTTCATTTAAGAATAGTACCGTGTCGTCAACATAAAGGACCCATCATTTTATTTACTTCTGATGTATTTTCAAGATGGATTGCTCAAGGTTAAGTAAATGTTAGCTATAAAACCTGATAGAGACCTCCCCCCCCCCGCCCCATTTGGTAACCCTGTGTTTTTCTCTTAGTGTTTTCCACTGAAATTGAAGTAATTATTATCTAATATTAGACTTAATAGGTTCATCGTTTCATTCATTTCTATATCGTCACTCCTATGCCAAGGAACCTTAAATACATCATACTCCAGGAGCGGGTAAACATGTCATGCAAACATATATTCCTACGGTACGGTACTATAAGTTCATTTTCCTTTACATGCCCGCGTAGGAAAATTAATTCAACGAAATTTCTTTTGATGGACTGCATTTCGTCGCTGCCGGGACAAAACCTCCTATGCGAAATATTTTAGCTTAGAACATTGACCGGTAAGGTTCTGTCATCTAAGGTGCAATATTGTGTGAAAGTTGTCAAGGCATTCTGGCTCTTCATAATGTATGTGGTGCGGGTCAGTATATCTCCAAAGATATTATCATATAGGAGGTTTTGTCCCGGCAACGACGATACCCATATGTGGCTGGGAGGCGTGACCAGTCGTAAAGGACATCATGGATAGGAATATGATTGTCAAATCCGCGGTTTTGGCATAGGAGTGACGATATGACTTAGTTTGTCTTGGTTATTTAAGTTTTCTTCTATTAAGCCTATGGTCTCTTTAATATGAATGTTGGAATGCATATTGGTCGCATCACATGACACCATTATAGTTTCCTCGTTTATTTCCGTTCGTTAAATCTTGAAAATGGCTTGCAAAGAGTTCGATATTGTTTTACTGTTTTCTATTTTTATGTTTTCTGCAGGTGCTAAGTTTAATTGTTGATAGTTGAAAAGTGGGACTGTTTCGACAAAAATTACAATGGGTCTAACATAACTTAAATCATTTTGGCGGCACACTCATGTGGACTTAAATGCTATAAATAACTTTAAAACTGACGATGGACATTAGAGTCCGAAAAAAAGTTATGGATTAAAATGGTATGCTGATACGACTGTGTTGGGTTAATAATAATAATAATAAATACTATCGTCAGCACTGCTTATTAATATGGCATTGATATTTGATAATGATTGATAATGAGTATAATTTAATGTAATTATCTTGAGAACTGATGTTGTGCAGTGAATTATATTATTAGCCACATCATCAGGCCAAAAAATGGGTTAAATACTTTACCCTCCTCGGGCTTTGTATCAATAGAAGTCTCTCCAATATTTCGCTGACCGCAATAAAAATACTTATAGCTTATCTATATCTAAAAGTATCTCAGTGGGACAGGACTGGAATAAGAAATTAGATCTTGGGAGAGAGGGAGAGAGAGATAGAGAGAGAGAGAGAGAGAGAGAGAGAGCAGGAAAGTAAAAAGAGTGGCAACGTGAAGACTGGAGATGCATACCCCTCACGAGTCTAGAAATAAATCCGTCCAGTGACATCTCATCTCCAAGTCATGAGACGACGTCTCGGTTCCCCCCATTTGACCTTTCTCCAGTCATCCTCGTTTGAAGTATGACGTCGATCTTTTCCGTCTTCCATTGGCATCTTCAGGAAGACGATGGTGAAGATAAATTTAAGTCTTGGAGTACATCGACAGCATTCACTTTCATTTTCTAATAAAATATATAGCATTTTTAAGTAGCTGAATAAAGATTCACCTTCTCCTGCATTTTATGACGCATTAATAGGTATTTCCATTCCAGCCAATATTTGATGCATAATGAGAGTTTTCCTTTAATTATCACGTAGCATCAAGTCCGACAAGATGTCTTAATAATAATTCATAATATTTTCATCACTGAATTAACGATTTTTAAAGAAGGCGTTTAACACGTTCAATGTTTGTGTGTACACTGTTTAATGTTCGCATAAATTATTTCAAACTTTTCATTAACTTACATACAACATGAATCAATTTCTTATTTTTATCCTTATTCTTCCGCTTATTCACTTTTCGAAAGAGTGAGTAGGCCGTGCTGTTAGGGTAGAGTAGCTGTGAGCTTTCATTCGGGTGGTGGTGAGTTCGAATCCTACAGCCGGCAGCCTGGCAGACGCTTTTCCGTGGTTTCCCATTTTCATCCCAGGCCAACCTTAACTAAGACCACGGCCGATACCTTCCAAATCCTAGACCTTTACCATCCTTGCGCCGCAGAAAACCTTCAGTATATTAGTGCGACATTAGATCACTAGAAAATAATCAGCTTTCGTACAGTTCAGTTCAACTTCTATGGGCGGTACATTAAAAACCATCTCAACCTCGTTTTCAGCGTCTAGATCTGCCAAATTTGACATCCTAACCCATCGAACTCTACTTCAAAATTCTCCTCCGTCTTCCAGATTTTTATTCCACTCACACACCTGATGGCGTTTTAAGATGATGATGATGATTAATAATAATAATAATAATGATAATAATAATGAAATAATTTGTTTAATGTCATAATAATCCACGGAAAACTTCTGAAAATTTATACTCGTTGATTTCAAGTGTATTTTTGGGGTAAATACTCGCATGTTATATTTCCTCCATTAGAGTAAAGACAAACTTTATATATCGTGTTATTATTATGGACGTATTCGAACATAATTATCCTACCTCAGAAATAATCGTGAAAACTTCCCATCCTTAGGCTTAATAATTTCTTCAACTATTATAATTTGTATTTTGGGGCGAATAAATATAGAATTCAACAAGGATTATGTATCTGAAGCCAGGTACATTAATCTACGATTATCTTGCTTATTGTTCCCAATATATCGAATTTTCAAAAATTAAAATAAATTTCAAATGTATGTCCTGAGGAATAAAGGTAAAATAAACTAATGGAAACGTATTAAAGGCAAACCGTATATGTCTAGAAATTGGTCCAGTATAAGAAGAGAATTGTATCTGGAACTGTCCGTGGGATATCCAGAAAATTAAATTCAGACACATTTGCAACGAATCTAACCACCCCGATAGGGCACTCACTGAGCAATTCTGACATGCAACATATTGTGCAAGTGCTGAATGCCTCCCTGTGATTATGTATGGTACCACAGGCTCAATGAGTGTCTGTTCGTAGCTGGGCGATGGTCGTTGCAAATGCTAGGCTGGATGTCAGGCACCATACCATTATGTCCTACACACGTTCGATGGAGTTGAGGTCAGATATAGCGGGCCAAGGTAGCGTGTATACAGCGTATAGAGACACACTGTGTTGCCCCAGAAACTAACTTGGGGCCACGAGTCGGATACTTTACAACACTTCCACAGAAGCAACTTGGTGGAGAAGTGGTTTGAAATGCAATGTATGAACGGCATGGATAGCACATCCCCGATGATTACGTAGATATTATTATTATTATTATTATTATTATTATTATTATTATTATTATTATTATTATTATTATTATTATTATTATTACTCAAGTCAAGTCAAGGATATCACAAGAAAAGGTACAAACGTTATAATATTTACACTTAAAACAAATACGTACATAAAAATTCGTGGCCACACTGCAGCATAACGAGTATCAAACCCGTCCTGCCTACTGGCGACCGGGTGTGGGATGATAATGATGATTATAATGATGATGATGATGATGATTATGATGGTAATAATTAGTTAAGGAGAGGATATAACTTGGTGTCAGCACAAAGTTGAATCCTGTCGAATAACACCAGAGTGTCTGATTAAGTCTTAACATCCCCATCCTAAGGACGAATCACGATCAACAGCGACATTTGTCCTCACTCGAGAAGAGCACCGTCAAGTGGTTTTGGAACTGTATAGTTGTTATAAATTGTAAATCACCACATCTGCTACCCTACCGGCCAAACTTTTATGGTGACTATTTTTTCCAATAACGGGGCTCGAACCGGCTAACTGCGGTATCAGACGAAGAGACGGTAAAACACTGCCAGTATCACGTAATTGTTGGTACGCAGTGACGAACGTTGGCCTACTGGATGTTTGTTGATCAGGAAATCGTTCTTTTATAATCGGAAGGCAGCTTCTGAATTGCGATGTGCTTCACCACAAATAGGAAGAAGCATAAATAGAAGCAACTCCTATGTAGAAAATTCCATTTTTTCAGCAAGAGCAGACTACTGTACTTCCAGTCCATAGATCGAACACGTTTATCAAATCACCGTCAATGTGTCCATCAAAATCTCAGGTGATCAAATATAACGAAAATTATATCTGATATATTTACCTGTCACTCTGAATTATAGTGTGATTTGTCATCTATCGATTACTCGCTGATGGTTAGAATTAGCTAACTGATGCAGGTGTATGGGTTTACCTGGTACACGCTAGGAATTTATTACGCTTCGGAAGTAATATCTTTAAAAACACGCTGGAGTTCTAAAACACTCTCTGTTTACGGAGAATAGAGTACATTACAGTCTAGTTCACTGCTAATTTAATCATTGAAAGAGCTTTTAATGTTTAGTTCTTCTTATTTTCTGTATGATAGAGCTGGTGCACAATAAGTACATTTAATGAAAGCTGATGTATACAACAAATTTTCATTTCTATGTAATCCATCCACAGCATTGTTGTACGAAGAAGGACGGCTTTTTCATATAATAAAGTTCCGCTATAAAAGCAAGCGTTAATCAAAATTTTATTAAGGTAAGGAAAGGAAGATCGTTGTACACATGAGTGTGCCTTTAATGAAAATTGTCCTGATGGACCGCATATCAATATTTAGCTGGGAGGCGTGACCATTCTTAAGGGAAATTATGGATAGGAAGAGCATTTTTACTTTTGGCAGAACAGGGGCGATATTATATATTATTTTCAATAATTGAATTAGTGGTGAACTACTCCTACATTCTCTAAAAGGAAGTTATCTTACGAAGTATGTCTTAACCCCTTCTCATACACGATCCCATAACTGACAATGTCGATAATGTGCGTATGTGACAATGCTCTTCCTATACATTATATCTCTTAAGACTGATCACGCCTCCCAGCCACACCTATGGATATGCAGTCCATTAGAGCAATTTTCGTCGAGTTCATTTTCCTATGCGGGTATGTAAAGTAAAATAAACCTTAGTGTACCGTCCTATAGGAATGTATGTTTGCTTGACATATTTACCCACACCTGAAGGTTCATAATAAAGGGAAATAGTGGGTTCTCAAATTCGTGGTTTTGACACAGCAGCGAAGATATGGTTCTTAACCATCTACGCTACTTATTTGTCGTAATGCCGAAGCAGAGATTTTCAAGCTATACAAATGCTAGTTCATATTCCAGGAACAAATTAATCATTTAAAATGGGATGAAAATATCATACACGTTCGGAAAATGAGGTATATAATTGTTTCTATAGCTACTTAATATGAATTTTGAAATTTATTATAAATAGCATATGCAAAATATCAATATTTACAAACATATTAACAAAAAGATTACTTAGAAATTTTTAACATAACTTTTTATAAGTCTGAATAAATTCGTTGCTGTTATGAAACGTAAATTCTGCGAAGTGCTTTCAGCAATGAATATTTTGTGAACAGTTACGTTAAAATTTTTAATGACTTTACTAAGGAATTTAAATTATGTAATGCATCTTACAATGAAACAATACATTGAAAATCAAGACGTATTAACATAAAATGAACAACAAAAATGGCATATTAGAAAGAAAATTTTCAGTGAAAATCAAGACACACTTTATATCATAGTTCAGCATAATTCTCTTCCTAACATATGTGGCTGAAGAATATGCATTTAAACCAAAAAGTACACAGAGGTATATCACGTGCATCCTGATTCTCATTATTCTTTTCCTCCCTTTAATGATGACGGGAATCAGATAATTCCAAATGCACAAGTGAAGTAATATGCCATTTTCCGGGCAGGACCTACATAGTAACTAGGTGTGAAAAATATTATATTCGGTATTTCCGTTTATTTTCTGCATACTAATGAAAAATGACGGGTATATTGACGTTACAATTCACCCCACAGCGTTGGCGTTACGAGAATCAGCCTGTTTATCACAGCTTGTTTTGGCAAACTATAAAGGAATCATTCCATATTATGATATGGATGGGTAAGTTAAGGCCTGGGATAAATTTTACGACAACAAATTTAGCGTGAGGTTTCAACATCTCCCCGTGGGGGCCTCGTGCTTTGAGTGCTCGCTTAAGCGCACTCAGTACAGTTCGGATCACCGTAGGGCGTGCACACGACGATCGATTTAGGAGATTCTGGTGTTAATTTGTCCAGAAATAGGCAGGCCTAATATAAGTAACACTGCGGGGAATACACGTTGAATTAACTGATTGAGATTTTTGATAATTTGCAGAAAGACTTTTCAAAATCGGTGATATTTACGTCCAAATACCCACTTTGTACATGAGGTATGTTGATAGGTTGATTCGCCTGTTGATCGTAGAACTGAGAAATGGACTATTGAGATGTGTCATGTGCTGTGTGAATAAATAAATAAATAAATAAATAAATAAATAAATAAATAAATAAATAAATAAATAAATAAATAAATAAATAAATAAATAAATAAATAAATAAATAAAAGAAATGTAATTAGGAGAGTTGAACTATCCGCTGGTACGTTGAACTGAACATCATCCCGTTGACTCCATATTGCCATCCACTTCTAACGAAACGTAAGCCCATTGACTGGAGGACAAATTTAAGATACAGTCTCATAGATCCTGAGTTTAATTATTTCTTAATGATCAATGATCTGCGAACCATGTGACCTTGCCGCGGTGGGGAGGCTTGCGTGTCCCAATGATGCAGATAGCCGAGCCGCAGGTGCAACCATATCGGATGGGTATCTGTTGAGAGACCAGACTAACGAATGGTTCATCGAAAGGGGGGTAGCAGCCTTGCGGTAGTTGCAAGGGCGGCAGTCCGGATGATTGACTGATATGGCCTTGTAATAATACTCAACATGGCTTAGCTGTGTTGATACTGCTACACGGCTGAAAGCAACGGGAAACTACAGCCGTAACCACCTCCCGAGGACATGCAGCTCTCTCTGTATGAAAGATGTACTGATGATGGCTTCCTCCCGGGTAAAATATTCCGGAGGTAAACTAGTCCCCCATTCGGATCTCCGGGTGGGGACTACACGAGAGGGGGCGATCATCAGGAAGATGGATACTGACATTCTGCGAGTCGGAGCGTGGAATGTTAGGAGTTTGAATCGTTGTGGTAGGTTAGAGAATCTGAAAAGGGAGATGGATAGGCTAAAGTTAGATGTAGTTGGTATAAGTGAAGTACGTTGGCAGGAAGAACAGGATTTTTGGTCAGGCGACTACCGAATTATCAACACGAAATCAAACAGGGGTAATGCAGGAGTTGGTTTGATAATGAATAAGAAAATAGGGCAGCGGATAAGCTACTACGACCAGCATAGTGAAAGAATGATTGTCGCCAAGATAGACACCAAACCAATGCCCACCACAATAGTGCAGGTCTATATGCCTACTAGTTCAGCGGATGATGAAGAAATTGAAAGAATATATGAGGAGATAGAAGATTTAATACAATATGTCAAAGGTGACGAGAATCTAATTGTGATGGGAGACTGGAACGCAGTGGTAGGCCAAGGAAGAGAAGGTAGCACAGTAGGAGAATTTGGATTGGGACAAAGGAACGAAAGAGGAAGTCGGCTGGTTGAATTCTGCACTGACCATAATTTAGTCCTCGCCAATACTTGGTTCAAACACCACAAACGACGGCTGTATACGTGGACGAGACCTGGAGACACTGGAAGGTATCAAATAGACTTCATTATGATTAGGCAGAGATTCAGAAACCAGGTGTTGGATTGCAAAACTTTCCCAGGAGCAGACGTGGACTCTGACCACAACTTGTTGGTCATGAAATGCCATCTGAAGTTGAAGAAATTGAAGAAAGGAAAGAATGCAAAAAGATGGGATCTAGACAAGTTGAAAGAAAAGAGTGTGATGGATCGTTTCGAGGAACAGGTTGCACAAGGACTAAATGAAAAGGCCGAAAGAAACACAGTAGAGGAAGAGTGGAGAGTCATGAAAAATGAAGTCAGTAGGGCTGCTGAAGAAATGTTAGGAAGGAAGAAAAGATCAACTAAGAATCAGTGGATAACTCAGGAGATACTAGACCTGATTGATGAACGACGAAAATACAAGAATGCTAGAAATGAAGAGGGCAGAAAAGAATACAGGCGATTAAAGAATGAAGTGGATAGAAAGTGCAAGGTAGCTAAGGAAGAATGGCTGAAGGAGAAGTGCAAGGATGTCGAAGGCTGTATGGTCCTGGGAAAGGTAGATGCTGCATACAGGAAAATCAAGGAAACCTTTGGAGAAAGGAAATCTAGGTGCATGAATATTAAGAGCTCAGATGGAAAGCCACTTCTAGGGAAAGAAGACAAAGCAGGAAGATGGCAGGAGCATATCCAACAGTTGTATCAAGGTAACGATGTAGATAATTTCGTTCTGGAACATGAAGAGGCTGTTGATGCTGATGAAATGGGAGACCCAATTTTGAGGTCAGAGTTTGACAGAGCTGTGAGTGACCTAAATAGGAACAAGGCACCTGGAATTGATGATATTCCCTCTGAATTACTGACTGCCTTAGGAGAAACCAGCATGGTAAGGTTATTTCATTTAGTGTGCAAGATGTATGAGACAGGAGAAGTCCCATCCGATTTTCGGCAGAATGTTGTTATACCTATTCCCAAGAAAGCCGGTGCTGACAGGTGTGAAAACTACCGCACTATTAGTTTAGTATCTCATGCCTGCAAAATTTTAACACGTATTATTTACAGAAGAATGGAAAAACAAGTTGAAGCTGAGTTGGGGGAAGATCAATTTGGCTTCAGAAGAAATGTAGGAACACGTGAAGCAATCCTGACTTTACGTCTGATCTTAGAGGATCGAATCAAGAAGGACAAGCCCACGTACATGGCATTCGTAGATCTAGAAAAGGCATTCGATAATGTTGATTGGACCAGGCTATTTATGATTCTGAAGATGATAGGGATCAGATACCGAGAACGAAGAATTATCTACAACCTGTATAAAAATCAGTCTGCAGTGATAAGAATCGAGGGCTTTGAAAAAGAAGCAGCAATCCAGAAAGGAGTGAGGCAAGGCTGCAGTTTGTCCCCTCTCCTTTTCAATGTTTACATAGAACAGGCAGTAAAGGAAATCAAAGAGAAATTTGGAAAGGGAATCACAGTCCAAGGAGAGGAAATCAAAACCTTGAGATTTGCCGATGATATTGTTATTTTATCTGAGACTGCAGAAGATCTCGAGAAGTTGCTGAATGGTATGGATGAAGTCTTAGGTAAGGAGTACAAGATGAAAATAAATAAGTCCAAAACAAAAGTAATGGAGTGCAGTCGAACGAAGGCAGGTGATGTAGGAAATATTAGATTAGGAAACGAAGTCTTAAAGGAAGTAGATGAATATTGTTACTTGGGTAGTAAAATAACCAACGATGGCAGAAGTAAGGAGGACATAAAATGCAGACTAGCACAAGCAAGGAAGAGCTTTCTTAAGAAAAGAAATTTGCTCACTTCAAACATTGATATCGGAATTAGAAAGATGTTTTTGAAGACTTTTGTGTGGAGCGTGGCATTGTATGGAAGTGAAACATGGACGATAACTAGCTCAGAAAGAAAGAGAATAGAAGCTTTTGAAATGTGGTGTTATAGAAGAATGCTGAAGGTGAGATGGATAGATCGAATCACGAATGAAGAGATACTGAATCGAATTGGTGAGAGGAGATCGATTTGGCTAAATTTGACGAGAAGAAGAGATAGAATGATAGGACACATCTTAAGACACCCAGGACTTGTTCAGTTGGTTTTTGAAGGAAGTGTAGGTGGCAAGAACGGTATGGGTAGACCAAGGTATGAATATGACAAACAGATTAGAGCAGATGTAGGATGCAATAGTTACGTAGAAATGAAAAGGTTAGCACAGGATAGGGTGGCATGGAGAGCTGCATCAAACCAGTCTATGGACTGATGACTCAAACAACAACATGGTGTATATATCTAGGACTTTAAACAATAAAATTTTTGGATAATCGAAATGGAGCGTTTTGCAATGAATTTGCTTTCATTGATGGCCTTTTCGAACATTCTTCTTACTAAATGATATTCTGCTACAAAACATGATTGAAGGTTAAATACACCTAGTACATTACTAAAATTTAAACTTTCTTCAGCTTATCCCAGATATTTCTGGGGTCACTGAAGCCGTCCAGAATCATTTTGGTTTGATTTGTCTTTTTTCACTGTCGGGTGACCTTCCTTGACACCACGAATTTTGAGATGAGAATCTTACACCTGTATCAACCGCGTTTCGAAATTCAGCCTTCCGGTTTGGAGGCCAGCTGCTAAACCACTCATACGATCACGCTCCTTACTTACGTAAATATCTAGGGCAGTCATAAACAACGTAAAACTGATATATGAGCGTTTGAGGGATGGTCATACTGATAATTAATTGGAAAAAATAATTAAATACCAGGCGCCGTTGTAATTTTTAAGCTGTTGAAGTTAGCCAATCAGATCGCCTCGCGGGAGACTTCAGATGAGCTATGTGAATTGGTGATGTGGTGGTTTATGACCGGCCTTGAAAGCGCCAGAAGAAGAAAAAACTTCTCCAGGGGAGGAATTTGAACAAGGTTCTCTCTGCTGATAAGGTCGGGCCACAGCAAGCACGTCACGCTGGCACTGTCTGAAATCTACGGTGTATTAGTGTTTGATGGTCATTTCTCGGCATAAATCTCAAGCCAGACCAAGCCACGTGCAGATTTAGCAGCTGATACAATAACAAAGGCGCTTGATATCGACGTATTTTTTCAATAATTACTCATCAGTATGACCAAATCTGTAACGCTCATATACTCAGTTCATGTTGCTTTCGATCACACGTTATACTTCATCAATAATAAACGGCGCCTTGTAGGAAGTTTGCATTTGACATACACATACGCACTGAAACGTACAAACACACATTAACTCATAAAATAATATAACGTAATAATATATTATAATACTATAAACGAATAACACAGAAAACTGGATTACCTGTTAGACATATTGTGGGATGTATTATATCGTTAATACCTTGTAGTCCTATGAATACTAACAGATGTGCAGACATTCAAGACAACGGTTGAAGATCAATATCTATAATATTTTTGGTAATCTTATGTTTCCTCCTACAAGAAACTTAGAATTGACTTCCTATAGCAGTCTTGTGTTATCTCCTGCTATTTCCTTTTACAATGAATGTTGAGTGGAACGTAGGTGTTGTTTATCGTGCGGCCTATCTAACAATGATATTCCTTTCCAATATATTCTTTAAGTCAGATCACGTCTCCAGCCACACATGGATATGCAGTCTATCAGAACAATTTTCGTTCTGTATATCGTTGGCTTACTAAAAAACTTCTAACTCCCAGTGCTCTTCCTAGCCATTAAGACTGGTCACGGCTCCTAGTCACATATTGATATGCAGTCTATCAGAACAATTTTCGTTGGGTTCATTTTCCTATGCGAACGTGTATAGGAAAATGAACCTTACCGTACCGCACTCCATGAATGTATGTTTGGGGACGTATTTAAGCAGTCCTACAGTATGATGTATTTAAGGTTCATTTTCCTTTACACATTCGCATAGGAAAATGAAAGCATCGAAAACTGTTCTGATGGGCTGGATTTCCATATGCGACTGGGAGGTTCGACCAGTCTTAAGGGACATAATTGCTATGAAGAGCATTGGGAGTTAAAGTATTTCTTAGTAAGTCAACGATATTCTCCCATGGTCACGTTAAGTAAAATGAATATCACCGTACAGTACTATAGGGATGTATGTTTGCATGACGTATTTACGCACTCATATAGTATACTGCATATAAGGGTTCCTTTTCTTTTATACTCAAGCATACGAAAATGAACACAACGGAAATTGTTCCGATGGACTGTATATCCACATGTGTCTCAGTATCGTGACCAGTTTTAATGGATAGGAAGATCATTGTCAGATAGTTCGTATGGTTTCTTAAGTAACGATATACTGGTAACTTTATAAAAGGAGGTGGATAGAGCCTTCACGATGGAGTGAACAAGTATATCAATGAGAGCGTGTACTTCAGAGATTGAGAGTTAGGTTACCTTAATGGTGTTCCATCAGGTATGTTCAGTTTTCACCCTAATATTTTATATTTAAAATATTTCGTTATTCATACAGTCCGATTTGAAGAACTTTATTGGTTATAACTGGCGTTTTGAATCCACATATCAACAGTAAACACATTATTAAACGCTTCAAGGCTTTCTGACTTCTTCTTCAAACATTTAGGGTATAGTGAACTGAATATTTCTACTTTATGACCTCTCAATTATTACATTTGGATGAAGCAAAGTTTTAAGGCCGAACGCAGTACCTTATTCCGACCTTGTGCGAAGTGTTGTAATCACTATTGTTTATTTCCGCAATTGTAAGTATGGGGTGTTTTGTATGTAAAGAAACAACCAGCCCCTTGACCAGACGCATTATTAAAATCCTCGACCCAGACAGGAATCTAATCTAACATAAAATAAATGTACTTCTCCTGATGCTATCTTTATGGTTGGCTGTATTTCCATATCCATCACTGCCGCAGGTCACAGAACAGACGCTCTCCTACAAATCACTTCTACTGTCGTAACGGAAAGGCAATGTCTGTTACTGTTAAATGACCAGACATTACGAGAATGAGGTTATTTAGAGCGCTGGTCGATTACTTCAACTTGTCTGACACGAGGAAGTAAATGTGGAGAGAACGCCACCTCTTGCGAGAGAAATAAACGGATCGCGTTAAACATAACGCATTTAGAGGAGCTAATTCTCCCTAATGACACTCGAAGTTGATTGCGTATCAGGGGATCAGCACGCTTAAAATCTCTTCTACGACAAAAGTAATTATACAGAAAAACGATGATAACTGCTCTACAGATAGTCTTCCAAAATATTACATGGTTCACGCAATGGAATACGGTTTCCGTAATAGTTACTGCTCATTATGTGAAATCCTCCATCTTTGTTACCTCTACTGCAGCTATTCTGTTACATAACAGGGCTCAATGATGATAATAATAATAATAATAATAATAATAATAAAAATAATAATAATGATAATAATAATAATGTTACTTGCATTACGTCCCACTAAGTACTTTCCAACTGGGCTCAAGCTATAAGGCTTGTTCTTCAATCCGACTAAACATTCACCTCCATTTAAAATATAAAGAAATTGCTTTACCTACAGTTAAAACTTACGACTATGTACTTGTAACAGAGATCTTCAAAATAAATAAATAAATAAATAAATAAATAAATAAATAAATAAATAAATAAATAAATAAATAAATGAATAAATAAATAAATAAATAAATAAATAAATACATACATATATAAATAAATAGCCTTAAAAATTCCCTATGGCCTATGGCCTTCTGCAATGCAGGGACAGTATTCAGTTTCACTCACCAGGTGAGCAGGTCATGAGGTGCGTCATATATGGGTTATTTCCTAGTTTGTTTCGTGAAAACGTATTACTGCATATTGTACACGTGTGTAATCTCATCTTCGAGTGAATACTATAGTGTCGAGATCAGAAATCAATTTATTTTAATTCAGTATAACACACTGTAGGTATGGAACACAAATGCCTTATTATTTAATGCTTAATTGTTAATACGAACCTATTTTACCCCTAGCCAATTGTCATTTGAAGATAAAGTTTGGGCATTGCTTCTTATACAGAAGCTAAACGAGAGCACAAAGTACGTCCTTTGTTGAGTATTTCATGCGAGTGTAGAATGTGATGCCCTGTTGTCGTTTTGTAATGAATCCACGAGAAAGTGTAGATTTCAACTCCTTTGTGCCTAGTAAAACTTGAATAATAAGAGAAAATGGTGGGTTCAACCAATAAACGTTGTGAGACATCTTGATGTGCGATTCTATGGATCATATACACATGCACGTGAGGACCCTGCGAAGTTTCATTATTATTTTTTAACGTTGTCTGTTGTAGCTCATAAAGGGGAATGAGGTACTGCCCGTACCAATGATTAAATATTCATGATAAAACAGAAATACAAGAACAAAAGCACAATGCTGACCCACACCTAAGAGAGAGACCGAGCGAGTTGGCCGTGCGGTTATGGTTACTTCGCCGTGCGACTTCATTCGGAAGATGGTGGCTGTGACACCTCTCATCGGAAGCCTTGAAGATGATTTATCTAGCTCTTTCCAATCCATGTGTCGCAGAAAACCTCCAATATGCTAGTGCGTTGTTAAACCACTAGCATGAAGATAAAATGGAATAGAAAACACAGTTATACGTGAGAGAGTAACTTGATCATAATTCACGATTTTCATTTCCGCGCTTATAGTGACAATACTGCACATAAAATAGGGAGGATGATTAAAATATATTAAATAATTAAGCTGATTAGGTGTAACATCTTTCCCAATTTATTTTTAGGATAACTTAATCTCAGAAGAGAGGGGCGTTAACTGTGTACCCGCTTGATCGTCTCCATGCGAGGTTACAGAAAGCTGTGACGTTGTCAAGAAGACTCGACGTGCGTATTAGCATGAATTTGTGCATCGAAAATCAAATGACGTTATGACGTCCGTTATATAAAAAGGACAGATATATTCCAGCTATGGCCTCCTGCAATGCAGGGACAGTGCTCAGTTTCACTCATCAGGTGAGCAGGTCCTGAGGAGCATTATTATATTGGTTATTTCCTAGTTTGTTTCGTGAAAATGTATTAATGCATATTGTACACTTGTGAAGTCTCATCTCCGAGTGAATACAATAATGACGAGATCAACAATCAATTGATTTTAATTCAATATAACATACTGTAGGTATGGAACAACAATGCCTCTTTTAACGGATAGTCGTATGATTCTATGTAGCCAAAATCAGACGCAGAGGAATCCGTGATCACCTATAGCCCATTAAGTAGTTAGGATTACCTAATATACATACACAATTCTTAATGGGGTACCGTATTACAACTGACAATTGAGCAACCGGTGGTCGTCACTTATCTATACTCAAACATGGGCATCTTCTTCCTCACACTATTACCATGTGCCAGAATTCTGAGCCGAGCTGAGTACCTCAGACGGTTGAGGCGGCCTTCTGACCTCAACTTGTCAGGTTCGATCCTGACTCAGTCCGGCGGTATTTGAAGGTGTTCAAATACGTCAGCCTTGTGTCTGTAAATTAACTGGCACGTAAAAGAAATCCTGCGGGAAGAAATTCAGGCACCTCGGCCTTTCCGAAAGTCGTTAAAAGTATTAGTAGGATGTAAAAATAATAATATTATTATTTAACAGAACTCTTACCATGTGCAGTAGGTAAAAATGGTGTCATGTTTTAAACGAGTTCTCACTGTCTTTGACTGACGTATCGTCTAGGTCATACATCATATCTAGGTGAAGAGATGAATTACTTGCGGTTTTCACATTTGACCGAATATAAACCTGCTAAAACAATTCCTAAAATTGTGTTTGTACAGTATCAATGGCCTATCCTGCTATTGTTTAATGTTTTATTTAGCACATACACCCCAGTTTCTCTGGAACTGTCCAAGGTACTTATACATTTACTGATCTACTTTCTTGGTCCTACCGCTTCTAGAAATCAGGATATGGATATTTTAAATGAAATTCTTTAACTTTTAATTAATTTAGCCTTTTAAATTATTTAATATAAAAATACGTGTGTTATCACTAGCATTTAAAATCTGTATAAAAAGAAAAATGGTATTAGTAAGTGGTACAAATTTCAGAGATTTGGCTGCAGTATTCCTGAGAAAATGGGAAACATTCACAAAAAATAGTTTTCGAGAAATCACACTTGAAAGTGTAATGCCGCTTACACAACGTAGATGCTACCACGTTCCTTTCCACACATACTGTACCCGCCCCCTACCCAAAAAAGGGTTACGGCAAAATATCTACAGGGCGTTAATGGTTTGAAAATAAAATAGGCGCTTATCTAACATTACCTTAATGGCATACAGGGTAGGAGAAACGGGGCATACTTAACTACAATGAGAACACAATCAAATTAAAGTTTAAATTAATACAAGCGGTTTATTAGACCTTGATGACGATGAGAATGACGCATCTATATTCACAAATGAATTACATTAATTATTAACAATTGTTGTGGTTTATTATCGACTTGTAGTCGTGTGTGATAGATCCGAGTATTGTTTATCGCAAAGCGATTTTCCACGACGTGATACGAACGGAAACATTTACCATAAACATTGAGGCTATATGACATTACTGACAAATGAAATTTAACATTCATGCAAAAAGACATAGCTATCCCTATTCTAAAAGCACACAATTATTTCCCAACGATATACCATGAAAGAAATTATACAAATGTGGAACAAACACCCGGGTTTGAACCGACCCTCGCTAGAATGCAATTCGCCACGCCGATGGGGTAGAACCATCGCCGACGCTAATTTTAGTCACAACATGTCACATAAAACAACATAGAGCATCACATATTATATACAATGAACACGTGAGGCACCCCATTCTTCATTTTAGCATTGTGGAATACCAATGCCGGCGTAGGGAACTGAACTGACAACCACTGGGATGAAAATATGGCACTGAAATACCTAGCTAAATTATACTCAAATGAGTAACAATAGTAATCTAACAAATACTATTACCAATTACCGTGTCATTTGTCCGCGAATACTTCATTCTGGCGTGTTGAATATTTCCCATTATTAGCCGACTCACACCGGCCTTCTTTTCATACCTCAAGGCTCCCCTCCTATATAGGCGGACACACACACTAAACACGTCTGGTTGCAAGGTCAAGCGCCTCAACCCCCTACCACGGACGGTCAGTAGCCTTGCCCTCCACAGGCATAAAAAGCCATTTCCTTAAACAAACCACCTCTTCCCGGGGTACGTATACAATAAACTGAGACATATCCCTCATTAATCAAATTGCATCGGCTTCAAATAAAACACCTCGATTCAACACACATATTTCCATGGCCCTATCATGACTTCAAATATATCGCCTATCTTACAACAGGACACCGGTTTTTATGATACCAATATTTGCATGATTACCGTCATCACGATTATTATTATTATTATTATTATTATTATTATTATTATTAATATTATTATTATTATTGGTTTTATCATTACACTATCTACCTACGTGATTTACCCGGTAATTAAATCATACTGTGTCATCACACCGAACTTCCTCGTAATTACAATGTAATTAAATAACACAGCGGTAATTAATTCATAATTAAACCCTAATCAATTTATGATTAACACATAATTAATTTCTAATTAAATCACCATACGGTAATACAATAATGAATGAAATATTCACACGCTAATGAGCTCAATCAAATATTCATAGTGTAATTAACTTCTAATGAAATATTCACACAGTGATTAACCCAATTAAATATTAATATGGTAATTAACTCAATCAAATATCCACACGGTAATTAACTCAATTAAATATCACACGGTAATTATCTCAATTAAATATTCACACGGTGATTAGCTCAATTAAATATTCACACGGTAATTAGCTCTATTAAATTGTAGGTACATTATGATAAACCTGATCAAATAATCCAGCTTAAATTGTAACAATCCCAAGCTAAATATTTCAAAGGAGGCCTGGTTCATCAGTTCCGTATACATTTCTGGTGACTCTGGGACCTCACGTAGCACACTTATATTACTTACCAGTCATGCTTTTATTGATACTGGATCAACTACAGCCTAGCTTGAATTACCCTGAATTTAATAAAATACTAGTCTCCTGACGCATTAACTGACCACAAATCTCCCAAAATAAACTAAGTAAATCTTCTACCGCATGCAAACCTATTAGGTTATTGTCTCCCTTATCTACAATTAAATTACTCACACCTGTTATTAATTAAATAAAATAAGATATAGAAACTACGTGCCCCATTTCGGCACTTCAACGTTTAAATCAATTTATATCCCTAACATGATAGCGTCAGCTCATGATAAGTAATTCCCGTCCCCTTTAATCATGCCATATAAAATATGAAAAATCACTCCTCTCCATCACTTGACGATTCCTTTTGTCAGCTCGGGAGACCATTTCAGGTTTTACTGCTGACCCATTGGCATCAAGGCGATCACTGGTAGTTCCATTCCTCCTACAAACTCGAAGTCCATAGTTCCTGGTCAATGGATCCGCTGGCAGTAATCCTGAGCACACAACACGTCACTATTTATTTCAAAATCTGTTTAGTTACGTTCAGCGTGAACGTCCGGCCACGATTTCGGATATTCCTTCGTAATCCGCGGTTCAGTATCGGATTCCGTGTACCTTTAAGCCACTCTACCTTTGTTACTACCCTACACAGTAGTGCCGTAATAATAATAATAATAATAATAATAATAATAATAATAATAATAATAATAATAATAATACGATGATTCGTATTGAGTGTTCGCTACATGTCACAGTTTTTTAAAGTTTAATCACTGGCATCACGTCTATCAAATCTATGCAATATTTACATGAATTACACTATTTCACTTGAAATTTAAGTTTTAAGTCACTTAGACAAAGGATCAATGAGTGCTTAGCTAAACATAGCTCCGCCCTTAGTAAGCTGAGAGTCCCGAAATGAGGCGCTTCGCCCTCGGCAGTGCATTTTACAAGGACGCAATTTCTCCCCCTTCATATCTGCATATAGCCTATCCACGGCCCACTAGACGTTAAATAGTACGACCATCAGGTGACCAGTATTCACCTGATGTGGTTGAGACATCTCCGTACGATTATTCTTCGTAGGATCTCCTGTAATTAACTAAAGTTTGTGCTGCTTCCCCTTCCACGCTGGTGTGAACTCCCGTGTCAAGGAGGCGTGATGATACTAAACAGATGGCCCTTGGCACTTTCCACACAGAAACAACACATCTGAAAGTTATCGAGTAAGAGGACATTAGACACTCTAAATCAATGTGCCAATGGTATTTATATCTTTTAAATCGGAAGATGACTCCGGAATTCAGATTTCATTAAATTTTATATCGTAGAAAATTAAGTTGGCTAGTCTGAATTAAAGATGGCATCCATATTTCGTTTCGAAAATGTTTACTTCCCCTCATTCTCTGAGTCGTGAGGAAAGGATGTCTTCTCTCGAGTTACGTCATGGTGAACCCCCGATTGCAGCCCCACCCGGGTCTAGATGGGCTTGACTCCGGCTGCGGGCCCCCGCTACACAAAGGAAGGTATTGCGCAATAGATCGCAAATAATGATATCCTGTAGAATAAATTTCAAAGACTCATTTTGACTGCCTTAACAATATGGATGTTAATTAGTTTCAGTATTATTCCCTGAAATACCATCGTGTCTGTAATTTCAAAGACCAAAGGTCCTTGAATTATGCGCCTGTCGGGTGCAGTACACCAGATACGAAGTGGCATCATAGCAAACAATGTACCGAAATTATGCAGCAGGATGTTTACCATAAATCAACATAAATTACTGAGAAAATAGTACACGAGATATCTTGTCTTAATTGAACAAGTCTGGGGAAATGGTTTGTGTAGTATAAAAAAATTTGAAAATTTATAAATACCTGAAGTCATCTAAAATTAGTGAAACATATTTCAAATTAAAGAGGAAACTACAAATAACAAGTTTTCATAACAAACTAAAAATCGACATTCTTTTACCATCACCACATTTTATACTTCCCTGAAGAGAAAACTTGGTAAGCAATTGACAGAGAATATTTCACCTGGCTGACAATCTTAAATGCAGTTCATTGATTGATTGATTGATTGATTGATTGATTGATTGATTGATTGATTGATTGATTGATTGATTGATTGATTGATTGATTGATTGATTGATTGATTGATTGATTGATTGATTGATATGAGAAAATACGTGTTGACATAATAGAAGATAGTGTACTGTGGTGTGTGATTTACGTTAATGTTTGGGAGAAACGAAACTTCCAGACAAGTGAATTAAACGTTTACGATTGAAATTCCACACCCTAGCCAGAAATCGAAAGTGGAGACCCCGATGACCGAAGGTCAAGACGCTGACCATTCAGCCATGGAGCCGTACATCGCATAATTGATACCGAGGCTTTCTATGAAGCTGATGGTGTAGCTATTAAGGATCGAATAACTACAGGCTGGGCACCAGCTACCTTGGCAGGTTAACGCTCAGTGGACTATTGCCTCACGAGTGTATTATTATTATTATTATTATTATTATTATTATTATTATTATTATTATTATCATTATTAACCCATCTTGGGGACAGTAGTTGAATGACTCCGGTGAATAGTGTATTTTAGACCTGAAGCCCTTCTTGACGTGCGATTTTTATTCACTAAGGTCATCTCTCAGACGATTTTTGAGGAATTATCATAAACTAAGCTAAACTAAGGCTGTAATATGGTTCTGTGTACTGTATTATACGAAGGAAAACAGGAGTTACCCGGGCTGAACCTAGAATTCATCAAACTCAGTTGGTATTTTTGTCTGTATTCCTTCCACACACGTCACACAATTCACATTATAGTATATTTTCAGACATATATTATCTCCTAACCCCACCCAAACGCACACATCAAATATGTGCATTTATCTAACTGGATGTTACGTAAAATATTCCCCCTAGCTTCGGTAATTGATGAGCTACAAATATTTAATAAATAAAGTCTAACTGGTATGGGGATATGGCCTATAAAACATAATATAATGGGAAAGAATGATTAATTACTAAAATGCGGTGACAGTAATTAAATTTGCATCAAATTCTAATCTTTCTCCCCCATACATGGAATTGATATATATATTTACCGGGCTTCTAAAAGCTTAAACTTATTACAAAAATCCATTATTTCCAGTATTAAAAACGTTTACCTCGATACCCGCGATGTGGGCACTGTATCTCGTACGTGGCCTCAGTTAACTAGTCTCTGTGATAACACAATTTTTTTGTTATTATAAGGTAAACCTCCGTAAACTGGAGTTAAAACTAATGGAACATATTCTCAGGTCAACGTGCAGCCCGAGATAAGGTTACCCTGAAACACCCCCACGCGTTTATATATTTGGAGAAATTACAAGCCCGAGGACTCTCTTATCCCTATGTTTTACTCTTTCTTCGCAAAACCTAACTCTGTCAGTGCGAACATGCTTACCACCAACTGAGAAATGAATAGTATGACCTAAATACTGTGAAGATAATAAGACAACGGATTCCCTTCCAGCATTCTGAAGAGGCCTACTTAAACAAAATATAACACATAATTCGCAGCTTGTTGAAATCAATAGGCTACGGCTATGGAGCCAAAATTTGCATTCGGGAGATGTATGGGTTCGAGCACCATCGTCGGCTGCAAGCCATAACGGAAACTGCTTTTTCTTAAACTTCAAAGGTAGGTTACTGTCAGTTAAAACCAAATCTGTCACATGTGGAAGCACCTGCAATGATTTTAATTTTAGAGTGTTATCAATATTTCTCAAACTATTATACACATTCCATTTACTAAACAAAAGCCGCGTAGGCCTACGTACCTTTTATAAGCATTACAATAGTACCAATTGTTTTATGTTGTTTCCGATTTTCACTTTGAGCCAAATGCGAAAACTGTCCTTATTTATAGGCCAGGGCTAGTTAATTCTCCTGACCCAATTTCAGTTACCTTCATTCATTTTATTTTCCTTAGCTGTCAACTAAGTTTGGCGCTAGGAAAGGCATCCGGCCATAAAAACATGCCATACAATTTCACCTCCCCTCATACGTACATTATAATTTTAACTATTGGTTACGTAATTAGAAACAGAAGTCATCAATATATCGTCGCTCCACCGGTAAATCGTTGCATTCCACAAAGCTCTTCCTATCCAATATTCTCCCTAAGACTGGTCACGCCTCCCAGCCACATATGGTTATGCAATCCATCAGAACAATGTCCGTTGTGTTCGTTTTCCTATGCCGACGCGTAAACGAAAATGAACCTTACATACATTATACACTAGGAGTGCGTTAATACGTAATGCAAACATACATTCGTATAGTACGGTGCAGTAAGGTTAATTTTCCTTTACACATGGGCATAGGAAAATGAACACAACAAAATTTGTTCTGATGAACTGCATAGCCATACGTGGCTGGGAGGCGTGACCAGTCATAAGGAGACTAATCAATAGGAAGAGCAATGTGGAATACAAGGTTATACCGGTGAAGTGACGATATGTTTCTTTATTTTGGTTGCAAGTACTAAGGACAATGCATTATTCTTCTTCTTATTATGATTATTATTATTATTATTATTATTATTATTATTATTATTATTATTATTATTATTATTATTATTATTATTATTATTATTATTATTATTATTATTATTATTATTTAAATATAAAATATCGTCGTTGCCGGGACAAAAACTCCTATGTGATAATATTTTTGGAGATATACTGACCCGCAGCACATACAATATGAAGAGCGAGATTGCCTTGACCATATTCACACAATATTACACCTTAGATGACAAAACCGTACCGGCCAAAGTTCTAAGCTAAAATATTTCACATAGGCCTAGGAGGTTTTGTCCACGCAGCGACGATATGCTGAAATATGCTAAATACTAACGTTTGCCCTTTATCCATTTATCCTTTCATTGAATGTATTGAATTAAAAATTAATAAGTACGTGAAATTTCACATTTGGACATGGCCATTGAAATGTCGTATGGCTTTTAGTGCCGGGATATCCCAGGACGGGTTCGGCTCGCCAGGTGCAGGTCTTTCTATGTGACTCTCGTAGGTGACCTGCGCGTCGTGATGAGGGTGAAATGATGATGAATACAACACATACACCCCGTCCCCGTGCCATTGGAATTAACCAATTGGAATTAATCGAACCCGGGGCCCCCTGATCCGAAGGCCAGTACGCTGACCGTTTAGCCAACGAGTCGGATGACATGGCCATTAAGACACCAACATAAATTGTACCTCCTGCATGGCTATTATATGTCTATATTCGCTGAACGTTTTGTTAATCCGTCGCCTGCACTGAAGTTTACGCTTGCCCTCTAAAAGATCGGGTGGTATTTCACCTTACCACTAATATACTAGGAAGTAAGTAGTCAAATAGTTTCCTTTTACTGTCCTCATTGAGCCAGAAGATTCCACTAGATATGCCAGTCAAACCACCTAAATCTAATAAACCAATGGACGACACAAGCCATAATTTTGTAGTACGTGTCACTGGGATGAGCCACAAAAGGGATGGCTTTTCTAACATCACTCATAAGTGTTGCTAGACATTCTGCCTTTGCAAAGAACGGTTTAAAAAATACTAGTGATTTGTCGCAGCCATTAACTGCGAACGAAGTTTAAAATTATGTAAATGATGGTCAAGTAAATGTGAGAAAAGTAACATAGGATACTGAAATGCAGAAAGCTAATATTTTGCTTTAACACTAACACATTCCATGTGACTGTTATAATGGAATCTTTGACCCTTGGCAATTGTCACTTTGTCATCTCTTGACGTGTCCTTGTGAGAGTGAATGTAGAAATAAATGAAATAAGTTACCATTCACTGTTAAAATATTGCATTTTACAGTTCTATGAATTGACTGTTTGCAGGACATTATTGTAAGCTAGGATAATATACCCTTGTGTTTCGGGAAACTGATCTTTATACGACGTAGATATAATTTTAAATTGCTGGCAGCTTTAACTCAAATGAATGCCAAATATAACTGCTAATTACTAAAGCGCATTGACATAAACAAATTCCCATATTGTCAAAAGGCCGATTCGAACCTTTGCTGTGTTAATAATCATTGCGAAAGCAAGACGTCACGGAAACTGTTTCTTTTTAAATTGCAAAGGTATGTTCCAGTCAGTAAACACCAAATTAATCCCTCGGAGAAGCACCTGCAATGACTTTGATTTTTCAGTAATGTAGAATATTTCTTGAACTATCATACACATTCCACTTACTAAACCGAAAGCCTTGTAAGCCTATGTACTTCTTATAAGCATTACAATTGTACCAACTTTAAGCTTTAATCCATTCCTATTTCATAATGGAATATAGGCATTATGTGGGTATACTGCTTACCAAATTCCTGTTATCAAAATCATCTGACAGCAGATTATAGACCCTGTTGTTTTCGTACGAACTTCCAGGGATTGGTTGAAGAACTTCTAGTGGTTTGCCAGTCATCACTTAATGGAATTAATATTGCTCTGTCATACTAAACTGGTGAATGAACGTCTATACTATTGCTGAGAACGTGACTTACCAATGAATCATAACTTTTGAAATAATCGGTATCTCTAATTATTATCATTCCCTATGTCACTTTTTATTTCATTAATTCCTATAACAGCCATGCCGAGAATTCTTTTTCAAGACAAGTTGTTTTACGTCGCACCGACACAGACTCCTGACATTTATGGCGACGATGGGACAGGAAAGGGCTAGAAGTGGGAAAGAAGCGGCCGTGGCCTTAATTAAGGTACTGTCCCAGCATTTTCCTGGTGTGAAAATGGTAAACCACGGAAAACCATCTTCAGGGCTGCCAACAGTGCGGTTCGAACCTACTATCTCCCGAATACTGAATACTGGCCGCACTTAAGCAACTGCAGCTATCGAGCTCGGTGAATACCTTTTAGGAAGTATTTGCATATTTGTTTTCAAGGGAAATGCCTAAATTTTTGGACATATGTTAGCATTCTGGGTACTTGCCTCAATCTGATTATATAATTGCAGATTCCAGAATATTCATTACAACATTACGTATGCCTATATCAATATCATGGCTATAAGCAGACAAAATAAAAAAATGTTTCAAAGATCCATAGGTCCGTACAGTGGGATTGTACACTTCTAGTATGCCAATAGACGATAAAATAAGTATTAATTATATATAATTATTTTCCTGAAAACTGAGGTTCTTAAGTGAGCAGGAATGACATAGTTCAAAAGTAAATAAAAGTTACAGACCTCTTCATATTGTACCGGTTACGACCTGTACATAAGTAGTTTTTGAGCATAAGTTACGTTTATTTACCACGCCTAATGTTCCGAGCGCGCCTGGTTTGTTTACCAGCAGCGAGGACCAGTTAGCGAGTGTATGACGACTGTGAGCTGTGACGTAGCCACAGGGGCTAGCTAGACCGCCCGCTCGTCTCAACACGTGTTACCAGCCTTGACTGGTATTTTCTGGATTCCACGTCACTTGTTCTAGAGAGTTCGACATAGAAAATTTTGAAATTTCTATAATAATGATGCTAGCGAATCGAGCGATATGTCATCTTGTTTGGGATCACCTAAACGTCCCAACGCTCGAGTTTCAAGGAAATCCATCGAGGGATTCGGAAGATATTCAATCAAACCGTATTATGAGGTAGACATCCCGGATTGAATAAAAGGAGGACCTACTGTAGCCTATTCACACAGTCTCAGCTGAGTAGTCAGCGGGGACACTCTTGCTGCTACTATCATCGTGGAACTCTGTCATTATACAAGTGTGGGAAGACGATTCTTCCAAGTACAAAAGTGGACTCATAAGACTTCGAGTGTTGTAGAAAATTTTCTAAGTCTTCGTAAATGAACTTAGAATATTTACAGGTGTTAATTAAATGGACTTGTATTATTTACGTGCCTTCGAGACTGAAACTTTTCTAAGTGTTTGGACTTGTATTATTTACGTGTCTTCGAAGCTGGAATTTTTCTAAGTGTTCGTGAAATGGACTTGTATTATTTACATGGGTTCGAGACCAGAATTCTTCTAAGTGTTCATTGAATGGACTTGTATTATTTACGTGCCTTCGAGACTGAAACTTTTCTAAGTGTTCACTACATGGACTTGTATTATTTACGCGTCTTCGAAGATGGAATTTTTCTAAGTGTTCACTGAATGGACTTGTATTATTTTCATGTGTTCGAGACCAGAACTTTTCTACGTGATCATTGAATGGACTTATATTATTTACGAGTATTCGGGATTGGAATTTTTCTAAGTGTTCGTGAAATGGACTTGTATTATTTACGTGGAATATTTGCGACTGTTGAGGATCTCATCCTTCTAATAGACAGTGATTGATTAACATTGCTAGTGATGAACTTTAACTTTCCAACGGCTCTAAACAAAGTTAGGATTTCACTTGCATTTACTCAAAGACTTGTAAATTTGCCAGTGTTGGTTTAAAAGACTTATAAATTTCGTCAGTGAATTTATTTATGTGGAAGGACTTGTGTTTCCGTCAGTGGTCACTCAAAGACTTTATGAATTTCACCAGTGATTAACTTTAAATATATTCAACCTTCCAAGTGAATGGACTTGTGTTTTCATTCGAGTTTAGGCAAAGACTTGCACCTTCGCCAGTAATGAACTTTGAGTTTAACTATAATTTCACAAGAAGGGACTTGTGTTTTTCGTTGCCAAAAGTTATTCAGGGAAGGGGATTTTCCTAGTGATGAACTCTAAAATTATTAATACCACTCATATCGTTTTAGGAGTGTTGGAAGTCTTGATGTACAATTATCAAGAACTCTGCTTATAAGTTGATCATCCAAGGTTTTCATGGACTCAGTGCTACTAGTGACCTTGGGAACATCAATCCCCTCAGTCTCATTACCTCATCGCCTGGATCACCGGGGTTCGACCCGGGCCTCAGAGTTCGAGACATCTCCTCTTGCCGTCAATCCAGACTGTCCAGCTGCCTCTGTCTGGAGTATCTGGAGTCCCTGGAATCCCTGGAGTCTTCTGGAACGTGCTTCAACCAGCTTGGCTTGGTGAGCTGGAGAACCCGAGCCATACTATTGGAATACGAGGAAGACAATCCATTTCTACTTAGAGGTGATGTGCCAATTCATGACTTATTTGAATAAACTCTTGTGCAATCAGAGTCGAAGTTTTTCTGTAGATATTACCTACCTCCTTTACCGAGCCCTAGCTACAATTAATCCAGTTTTTCGCCCTGAGAACTATAGTCATGCTACTTTAAAATTTAATCTGAGAGTCGGGCTCTTTTAACGGTACAATATGGTCACAAGAGTATTTACAGGTTGTATAATAATGCAAAGGAGAGAACGCGTAAGGCACTGGTAAGACCACAATTGGAATTTGATTCCAGTGTATGAGACCCTCTCCAGGATTACTTGGTTCGAGAGAACTAGAGAAGATCCTAAGGAATGCAGCACGATATTTTCTGGGTCATTTCAACTAAAGAGAGTTATTACGAAAATATTACAAGTTGGGGTGGGAAGACGAGGGAATAAGAAGACGAACTAATCGGCTAAGCGGTATTTTCAGAACTATCAGCAGAGAGAAAGTTTGGAACGACATTGGTAGAGTAACAAGCATGAAGTTGAGATTACAAAGGTAGGAAAATCAAAATCTGAACACAAAATTGGAATTCAACCGAAGAAAGTGGAGCAAATCGACGGCTTACTTCTAAAACCTCGTACCTCGCAATGCTCCTTCTACTCATTATCTCCCTTAACACTGGTCATGCCTCCCAGCCACTTATCGATATGCTGCCCAACAGAGCAATTTTCGTTGTGTTGATTTTCCTATGCGAATGTGTAACGGAAACTGAACCTTAAATGAATTAAACTGTAGGAGTGCGTAAATACGTGATGAAAACAACATCCCTACTACACGGCATGGTAAGATCCATTTTCCTTTACATATCAGCATAGGAAATTGAACACAATGAAAATTGTTCTGATGGACTGCATATCCATATGTGGCCGGGAGGCGTGGCCAACCTTAAGGAAAATAATGCGTAGGAAGAGCATCGGGACATACGAGGTTTTAGAAGTAAGCCGTCGAAATATTTATTTATAGGTAGAGGAATTAGCGATTGGGGCAATTTACGAAGAGAGATGTTTCGTATTGAGTGCCTCCGTAGCTCAGACGGCAGCGCGTTGACCACTCACCGCTGGATACCGTGGTTCAAATCCCGGTCACTGCATGTGAGTTTTGTGCTGGATACATCGGAGGCGAGACAGGTTTTTCTCCGGGTACTACGGTTTTTCCTGTCATCTTACATTCCGGCAACACTCTCCATTATCATTTCGTAGCATTTATCAGCCATTAATATCACCTTCGGAGTGGTGACCCCGTTGTAATAATAGCCTGTATCTGATTCATTCATTTCATCCCTGACGCGCTCAATGACTGGAAAATAGGTTGTAGGTTTTCATTCATTCAGATGTTCCGTACATTTCCACATTCCTGATTTTAGAACAGGCTATGTACACATCTGATAAGAAATATGCCCTAAAATTCGACCTTCCACCATTGGGTACCACTGGATGAATCTGGCAAAAACCGCCTCATATACGACAATCCTTCCACATTTTTTTTCCTATAACGGCGATCAATGCAGTTTACTGCTATAGCAGGAATTAACGATGTTTCATCAATGATAATGATAAAAACAACAATTGATTTTCATAAAATTCATGCTTCTGATCTGTTTCACTTCATGCACGAAACAGAACTTCCTGTTACTGAAACAGGCAAACCGAAAGTCTTGTGAATAGTCTTGCATCTTAAGGTAACAAAACTGTAGTGCCTGTCCACGCAACAGCCAACGCAAAATCACCGCTGCTTCTAATCAGGTATATTAAACATGAACAAGCAAATAATTTCCAGCGTCTTCGTGGGTGAGGAGACTGATTATCTGGGATTTGGTAGGGGAATTTTAGTCGCCTTCACAAGAATACTGCGAAGTATTTCAAACGTCGGCAAATTGTACTCAAAAATAGTAACATGGTTCAACCCGGAATTAGAAAATAATTCTGCAGGTTGGCGAAAATGTAATCTAAAATTTGGGGACCTTTCTGTTGATGTAGCACATAGGGGTTAGTGTCGCGGTTTTATTAACATTCTTGCGATACGCGTTGATGCTATACAGGGTGGTCTGAAACAACGTGAACCGGGTATATGAGCGTTAGAGCATTGGTCATACTGATAGGTAATTTGAAATAATTACATCGATATCTTGCGCCCTTGTCATTTTATCAGCTGCTGAAGTTATCCAATCAGATCGCTTTGCGGGCGACTTGTGATGGGCTTTGCAAGGCGGTGTTGCTCATTCTGCTAGTGTCTTGGTGGGGTTTGAAAGCTACGCCGAGAAATGAGTATCATAACTAACACGCCATGGGTTTCAGCGATAACACGGTAGCGTACTTGCCAGCAGCGAGGTCATTGTTCATGCCGCCCCCACCCTCATGGATAAGTTTATTTCTCCTATTGGCGATCTCAAGCCGGTTATAAGCCACGTACAGATTTATCAACACCGCCTCACAAAGCCCATCTAAAGTCGCCCACGAAGCCATCTGATTGGCTAAATTAAGCAGCTGATAAAATTATAATGTCGCAAGAAATCTATTCTTTTCCTAATTATTTATGAGTATGACCGACACTCTAACGCTCATATATCCGTTGGACGTTGTTTTCGACCACCCAATGTACTGGTTAAAGTAATATATCGACGGCTTACTTCTAAAACCTCGTAAGTCCCAATGCTCATCCTACCCATTATATTCCTCCCAGTCACATATTTATATGCAGTCCATCAGATTAATTTTCGTTGCGTTCATTTTCCTATGCTAGCATGTAAAGGAAAATAAACCTTACCGTACCGCATTGTAGGGATGTGGTTTGCAAGCGAATTTGCACACTCCTACAGTATGATGTATTTAAGGTTAATTTTCCTTTACACGCAACTATAGGAAAATGAACTCAAGGAAAATTGTTCTGATAGACTGCTATCTATGTGTGGCTGGGAGGCGTGACCAGTCTTAAGGTATATAATGGACAGGAAGAGCATTGGGACATACGAAGTTTTAGAAGTAAGCCGTCGATATAATGAAATATCCAGCTTTTTCAAGTTTTTTTCTGAATTTCCTTTCATTTAAATAATCTGAACTTGAAACTGTATGAAAAACTGTGGAGTCAATCAATCAACTCAATAATTTCATGACTTGATAGAAGAAGATCCTTTGTTGTCACTCATTTAGAACCATTTTTTTATCTCACCACCTGCCAACGATTCGTCTTAACAAAATTGGAAACAAACGTTGAAGACGCGACTTCAATGGTAGCGTCTAGCCGACTGTGTTTTTATTTAAAAATGAAGCAACCGTGAAGTGAAACATCAACAAATCTTGACCTAATGAGATACCGTAATGCCGACATAGAATGCATAGTCATCTGTACTACACAGCTTGTTGGTCCAGTTGTACTATTTATTTTATGAAATACTTCCTCTCATGCAGAGGCTGCCTTGCGACAAAGTATACTTTTACATTTATATTTAGAAGAGAAATAGATATTCTGTACTTGAGAAATGTTGAAGGTAACCTAATTGTAACAGTGATTTTTTAGAATTATCAGTGAGCCCCTTAAGGCTATGATGGCAATCTCCCATAACGTTGTAACTGGCAGAGACATCTGTTTCCAGAAATTAGCGGCAAAAGCGGGAATCGTTCCCCTTGCACCAATCATCAGACCTACTATGTCGATTTCCTCTAACTGGTATTTCACCCTGTAGTAAGGAATTGTTGGAAAGTATATAAAAATTCATCTTCTCTAGGTTAACATCTGAGGGCTGTGACTTATGGCTTTCAAAGCGAATTGTGGGGTCGATGATGTAACCTCTCTTCTTATTGTTGAAAGCAATGATGTCAATCATTCTGTGGCTTCCGTTGTTCGCTAAGCCATGAACCTCTTCAAATACCTGGAAACCATGCTCTTTTAGCGTCGCCGCAATTAACGAGCGGATGTTATAATGACGCGTATTCCTTAAAAGTTCATCATGAGGACAAGATCCCAGAACATGCGCAAGAGTTTCAATCTCCTTGAGGCAGCGCCTACAAAGGGAATCGTTCTGAGATCTTCCTGGTACCGATCTAAATGCTGAAATGTTTGCTGTCATCTTAATTGCTTCACGCCATTCACTACATGATAAGCCTTGATGGTCTCGAATCCAGGAGTTGGCAGGAGTGTATTCATTTTCAATTTCTGAGAAAATATCGTCGCTGCCGTGACAAAACCTCCTATGTGAAATAGTATAGCTTAGAACTTTGGCCGGTAAGGTTCTGTCATCTAAGATGCAATATTGTGTGAATAATATCAAGGCATTCTCGTTCTTCATATTCTATGTGCTGCGGGTCAGTATATCTCCAAAAATATTATCATAAAGGAGGTTTTGTCCCGACGACGACGATATTTTCATTATGTATGGGTGCGTCAGAAATTCAAACGACAATTATATTCACACAGCATTATAAACGTGAATTAGAAAGTGAAGAACGAAGTGAAACACGTACTAGATTTACATTTATGTAAATCGTGTGAATGTGATATTAATATTACAGCAGGAATAAAAAATCCATTAAGAACACATAGAAGCGCAAATACACCTGCAATGTTCAGAACGGGTCGGAAAACACTCAATTCACTTTCTTTCAAGTCGCAAATACCAGTAATAAAATGAGTAATATTTGAAAGTTAATACATTTTCAGCAAAATATAACCTTCCTTTCAGTATTATGGAACACATTCCCTCTCTTTTGATATCCGCGTGTCCTGACTCATATATTTCTAAAAATAAAACCATAGCGTATACGCCATGATAAATCATAAATAAGGCCAAAACATATTATGGGTCCAGAAAATAAGCGGACTCTGCGTGATCTGATTCATTAAAAGAAATATTCAGTGATGGTAGTTGAATTGAAAGATATCAGTACGACTAATTATTTATGCACTTCTGCTAGGGTAAATTTAGGACAAGGATAAGTTCTTCATTCAGTCCTGCGGGAGTTTCATAGTATTGTAGGATTAAGTCTCACAAATTTAATATCCATGTCAGACAAAATCGTTGTTTCTAGTGGAAGTATTTTCCCATACGTTAGAACAATATAATGCTGTAATTAAACGTATATATATCTTTCTCAATCAGCTTCGGAAGACAGGTTAGTAACATCTGATATCACACTTTAAAGTCTGAAATGCCGTTACATTGAACTACTTCAAAGTCTGACCCTGCCGAGTAAAAAATGAATTTGAAATGCAAAGTTTTACTTCAATCAATCAATCAATCAATCAATCAATCAATCAATCAATCAATCAATCAATCAATCAATCAATCAATCAATCAATCAATCAATCAATCAATCAATCAATCAATCAATCAATCAATCAATCAATCAATCAATCAATCAATCAATCAATCAATCAATCAATCAATCAATCAATCAATCAATCAATCAATCAATCAATCAATCAATCTTGATCTTATGTCAGGCTGGTGGCAGATTCCCTACCTATTGTTTATCTATTTATCCTTAAATGATTTTAAATAGCTGAAAATTTATCAGTTATTCCAGTCATTCATTCCCCCGACCCATAAGCGAATATTTTCCACAATTTGTCCCTTGGAATTCCATCATTCTCTTCATACTAGCTGTAGTACCTGGCACTGTCCAGGCACTTTTATGGATTAGGATTTGTATTACCTGCTAATTTTATTATGTGTGAAGTTATTTTATGCAGATTTCTTTCTTGTAACGTTGACATTTTACGAAATATTTTGAAGTTTTAAAGTTATTGTTACACGTTTAATTTTAAGTTTTAGTAGGTCTAATATATTAATTTGTTTCGCGCTAAAGTGCTTCCTAGTGTAGGTCCAGATTGTTTGGGAAGTCGCTGATCCTTTCAAATAAATAATAAAAATCAGTGATAACTGTACGATACGGTTCTTTTTTTATTTTATAAAAATGCTATTAGTGCGGGGCGTCGACCCATGTGTAACTTTTACCGCTACTGGCACCGTAGTGTATTAACCTGCGTGTAATTTGAATGGCAGTAATGTGGAGGCATACGGTCATAATCAGGGCAAAATCTGCATATCGTCGTTGCCGGGACAAAATCTCCTCTGTGATAATATGTTTGGAGATATTCTGACCTGCAGCACATACATTATGAAGAGCGAGAATGCCTTGACGTTATGCATACAATATTGCATCTTGGATGACAGAACCTTACTGGTCTAAGTTCTAAGCTAAACTATTTCACATAGGAGGTTTCGTCCCGGCAGCGACGATATGCGACATTGTCTGCACCCGCGACCCAACATAAGTGAGAAAAGCGAGAGAAGAATTGGTAACTGTATGCATTTGAGCGGTGCGCTATGAATATGATATATACGATCACAACGATTATTGGTACTGTCACAAATCATTCTCGCCATCCCGAAAACTGTGGATTCAACACTAATGTCAGTCACTTTGGACATTTTATTTACCACCTCCTCAAACCCCCGTGCTGATGGGGGCTGAACTTTAAAAGCATCCGGAGTATCGCTATTCATCTCAACGACCAGGTAAACTATGGATTCGACACTAATATCGGTGATTTACTTGTATATTACTACTTCCCCTGGGAGTTCTAGGGTTGTCTGAACTCCACGATAATTTTTCCAGATTGTAAGTCATATGTGTATGGCTGAGAGCTATGCTAGAAGATGTACACATACATTGGTAATCTTGGTTATTTTGGACAATTTCTTTTTTTTATCCTTCTCTCCCTCATGCCACTGGGGGCTGAACGTGGATTTAAACGACCTTCGGTGTTTCACTATTAATCTTAATATGACACGGGAAGTTATGAATTTGACACTAATATCGATTCGATCATTTTCAATTATTTTAACATCGATATGTTTAAGCGCTGTGGGTCTGTCGGGAATCAGCGTAAGATATTTTACGTCGACAAAACGCGGCACCCTAACCAGGCAGACAGTGTACGACACAAGTTTGGTGGACGGAGAGACATGTTTTGTTAAGATGTTGATGTTGGACGTATTAGACCTATAACGAGAGGCTGTAAACATAGCAGTCACGAATAAGTTTAATGGGAAAACATTAATTCAACTTCTGAACATTCTTGAATGAATAAAAATGATTTAAGTGTATTTCATTCGATTTATCGGAACTCATTACCTCCCATGTGGGCAGAGTGCAAGTATGCATTCATTATCTCTAACCCTGCGTTTCGTAAGAGGCTACTAAGAGAGGAAAACCAAAGAATAGTATGTGTAACGAGTTTGTTTGAAAGCTGTGCTGGAACACACGATACCAATTCATAGCCTATGTGTACCACGTGGTTGAGAGGTGTGCTGGAATAAATGATAGGAAGTCATATGTGTACCGAGTGGTTGAGGGGTGTGTTGGAACACATGATATGTAGTCATATGTGTACAGAGTACGGTTGAGAGTTGTGTTGGAACACAAGGTAGCAAGTCATATGTATACCAAGTGGTTGAGAGGTGAGCTGGAATACATGATAGGAAGTCATATGTGTATAGAGTGGTTGAGGGGTGAGCTGGAACATATGATACGTAGTCATAAGTGTACAGAGTTTGGTTGAGAGTTGTGCCGGAACACAAGGTAGCAAGTCACACATGTACAGATTTTTTGAGAGGTGTGTTGGAACACAAGATAGCAAGTCATATGTGTACAGAGTGGTTGAGAGTTGTGTTGGAACACAAGATAGCAAGTCATATGTGTACAGATTGGTTGAGAGTTGTGTTGGAACACAAGATAGCAAGTCGTATGTGTACAGAGTGGTTGAGAGTTGTGTTGGAACACAAGATAGCAAGTCATATGTTACAGATTGGTTGAGAGTTGTGTCGGAACACAAGATATCAAGTCATATGTGAACTGAGTGGTTGAGAGGTGTATTGGAACACAAGATAGCAAGTCATATGTGAACTGAGTGGTTGAGAGGTGTATTGGAATACAAGATAGCAAGTCATATGTGTACAGAGTGGTTGAGAGGTGCGTTTATTATTTACTACTTTATCTGCTTAATTAGATGGTAGCTTCTGGCTACCATTCACAATGGTACTTTAAGATTTTCATGTTCTGTGCTCTCGGCGCATGGCTTCTCGTTTTGACCCTCTTCCTCTTTTTACGTCAACAATTCCCTTTTCCTGTTCTGTGGAGATAGTAGTAATAAGGAGAGGAGTGGACTTTTTGGTCCTTGTGCGTGGGAGAAAGACGTTACCTTGATATGATATCGGTGTCTTGAGAAGAGAAAGAAAACCTGATACATCGTTTTGGGTCGACGTTTGACATATCGTAAGTGTGAAGAAAAAGTGTCCAGTCAAAATATTGTATTGATGATAAAGATTGGTGTTGAACGGAGAGAAAGGTGTTGTTTTGAGATATGACTTGACCAGCGTTGAAGAGGGGTCTAATAGTTTCGCGATGTGACTAAAAAACCTTTTAAGATTTGTTTCTTTTGAATCATGAGGGTTACATTCTTTGTTTAATTTTGCTCCTTGTTTAATTCTAATAAGACTTTACATTTCCTTGTATCTCTGCTTTGATGTTATTTTACATTATAGCCTCCTACTTTGAAGACTTGAGTTTTGCGAGGCAAAATTCCACATCCTGACTCTTCTCTGTAAGTTTCGGTCTGGTACGATATTCATCACCGTTAAGATTGTATATGGGCCTTTGATTTTCCGCAGCGTCTATTGTAATAATTATATAAGTCTACAAAAAAGACGGGGTGGGGGGTGAAAAGTGGTTCAAATGGTATTCAGAGCATGGCTCTGGCCGAAATATCTCACCGGTAGGCAGACTTCGCGTGTGGTAGAGCTGGATTTCATAGATTGCAAACTTCATGTGCAATATTTTAAATGTCCACTACAAGAAATCCTAAACTATTTATCTTACGTTTCCTCTTTTGGTGACGGTATTCCATTTTATCTTTGTTGGTATGATATCATTTAAACCGTTGAGTAAAATGAGTCCTTCTTGTCTGATCAACGAGATAGGCGTCATTTTCGAAAGGGCGGTGGGAATATGAACCCCGTATATAGACCCCGTTAATATCGTCGCTACACCGGCAAAACCTCGTGTCCCACAATGTTATTCCTATACATTATTATCCTTAAGATCGGTCACGCCTTCCAGCCACATATAGGTATGCAGTCCATTGGAACAATGGTCGTTGTGTTCATTTTCGTTTGCCAGCGTTTAAAGGAAATTGAACCTTATTGTACCGCGCTCTATGAATGTATGTTTGCAAGACGTATTTACGCACACCTAAAGTATAATTCATTTAAGGTTCATGTTCGTTTACCAGCCAGCATAGGAAAATGAATACATTAAAATTGTTCTGATGGAGTGCATATTCATATGTGGCTGGGAGACGTGACTAGCCTTAAGGAAAATGATGGATATGAAGAGCATTGTGGGATAAAAGGTTTCGCCGGATCAGCGACGATATCTTGTAACTTCAGTCTGATTTTGCATTATTTACGGTCAGCTGTGTGTCAGCCAATAATGGCTGCTTCTCTTTCAATTGAATGACTTGTGAACCTAACTCTTGCGAGATCTGTCGTAGGAAGCATTTATTTTTCGCCCTAAGTAGAATTTTACTCCTGATATCTTTTGGAACATCTCCAGGGCTCTGTATTGAGATGAATGTGAAAGGAATAGCAATGGCTTTCCTCTCATATAGGTGGTAAATATATGCCACGGGACTCTGGTTCATTTCTGGAGTGTTAAATGTTTAATCGCTGTCGCTATATTGTGCCGTAAATAAGTAACTGTAAGCTAAATAACACAAGCGTCTTAAAAGTCTGCCTCTGTAGCGTGACGGTTAGTGCTATTAGCTGCCGTCCTCGGGGGCCCGGGTTCGATTCCCGGTACTGCCAGAAATTTAAGAATGGCAGGAGGGCTGGTACGTGGTTCAAATAGGTACAAGCAGCTCACCTTCATTGGGGATATGCCTGAAATGAGCTTCAGAACCTCAGGATTAGGACACGAGTTTACTTACAAGCGCGTCTTATATCGTCGGCTTACTTCTAAAACCTCGTATGTTACAATGCTCTTCCTACCCATTATATTCCTTAAGACTGGTCACGTCCGCCTCTGTGGTGTAGTGGTTAGCGTGATTAGCTGCCACCCCCGGAGGTCCGGGTTCGATTCCGGCTCTGCCACGAAAATTTGAAAAGTGGTACGAGGGCTGGAACGGGGTCCACTCAGCCTCGGGAGGTCAACTGAGTAGAGGTGGGTTCGATTCCCACCTCAGCCATCCTGGAAGTGGTTTTCCGTGGTTTCCCACTTCTCCTCCAGGTGAATGCCGGGATGGTACCTAACGTAAGGCCACGGCCGCTTCCTTCCCTCTTCCCTTCCAATCTTCCCATCCCTCCAAAAGGCCCCTGTCCAGCATAGCAGGTGAGGCCGCCTGGGCGAGGTACTGGTCATTCTCCCCAGTTGTATCCCCCGACCAAGGGTCTGAAGCTCCAGGACACTGCCCTTGAGGCGGTAGAGGTGGGATCCCTCGCTGAGTCCGAGGGACAAGCCGAACCTGGAGGGTAAACAGATGATGATGATGATGATGATGAAGACTGGTCACGCCTCCCAGTCACTTATATGCAGTCCATCAGAACCTTTTTCGTACTGTTCATTTTCCTGTGCTACTGTGTTGTAGGGATGTTGTTTTAATGGAGAATTTAAGCACACCTACAGTTTAATGTATTTAAGGTTCATATTCCTTAACACGTCAGCATAGCAAAATGAACACAACGAAAATTGTTCTGACAGTCTGTACATCCATATGTGGCTGGGAGGCGTGACCAGTCTTAAGGAAGGAAATGGATAGGAAGTGCATTGGGAGATACGACGTTTTAGAAGTAAGCCATTGATATACTGGAGGAATAATTTTAAAACCTGTTGCTATCTTCCATTTTTAATTTGCCCTTTCCAGATATTATTATTGCCGAATCAAGCAACACTGGCGCTCATATAACAGTCTGTCTTATTTGTCTAAGCCTAAGATGAGGATGACGCACATCGAGGAAAACATTCAAGTTGTTTCTGTTATATCACAGAGATGGTTATCTCCTAAAATTTGAACTATTGATTTTCTTTCTTCTGGAGGGAATGCCGCGAACAATTTATCTCCAATGAAATGAAATGAAATGTATGGCTTTTAGTGCCGGGATATCCTAGGACGGGTTCAACTTGCCAGGTGCAGATCTTTCTATTTGTCTCCTGTAGGCGACCTGCGCGTCGTGATGAGGATGAAATGATGATGAAGACAACACATACACCTACCCCCCGTGCCATTGGAATTAACCAATTAAGGTTAAAATCCCCGACCCGGCCGGGAATCGAACCCGGGACCCTCTGAACCGAAGGCCAGTACGCTGACCGACTCGGGCATCTCCAATTATCTATTTTCATACATAATATGAAACGTACAAGAAATTTACTTTTGAATACCTGGCTTTTTACAAGAATTTCCGTCATTATCTTGTATTTGTACAAGCATTCTGGAGGATCCAGAAAGTAGTATTACAGTAAGAATAGCATTGTGATTAATTTTATGTATCTGGTAAGGACCATTAATTGTTAGTAACTTTCAGTAGGGAACAGAAATAAAAATTAATAAAATTCATATATCAGTAAAACTCGGAACGATTTTCAACTTTGGCCTTTTAGCGCAGAAGTAATTAATTTTACCCATGAAATGGAAATAAACTTATAGTTCTACAATCTGCATTTGATGGATAATGACATTAGTTACAGCTATGGAGTCGAGTATGCGGATTGGAAATAAATTGGATATAATCAGATTATTAAATTTAATTACATGATACACTGTAATGATGCTGACAGCTGCTAATATCAGTGATAGGAGAACAAAGCGTTTCATTGTTATTACGTTGCAAGCAATGTTGTATTAATATTTTAGTAAAGAATTCTCTACTGTGTTGGAGCTTAGAGAAACCCTAAACAATTCACTCACAAATCCGAGCTCCACAGCTAAAAACAGAAGAAAATTCCTACTTAGCTAGCTGTCGGAAGTGTCGCGCGGTTGATCCCAGCGAGCTGATCTGAGCCTAATAAACTTGGACATTCTGGAAGCTTAAAAGAAGCAGCTTTTGGCGGAAGCTGTTGCACATCGTGTTCGTTGAACTACGGCTGCCAGTCACTCCCGGCCTGCAGGAATGGAATGGTGGCATGTATATTTCTGGTGAGTTAACAGATCTGAGTACAGTAACTTTGTCAGGGGCAGTCTTGTTAAACAAAGGTACCCACATATAACACAAATTACCTACATCTGGAAATTAGTTTTGAGAAACCAGTGACATGGATTAAGAGATTTCAGGAATAAACTTATAAATATACAACTGTATTCAATAAACAAAATGGATGATAAGTAGTAATTCATATTATCAAGTACTTCTTCTTTACCTTGCACCTTATATATTGCAAATTCTAATTGGTGAAATATGTAAATAGGGAAAAAAATAATTTCTTTTTCATATTACTATTATTATTACGCCAACGGCCGTAGCCGTGTTGAAACACCGGATCCCGTGAGATCTCCGAAGTTAAGCAACATTGGGCGCGGTCAGGAGATGAATGGGTTGCCACGCGCTGTTGGTGGGGGATAAGGGAATGGGGGAGCGGAAAGGAACTGGCCACCCTACCGCACGTAAACTCCGGCTCAGGAACACCTCTGCGGAGGTTCGGACCAGCCTTCAGGCAGAATAATTCTTACCTTGCCTTATTATTATTACTGTTATTCTATAATAATAATAATAATAATAATAATAATAATAATAATAATAATAATAATAATAATAATAATAATAATCACGTGTGGTCTCTTCCTAAATCTGCTTCAGGTCATTAGAGTTGACACTGTGAAACCGTACAAGTAGTTAGTGGGACGTAAAGTCAATGACATTATTATTATTATTATTGTTATTATTATTATTATTATTATTATTATTATTATTATTATTATTATTATTATTATTATTATTTGTTGACACCGTATATATGACCTGCACATCTGTGGAAATGGGGCTTTACCTATGATTAATATATTGCTCAAGACTGCACACGCAACTGCTCAGAAACTTTGAAAATAACCAATGAAAGGTAAAATCCCCGATCCGGTCGTTAATCGAACCCGGGACTCCAAGGATGAAAGCCCAGCACGCTATACATTCAGCCATGTAGCGGAGCATAATCATACTGCTGGAAATATTTCATACAATGATAGTGATTACCATTAAAGTGAACTTGTCAATTTGTATGATTACAAAAATAAAAAGATTGTCACTGCCGGGAAAAAACCTCCTATGTGAAATATTTTAGCTTAGATCCTTGGCCGGTAAGGTTCTGTCATCTAACGTGCAATATTGTGTGAATATTATCAAAGCCTTCTCGCTTCTTCATAATGTATGTGCTGCGGGTCAGTATATCTCCAAAAATATTATCACATAGGGTTTTGTCCCAGCAACGACGATGTACTCCCTGGAAACAAGGCAGGACTTCATGAAGATAATTTCCTAATTCCATTTTCATAGGCCTTGTAAATAAATAAATAAATAAATATAAATATCTGCAAATATTGAGTGCGACTAGATAGAATCGAATGATGTTCTTTTAAGAACGAATGCTATTCTTTGTTTAACAGTGGGTAATTTTATTTTTGATCAATAGCGTGCTTTTACGGGGATAGTGTAATATTTATATTGATGGACAGACTGGAAAACTTTTAAGTTACCTTTGATTCGACACTGGAAACTATGGCTTCTTTCCTAACAAATTACATAGAAAATATTATTACCTTTTTGTTTGTTTGTAGAATACTAAAATTTAGTACCTACAAATGCAGGATTTATTGTGTGATACTACTAACTCATTGCCCATTATTAATATTGGTGTTTAGTAGAAAGAACGCGCTCAAGTTCAATAAATACCTACGTGTTAATCGCCACAATTTTGAAGTGGTCAATTATTCAAAAATCACAATTGGCCGATGTTTGATTCGAATTAAGATTAAGCACAGTTTGTTGTATACATTTTGACATCATTGAGGGAAAAGGAACGAAATATTAAATTTTCATGCGGTTTGTAAATCAATTTTCAAATAACATATCGTCGCCTCACCAGTAAAACGTTGTATCCCACAATACTCTTCCTATCCATTATTCTCCTTAAGACTGGTCACGCCTCCCAGCCACATATGGATACGCAGTCCATCAGAACAATGTCCGTTGTGTTCGTTTACCTATGTCGAGGATTAAACGAAAATAAACCTTACATGCATTGTATACTAGGAGTGCGTAAATACGTAATGCAAACGTACATTCCTACAGTACGCTACTGTAAGGTTCATTTTCCTTTACACATGGGCATAGGAAAATGAACACAACAAAATTTGTTCTGATGGACTGCATATCCATACGTGGCTGGGAGGCGTGACCAGTCTTAAGGAGAATAATTGATAGGAAGTGCTTTGTGGAATACAACCTTTTACCTTTCCAGCGACGATATTTTAGGTTGATATTGTGAAACAAAGCACAACTAGTCTGGTGACTGTTCTTTCTGAGAAGGTTTGTGTTTCAAGAATTCCACCCAGTGGTTCAGACATGACGTCATATCAAAGTGCAGACAGGCACACAGACGGACCTCATTTCATTTTCACACGGCGATACAGTATATCTCAAAAACAACAGAGTCTGTTAATAATTATAAAAATTAATTTATTCAATCACTTTTTGCATGCATGTACAAGATTGTTTCTCTTAAGCAAACTGTTAATAATTGTGAATGTGTTGCATCGTGCAGAAGTGAAAGTAATATTTGACTGTTAAAGTTCTGCTCACTAAATATATACAGCATTTGTGAAATGAGTGTAGAAATTTTGAAGGCTTTTGATTCATAAAATCAGCATTTTGTCTGAAGCAGGGTTATTTAGCAGAAGGCCATTAGTGCAGGGACAATCTGATCACTACCCGCGGGAGATAAATCTCCACAATGGAATTACTCTATTGCCCACCTACCAATTCCTAATGGAATATCTAAGTTTCCAATTCCCAATGAGGGAATTAGATTCTTCACACCACTAATATTCTATGTGCTCTATTGCTGTGAAAAATCTAATTTCCTCACTTTTCATTCTTTATAATTGGTAATCAGAGAATAGTTTGCATAATTTGCACAGCCTAGTACATATATACGCATGAATAGAAGTTATTTATTGAACTGTGTATGTCTTTATGGAAAGAATACAGCAGTTGTGTTGTTATTAAAAAGTTCCTATTTTGGGTAAGTGCCATTTATTTATGAATGTACCTGATGATAGACAGACTGAAAAATGTAAGGGTAATTGTAGCTTAGTAAAACATTTAATCATTCACAGCACAAGATAAATAACATGAAAGCAACACGGGTTTGTTCGCAAACACAACGCTGCATGTACGCGTTATTTTCCTTTAGAACTTCTCTTTAAAATGGAAATGGAAATTGTGCTTCCCATACAATAGCAATAAATGTGTGCGGTCTGCAGTAGAGGACTCAGGTGTATAGTTTCGCGACTTTGTCAGTGAGAACCACTTTCCCTAATACCATTGGATAGGTTCCCTCAGAGCGTCACCAAGTGTTATCAACTTTAAGTAGCGATGAGCGTTCCTATCTATAGCAGGCGTTCCATTCTTCAGATGAATGTACTTCTTTCCCATCCTAATAGAAGAAGCTTTCTTCATGCAAACCTGAAATATATCGATGTCTTTCTTTTAAAACCTCGTATGTCCAAATGTTCTTCCTACCTATTATATCCCTTAAGACCGGCCACGCCTCCCAGTCATATGTTTGTATGCAGTCCATCAGAATAATTTTCGTTGTGTTCATTTTCCTTTGCTAATGTCTAAAGGAAAATGGACCTTAACGTACCGAATTGTAGGGATGTTGATTGCATGGCAAATTTACACACTCCTACAGTATAATGTATTTAAGGTTCATTTTCCTTTAAAAATCGGCAGAGGAAAATGACCATAACGAAAATTATTCTTTTGGACTGCATATAAATATGTGACTGGGAGGCGTGACCAGTCTTAAGGAATATAATGGATAGGAAGAGTATTCGGACTTACGAGGTTTTTAAAGAAAGCCATCGATATATGTTAACTTTACTGTAATTATATCCAAACCAATGTTTATATTAGCCGGCCCCGTGGTGTATAGGTGGAGGGCCTGCCTATTACCTGGAGGCCCCACGTTGGATTCCCGGAGAGGCCAGGGATTTTTACCTGATCTGAGGGCTGGTTTAAGTACGCTCAGGTGAGGTAGTGGCCCCTGTCTAGAAAGCCAAGAATAAGGGCTGAGAGGATTCGTCGTGCTGACAACACGACACCTCGTAATCTGCAGGCCTTCGAGCTGAGCAGCGGTCGCTTGGTATGACAAGGCCCTTCAGTGCTGTAGTTCCATACGGTGGGGATGTAATTTTTATTTTAGACATTCCGGTATACAGTGCCCATAAATAATTAAAACAGTGATTATCCTGATTTTTCAATGATTATTTTATATTAATTGAGCGATTTGGCCGTGTGGTTACGGTCACTTAGCTCTGAGCTAGCATTCGGGAGATAGTGGGATTGTTGGCAGCCATGGTTCCGTGGTTTCAAATTTTCACACCAGGAAAATTCTTGATCTGTAGCTTAATTAAGGCCACGGCCATTCCTACCCACTCCTAGCACTTTCTTATCCCTTCGCCGCAGCCGCCGTAAGACCTATCTATGTCGGCGTGACGTGAAGAAAAATTGTAAAATTATATAAATAACAAAAACATCTGCATTCATTTCAGTAATTATCCACACTGGTGGAAAATGGAATCCTTGCACCAAGAAGGAGTGGTGCTACAAAAAAAAATTCCGGAGGTGTGTTTGCACATCAGAAATTTGCGCGCTGGTCGACGAATAATGATGTTAGTAGCGCCAATATCACCTTGGAAAGCATGTTTGTTTTAAATACGCGCTGTACACTTCGTGAGCGTTAGTCATCGTCCGGAGATGACGTTATCAGGTACGTGTGAATCAAACATGTTCTTAAGGAGGTGAAGAAGGCAGTATCAGCCGCTCTTAATTTGAACGAGGTCGCGTAATAGGGCTACGAGAGAGTGAATGTTCTTTTCGTGATATCACAGGAAGACTTGGTAGGGATGTATCCACAGTGTATCCGTGTTGGCAACAATGGTCACTGGAAGGCTTTGTATCAAGAAGATCGGGGTCTGGCCGCACAAGGGCCACTACGGAAAGGTAAGACCACCGTATTAGCTGCATGGCTGTGTTGGATCGTACTAAATCTGCAGCAGCCGCTGGAGCTTCATTTTTTACTAGAGTGACCTAGCGCACTGTAACAAATCGATTACTTGAGGGTCACACACCCCCCACCCGCTACAATAACACTTCAAGATACACGACACAATCACCAATACCTACCTCACTTACCTCTCTTCATAAAGTGCCGTGGATGGACTGGAACGAACTAAAACTGTTCGGAGCTAGACCCACGCGTTGGTAAAAAGGGGGGAGAAGGACAGAAAGGCAAGAACCCCCATAAATAAAAGGATGGGGAAGAAATAGGGTTTATTAATAACATCCGGGAGATAGTAGGTTCGAATCCCAATATCGGCAGCCCTGAAAATGGTTTTCCGTGGTTTCCCATTTTCACACCAGGCGAATGCTGGGCCTGTACCTTAATTAAGGCCACGGCCGCTTCCTTCCCACTCCTAACCCTTTCCTGTCCCATCGTCGCCATAAGACCTATCTGTGTCGGTGCGACGTTAAGCAACTAGCAATATATATATATGATAGTAGGAAAGGAGATGGTGACACCCGATGCCGGTACATAGCCTACTCCCGTCCAATAGGATCCAGGGATCTGCTCATGCTTAACGTCAATATCGCACGGACGAATTACCCTCAACAGCGGCACATGCCCTCACTCCATAGGGGCGCTGCGAAGAGGTTTGTAATTGAATCCATGTTTTCGGCATGCAATCTAGTTATTAGAAATTGTACACCACAACCTCCTCTACTCTACCGGCTAACATTCTTATGCTGAATAATTTTTCGCACAAAGGGGCTCGAACCGGCTAACCACTCTGTCATACAATATAGACTTAATGTCTTAACGATCATAGCTTCCAGGTGGACTAGTGTAAAGGTATCACATCTCTTACAACGACTGGGTGACAGAATAATGGGATTGTCACTGTTTTATGAGTCCGATTATTACAATTAATAAGGATTTAAGGATTCAACGTATTTTTAATTGCCTTATGGTGCTTTCTACACCAAACTATGTTAGTATAGGTAATAATAATAATAATAATAATAATAATAATAATAATAATAATAATAATAATAATAATAATAATAATAATAATAATAATAATAATAATTGTACCGGGCGGTACACCTCCACGCCGCTAATTTAAAATGTGCGCCAATTGAAACTCCTCTGCTGGAGGAAGTGTGAACTTTATCGACGGTATTAATTTTCAAGTTTCTCGGAAGATGTCACTACTTGGAAAGTTTGGAGTTTTTGAACTGTGCCACTTTTGATGTATTTTTGTTTTACCGGTAGTAAGAAGTGTGAACTTTCTCTTCTAGAGGACACTACTGAAGAACTACAATAGTGCACCCTAGTGCGAAGAAAAAGAACTGTTCTTTTGGAGAAAATTTAATTTCAAAAGTTTGTTCTTTGTTAAATTTCCTTCTGTCATTGTTTAAGTTGGCAATATTAACCCTTTCCTTCCCCTTGTTTTAAATTTAGCCAATCCCGAATTTCTTTCATTAATTTCTGACCAATCGGATGTATCTTCCCCCAACTTGAATATGTTGCTGTATCCTACCCAATAAAGAGTTTGTGGGAGGGTGTTCTCATTCCCCTAACGCCTCGAACTTTCCGCGAGAGTATATAAACTGCTGATTTTAGGGTCTCCGGGCCACTTCTGTTCCATCGTTTCGTGTGTAAAGTACATAGCAGGGGGCGGGAAGCGCCTCTTTCTTCGGCGGCAGTCAACAACCAGGTAATGGCCGATTAATTACTTCTTTTCTTGCTTGCTCAGCAGTTTAACTCTCGGGGCGGGTCCGAAGTTTTTCCATTATGTAACCTTCCTTAAAATGTAAAGAAACTTGTATCTATTCCATCTTTTAAACTGCATATCGGGATAGAGAGTGCTTAACCCTCTCGAGCTCCCAATCATATTGTTTTGAGGTGAACTTATTTTTCTCAACCTATTCTTCGTTAACGTAAAGCAAATTGTTCTTTTCTAAAGTCACCTCTGTAGTATGGGATTAGCCCTTGCATTAGTGGCCTAGAGCCAGATTAGGTTTTAAAAACAAGTGTATTAGGAGTGCCGATCGCCTCCTCTCAAATTGTTATTTTAGAGGTCATGTAATTAACCTTCTTGTCATTTAACAGACCTCAGTAGGTTGGGTATTTTACCCCTGTGTATATGTCCTGAAAGGACAGCTTGAAAGTGGAATTAGGTGGGGCCTTCGACAGGCCTGAATTTTGAGAGCAAGTTGCTCTTTTCCTGAAAATTTTGTTTTCTGCGCGCCTCAAGGAGGCCTTACTGTGTATTTTGGAGCAAGTGCTCCTAGGCATGAATGGGGTTCTCTGCCCCTCTGTTGACACTTGTGTTTGGGGTAAAACTGAGCTAATTGCTCAAGGATTGTGATCGCGGGGCTCGAAGCCCAAATCCTGTAAATACTGTAGTTGTACTTTTGTTGCCTTGCTACTCTGTACCTGCCATGTTTGCTATTTCTTGATTTTGAAAAGAAAATATAACCTTGTTAAAATTTTAAATTCACTTTAATTTCGTAGCCTGAGACCTATTCACCACCCCGCACCTTCTTTCACGCATAACTACCACAAAACACGGTAACAATAATAATAATAATAATAATAATAATAATAATAATAATAATAATAATAATATTATAATAATAATAATAATAATAATAATAATAATAATAATAATAATAATAATAATAATAATCACGTATTGTCGCCTCGCAAGACACCTGGTGCAGATCTCTCGAGGTTACGCCGTGTAGGAGACCTGCGTGTCTGTGAGGATAGGACCCTAGATATCGTCGCTGGAAAGGTAAAAGTTTGTATTCCACAAAGCTCTTCCTATCAATTATTCTCCTTAAGACTGGTCACGCCTCCCAGCCACGTATGGATATGCAGTCCATCAGAACAAATTATGTTGTGTTCATTTTCCTATGCCCATATGTAAAGGAAAATGAACCTTACAGTACCGTACTGTTGGAATTTACGTTTGCATTACGTATTTACGCACTCCTAGTGTACAATGCATGTAAGGTTCATTTTCGTTTAATCGTCGACATAGGAAAACGAACACAACGGACATTGTTCTGATGGACTGCGTATCCATATGTGGCTGGGAGGCGTGACCAATCTTAAGGAGAATAATTGATAGGAAGAGCTTTGTGGAATACAACCTTTTACCTTTCCAGCGACGATATGATGAACTCTGATGAAGAAGAGGGCACATACAAACAGACCTCAAGTCATTGGAGTTAACTGATGAAGTTTAAAATCCCCGACCCTGCCGGTAGTTGAACCCGGGATTCCTTGAACCAAGGGTCAGTACGTTAACCTTTTAGCCTGGATCCGAACGGCATATACCATTGAAATGTAAGGCTATCATACCTGCGTAAAATATAAGACACTTAATTTGAATTAGCAGTGTCGTCTCTTTGTCCTGTATTTCTAGCACATTGTGTATAGTTTCAATAAACTTTATACAGGTAGGTCCCTTTGACATTTTGAATAAACACAACTTTCAAACCGGAAACAGAAAACAAGTACAAAAGCTGTTGAACTATAGAGAGAATGTGGAGAATTTATGCACCTCGTCATGATGTCAGAGAAGATATTAGAAGTGTTCTCCACGCTTATTTGAGTGTAGCAGTACTAGTCGCACCGCATAATGAAATGTTCGATTATTATGGTGTTGCACATATTGTTGACATTCCTGATTTATTCTCAGAACTGAGGTGGTTACCTATGGGTTTTTATATAAACGCTGTCTTTTAAGTAGCCGAAAAGGAAGAAATCTGAAGAGCTCATGTCGAGTGCTCTTGGAGGCCGTATATTCTTCGAAAATACGTTATCTTTGAAAAACTGTGTAAAAATTTTTGCAGCATCAGCTTGCTGAAAGTAGTTTTCAATCAACTCTATAAAATCAGTTTATTCAACAAATTCCATCAATATGTGGTTATAAATTTCTGTGTTCAGTATCTCTTGAAATAAGACAGGGCCAACTATTTTGAAGTAGGTACAGAGCACCAGACTCGAAATTTTTCAGAATTCTAATGTGCTTCATGAATAATAAGCGGATTTTGACCATCACGATATCTAGTATTCTGAGCTGACGGAGCTTGTCAGATGTAACCAGAACACGAATGGGAAGTATATTAGAGAGATATTTCTCGTGCCGGACGTCAGGAGAGCCCGGAATTCTAGGAAATACTGCACTCGCTTGACTGTGCCTGGTTCCTTCTATTCTTGAACTGCATGTATATTTTACGTATTTTTATCTGACTTCATTTATCGCTCTTAGCCACTCGATGAATGATTAGTGTGTGACCTTACAATACCTTCATTGAGGAGAGAGAAAGCTGCTTCCGGTCTTCCTGCTGAGGACTACATTATAGGGTGGTTTGGAGTATTACGCACGCCAAGTTCCCTTCAAAGTGTCCTTTTGTTTTCAATCAAGGAATATATTATCCATATACCCTGCGAAAGAGAATATTACACATTGTATAGTCTACCACTACTTTTATTTCTCTGCAATAAAGAATAATGGACAGATTCCATTTACTAATTTTTTCATGACTATCTGTGTGATTTATACCACAGTAAAAGAGATAGAAATAAGCTAATTTTAAATTGTCTCTGGCTTCCAGAAGGAATTCATAACACCTGCAAATGTAAAGGCTTTATATACAACACTTATTCTTTCCCAGGGTTGGTCTTTCCCTCGGACTCAGCGAGGGATCCCACCTCTACCGCCTCAAGGGCAGTGTCCTGGATCGTGAGACATTTGGTCGGGGATATAACTGGAGAGGAGGACTAGTACCTCTCCCAGGTGGCCTCACCTGCTACAGTATAATGAACACGGGCCCTGTGGGGGATGGGAAGATTGGAAGGGATAGGAAAGGAAAGAGGAAAGAAGTGGCCGTGGCCTTATATTTGTTACCATCCTAGCATTTGCCTGGAGAAGAGGTTGGAATCCACAGAAAACCACTTCGCGGATGGCTGAGATGGGAATCCAACCCCCTCTACTCAGTTGATCTCCCGAGGCTGAGTGGACCCCGTTCCAGCCCATGTACAACTTTTTTCAAATTTCATGACAGAGCCGGGAATCGAAACCAGACCTTTAAGGGGTTACAAATAATCATGGTACCACTACACCACGGAAACGGACTGCAACATATTGTACATGTAGAATTTATTCGATTAGAGAGAGTAAAGGAACACATTCTTGCAGTCGATCTCGTCCTGATATTTCATTCATCATTTACATCATTTACAGTATTTCTCGTTCAGAAAGCCAACAGAGCGGGAGAAGTGGCTGCCAGTGCTCCATATTCTCCAGTATGCGCAGAGTTTCAATAATGTAATTTATCCTTCCAATACATTACGCTGCAATGGAGGGAGACGTACAATTTGACAGCATTAAATATAACAAAATTTACTCTCCCCGTATCTCGTAATTCTCTAATATTTTCGATAACAGTGTGTTACAATACAAGAGAATATTTAAAAATCAGTCAGTGACACGTAGGGCCTATAAGAATACTGATATTCTTAGGCTGGAAGCCATGCAATCATGGTAACTGTATACAGGAAGGTAGGTCACCAAGCTGCTCATTAATTGCCTTCTTCCACATACAAAATTAGGAAAGTATTTCTAAAATGTGGCCCATGACGTGGATGTTATACCCGTTTAAACAACACATCATCATCATCATCAATTCTAAAATGTCATTCCTAAAATATATTGCCCATTTTTGTAAGGTATTAGTTAACATAATTGTGTTTGAAACCATACATTCAATTTGACGACAATGGATCCGTCAGATGTACAAGGTAGCAAACCCAGTAAAGAAGACCAAGGAAAATGGTTGAGGAAGTCGTCAGGATAACTACGTAGACTTCGAAATATCTAAAATTTCCATGAAATCTGAGGTGAATTTATTATTGTATGTTCATTTAAGATAGGGAAGGCTTGATACTCTCTTTTTTACATTTAGCCTACTTTGTTGAGTGTCTGGGTATTGTAACGACGTAAGGAATTATTATTTACACGCAGAAGATGAATTACATTGCTCGCTTTACATTATTATTATTATTATTATTATTATTATTATTATTATTATTATTATTATTATTATTATTATTATTCCGGGATTTATGTGGTTCACAGAGAGATAATAAGCGTGTGGGTTGAATGGCAAAACAGGGAATTAAGTAGAGCAGAACTTTGCATGACAAATTTTGATATTTTATATCTTTCCTTTTTCTTTTAAAATTTGAGAAATAGAGAATGTGAATGAATAACAACAAAAGTAATGATTTCGTCAGCTCTAACAGGGACTCTGAGGTCCGAAAATAATGTACAAAACTTGCTACAATTAACAATTTGGTTGATTAAATAGAAAAGCGCATTGTTGCTCTTGACGGTAAATATATTCTATACGAGCAGGATTTGCTCTCCATAGTTACATTACTCAGGAGTCTGAGCTCCACAATACAAAAGTGAAGCCTCGCAGAAGAATCAGTTTCTTACGGCGCATTAAGATTCTATCTCACATTAGAGTGTCCCTGCACAGTTGCCCCAAGGTTGGCTTATCCATATCACAATAGTAACTGTTCTCATATGGAACTAACACCAGGAAAGTTTTACACTCTGAAGAGAATATACAGGGGCATAATAGTCCATACTACGTGGCATTAATGGTAAAAGGAAAAGGTTGCACATGATCGGCCATAAACAAAAGGCAAGGAGGCGAAATTCTTACACTCCTCCAAGATATTGTTATAGTCCTAAGTGGACCTATGGCCCAATGATACTGAGGCTAATTCTATACTACACCGGGATGAATATATGAGAAACATTAGTGCCAAAACGGTATAAGAAAATTTTGAAATTTTGAAAACTTTAGTCACCCCATTGCAACTGTGAATGGGATACGGCAGAGGATCAACACTCTTCGTTCCCTTACAATACCTATTTCCCAGTAGGTAATAGAACAGAGGGGCCGATGACCTTCGATGTTAGGCCCCTTCAAACAACAAGCATCATCATCAATAGAACAGAGTCCTCAGATTTGCGGATACTTCTACATTTATACCATCAGATTTAGAAATTCACATTAAATAACAGAGGTTTTAAACCGTCCTCTCAAACTATCCTCTCAAGCTGTCACATGTCTATAAAAATTCTACCATTACCTTGAGTCGCTGGGCCTTCCTCGTGCAGGCCGCGTCCGTGCCTCCCTTCGGATATCCCGCACTCACAATCACTAGAGAAGTTCAGATTATATGGCTCTAAAGCGCCCTGCGTTTATAGTACCTTAAGGGCAGCTTCCAGAAGTCTTTACTGATGGGCTGGATTCCTATACACACTCTCGGTTTAATTGGCTAGAGAAAATATTTGCAAGATGTTGATAAGTTGATTAGAATCGAGGAGTAACGAGCTGAAGTGTTGACAACTTCAGAACATTAAAAAAATCAATCCTCAGAACCAGGTTTATAAACATTAAAAATAAACATTCGTGTATGAAATAATTAGAGCCTAGCCCGTGAGAGGGATCAAATAAATCGTTGGTAGAGACATCTAATAGTAGAATACCAAAGTTTCTGGTAGTTTACAAGTTCAAGTTTGTTTGCCTAGATAGCCTTAGAACAGGCGCGCAGTTCAATTAGCCGGGAAGGTATACACCTGGTACAATAAATTATTATTATGAAAATAATAATATCGAGAGAAAAATAAAATTATTATTGCGTTGAACAAGTTTAATAAATTCTGCTCATAAAATGTATTGTATTGAACATTTTGTGCCAGTGATACTCGAAAAGAACAAGCGCGGATAAATGAAAGCGAAGCAAAGACTTTAAAAGACTATGCAATTCCAACTAAACTTGAAGTCTCATAATGATCGCCCGCATCCTACCACTATAGAAACATGAGACGGGTTGAGGATTCTATATATGTTCACAACCTCAATTCAGTAGCACATTTACCAAGCTGGTTGGCCGTGAGGTTAGGGGAGCATAACTGTGAGCTTGCATTTTGGAGGTAGTGCATTTGAACCCCACTGTCGGCAGTTATGAAGAAGATTTTCCTGGTTTCCTTTTTAACACCTGGCAAATGCTTAATTAAGGTCACGTTCGCTTCCTTCCCACTCGTAGCCGTTTTCTATCCCATCGTCGCCATAAAACATAAATTCAGACGTAAAGCCAATTGTAAAGAAGAGAACAGTAACACATTATAACACTTAGTCGGTAAAGTGGGACCACCGATTCATTCTGACTTCCTTGGAACTGTGTAGAAGTTGGGAGAAGAGAGGGTACATCTGTCTGATCCGTATCGACAGAATACCTACCGGACCACTATCTACTTCCGCAATAACTATTGATGTCCCTCTCAACGCTCATAAGTGTATATAAGTTATTTGTTATGATCAAGCAAGTCAAGAATTGACTCCACACAATAGCTCATCAAAACCAGGGCTCAATATTTTGTGACGTAAGGACACAAGAATCACCAAGCTTTCCGTCGGAGATTGATTTAAGGTGTGTTATCTTATCTTGATATCATGATATATGTAATTGTTTTATTACGCCAAGTTTTAAATTAATTTTCCAGAATTTGTGATACATGGACATAAGAGCCACCAAGATTTCTATCATTTATTTCAATGTGTAACCTTTAAGTTGTCTTTCTTTGTTTCATGGTCTTTTATGTTTTAGTTGTGCCAATTTTTTAAATCTTTCCGGCTGATGTTAGCCCAAGCGGCCGAACCAGGTCCCATGTAGTAATTATATGGCAATGTAACACTCTTTTGATCAAATATAGTTAAATGTTTTATTTTGATATTTGATTTGCGTTTCGCCGACACAGATAGGTCTTATGGCGACGATGGGATAGGAAAGGCCTAAGAATGGTAAGGAAGCATTTGCCTGGTGTGAAACCACAGAAAACCATCTTCAGGGCTGTCGACAGTGGAGTTCGAACCTACTATCTCCCGATCACTGGATACTGGCCGCACTTAAGCGACTGCAGCTATCGAGCTTGGTACATGTTTTATTAGTTTTATTGAATAGGTGGACCCATTTTACCTTCTTTCTTTCCTTGTTAATCTATTTAACCTCCAGGGTTGGTTTTTCCCTCGGACTCAGCGAAGGATCCCACCTCTACCACCTCAAGGGCAGTTTCCTGGAGCGTGAGACTTTGGGTAAGGAGTATACAACTGAAGAGGAGGACCAGTACTAAGCCCAGACGGCCTCACCTGCTATGCTAATAGGTGCCTTTTGGGGGGATGGGAAGATTGGAAGGAATATACAAAGAAGAGGGATGGATGTGGCCGTGACCTTAAGTTAGGTACCATCCCGACATTTGCCTGGAGAAGAAGTGGGAAACCAAGAAAAACCACTTCGAGGATGGCTGAGGGGGGAATCGAAGCCCACTTCACTCAGTTGACCTCCCGAGGCTGAGTAGACCTGTTCCAGCCCTCGTACCACTTTTCAAATTCCGTGGCAGTGCCGGGAATCGAACCCGGCCCTCCGCGATTGGCAGCTAATCACGCTAACACCGCAGAGGCGGACCCCATTTTACCTACCAATCGTAACTACTGTCAATTCAGATAATAATGAAATGTTTATCGTGCGACATTATAACAGACTGCAAATGTCCAGTGATTAAGCAATTCCATAAGGTAATCTTCATGAATATTACTGAAACGCGTACATTAAAGTCAAGAAAAAGTGTGAAAAAGGAAAATGATGGCTAGCGAATGAAATTACTTTGAGAGCAAAGTGAAGGATGAGTCTGCAAGAAGAACAGTTCTAGGACAGCACACTATGTGTCGGAACTAAGATGTATAGGAGGACAGTCAAAGGTGATCGCATCACGCCTGTCCGTTACAGTGTTAAGGTACAGTCACGTTTGCAAGTGGCTAGTATTCCAGGCTTGGCTGCAGCAGAGCTGTCTTTAGATTATACTGGAGTGACATGGAAGTTGTGAGAATGTTTATTCACTATCTTACAGTAATCATAGCCGGGCCGAGTGGCTCAGAGGGTTGAGGCGCTGGCTTTCTGACCCCAACTTGGCAGGTTCGATCCCGGCTCAGTCCGGTGGTATTTGAAGGTGCTCAAATACGTTAGCCTCGGGTCGGTAAATTTACTGGCACGTAAAATAACTCCTGCAGGACAAAATTCCGGCACCTCAGCGTCTCCGAAAACCGTAAAAGAGTAGTTAGTGGGACGTAAAGCAAATAACGTTGTTGTTACAGTAATCATAGAAGCAAACAGCAGAAGTGTTGTAAATAAATAAATATGCTGATTGTTACTGGAATAAAATACCTCTTTCGTTAGTCACAGGTACAACCAGGGTTGCAAAGACTTGGTCCAAATTTAATTCCGGATGTCCTTCCTGATAATATGATTCCATATAAAGGAATGTAGCATTGATTGTTGATTTAAGGGACGAAACAATATCGACGCTGTACGAGCAATACCTCGTATCCCACAATCCTCTTCCTATACATAATTTTCCTCAAGACTCGTCACGCCTCGCAGCCAAACATGGATACCCAGTCAATCAGAACAATGTTGTTTGTGTTCATTTTCCTATGCCAGTTTGTAAAGGAAAATAAACCTCATTGTACCGTACTAAACGAGTGTACATTTTCATGGAGTATCTACGCACTCCTACAGTATAATGCATGTAAATTCATTATCCCTTACATCCCCTTACGTGAAGGAATGTAGTCAGCTATTACGAGTTTCGGTGTTGGTTTATAGTTTGGCGGGTTCTTTGAAAATGAAGAGATCGCTGATGTTTCCAGAAACATGCTCGAGGTGTGTGTCAAGTGTAGTGTGAAGATGGAGTATTTCTGGAGGCCTATTTTTCCCTCCGTGAAACTCCCAACACCCCAGTATGGACTGCTGTGTTTTCTGTAGTGTTTCTGGGATGATTTCGTACCTCGGAGGAAGTTGTGCTTCGTGACTGTGCGGGCCAGTCTCCGGCTGGCTTCCTTTGGAATTCATCTCGGTGTTTAACGGTAAGTCATTGTTATTGACATTATGAACCGGCTCTAATTCCATGTCCTCCGTCGAAGCGATTTATTTGTAAACAACTTGCAGCCTTACTCGCCTAGATAAGAGCATCGACAACTTCTACTAGCCTAGGACACAAATTAAACCATTGTGATCAACCCAAATATCTAGGGGTAAAGTTGGACCGTGCTCTAACTTATAAACAGCACTGTATAGATACCAGACAGAAGGTATGCATTAGGAATAATCGCATTGGCAAACTCATACACACAACATGGGGAGCACAGCCTAATATTCTCCGTACATCTGCCCTTGCCCTGTGTTTCTCTTCTGCAGAGTATGCTGCTTCATTAAAGTATGAAGGTTTTTACGGCCGGTGTCAATATAATAAAAATCTTCCGGGCTATTATGCCGTGGTCCACTCCTCTCACTTCTCCCAGACGTTTCGACTACGCAAAAAAGAGACAGAAAAGAAATACCAAAGCATCACTGGTATATGTGTTTGATTGTCTGTGTGCACCTTCACAAATGGCAGAAAACGTTATACATGGAAGTTGCTCAGGAAATGGCTGGGAGTCAACGTGTTAGGATTTATAATTACGAAAACCTCTTAACTTATTTTGTTTACTGAATTTTAATGTTTTACAATGTGTAAGAGAGCCAGGGTATAAGTATGAAAAGAAATTTCTTGTTAGTGCTAGAGAGCATAAATTAAAGGGAACATTAGGGGAAGTTCTGCAAGCAAGTTTATAAGTATCACAGACATGAGATCTCCGGAGTTACGTGAAATACGAACTACATGGATGTATTTTAAGTTTACAGAAGCCCACGTTCATTGACTGGGACTCAAACCACGGCCACCGGGATGCCAGATATGAGTCACTGGTTTATCACTCCCATACATCGATAATAAAACTGAATAGAATGGAATGGAATAAGAAAATAATATTTTAACTAAGCAACGTTCAGTTGTAATTTACACAGTCTTCGTCTCCTTCCTAGTGGGGTCCTTTCGTTGCACATCCTTCTCAATTTTACCGGAACTATGACAACCTCATGGGTGACGCCCGCATTCTCAATGTCCTCCCTTATACTATTCATACATCGGTTCCTAGGTTTACACCGCAGTCTCCGTCCATCAGGATCAAGGCGCATGTCTGTCCTTGCCAGTTTCCCTCAGTTATTCCCTGATTGGTTCAAATTTCATTCTCCGTCGAACGTCACTGTTCATATCATGGTCAAATCGTGTTAGTCCAAGATACTACAGGAGCATTCGCAAATTCATCACGTGCAGAATCTGATCGAACTTTGCTGTTGCTGACCAACATTCTGACCCAGAATGTGTGGCTGGGTGACTATAGTTCCGTAGACATTCGACATAAGACTTAGGGACATTCGTCGATCGCACAGGACCTCAGTCACTTGACGCCACTTAATCTAAGTGGTATTCACCCGTGCAGGTGCATCCGGAGCACTGTTGGCGTCACTCCGTATAAAGGAGAATTATTTTAAATGTTCCACATTCTCCAGATTTCCATCGATGGTGGTGCTTACATCGGTTTGGCATCCACATTCCACATATTCCGTTTTTGTGGCATTCAGGCAAAGACATTCCTTGTCTAACCTTTCGTGTCTATCCTCCGCTCCTCTTCCTACATTACATCCTATTCCAGGTCACAATTTATCATTCTGCTCGGATCGTAATGGGGAGATTCTTAGATTCCATATTTTAAAAAAATGAATATTTTCTGTACACAACAATGAATTCATTTCTTTCTCTAAATCTTTGCTGATAGCTGTGGGATTCCATTTTTAACGGTTTAGGAGCGAGTAAATGTATGACTAACATTAATTTTTATAAATGCGATGGATGATATCATGAAGGGCAGAACAATAAACATGTAAATGTACAACAATCGGCACTAAACCTATTAATTGATTAAATAATGATCTGAGAAAAGGATGAGAGAGATTTCCATAGGACAGTCTGATTCAATTTAATTTCGTGTGCCTATCTCCAGCTGAGTGCATCCCTTGTAAGGCAGGCCCTCCGATGAGTGTGGGCGGAATCTGCCATGTGTCCGTAACAGCGTGTTATTGTCGTGGAGGATAGTGTTATGTGTGGTGTGTGAGTTACAGGGATGTTGGGGACAGCATAAACACCCATTCCCCGAGCCATTGGAATTAACCAATAAAGGTTAAAAACCTATCCGGCCGAGAATCGAACTCTGGATCCTCTAAATCGAAGACCAGTACGCTGACCATTCAGCGAACGAGTCGGACAGTCTGATTTAATAAACAAGATGGAAGAATGGAGGATGAGAAAGTGTTGGGAAATGCAGAATAAATATCAAACTAACGGGAAATGGAGAAGAGAAATAAGGGAAAGAATGTGAATATGATGCTGTATTGTTAAGAGTTTCAAATACAAACAAAGTGAATTACCGGAGATTTTAAAATAGGATATGACAATCCGTTGGAATATATAACGGGCATTTTCTGCCAAAGAGCTGATGAGGATGTTTCAACGTAACGTTAGGGAAACATTTCGTCGCTGCCGGGACAAAACCTCCTATGTGAAATATTTTAGCCTAGAACTTTGGCCGATAAGGTTCTATCATCTAAGGTGCAATATCGTGTGAATATTATCAAGGCCTTCTCGCTCTTCATAATGTATGTGCTGCGGGTCAGTATATCTCCAAAAATATTATCATATAGGAGGTTTTGTACCGGCAACGACGATTTACAAGGAACTTTACCTGCCTACGATGACATCAGCTGTTGTGACTGTGCAAGTTATGAAAATGAGTAAACACTGATTGCAGTTGTAAGTGAAGATTATATTTCAGAAGACATAGGAAACGTGTAGTGAAGAAATGGTGTTTGTGGAATAGGATGGGATGTGGTCAAATTATTAATACGTGTTGAAGGCGTAACAAAATGGAAAGGAGAGATGGTAGAAGCTCCCGATAACGGTGTGAGCAGCCTGGGGCAGTTTGACTTCGTTATAGGATGTGATGCTGAAAGAGGAAGATCGAAGTTTCAAAACCTTACTCCCATAGTCAAATATTTGATGGGCTGGAAGATATCAATTCGTCACATTATGTCATACGATGTCGGCTCGTGAAAGATCTCTGGTGTTGACCTGATAAAAGTTAATTGAAAATCAATCGTAGATTGCCCAACAGAGATTCGATTATCTGCAATCTGGTGGAGTAAACGGAACGTCAAAATGTATACGCAGTTAACCTAGATGGCGTTAAATTAAATTAGTGCGCATGGTAGCTGAAATCGCGCAATATTGTTATTCTTTTATTATTATTATTATTATTATTATTATTATTATTATTATTGTTATAAATAAGTGAAAATTATGGACCGTGGTGAGTGGCTCAAATGGCTGAAGAGCCCAGCTTGGCGGGTTCAATTTTGGCTTTGAATGCGCTCATAAGTGACAGCCTCGTGTCGACACGTAAACGAGCTTCGCTTCTTCGGAACAAAATTTCTCCACTTCGGCTTCTCTTAAAATCGTAGAAGTATTTTTCTTGTTTTTGCTATTTATTTAACGTCACAGATTCACATCGAAGGTCTTAATGGACGCAAGGATTGGAAAGGGCAAGGTAGCGGTCATGGCCTTACTTAAAGTAACAGCGCAGCATTTTTATGGTTTGAAAATGGTATGAATTGTTCTGAATAGGTTTCCACATTTCTATTTGCTGTCACGTAGCTTCCACATAATAGTGGTTTGTTTGTCGACAAATGTGGTGCACCCGACGGCAGAGCGGGCAATATTCTGTTGACTTTCGCACGCAGCTATTCCCTGCTAGTACAAACAGCAGTACATGATACTCACTAGTCAATTACTGTAAGAGATTTGTTATAAATGTTAGATCCGGTTTACTCTGTCTGCCATCTAATGGACCTAGAGTAAAACGGAACGTCGAAATTGACGAACAGACAGCCAGATGGCTCAAATAGAAATGTCTGCACACGGTTGCTGAGGCCATACGATTATTATTATTAATATTTCAATATCGTTATTGCGCCTAGAACCGTCGGTATGTGTTAATATTTGATCTTAGAACTCTGACTAGGAAGGTTCTGTCATCTGATGTTCAGTATTGCATCAACTACGTCAATGAACTTTCGTTCTACATGATACATGTGCTGCGGGTCAGTACTCCGCCCTCAGTATTGTTACATAACGGCTTCGAGGGGCAACGTCTATAGACTGTATAGTGATTTGAATAATACGGATATAAAGTCAGCGGTACACAATTTTTCGCCCTACTGTTTTCGCAGTGATCCAGCATGCAAAGTAATTTAAATAGATGGATAAGTTCTTCATCTTCTCCTCGGAAATTTTTCCAACTACCTGCGATCGGCACTACACGTAGATTAAGCCCACTTCTGCGGTTCCTGACATTAATTCTATGTGGATGGATATAGTCACAATCGTGTGTTTCTGTAGTGATTGATAGTGTGCTGTTTTGTAATGTACATAAATGACGTCATGTGTTAGCGCCAGAGGATTTAACTAGACACGGCTGAAACGTACAGCCCGATTTGGAATCGAGTCCGTGACAATCTGAATCAAAGACCGATATACTGACCATTTATCCATTATATTTATCAAAACAAATGTTCACCAAATAAGTTAATGAAATCAATACATTCCAATACACTTTTCCACATATTGCCAAAGCCATCTTACAAGGTGATCACTGGTTTTTGACCGTCATAGAAAAATGCTTCAGTTTTCACCAGAAAGAAAAGTTACCGTTATTAAAGAATATTAGATAAGATATAGTGAAACGTAATAGTCGAGTAGGATTTTCAGTGGCTTAAGGCAGTTTCAGTTTCAATTAGTCCCATGTATGCGGTATTTTTGAAATGAAGTGCCACATCCCTATCTTTTGTATTCCGCGTTAAATTGGAAGTGCCGTAAGTACGATTATGATATCAACAGTCACTCAAGGGCACATGTCTCTGAAGACCATAGTAAGATAGTGGATAATCACTATATTTTCCATCATAATTCGGCCAGATACACTTGTTCTAGGTGGACAAAAATTTTTATGTGCAATTAATGAACATTGTAGATTGTTTTATATTATTAATTATTGGTAAAAGTTTTGTTGTTAAGCTTTTATGAGGGTTTATTCCTTGCAATGTTTTTTAAGTCTGCAAAATCACTCCAAGCTGTCGGAAGGGTAAAAATCAGAAACTACTCGTGTGATAAGAATGATGCTTTTACATGTGCTACCCACAGCATGTAGCTACAAAGTAGACTACAATAGTGATATTTGGTTAAATGGTTCTTTTGTGGGAAAAGTCCTAAATTTGTTATTAATATTTCATAAATTTTGTTGAATATATTATGGCATATGCTTCATAAGTAAAGAGCTATGTTCATGATTGTAGTCTAATTTTCAAACAATTGCACACTAAAACTGTGTGCCAAATTTCAGTGGTCTATCATTAACGGTCACTTAGATAGTAAAATAAATATTCTAAAAATACAATTTTTCAGGAGAGCCAATCAAAGTAAAAATTTAAGTTTGTGACCAACCATTCCAGTTCCAATGCATTCCAGCTCCATATTCCTCATGATTGAGGACACACTCATCATCCTGCTGATTTTTAATATTCCTTCTCTTTGTTCTGGCTTCTTTCTAGATTTCAAATACAGCCCTCTTGGCATCAATTACCCTCGGCGATCAATTGCAGCTAATGCTGAGGCCATATTTTCCCCTGGAGACATTCTTAAAGACTCCAGTACCTTACATCTGGATGCAGCACCTGCATTGAAGCTGATTACTGCATCCAATACACCCATTTTTAGAGTAGGAAGACCTACAAATATGCTTTTTGGCACACGTTCCCAAATGTAATGATGAAAACTCTCATTAGGATTCTGTGTTCGTTCATGTAAAAAAATTCGAAGAGTTTTTTGGCACTAAGATCTATATAAATAGGTTTTATGGCTTCAATAACCGTATAATGTAATGAATGTTAATGAGAATAATCTTTACCCTCAGCCTTTGCTCTCTGGTACCCACACCATGAGTTTGTAGCCGGAGGACATAACACGTGTTGTGGGTGGTCATTAGTTGATGCTTTGTGAAGTAAATTAGGCATACAGATATTCTCATAGCTTCCAAATTACCCTGGTTTCTTCTTGTGGCTAAGCCATGGTACAGTTGTAATAAGCCCTGAAGGAGGTTTTCTGTGGATTACCATTTTCAAACCAGGCAAATGCTGGATGTTTACAAATAGATTCTGTTGTTGAGTAGCATTTCCCCATCACACCGAGCGAGTTGGCCGTGCGCTTAGGGTCGCGTAGTTATGAGCTTGCATACGGGAGGTGACTGATTCGAATATCACCGCCAGCACCTCTAAAGGCGATTTTTCGTAGTTTTCCATTTCAAACCAGGAAAAGGCCATGATCGTTCCCTTCCCACTCCCAACTATTTCCTATCAAATCGTCGGCATAAGACCTAACAGTGTCGGTGTGACGTAAAAGGGATTGTTAAAAAAGAATCAACAAATGGCTGCGGTAATCAAATGAATACTAATTTATTGGGTCTTTTATGGATATGAATGAACTGTGAAAGGTTTCGCTCCAATAAAGTTAGAAACGCTACCCAAATTACTACACAAATAATCAATATAACAACACCCACCATATTTATTAACACTTCTAACATCAATACTGTTTATAATATCGTCGCTTCTCCGGTAAAAGGTTGTCATCCACAAAGCTCTTCCTATCGATTATTCTCCTTAAGACTGGTCACGCCTCGCAGCCACATATGGTTATGCAGTCCATCAGAACAAATTTTGTTGTGTTAATTTTCCTATGCCCATGTGTAAGGGAAAATTAACCTTACTGTACTATACGAATGTATGCTTGCATTACTTATTTACGCACTCCTGTTGTATAATGCATGTTAGGTTCATTTTCGGTTATTCGTCGGCATAGGAAAACGAACACAACGGACATTGTTCTGATGGGCTGCATATCCATATGTGGCTGGGAGGCGTGACCAGTCTTAAGGAGAATAATTGATAGGAAGAGCTTTGTGGATTACAACATTTTACTGGTGAAGCGACGATAGTATTGCACTTTAAATTCTATATCCAATGCACTTCTCTGCCAAAATAGTATTAATATTTGTCATTTAAAAACTTATTTCAGATATTTTGTACTTTAGTACTAAAAACATCCAGATGATGCATAGGAGGAGCGTTGTGACGCAGGAGGTATTGTTTCTTCACGGACGACTTTCATTACATACATTTCAGTGCCACGGAATATAGCTAGCAACTATTTTCTAGATTTTCCTAATATTTTCAACCAAGTCTCCCGAATTGTAATTTAGTAATGATTCTAAATGTGCATGGTCGCAGTTTATATTAGTCACCTGTATTGCTTATTAAACAAGAAAGATAGCATTACTTCCGGAATTGGATACAAGCTGCAGTAGATTAACCGAAACAAAGAAAAATGAACTCAGCTACGAATATCTTCGTTCCTTCTAACTTGGCTGTTCATCAAGTTCTGCACGGCGCATCTTATGAATAAGTTGATATTATTCTTAGTATGAAAACGCTTATCAGTAACAAGGTTTACTAATTTTCTCCAGTGCAATCGCGTAGAGAAGACTTCATTTCCCCAGTAATGCTGAACGAATCTATGTAGCTGTTCAAATTGTTTTGCGCTATCACTCAATCTCTTTACCAGGACCGGGAATGAGATCTCTGGGAGCTTCATATAGCAGACATGTCTAAAACTGTTTTATGAATTAAGTTTCCAACTGAAGCATGTAACGCTGTCTAGATTAACATTTTCGTGAAAGTTTTGCATTATTATTCTAGGAATGTGAGAGAGCTACAATGCAGGATAGCAAAGGAAGAGAAAAGAAGCTACCAGGTTTGGTTATGAAAGATCTGATCACCAACAATAGGGAAACGATAACACAGACTTGTTATAAAGTGGCTGTTGTGTATTGAAGCAGAAATGACATTTAGCGGAGATGAACAACATTAGCAGATATGTAACCAACACAACAGCAACAGTCATTGCTGATTAGTTCTAGAGGAGGTAGTGAATTCGAATCCCACAGTCGTCAGCCATGAATACGGTTTCCCATTTTAAGACCAGGAAAATGCTAGGACTGTTTTTTAATTAGGGCCACGGCTACTACCTTCAGTATTCTATCCCTTTCCCATCCTTCCATCACTGAAAACCTTCGATGCTTTAAACAATTAGCAAAAAAATATTTTAGCACCGAGCGAGTAGCTACGTGGTCTGCGTCGTATAGCTGTCACCTTGCATTTCATAGATAACGGATTCGAACCAGAATTTCGGCAGCCCTCTAGATTGTTTTCATTGGTTTCCCATTTCCATATCAGGCAAATATACCTGCATTCTGACCACGGTCATTCCCTTCTTACTTTTAGCCATTTTCTAACCCATCGTTTTCATTATTCATATACGAAATGTGCTGATGCTACGTAAAGCAAATTGTTAAGAAAATATTAGGGGCTCATTACATTGTAGGGCTTCACATTTTTTTCTTCCAGCTCGATGGTGTTAGAGCAATTTTGGCCTAGGATTATACCCTTAGTTTTGTAATTACTTCGCCCCTCAATCATTGAGTCTCACGGTTTACATATCATCTCAATAGTCATCTTCATTCCATTTCTGATCAGTGACCATGCGGTTTTGAATTTGACAAAAAGAATCACGACAAGCTTTAAGAGAAGTGTTTCAGATCGCTTCCAATTTGAAGATTTATGCTTAGAAACAGAAATCATTTTTATACTATTCCAGTCGATAAGATTCAAAATCTATTGCTACACTTATTTATTTGTATTGTAAGTAGTGATACATTATTGTATGTTTCACTCGCTGTTTCGAATAGTACCATATTTATACAATTGGATACAAATATTTTGCACTTGGGTGCTTGGTGAGGTTATACAGGAGTATATAATTCTTATTATACTACGGAGACCAAGTATAATTTATTGTCGTCTTGGAAGACGGGAGTAACCATTTGGTATCGCGCTATTCCTCCTAACAAATTAATTTCTAAATCGAGCTCTGTGTATCATTGTCATTAGGGTATTTGTTTCTTTCATTCTATACATTTTATCACCTCAAGATGTTCCACACTAAGTGTAGCGGTCGCTGTCAACGATAATATTACTTTACTCACTGCCATGACCCCAATTTGAGGTCATGGGTGAGGTACACTACCCGCTATAGAACTTTACTGTCTGATCTGACATACAAAGAAACTGTGCGAATCTGTGCCAAAACACTATAATAATTCATCTCACCTGTCCTGCAACCCACACAGCGCTCCGCTGAAACAAAATTCCAACACACAACGTCTCCAGACATTAGTAAAAGATCTACGATAAATTTACTATTTGAAGACCGGCCAGGAATAACAAGTCAGTAATTTTTCAGGAAAGATGAAAATGGTTTTAGTGGCCTATTTCATGGTATACACTACTTCAACGAATTGCACATCGTCGTTGCGCCTGCAGAAACCCCTATATGATAATATCGTTAGAGAAATACTGACCCGCAGCACATATTATGAAGAGCGAGAATTCCTTGAAAGAAAAGCCGGCTAAAGTTCTAGGCTAAAATATTTCACATATTGTTTTATGCATATGCAACGACAATATTAAAGTGTAAAAATGAGTTTATCTATTAAAAACAACATTGGAAACAACGACGGAAAAGGGATGTGTCATTATATTTCCCCCACCAAATAATAATCAATTATGGAGTATTTCTTAAATATTTATATAACACAAGAGAAATCTGTACATGCACATGGAACACAAATGATGTAAAATAATATTAGCATACGAATAAAAAACAATATAACATCAAGAAAATATTATGACATAAATTACCTCAAAATATAGATGTGATTTCGTCAATGGGCTTTATTTAATGATTTATTACACCTGGTGATGAAGCAGCACATGCACTGTACGCCATATTTACCTATGTCTCATACTTCGTCCGGCTCCATGGCTAAATGGTTAGCGTGCTGGCCTTCGGCCACAGAGGTCGCGGGTTCGATTCCCGGCAGGGTCGGGAATTTTAAGTATCATTGGTTAATTTCCCTGGCAAGGGGGTGGGTGTATGTATCGTCATCATCATTTCATCCTCATCACGACACGCAGGTCGCCTACCGGCTTCAAATAAAAAAGACCTGCACCTGGCGAGCTGAACATGACCCCGGACACTCCCGGAACTAAAAGCCATACGCCATTTCATGTCATTTCCACAGAGGGGAATTTCTTCCCGTTTTAAACGAGCTTGAGGTTGTTCATATGACTTTGTCTCCTTCATCCTAGCGCAATTCTATAGGCGCGGGTCTTTTGTCAGATATTAGAACGTTACATTGTTCCGTAAAACACATCTCTATGGCGCAGGCTGTAATGTCGCATGGCCTCACCGACAGTCATCTGTCATCTGTTCTCTGTCACATGTGTGCCATCAGCCGATGATTGGTAGGTTATAAAATGTTCTGATATATGTTGGAAGGGAACGTACTTCTATTAACGAAGCCGGGGCTTTCTATTCATTTCCGTTACTGTTGACATACCAGTTTACAGTTTTACGGTATCATTTGTGACATTTTTTCAACTGGAGACATCCGAGGTATTCCTAGTTCGACGGCATGCAGACGGATTTCGGAATCCAGAACTGGCACCTAGCATTGAACAGAGAATCTGTGAATGCGCCAGATAACAATATATCTAATCGATGGCCTGATTAGAAAATCTGCTTCATTAAAATCCCTCTTCCCGTTTTTCCAACGTGCTGTATCGGAGAGACAAACAAACTTACAAAAATAAAACTGAACCTTACATATATATGTTATTATTTACCTGTGCTGTGTAAAATCATGCATCAGTTTATTATCAAAAAAGTGCAGACAGATAGACTATTTTATGTATAAAGATTAAATTATTTTATCACTGTCTATAATCCTAATTTGTCGTCCAATCTTTTTGATTTCAGGTAAGCGATTGTGCCAAAAAAGCACCAACTCATTTCACTTCTACATCTTGCTGTAAGTGTAAGGTAAGGAACAAAGCCGTGGTCCAAAGAGCAGGCGTACTTGATGGTCGGTGATCTGGAGCCATGGATTTGTGAGTCACATTTAAATTTAATAGTAGTAGGACTATGCTTATCTGATTGGTATACACGTTAACAATGTTCTATATTCGAACTGGATTAACTGTGGCCAATTATAGAAATGATTTTCACGCCATACATTTTCGACTTAAACCCTATTGGCAGTGACCAGCACCGAGTACATAGAGTGTCAAGTCCTCAATCCAACAAATACGAGGAGCAACAAACAAAAAAAGAATGGCAAAATTTGCTTCACTGAAGCAGGATAAAAATAAGATAGTTACTCAACATGATTATCCGAAACCTAAATTCCAGTATTTTCCGAGCAATTAATGCGTTATCTGATCCTGGAAAAAAACAGGTTGACATTCTCTTGTGTCAAACATCGATTGACCGAAAACTCTAGGATTAACTATGAGAATGCGATGTGCCTGACAGTTTATGTTTGTAATAAGTTCAAGATTTAATTAAAGAGGTGGATTCCAAAACGCACTAAGTCAAAAAATAGTATTTTTCAGGAGAGCCATTGTTTACATATTTAGGTTTTATTCATAATGTTTTTACCACAGCCTTTCTTAATCGCCTCTTGAAGGTAGAATGATTATTATATTTATAATACAAACATCCATTCCCGGAAAATTACTGGATTTTAATGGTGGGTTTTCCCAAAATATTCTAAGTCATGCATTTTGGAAAATGTATCAGTGGTTAATACATAGATTATAAGAACGAAACCATTCCTGAGTGCTACGTTCATTGGAACATAACTAAAGTAATATTACAGCTTGACATCAGGGTAATATTACAGAAAAGGTTCTTCATCGTAGTGAACATAGTCCTTATCCTTAGCTAGTGATGTGCAGTGGCCCACAGCTTTATGATAAATGGCTTTGTCCTTTGAATTGAGCTGGACAAACGTTTCTCCACATCTTTCTTTTTTAACTCACTTATTTTGTTTTTCTCTTCGATTTGTGAGCAGGACTCTTAGCAAGATCCCCAGAAAGAGCCTGATGTATGTGAAAAGAAAATTGTCTGGCTCAGGTTTTGTTTTTCAAACATAAAACTTACTGTTAAAATCTACAATGACTTCTTTATTCAGTTCCCCTGCCTTGCATTGAGTCGTTATATAATGATTGCAGCCTTTGCTAGGACCACCATGGGGACTAATACTATTCGGAGCACACTTGGCGTTTGTTTTTGTTCCAATTTTCTGGATTCAGTTTTCCCTTCCTACTTTTCTCATTTTCTTGTGCATTCCCTAAACACTCTAAATTAAAATTACACATTTCCACAAGAAATGACGTGGTAAAATATTACTACTACGTGGACTACTGCTCATGTGTAATATAGCAGACTGTGATTGAGAACATTGTATAACATTACATCAACTGCCGTAGCACAGTTTGGAAAAAATATTCATTTTACACCTGATTATTTACGTGGCAAATATTCTTCTCTCAAATTATATGTCTATGCCTTCTAAATAATAACAAACATAAAGTGCAAAATAACAGAAAATTTACTTCGTGTGTTTTTGTATCCACCTCTTCAATTGATAAATGAGTGTCAGCCAACTGCGAATAGGATAATATGCATTCGTTAGGCATGACCATTATTGATATTTCACTTACCTCTCTTTCAAGTTTCACTTACGATGACGAGTGAAAATGGTCTCAAACCAGCATTAAAAGTGCGTCTTTCTCGCAGTAAAAAGTTGGTGATATTTGATACGTTATATCACAGAATCTGAATTGAGCTTGTTTATTGAAAGTACACTTCTACCATTGTGTGTGCTTTTAGTATCTTCAAAATATCATCCCTCCTCCTAACATTGTCTTTAACAGAAATTTTAAAACGTTTATGCAGTCATGAAACATATTTTTCTTCATGATATTTATACATATTTTGATATTTAAGTAGTTACAATATCCAAATGTTCGTTATACATGTTTTATGTGTACTTGCATTAGTAATGTTCCATTTTTTGGACACGATATATGAAGTAATATATTTTAAAATATCAAATGTACATATGTAGCACTTGAAGGAAAAAATAAGATATTTTCCCATACATATATCGCACTAGTGAATGGTCTCATGAAAACAAAAGACTGAACTGTTTGTTCATTACTATATTGTACACTTATACGTAATTAATTGGGAATTAGTTTTGTAACAGATTTTCAAAATCTGGTTATACTATTTTCCTTTGCTTTCGCACAGAGTGAGTATTGCTAGCGCAATTACTTGACCAGTGTACTATTTTTGCAACTTACCCTTGACACAAGTTAAAGCAAAATTTTGTTTTAGAGAAGTCTCAGACATTTTTATGGCTGCCACGGTACGGAAGGTGCCGAAGTACGAGTAATGCTTAGTAATGACATTGGGATTAAAACTACTCAGTCAGTCAGTCAGTCAGTCAGTCAGTCAGTCAGTCAGTCAGTCAGTCAGTCAGTCAGTCAGTCAGTCAGTCAGTCAGTCAGTCAGTCAGGCGGCGCTACAATAGCACTTTCTGGGCCAGATGGGTAATAATAGCAATAATGGAAATTAGAACGAAAATTAGCGTTTCCAATGTTAATATGATGTCAGTAAAGAAGGAGGCGAAGAGGACTGAAGGTGGGGTGGGGAACGTGAAACTGGAATAGATGGATTATTTCAAGTATTTACGATATCTGTTCTCACAGGACGGTAATATACTAAGTGAAACTAGACACTGTATTTTCGACCTCAAAGTTTGACAGTTTTTTGAATGGTTAATGATAAGACCTGTGGAACGAAACAAGGCCTTATAGCTAGTTGCAAATAGAGGATTGTTGGAGGTACTTAGTTAAATCACAGAGGGTAGCAGACTGAACGCCGAAAGACAAAACATTCTATAATGAAAATGTATGTATTTATTTTCGTATGTATCTGTCCGCCTCTGTGGTGTAGTGGTTAGTGTGATTAGCTGCCAACCCCGGAGGTCCGGGTTCGATTACCGGCTCTGCCACGAAATTTTAAAAGTGGTATGATGGTTGGAATGGGGTCCACTCAGCCGCGGGAGGTCAACTGAGTAGAGCTGGGTTCGATTCCCACCTCAGCCATCCTGGAAGTTATTTTCCGTGGTTTCCCACTTCTCCTCCAGGCAAATGCCGGGATGGTACATAACATACGGCCACGGCCGCTTTCTTCCCTTTTCCTTCTCTATCTAGCAGGTGAGGCCGCCTTTGCGAAATACTGGTCATCCTCCCCAGTTGTATGCCCCGACCCAGAGTCTGAAGCTCCAGGACACTGACCTTGAGGCGGTAGAGGTGGGATCCCTCGCTGAGTCCGGGGAAACAACCGAACCAGGATGGTAAGCAGATTAAGAAACCAAGAATGTATGTATCTATGCATTATAATGATGATCTATTTCACGTCCATTCAATTACTACGATCATGAGATACTCTGAGGTCTCCAACCTATGTGTTATACAAGTTGTTTTAACATACTGAAATCATCAACACTGAGCTGTCACACACTTGAACATAAGTAAGTTAGCTGGCATTGAATTTGCAATCATGGGGAAGAAGGGACGGCGTCAAATTGACTGTGTCACTTACGTAGTAAACTCAACACTGTTTATCGTGTATCAAATCCATGGTGTTGACAAAAGCCAGATTATCGAAACTCCATAATGAAATTTTAGAAACATGAATGTAGCGAATGAGATTCTATCTACTGTGACGGAGTTTGAAACCCGGGACACCACTCAGCAGGCTACGGGGAGTCTGTTCCGTCTGCCGCTCGTGTCACTTAATTGAATAGACGTCTTCCGAAGACGCAGTGATGGGATATTGAGTACCATTCCAGGGTCTATTTTTGGAAACGAGACCTAAATGTTACTTACTTTATGTATGGCCAGAAGGGAACCTTCAACTTCTCAGACAAGGACAAATTGTATTTTAACAGCGAAAGGTGTAGTAACAATGCCAACTACACTTCAAACGTTGTCAAGTACAGATGAATAGAGTGTAAACAAGTCCATATAACTACGAAACTCGTGAAGTACAGCTTTGTAATTGATCGTAAGAGAGCTCAAAGCTCTTGCAGGAAAATGACAGCTGAATAACTAGATTCTCCCAGCACCAATTTGAATCTCTGTACACCGGGCGAGTTGGCCGTGCAGTCAGGAGTACGCGGCTGTGAGCTTGCATTCGGGAGATAGTGAGTTCGAATCCCACTGTCGGCAGCCCTGAAGATGTTTTTCCGTGGTTTCCCATTTTGACACCAGACAAATGCTGGGGCTCTACCTTAATTAAGGCCACGCCCACTTCCTTCCAACTCTTAGGTCTTTCCTATCCCATCGTCGCCATAAGACCTATATGTGTCGGTGCGACGTAAAGCAACTATAACGAAAAAAGCCGGCGAGTTACCCATGCGGGTAGAGGCGCGCGGCTGTTAGCTTGCATCCTCGAGGTAGTGGGTTCGAATACCAGTGTCGGCAGCCCTGTTTCCGTGGTTTCCCATTTTCACACCAGGCAAATGCTTGGGCTGTACCTTAATTAAGGCCACGGCCACTTCCTTGAAACTCCTAGGCCTTTCCTATCCCATCGTCGCCAAATGACCTATCTGTATCGGTGCGACGTAAAGCCCCTATGAAACAAAAGAATCTCTGTACGTGACTGTAGGAATTCTCAAATCAGTGGTAAATAAAGTAAATATTTACAAAGGGGGCGCAAACAATTTATTCACAAGGAAATATGAACGCCGGAAATAACCTCGGGTGTACTTTAAACAACTTTACTCCGAACATTAAGATCATTTAATAAAACCTATGCCATTCACCCAAGTAATGTTATCTGTTCTTGTGGAATTGAAACCAGAAATAAAATGACTGGTAAGAGTGAGAAAATCAGTTCTTTTGCTCTTCAATTCATCATCATCATATTATTATTATTATTGTTACTACCATTCTTTGGAGGGGCGATATACGTGTCACAGCAGCACATTAGGTGACAGGTGGTTCACCTAAGTTTCGTCCGCGAAATATTTTCAACTCTTGTCCTACTCCTTTCCGTTCCTCCAGAGTCAAATACATCTCCACATTCCCCACACTCTACAGACAATACTCCAATGATCCTTTATCATCCGACTCCCAAATCTCTTCATTAACAAAGTAAGAGTATAAAGTCAATGTATGTTATATTCCACAGGAGTGCAAATAAGCTCTTAAAATAAGTTAATGTGAAGCGGTTTTCCACTACCTTGACCTAAAATTACTTGGCTATGAACTTGGACTTCCTCATTTTCTATTTAGACAGTTTTTATTTATATGTGCCTGTTTTTTTTTATGTTGGTAATACTATGGAATTTTACTGTTAAACTGTAAAGCAATCCCCCTGGTGAGAGGAGTTTGAAGATACATGTATGAAGTGTTTAATGAACATCTTGTACTTTTTGAAATATAAATACATAAACACAGTAAATAAATATATAAAATAATTCCTGTCACGTTGGAGGAGTTCCTCTTCCAAGAAAACCAGGCAATACGATGACCGTGATACTAAAATCAATATCTGCAGGCCACCAGATGTAATATTATTGCCAGACCTATAATGTAAAGAGTGTGTCTGTCAAGAAAGCCAAGCAATACCGTTGCCGGAGTCATCACGCTGAACTTGATACTCCATTCAATATTCGCAGATGATGCTGCCTTGTCTTCCGTTTCATCTTGATTCGTTTATCAACTTCATCAACGCCAATTCGAAAAATAAGAGAATAAGTTAAATAGGATTAAAGAGAGGATGCAACATCGTCTCACACTTTGTCTCCTATTATGTGGTCTGAAATTGTACATGTATTATTTGGATCCATTGCAGCTTCTGGAAGATGATCACATCTTTATCGACAATTCCAACATGTTTCAGCTGAGCTAGGTGCGTATTCTGCTCCAAATATCCCTGCAAGTCACAACTTAATTCTTTGTTCTGCACTCACACGTTGTTTACTTCCTATCGAATATATAGTACCGGCCCAGTGATGTAGTGGTAGCGTGCCTGCCTCTAACCCGGAGGCCCCGGGTTCGATTCCCGTCCAAGTCAGGGATTTTTACCTGGACCTGAGGGCTGGTTCGAGGTCCTCTCAGCATACGTGATTAGAATTGAGGCGCTATCTGACGGTGAGATAGCAGCCTCGGTCTAGAAAGCCAAGAATAACGGCCGAGAGGATTCGTCATGCTGACCACACGACACCTAGTAATCTGCAGGCCTTCGGGCTGAGCAGCGTTCTCTTGGTAGGCCAAGGCCCTTCAAGGGCTGTAGTGCTATGGAGGGGTGGAATGCATAACCCACTCTCACCAGGGGTTTATTTTACAATTCAACAGTTAAACAGAAACATAATCGTTATATTTATTTTGTAGAGCTGCTGTGGTTCGCTTGAGCAGAGGCTATTCTACACAGTATTTATGTTTACATTTGCAAGTGGTGAATTCCGGGAGCATATTGTGTATCTTAAATAGCATATCACTTCCCTGTAACGGTATCAGTAATTTAATTAGAATGCCAGACATTGAGAGAATGTTAATTTAAAAGTATGAACAAACATTTTACTTCGTTCGTTCATTGGTGAAAGTAATACACATTTAACGAGCAACACGTGTACAGAGATATTAATTACGAAAATCTAAATTTCATATAGGCCGACCTTGACAATATCCGACAACAAACGATTAGTTGTAAAACGCGGGGATCTTTATATGAATGTTAAACAGAGTAAATAATGACCATGAATTCAATAACCTAAAAACCTATAAATCAACTTTCTAGTTATATTAATTACGTCATGTGTTTGTAACAGCATTACTTTTTCATCTTTGTGGACTGAAATTAATGGTGTAAACATAGACGAAATATGACATGACACTGTTCTCCCTTTGATAAATTAGCAACCTATTCACTGAATATTTTTACTATTAGGTTCATTAAAACATTCGCATACAAATGGATGTATGCATATTTACCAGCTTCCCGTATAACAATACTTGATGCGAAGTAATTAAGCCATAAAATGCTAGACTTACAGAAATATTTCAAACATTCGTGTGTCTCTAAATGGCATTTTCTTGATTCTGTACTTTTCTGGAGAAAAGATGTTTGGATTATATGTCGGACAGGATAAGCTGATGTTGGATCCACTGTAATTTTGGTTCGAGAAGTAATATTTATTTTATTTGCTCCAAATAAATTATATTAATAACTCAGAAATTTTCGGAAAATGCAGGCAAATGAGCGTCGGAGTTCCTCAAATAATCAATCAAATTTACATCATATTATTTGTAGCAATAATAACAGTGATACAGTATTGAACTTTAAACTAAGGTGACATACATGTCCTGGAAATCTGGTATTCTGTTGACTTGGTCTTGCCTGGCACCACCTGAAAGCAATATCGTATTGATAGGAACATGAAATCAGGTTGTGTAAAGTAATCGGTTAATAATATTTGTGCTAAAGTAAAATGGCGCAATAATAACCATAATAACTATGCAATAATCGAGGCAACTATGTCCTAAACTTCAAAATATTTTTTCGCCTTTAAACTTACTGCCTGAAAGACTAAATGATTGGATCTCGTTGATTGCCGTCTTTGGATATCCTTCAATTGAAGGTCCTAAAGTACTACTGTCGTCCTGGGTTCAATTTTCCTGCGACGACGTCCACATTCCCAGTTCCAGTTTCAGTTTCCTGCTCCTAGTGTGGACTGTTAATACCCAACTTCCTTGCCGAGATAAGGAACTCGTGATACCCAGTCGGTCATGACCTAGAAATGCAAGGCGACTGATCCAGTAAAAATGAGTGTCTACACATATTTGACTCACATTACAGATTGCCGACGATTTACACAATAGGAACTAGGCTCACACTACGTAATTGATCAGAGAAAATGAAAATCAAGCAAACAGGTGGAAATTTAGGAAAGTCCATACATAATAAAGAAAAGGGGAATATAGTAAATATAACTCACAATCCCCTCATAGTGAAATGAGAACAAAATCTAAAGGGACAAGTAGAGGATAAGCCCAAACAAAACTGTGACTAGGAAGAGAGAAAATAGTAAACCAAACTTTTCGATGAAAGTAAAATTTTGAATAAGTATAGCATCAGTAAAACAAATATGATAAGGGTACCTAAATTCAAAAAAACGTACATTCTTGTGAAATTTAGAGCCAACTTATGACGCCTACATCAGTCCTATAATGCGTAAATTAACACGAATAAGTCCCTATATAATTTAAATTGAATAGGAAATTTCGAAGTTCCTACCCTAAGCTTTACGTCCTTTGAAATATATCCGTCCACCGGCTGTCGATTTAAGTTTCCGTTGGATAATTACATGTTGAAATCCTTGCTCCTTGCCTTCTCCAGATGCCGGCCGGCTGACCTAGAGAGGTTCGTTAGTCTGGAAGGAGAGAACCAAGAATACGACGACAGGAGAACTGAGTGGTGCGTTAATAGACAGCAAGCTGGCTGCTGAATGGGCACAGTTATTGTCAACTAGGGAACACAAGAAGGGCTACCAACACCGAAATAATATTACTCCATTACAATTTTGGAAATTAGCAATTAGGTGGCACATGGAACGAATTAAGAAGAGCAGTCTGAACAGCAGGACAAGAGTACACCTTAGTAGCATAGAGTTTAGTGATTCGCTGGTAGATAGCACGGAAGAAAAGTTTCGGCTGCAATTCATTAGATGATGATGATGCTTGTTTTTTAAAGGGGCCTAACATCGAAGGTCATCGGCCCACAATTCATTAGAGCCACCCCAATTTCTTATTTCAAAGCCATGTCTAGAGGCTTAAAACGATAAACGAAATGTTCCGGAATGTTCGTTGCCACGCGTCATTTCCTCCTTGGAACACTTATCCATGTTAGAGACTGTAAGGAATCCTTGAATGGACCCATTGTACTTGACCCTGATCTAATGTCAATTTCTGCTCGTACCTTTTTGAAGTGAAAAGTCTACAGGGATATGGCAGCACCATTTCTTATGGATTCACTAAACATGTTAACATAAATTACCTAAGGATTACAATTTATTTTTACATAAAGGCACAAATATCTCAGAAAGTACACAATCCAAAGGTACGACATTTTCACTGCAGGTGTGTCGTATATGCCCAGTATGTCCAATTAATACACTCTTTGGGCTCCTTATTTAATAGAAAATTGTCCATGGTGTGCTATTGTATACAACAAACTAAATATGTTACAGATATTTCAAAAATGTATAGTAATCCGCTTTAAATATTTAGATTCATTAAAAATGGAACAAAAGAAAGAAATAATAGATAACCAAGAGCTTTAGTGTGTGTTTAGTCTCTGAAGAAGGTGTACTTGTAGGACTACAGTTCTCCCATTAACTTCGAATAATTGACCGCTATAAATTAAAATAAAAGTTTTGTGTACATAGTAAAAATACTTAAGGTATCTATTTAAATTGTACTGCTAAGGTGTACTCTTCGTAACCCGAGAGTAATAATTATCCAGTAAACTGCATTATGAAACTATCTCCCATTCCATGCCTCTCTGCATATTCCGGCTGTTGAAGTATCACTACTTGCATACCGTACACGCTGTCTGATTGCACAAAAGATCTGTCCTTTTATCTCCCGTGACAGTTCCTAGTGATATAATACTGTATGCTGACGTTATTTCCCTCGAGACTTTATTAAAACTCCATATCGAGCGTGAGGTTTTGATTCTTCTGCTAGAGCTCTCTCAATATAAATTCACCAATCTAAGGCTAGAGTGACGTACAGACAATTTGATAATACGAACAATTACAAGAGAAAACTGTTGATTAGTCCTGTCTGAAAGTCGGTAAAGATTGCTGTTAGTAGAACAATACACGTCATACTTCAGGAAAGTTTCCTAGGTTAAAGACGTATTTAGATGTTGTTGCGGTTGAGATAGTGCTAAATTAACCACACATATTGCAGGAGCTCATCATTTGCTTATTGACACTGGCAAGAAATGGAATTCACTCATTTTCTATCAGAATGCATGCGGTGTATATTGATGGTTATCGCACCTAAAAAACTGTGAGAACCAATGGCTCTTCTACGACGTGATCGTTTAGAAAACCTCAGAATAGTGGCCCTCGACATCCTGCATTTTTGGATGGCTATTACGTATTAACCAACAGTGCATTTTATATATTCTTAGCTGTAGAAAATATGTCCGGCTCCATGGGTAAATGTTTAGCGTTCTGGCCTTTGGTCACAGGGGCTCCGGGTTCGATTCCTGGCAGGGTCAGGAATTTCAACCACCATTGGTTAATTCCACTGGCACGGGGCCAGGGTGTATGTGTCGTCTTCATCATCATTTTATCCTCATCACGACGCGTAGGTCGCCTACAGGTGTCAAATCGAAAGACTTGCACCTGGCGAGCCGAATATGTCCTCGGACACTCCCGGCACTAAAGGCCGTATGCCATTTCATTTCATTTGTAGAAAATACTTCAGCTGAGCATAAACAAGTCTAGGTGTTACGTAAGAAACCAAATATTATTTTTTCACTAAATCTAGGAATAAAGGCCCGGCTGAGTGACTGAGAAAGTGAAAGCGCTTGCCTACTGATTTGAAGTTGGAGGGTTCGATACAGGCTCCATCCGGTGGTAGCCTATTTGTAGGTACTCAAGTACGCCAGCCTTGTGACATAATACATAATTCCAGGTCATAATTCAAAAAAACAATAAAGATGTCTAGAAAAATTGTTTACTGAAATAATAGAAAAGGGTGGAGCTTAACAAATCATTTATTCACTCTTTGCCACGAGGACTAATATAAGAGGACATTAAACTTGACGTTGCCAACTGCTGTCAAAATGGTGTAATATAATAGACTCTGTGTTTGTATTTTTAATACGTTTTGGAAAACGTGACAAAATGGAAAACTGTCGGGATGGGTGGACAACATAAAATAACGTGACGGTCCCGGCAAAAATGGGACATATGGTCACCCGGCACAGTCATATATTATCATGTACTGCTTTCATTTACAGTATCTGTGATCAAAATATCCAACATGTGAATTTAATCGGAGGACATGAATCAAGTAAACATATTCAAAACATTTCAGTTTATGAATATATCCAATACATGCTACAGTCACGATATCATACCTTATCTTACATATTTTTTAGACGTCCTAAAGTAACTGGTAAGTCAAATACCGGTTAAAATGTCATATGCATTTTTTTTTCTAGCATATATTTCCTTGTTTTATGTCGCACTGACACAGATAGGTCTTATGGCGATGAGGGGATAGTAGTGGGAAGGAAGGAAGTAAGCTTGGCCTTAATTAAGGTACAATCCCAGCATTTTTCTGGTATCAGAAAGGGTAACTACCAGAAACCATCTTCAGAGCTCTGGACAGTGGGGCTCGAACCCGCTATCTCCCGAATAAAAACTGATTGCTGCAGAACCCAAATCACGCGGCCATTTTTTCGGTTATACTGTATAACATGTGGCAGTAAAAATCTTTCATTTTTATACATTTGGCAATACCTTTTACCCTTAAAAATATTTCTAAGGTAATGGGATAACAAATAAATTTTATTTTTGGAAACACTTAAAATTATTTGTGTATTGTTATTCGAAAAGTACATTCATGTCCTCGGATTCCTCGAGAAGATATTTTGTTCAGATGAGCTAAGCTTCGTTTACCTTAAACATAGCAGCCCTCCTGCTAATCTGAAATTTTGGTAGTACCCGGAATCAAACCTGGGATAGCAGAAAATAGCGTTCAGCATTAAACTACCTAAGTGAGCTACACTGGCAATAAAACACGATTATTCAGGCATATGTTAAATAATAATAATAATAATAATAATAATAATAATAATAATAATAATAATAGTAATAATAATATGTGATTTACGTCCCTCTAACTACATTTACAGTTTTCTGAGACGCCGGGGTGCCGGAATTTAGTCTCAGAGGAGGTATTTTACGTGCCAATAAATCTACCGACTCGAGACTGTCGTATTTATGCACCTTCAAATACCACCGAACTGATCCAGGATCGAATCTGCCATGTTGGGGTCAGAGGATCAGCGCTTCAACCGCCTGAGCCACTCAGCCCGGCAGTCACATGCTTCAATATATACCAGGTGCATAACAGTTGATAGACCTACAAAGGTTAATGTTTTCGTCATCACAATATCCACTGAGGAGTACTTGTAGTAAGTACAGATACATTCTTATCACAGTCAGGTTAGAAACAAGTTAGAAACTACTTACCTCTTACTTGATAATGAATATCATCAACTCGCTTAGTGTAAACTAGAAAAAAGATTGACTGAATGATCCTGTAATGATTAAAAAGCGGTGTTCTTCAAGAAAGTTGTGTTTTCTTATATGTATATACACCAGGGTAATGCACAACAAATGGGCCTCAGCAGGAAAGCTACACGTGAAGAACTCCATACTAGAACAGGTCAATGAGTATGTCTATCTTGGCCAACTTGTAAATATGAAAGGAGATTTATGACCGGAAAACTTCCGACGTATCAATCTAGGATGGCAAGCCTAAGGAAGAAATTCTTCAATCTTCAAATCCAACATGCCAACCCACTTAAAGAAGATAGTCTATGACAAGAGTGTTCTCCCTGTACTGACTTACGGTTGTGACACCTGGACATTGAGCGAGTGTGTTAAGCAAAACTCAGAACAGCGCAAGGAGCTATGGAATCGATTTATGCTTGGCTTCACGAAGAAAGGCCGGCCCCGTGGTGTAGGGGTAACGTGCTTGCCTCTTACCCGGAGGCCCCGGGTTCGATTCCCGGCCAGGTCAGGGATTTTTACCCGGACCTGAGAGCTGGTTCGGGGTCCACTCAGCCTACGTGATTAGAATTGAGGAGCTATATGACGGTGAGGTAGCGGCCCCGGTCCAGAAAGCCAAGAAAAACGGCCGAGAGGACTCGTCGTGCTGACCACACGACACCTCGTAATCTGCAGGCCTTCGGGCTGAGCAGCGGTCGCTTGGTAGGCCAAGGCCCTTCAAGGGCTGCAGTGCCATGGGGTTTGGTTTGGTTTGGTTCTCGAAGAAAGACAGGAAGAGAGCCGATTACATCAGGTCAGTCAGAAAGGTCAGTGACATTTTAGAAAGGGTGGCTACCCTAAAATCGCAGTGGGTGGGCCATGTTGTTCGGGGAACTGATGATAGGTGGACAAAGCTTGTGCTTGAGTGAAGTCCGAAAGATCATCTGAGACGTAAGGAAAGATAGGATAAAGACATCCGGAAGATTACTGGGATCAATTGGCAGAACATCCCTCAATACCGTCCCAGATGGAGTGACCTCATGAAAACCTTCCTTGCTTCGGACTTAAAGAGGCCACATCGCAAAACGATTGAATATGGCTAATAGTGATATACAGCGTATCCTTGATAAAGGTTCCTATATTTATAGAGGAGGCAGCAAGCAACACACGGTGGAAAAATGGTCCCATAAACATTGGTCCCAAACCCAATATCTTCAGAGTTTTGGTCCAACACCACTACTATCAATGATCAAAATGTTCCAATAATTTACAATAAAATACGAAAGTATGCTCCTACCAAATCATTGATCGTAAACCTATTAGCATATCGTCATTGCCGGGACGAAACCTCCTATGTGTTAATATCTTTGGAGATATACTGACCCGCAGCACATGCGTTATGATTAGCGAGAATGCCTTGACAACTGTCACACAATATTGCACCTTAGATGACAGAACATTACCGGCCGATGTTCTAAGCTAAAATATTTAACATAGGAGGTTTTGTCCCGGCAGCGACGATATATTGTTATGGTCCCATTATGATGAGATACAGGCCCATTTCCATCGTAGTGCTAGGAGACTCCCACAGGCCTTATATGTGCGATAGATTGGTCAGGGAGGGCCTTGGCCTGCCCAACGCCTATTCAATGCCTGTGATACAATCCGGCGACAGCGAGGGTGTTCCAACGAATGCGTGATTCCGTGCGACGTAGGATGGACATCTGCACTGCAAAGGAAGGTGGGCACTTCGAACATATGTTGTGAAGAGTAGATCAATGACATGTTGCTGCCTGCTCAGTAAATATTCGAACTAATTTCAAGGACACCCTGTATAATTACTTATCATGTGGATGCTTATATATTTCTTCTCCAGATCGTGAAATGATAATTGGCCATGCCTCTCCCTGTCAGCGCCTTTCTGTGAAGTTATCGCTTCATTGCTCTGTGTGGAAATTGTATTGTTCCCGTATTGTATTGTTTTGTTTTGTATTATTTCTGATGTTGATTAGATCTCTTCCTTTCAGTTTAAAAGAAAGCCAAATAACGGGTTGTTTCTAAAAGAGTACAGAGTGCTGTACACGGCCTAAACGTTGCGCGAACGATCCCCATAGCAACTCTCTTTACAGTCTATAGACTTAGTTACCGGCTATTGGACATAACCTTTAACACGATTGTCCCTGATATTTTTCTTATTTTTGGCTGCACCTTAAAAACGGTGTAGAACAAAAGAAATGGAATTTTGAAACCAAACAAATACATAGAATTTTACGGTTTAGCCCCTCTTCCCCTAAAACACCCTCTCCTGAATTTTTTGAGCAACTTAAAGCTAAGATCAGAATCGACCTGATTATAAAATGAAATACCTATTTTCATTAAAATCCACCCATCCATTTTCCCGTGATGCTGTGACGGACACAGACAAGTATTAAACTGAACTCGATATAGGTCATTACAATGTCAGTTTCCATGCCAGAATACAATACCAACAAACTGGAATGTCACATTTAAAAGCAATGCTATCATATGCAATGCTCAAACAAATGAAAAACAGCACAGATTATCCCTTCTGACGAACAGAACTACGCTGGCGTTCCAACAATGCCAAGTTCCAGAGCGGGAAGGACCCGGCCGCGGACAGCGGTGATCATTGTTCTGTTTTTTCCGTTAAGGGTGCACAAAATTCATTCCTATCAGCGCTATAATAGCAGGGATCGAATAGCTGGATTACCATGGTGGATCAGTGTGTCACGTACCAGTAGTTACTAGAACATGAATAAACCAGAGGTACGGTATGATAAAAAAACTTTCCTTCAGGCAAACTACGCAATGTAGAAAAAATTCTAGGGAAATGATTTGGGAATTTTAGGTAAAATGATATAATAAATTATGAGAAAATATTCTTTATCTATTCTGAAAAATTACAATCCTGTCCTTAGTCATAGTTATCAGGTCGATTAGATTAACAGTTTGCCTTTTTATACCACTATGAGCGCTAACGTGAGTCAATGCAGAGTCTCACTTAAGCCCTTATAACTATATTCAGTGTGAACATTTTTCAAAAGTCAAGAAATTCCTGAGTGTATTGAACCAAAGAACACATTACAGAAGGAATTATGTACATAAATTACTCTGGCTAGATCTGAGTAAAAAATAAAACGGGTAAAGAAATAACCGATTTTTGGCTGCTTTCTGGGAGCTGCATTTAGGCCGAAAGAGATTTGGCGAATTTTTTTTTGTTTGATAGAACTCTCCTAGTATCACGATTTGAAACCTTTCTGGGTCCTTTAGTCCTTCAACTTTCGGCACAATTGAGGAAACTGCTTACTTTTACGTTTTACGAAGTATGGGGATCCCTACCTTTCCTGCTAAGAAATATTTTCAACATTAAAAGAAAGTTATCTAACTCCCCAGCCACTTCCCGCCACTATTGAGACAGCTGTTCCACTTGGCATGCAACAGTAATACCATCTGTCGGAGAACAATGGCATGAGAACAGACAAAGCACGTTAAAACAAACAATAGTCAAGGTAATATTATTGTGGTTAAATTTTATAGAGTATTGGTATTGTAGGTCTTCACATCTAGCTCTATTCTGACTGATTATTAGGTCATCGAATATAAAGGGGTCATTCCTCTTTTCATGACATTCCATCACCATAATCACTCATTTCTATACTCATCTTTATCATTTTCCTTGCCAAAATGAGATGATGATCACGTGGTTTTACAACCTTAACCTATTGAAGTCCGAATTTATTCCGAACCTGTTTGACCCCTGCTACTGAATATGTCTTAGCTTAGTTCTAATGTAAGGGATGACCGCACTGGAATATTTACTGTTTTTGTTTTCATTTACTTCATTACTTAAAAATAGGTTTATTATGACAAAACTGACAACTGAATACAACATTTCAGGGGAATACAAAGTTTTCCTTCGTGTGGTACGTTTTGAAACAGTCTTCCAAATGACGGCGAACAAGACACATTTTGCACTGGAATGTAAAGCTTTCTTTGTGATCCAGTAATCATTTATGTTAGATTTCGTATTCTGTGACGTTATTATGATGAAGGCGAAATAAGCCTTCATTTCATATACGGATACATCTTTCCATGTATTACCACAATCCGCGCCAGCCAGAAATGTATTGTGTGCATATTTATTAATTTCGTTTACGACATCCATCCAGAAATAATCGCCCAAGAATTAACTAAATACAATTACCTCTGTTCCATATTCAAATATTTGTCGATAAATCAATGGACTGACTCTGCATTGACTGCTGAAGTGGAATTTTACAGGATTATTCGGCTCGCGAATCCAGGCCCAATCACACGCGCATACATCGCTTTCGTTTACACCCTCCTCGCTGTCCTCACTGCTTTCACTCAAATTGTTATCAAAATTGCGTTTACTGATTTCATCATCATTTATATCACAGCCACTTTCATTTATAACTTCGTTCACCCACTCATAAAATTCACCAGATTCGATAGACTTTATTGCGTTCATGCCTTCGCGCTGTCATCATCACAACATAAACAAACCACACACGTACCTGAAAAGATATCCACCGAAGATAAAATACTTACGTGAAATAATAGATAGTAATCAAGGAACTTCCAAACACTTCAAAACAAGCTACAGATATCGATAATCAGCAGTATCTATATATATGAATAAGAAATTCGAGATATATTGGGCGGACGGCACCGACCATCCTTCGTCATTACGGCAATTAGGAACCGAGGACGGGCAGTGCCCATCTTTCGTCTCCAATAGGTTAAGACAATCAGGACCAAAACACTACCATCAGCAATTTACATGTCTGAACAAAACTTCCATGTTAGCGGTGTTCGGCATTTATATGTACTAAGCAACAAAGGTCTAAGGTATGAATACCGTTAAAATAGCTGGTACGGTAAGACCGTATAAGGCATAAATAATCGATAGTTTTATTCTGTACAACTTTGGTTACGTACAGCAGTATTTATCGATAGGATCACTAAATATCTATATCTGAGAATTAAAATTTAGGCCTTCCCCTAAACTACCATTTTAACCAGCTTGAATATATTTATTGCCTATACTGTATTGTCACATTCCCCGACTTTATTTGCTTTCAGTAACAGTTTTGCAGCCATTTTCTTGCGGCTCAACATTCATATGGACTTAAGCATACAAAATCTAAATGAATACTTCTGCTGGCATAGCCGGTACTGTAAAACTGTGTAAAACCTGTGCGATTATAAATTGTACTTTTTAACTTTTCTTATATTATTTCTTATAGATAGGACCATTAATAACGTAGATATTTGAGAATTAAATTTTAGGCCTTTTCCTAAACTACCGTTTTATTTTTCGTGAATAAAATTAATTATTGCATAAATTGTACTACCTTATTCTCCGACTTTGCATATCGGCTTTCATTTAATTCTCTTTATCCATTCCTTCGTAATTCGAGTACGACTCCATGTGCAGTGGGTTGTCAGACGACGAAAAGACTCTGCTTAAATTCTCAGGCGTCAACAATTTGCTTTATATTGCACCGACACAGATAGGTCTTACGGCGACGATGGGGTAGGAAAGGTCTATGAATGGTAAGGGAAGGTACAGTCCCACCAATTGCCTGGTGTGAAAATGGGAAACCATGGAAAACCACCTTCAGGGCTGCCGACAGTTGGGTACGAATCCACTACCTCCCGGACGCAATCTCACAGCTGCTCCCCCTTAACCGAACGGCCAATTTGCCCTGTCTCAGGCGTCAATTGTAAACAGTACCCACTACTATCTCCTAGATGATCAGTCCGGAGGCTGGTTGGATCTTAAAATACCACCATCAAAGGTTATACTATTTTAGTGAGAACGCAAAAGCTGATGGTACAAAAATAAGGTGGACGGGGCAAGATGAGGGGTGAGGTAGTTTTCTATAGCTTTCCTACCTGAGCAAGAAAACGCTATTGTAGTACGACCGGCTCTAACGGTAGTACTTTTCGTAACATCCGGACGCACTAGTCACACTCCGATCTTCATTACTGGGAATCACTCATAACTCAGCAGATTCTATACCGGCACAACCACAATGAGACTGAGATTTCGGTAGAAGCTACACTTTGATCTGGCCTGTGCGAAGGTATAGATGCAAAAGTACTTCATGCTTCGAGGAACAAGAGCTCACTGCATCTCCATATATCTGCCACACACTGATTATTTTCCGAATAGCAAGACGAATGGTCTCGTGTGGTCATTCGTTGTCTTGAAATAGCGTACAATAAATTTATATACCATCCTCTTGATAGCCAGACACGGAAATGTAACACAACACAACACCAGAGATTTAACGTTGCACGAACTCCGACAGGCTTTCACTGATGGTGAGCTAAGGAGGAAATCGTATTTGGAAGGAATCGGCTGTGGCCCTAATTAAGATAGTATAGAGTCCTATTAAAGTGATATTGAAATTGTTAACAACAGAAATCCATTCGCAGGACTGCCGACGGTGAGAATCGAAGCCTCAGTCTCATAAACGCCACCTTAGAACTATTTTATAATGCCTAAAACATGTGGACACTGGATTTGTAAAAAAGAGGTCCAGATCTTGTATTTGGAGGACCTAGAACCATGCCATGATTCTAATGCCGAATTATTTTCACTATTCCTGGGTAGTTTGCGAAAATGTCTCATGCCTACTAACAGAATGGCTGTCTTCTTTCTGCACAGAATCCAACGTTCTTAATGTCAATTTTCTTATCTCTTCCTATTTCGCTTACTAATTAGATATTTCTCACCCGATAACCAGTGGCAGTTTTCTTGCACACTTCCAAAATAGCTGCTCTAATTTTAACACAGGCTAAGTGAGCTCTCTTCTAGAACGGCACGCCAACAAACCATTAACTGGTCATAGTTGCAACACAGTCCCTGGACATGTTGGTGGTTTCTAAACAAAAGCAGAAAATCTGTAACTTTACAAACTGTGGGTGGGGGTTAATTACACCACGGTATCCTCTCTCTATCGTAATAAGTACCTTAAATGAGCCCGAAAGCCTCTCAAATTGGGAAGGTGGATTGGGGACCAAGGGGCCACCAGCTCATATGCATATTGCTCTCACATACTTACGTCGGACTCTTCAATTTCTGCTTTCTTATTTGACGTTTCTTCCTTGGTCATTGTTCTCTTCCAACCCTGAGAGTGTTAGGTTTGTGAGGGTTAAAGAATTTTCATGCCTTTTATGGACCTTCGTTGTTTTGCCAATACCTGTTTTCTTCAAAATTTAGAATCTCTTCCTCTTTCTTCAACGATAAAGATTATCTCGTTGAATTCCTACTCAAAACAATACTAACCACCATCACCATCGTCATCATTATTGTAGATTTGCATGATTGTTATTAACAAGATCATACACAAGGTGCCTCGAGCTTTACGTGGAATATAGGCTACGTAAACTTGACCTAGAATTCCGAAACTCCAACACGTGCAAACCAGGATTCACTACTAGGATTGACTACTACTAGGACAATTTACCTACCCGATGCATAGAAACGTGTTATCATAGAAAATGCAAAACAGTAAAAAATGTCCCCACACTAAATTTAAAATTTTTTCCATCTGTCAATAGAAACTGAATAGTTAAAACATGCTCATACTGACAGTAATGCAGGTGACTCGAACCACGTAAGTCGAAATTCAGGTTACAATTGTTGCAATTGTAAAGGCAAGTTATATTTAAACTTAAAGTCAACAGTGATATAGAAACAGCTTTCAACTAAACTAAGGTAGAGAAAATGCATCGAAAAGTACACTGGTGCACTAATTGTTGGCGGTAGTGGAGAAGGCAAAAGTGTATTACCACCGAGCGAGTTGCCGTATGGTTAGGGCCGCATAGCTGTGAGCTAGCATTCGGGAGATTGTGGGCTCGAATCCCACTGGCGTCAGTCCTGAAGATGGTTTTCCGTAGCTTCCCATTTTCACACCGGGCAAATGGCGGTATGTACCCTAATTAAGGCCATGGCTGGTACCTTCCAATTCCTAGCCCTTTGACACCATTGCATCGACGGATGCATCGACGGACCTACCGTAATGATTCAGTTGTCAGTCTTTGACAGCTTCATGACCCCCTCTTATTAGAATTTGTCGACTTATGAGCCAAACTTTGAGTATTTCTCAAGTACCCGTAGCTTTCGGGAAAAATCTAAAGTACCTGTCATCTCAGTGGGTAGTTTGAGTCACGACGTGCTGATAATCTTGCGTCGCGTTCTTCTCAGTTGGGGGAGTGTCGTTAGATATAAATAGAATACAATGCTTTTAACAGTGGCTAACTGGAAATAATATTTTAAAAGCATTACTGTGTTACCATTGATGCTTTCACGGCCCGTACTTATAGAAATGATATAAGGCTTTGGGGTTTATGCCGTGTCAAGGCAATAAGGTGAAATTCTTTAAATTTTCCAGAGAACTGCTTTGCGTTACCAGAAGGAAATTGCGGCTGTCCACGAGAAAGGCTTCTTAAACAATGAGCTTTTGAATTTTTATTGTAACGTCTGAAGTTAAAGGCTCACTGTTTAAGAAGCTTTTCTCGTGGACAGCCGAGATTTTCTTCTGTTGACGCAGAGCACAGTTTTCTGTGAAATGTAAAGATAGTGATGATGATGCTTGTTGTTTAAAGGGGCTAAACATCTAAGGTCATCGGCCCCTAGATACGTAAAGATTTTCACCTTATTTCCTTGACACGGCACAAGCCCAAAGCCTATATCATGTCTATTACTGTGTTAGTTTGCATGGGATATGAAACCAAGTAAGAAGGGTTTTATTGTTCTGATGTGTAATTGGCAAGATGGAAATATCTATAGTGCTCGACAAGTCCTGATGGATAAACAGAATATATGAACAGTGTACATAGCCTAGTCTGTGTGACTTAAAAGATGTCCGGTTTGTTCGAAAGAGAGTAGTAAACAGTACTGACTTGTCCCACATGAATTACCATAGATAAAAGAAAGTAGTGCCTTTGCTGGCGGACCTAGTGTTTACAGTGCACTATGTCTTCTGGTATGGGCTAGAGCAATATTGTTACTTTCATAGATCTGTCTCAGCTTTATCCTTGGCTTTGACAAAATGCAAGTGACTGAGGTGTGAGTGATGCTAATAATGCCATTCCTTCTGCAGCCAGTCCCTGCTATGAATGGCATGAAAATATTGCTCATAGGGTTGGTTGGTGCATGCATTTCAGTGGGCATGGCAGACTGATATGTAATAGCAACCTCTGGCTCGGTGAGGAAAGCAACGGGAAACGAACTCACTCCTCATTTCCCTAGTACGCCTCTTCAGTGATGCCTAGGCCATCTATGACAGCTGACGGTGGAGCTGTTGAGGATCCAACCAGCCTTAGGGCTGAGGACTAAACTTACATACAAAAGAAAGTACTGTAATAAATCTGTGCGATCGAAATTTTTTGTGCTAGCGCACGAAACGAATATAGCTTTATTTAAACATACAAAGTTGGTATGGATATACTTGGTGGTTCGAAACAACGTGAGCCGGGTATATGAACATTAGAAGGTTAGTCATAATGATAAATTACTGGAAAAAACTAATTAGGTATTTTGCGCCGTAGTCTTTTATCAGCTACTGAAGTCAGCCAATCAGATCGCTTCGCGGGCGACTTAAGGTGAGCTTTGCGAGGCGGTGTTCCTAAATCTGCACGTGGCTTAACACCGACTTGACAGTGCCAACAAAAGAAATAAACTTTTAAGGGGAGGGACTTGAACAACGACCACCCTGCTCATAGCACCCCTCCCCCCCCCCCCCCCCAATACAGGCACGCTACGGTGGTATTTTCTGAAACCCACGATGTGCTAGTGTTTGATGTACATTTCTCGTCATGGCTCTCAAGCCCGAAAATGTCACGCGCAAATTGGTCAATTCAAATTGAATTCGTCTTCGAAGCTATCTCATTGGCTAAATTCAGCAGCTCAACAACGGCGCGAGATATCGACACTTAACGCTCATACACTCAGTTCACGTTGTTTCCGACCAGCCTGTAATTGCAGATGATCCTACAGGAAAGGGGAACATGCCTTTACCATTTAAGAACATGGCATAGAATGTCGATTTCTTTTGTGGAGTATAGAGATATAATAGAGGTGGATATTCTTATTAACTGCCGACGCTGTGTTGTATCGGTAGCATGCCTGACTGTTACCCGGAGGCCCCGGGTTCGATTCCTAGCCAGGTCCGAGATTTTTACCTGGATCTGACGGCTGGTTCGAGTCCACTTAGCCTACGTGATTACAGTACAATTGAGGAGCTATATGACGGTGAGATAGCAGCCCCGGTCTAGAAAGCCAAGAATAACGGTCGAGAGGATTCGTAGTGCTGACCACATGACACCTCGTAAACTGCAGGCTTTCGGGCTGAGCAGCGTTCGCTTGGTAGCCAGGCCCTTCAGGGCTGTAGTGCCATGGGGTTAGGCTATTCTTATTAATACACCGTGCATACTAAATTACCTTAAGATTTCGGTTCAAGTTATTTAAGCAATCGATAGGCTATACTTAATTTCGAGTTTTGTTAATGTCCAACGAGAGCGTTTTACATTATTGCAACTTAACAACTTATCGCGTGCTGATGACCTTAATACTTCAACTTATTATAAACGTCTAGACATTTCCCTCATTCTCTGGAATGCAACCTTAAAACGGGCGGTAAAATCTTACAGAATGGTAAAAACGACAGAAATTAGAGTAAATATTTTGTGAACTTCGAAATCACAGAGGTGGTAGAAATAGTTTGGTTTGGAATGTTAGTTTAGAATTCGCTAATGCAATTTAAGTAATTTCATAGAATTACGTAACGACAATTTATATCGTCTTCCCCAGAGTGAAATTAAAACATCGGTATAGTATTTTACAATACCATAAGATTATGCAATTGTGCGGGAACATTTTAATGTAAGTACGTATTATGTGAACTCCTAAATCACAGAGATGGCAGAATACGTTTGGTTGGGAATTTTAGTTATGAATTGGCTAATGTAATGAAATTTAAATAATTAAAAAGAGTACTAAAACTTTATATAATAGCGTGACATTATACAGTTGTTGGGGGAACATTTTAATGTACGTTACCGCCCGAGAAGGAAAAAGTACATACAACCAGACACATTCAGTTTAATGGTCATCACAAACTAATTTAAAAGCTTTGTAACCGCATATTTTACACCCCAGCATAAATTGTTCCGAGTTACTGCATGAGATTTTGACTCAAATGTTACTATACTTTCCCTTGGGTTAATTATACTTACTGGTGTGCAGGTGTGTATGATTGTTCTTGCTTGATTTATGAAATACTGAACTAGCATAATGTGTATTAATTTGTCGTAAATTACTGGTAACCGCTAGAATCTAGAATACTACTCGTATACTAAACATATAAATTAGTAGCCTGCAGCATTTATGTCCAAAGGAAATGAAATATAAATTAGAAAATTGAAAAACGAGATTTGTAATTTGCAGCGAATTAGGTATGTTAGAACCAGGATGAAACAAACTGATGCCTCAAAGTGACTATTATGAAGCCTTCATTACATTACTCGTCGTTGAATGACGTTTTCGTGCCGATCATAAGACCAACGACTTATCCTATATCGCCAGCGTGAAAACTAAGTTAATATATTCATATAAATAAGTACTTCTGTAGAGATTCTACATGTCGATGGCTTACTTCTAAAACCTCGTATCTCCCAATGCACTTCCTATCCATCTTATTCCTGAAGACTGGTCACGCCTCCCAGCCACATATGGATGTACAGTCTATCAGAACAATTTTCGTTGTGTTCATTTTCCTATGCTGACGTGTAAAGGAAAATGAACCTTAAATACATTAAACTGTACGTGTGCTTAAATTCTTCATTAAAATGACATCCCTACAATACGGTATGAAGAGGTCAATTTTCCTTTGCACGGTAGCACAACATTATGAAAAAGGTTCTGATGGACTGCATGTAAATATGTATCTGGTAGGCGTGACCAGTCTTAAGGAATATAATGGGTAGGAAGAGCATTGTAACCTACGAGGTTTTAGAAGTAAGCCGACGATGTATTTGTGCATTTCAGGTATTCTAATTTACTTCAAACATATCCCTTGAAAAATATTATACACACACAATACATTCACGTTTGCATGCTTCCACTCAAAATTGTGGTGAATACAGCCGTTATTATTGTACAGTACCTCCATGTCACATGTCTTCTCGCGCATACTTTAATCTGTGACCTGCAAACTTTGATCAAATAAACATGTTAACTTCACAATTCCTCGTCCTAAATTGCATTCCTCTAAACTATTTCTTCCTGATGCTCGGATTTCATTTCTGACAAGTGTATAAATTCTACTTTTTACAAATTCGCTTTATTTCATCATACAGTATAGTAGAGCACGTAATATATTTTAAATGCATGCAGTGTGAGGATAATCATATTTATTAGAAAGCATACATCGTTGATATTTAGAATATGAGTAGGTGTCCTTGCCGGTCAAACACAATTTTAAATAAATGGAAAGTTATAAGTTATGAGCAGAAATAAGAACGCTGTTAAGCCAAAAATGACATTTTCCCCAAATCAAGCAGCTATGTTCAGATTTCTCAAGTACAAGAATATACAAATAATAAATAATGACACTGGAAAAGTTTGATTTACGTTATACACATTTCGATTATAAGTTATTGCCAGCTTGGTGCAGCCCTTGCAATACAGACCCTCGGCGGGGTACTGCTGTGCATGGAAGTCGTCATGTTATTGTAGTGAAGGATAGTGTTTTTCATGGTGTGAGAGTTGCAAGGATGTTCGGGACAGCACAAACAACCAGTCTGGGCCGATGACCTTAGCCGTTAGGCCCCCTTAAACAACAATCATCATCATCATCATCATCATCACATTAAACAACCAATCTCCAAGGCAAAGGGATTAATTATTTGAGGTTGACCCGGCCGGGAATCGAATCCAGGGCCCTCTAACCCCGAAGGCCAATACACTAACCATTCGTCCAAGGAACTTGGCATTTTAGTAACAATAATTAAGCATTCAACAAGAAATTAACTCATTAAGTTGAAGAAAAAGCTGTTTTGTACCTTCAATTAACTGTTGATGGAAATAATAATAATAATAATAATAATAATAATAATAATAATAATAATAATAATAATAATAATAATAATGATGATAATCACTGCGTTATTTTCCTCTGTTTCTTTAACATCTGTATTTAGCCCTATAAAATAAGATTTGTGTCTGTACGTTGCTCAGTATTAAAAAGAATAATGGTATTTTGTATCGGTCGTCTCCACCGTAACAAGGAAATCGTCGTTGCCGGGACAAAACCTCCTATGTGATACTATGTTTGGAGATATACTGACCCGCAGCACATACATTATGAAGAGCGAGAATGCCTTGACAATATTCACACAATATTGCACCTTAGATGCGAGAACCTTACCGGCCGAAGTTCTAAGTTATAATATTTCACATAGGAGGTTTTGTCCCGGCAGCGACGAAATGCTCTTTTTTAATTTTCCACCATGTCTGTCTGTCTGTCTGCATATGTATACGCACATCACGATAAAATGGCAGTTCCTTTTGTGTGTATTCTCGTCGCGATTACTACTGTACCACGTGATCAGCTACCCGGCATTTTCAGTCGTTTTTCTATGGATTTCATAAAGTGATGCACAGACCCTCGTATCAATAACTCATCAGTCAGTCAGTAATTCGAAGCTTTGTGATCCCCGTCCAGCACTCAGTTCAGGATTAAAATATTTATATCAACCAGGAATCGATCTGTGGGTGCCCTAGTACCCTAACAATATTCAGCCTGAGGTGAAGAGTCACTCTGATGATTCAAATTCACTCAATCACTCACCTACTCAATTCCTCGTATAACAACACCTCTCTAGGTGAATTTTGTCATGTCATTTTGGCTGGTAGTCGTGACATGTTATAATTAGTATACTATTAGTGCTGTAATGCATTCATAAGTTCAGCACACAAGTTGCTGTTTTACACATCTGCAGTAGAAATAATTACTCTCTTTTGGCGTTGGCTTAACGTGGCCTTAATGAAGGTGTTAAAATGGGAAACAACGGAAAGCCCTTTTCAGGACTGTCTACGGGGTTCAAACGCACTATCTCGCGAATACAAGTTCACAGCAACGTGATCCGAACCACGTCGCCAACTCCCTCGGTCTATTGTTTTCCTTTAATTAAATACCATAAATAGACCTATTGTTCGATATACTTTTTTAACAGATATTTTAAAATATTATATTTACAGCCACATACATTATACCGAGCCGTATATTTACGTACTACGACATTTATTCACTATTCATCCCTATGCACTGCGCAGACAAACTACAGTCAATACTGTAACTATAAAATGTACCGTGGAAACACACGTTAAGTACACATGGAGCTTCACCACGTCCTATACACGGATAAATGTCTAAATTTAAGAGTAACATATAATACAGAAATTAAATTACTGGTGTTAGTGAATTGTTGGAATTTAAAAACCCCATCCAGATGGGAAGATATATTAGTTTAGATGTAGCACGTAATTCCCTTAGATTACACATGCACAATATATGTATTATAGGAAAGGGGATAATCCTAACGTACAGTATTTCAGTACTGTATACCCATTTCCAGATTTTATCAGTTTATTTTACATGTTTTCTTTCATGTTAAATAAATATTATTTTATTAAAGTCCATATCCTTCTTGGCCGTTATTCCAATTTATTGTCGTTCGTACTTCACGGATATTTGGTACATATTTACGGCCGGATAACCTTCCTGATCCCAACCCTATGTCGGGGTCGTATCACGGTTGTCTCTAGTAATGGCCTGATTGTGGTACTAAGAAGTAAGAAGGAAGTCAGCTCCCAGACGAAACTGTCTTTACATCGGTCTGTTTTCAGACCAACTTTTCTTTATGGGAGCGAAAGCTGGGTGGACTCAGGATATCTTATTCATAAGTTAGAAGTAACAGACATGAAAGTAGCAAGAATGATTGCTGGTACAAACAGGTGGGAACAATGGCAGGAGGGAACTCGGAATGAGGAGATAAAGGCTAAATTAGGAATGAACTCGATGGATGAAGCTGTACGCATAAACCGGCTTCGGTGGTGGGGTCATGTGAGGCGAATGGAGGAGGATAGGTTACCTAGGAGAATAATGGACTCTGTTATGGAGGATAAGAGAAGTAGAGGGAGACCAAGACGACGATGGTTAGACTCAGTTTATAACGATTTAAAGATAAGAGGTATAGAACTAAATGACGCCACATCACTAGTTGCAAATCGAGGATTGTGGCGACGTTTAGTAAATTCTCAGAGGCTTGCAGACTGAACGCTGAAAGGCATAACAGTCTATAATGATAATGTATGTATGTATGTATGTATGTATGCATATTTGCACCGATATTTTCATTATTATGAATATGGCGATGTAAGAATTTTATAACATGCCAGATGGATGTGCAGTGCCGAGGTGAGTAAGCAACTACGGTACTACTTCTACTTATTTCCCCACACCTGTGTTGGTCGCGGTTGCGAACTGTTTCACACATGTGGATTTGGCCCTGTTTTACGGCCGGATGCCATTCATGACGCCAGTCATATATGGAGGGATGTAATCACTATTGCGTGTCCCTGTTGTGGTTGGTAGTGTGGTGTGTTGTCGAATATATGTTGGGACAAACATAAATAACCATCCCTGAACCAGAAGGATAAAACAAACGTGATTCAAATCCCCAACCCGACGGGGAATGTAACCCAAGGTCCTCTGAACCGAAGACTTCAAAGCTCACCATTCAGCAAAGCAGTCGGAGGCTTAAGCAACTGCAATATGTCAATAAAATCAGAATGATGCGTAAGTTGTTTTTGATTGCCTAAGGGTCCTGATTTGCATGGTAAATTGATTGGTACGGCCCCTTGCACTGACTGATCGAAGCGAAATGTTTAGCAGAGTGTATGAAATATTTTCGAGACTGTGACTTGAGCTTTATTGAAAAGTATATCAATAAGACGAAAAGTCTTTTTCCTGTAAATACGATCACTCAAACTTTTGCGTATTAGAATAAACAGTGGTTTTAGTATGTAAGTGTTGGAGAATTGCGGTTTCCAACCAAATAAAAGTTTTTAAGAGAATTGAGTCAGATTTCATATCCCATAGAGTTTTGTAATAGTTAAATTTTACCGAGTCCGTCTCTGTGGCGTAGTGGGTGGTGTGATTAGCTGCCACTCCCGGAGGTCCGGGTTCGATTCGAGGATACGTCACGAAATTTGAAAAGTGGTGCGAAGACGGGAACGGTGTTCACTCAGCTTCGGGTAATCAACTGCATACATGGGGTTCGATCCCCACCTCAGTGATCCTCGAAGTGATTTTTCCGTAGTTTACCACTTCTTCTCCAAGCAAATTCCGAGATGACTATTCCTTCCAATTTTCCCAACCCTAAAAAGGCCCCTGTTCAGCATAGCAGGTGAGGCCGCCTGGGAGAGGTACTGGTCAACCTTCCCAGTTGTATACCCAACCGAGTGCGTCGCGCTCCACAACACTGCCCTTGAGGCGGTAAGTTTGGGATCCCTCTCTGTGTCCGAGAGAAAAATCAACTCTGGGTGGCAACCCGATTAAATAATAAATAATAATATATTTTACCGGATTATTTCTATAACAGAAACTGCCTTGTAAAACAAATTGATGCCTCTTCACAGAAGTTGAAATTTATTGTTATTCGAAGACACTGAGAATTTTGATGACATTTTTCAAGGAATGTTAGGTATTTTACGTAACCTGTTTGGTCCCATATTTATGAAAAAAGAAACTGAAGTGTAGTTTGTCCGCAATTAAAGGTTCATATTTAATTTATAACTAGTTTGTGGAGTGCTATGACGTCATGATATTAAGGAATATGTTTTCATTGATTCACCCTGAATATTTCTTTCGAATATCCCCCCACCCGCAAGAGGAAATGGAAAAGAAATCGAGCGATTAGGGTCGTTTAGCTGTGAGCTTGCATTCCGAAGATGGTGGGTTCGAATACAAACGTCGGCAGCTCTGAAGATGATTTCCTGTGTTTTCCCATTTCTCCACAAGGCCAATTCTAGAGCTGTAACTTAATTAAGGCCACGATCACTACCTTCCGTATCCTGGCCCTTTCCCTTCCTTGTGCCATCGGAAACCTTCTACCGTATGTGTTAGTACGACGTTAAACGATTACCAAAAAACAATAATGGGAAAATGCATTTCTTTAAGCACTTTCTTCAAGTTTCTGACAGCGAAAAATTCATGAACCTTGAAGTTGATGAAATTGTAATGTAAAATTGATCGCAGAATATGAGAATGGACGATTGTTTTTGGTTGCCGAGAATGAAACAGCATTTGTAGTTCCTTTAGCCTTTGGTCATTTGAAAGAGGCAATAAGAATTAATCCCTTACATGAGCAGATTTAATAACCTCCGGAAAGTATAAAAGTAGTTAGTTGACGTAAAAAACAAATATAATAAGAATTAGCAACAGTTTACAAAATGATGTCTTAGAGGAAACATATTTATGGGAACTGGAAACAATTTGCGTCATTACTGGTAATAACAGGTTGCATCGTTTAATGCTACATGAACTTACTAAAGATTCGGAAGGTAGTTACTGCCTTCAAACTTAAATTGACCCGAAAAGTCTTCCTACTCTGTTATAGTGTGACATTAGAAAATAATTCTTAGGAAATTACAGGTATAATTATCGTCGTAAGGACATCAGTGATCGGTTAGGTTAAAAATATTTAATGATATTTTACGTAATGCATTCGTTTTACTAACTGATTTATTAAATATGAAGATTAACCTTACAAGACAATGTTGACAGTGATATAAGTCAACAGTCATTGTTCTGAAACACGAGTAGTTGAGTCTTGTTTTTTCCCCGGCTGTGTCTAGTTAAAAGGACGGCAACTATCTGCCTCTGCGACGTTGCTACACAGAGCGAACCATGTGGAGAATGAGTGTGTATTAGTATGGGGCCCTACCTAGGATGAATTCTAGTGTTGAAGCCAGAGGAATTAATCAATTAAGGATAAAATCCCGGTACCGAGAGTGAATCCAACACGGGACTCCTTGAGCCAAAGACCAGCACGCTAAAAATTTAGCCATGGAGATGGACAGTGTATCAATAAATTTGTTCTAACTGAACAGTCTAGTGTGTGGCACTTTAAACATCGCTGCTCACAAGGCTTACACTGTTTTAATCCTCTTTGGTTGCAAATGCGGTGATGGAATGCGTGTACGGTACCACTAGCTACTTAGCAACTCGTTCTGCAGTGATACTAAAGTATATGCTGGTAATTCATTGGGGCTAGGATTTGGAAAATAGTGATTGTAGGCTCTGTATTATACAGCACTTCGGTATCACCTAAAACTGAAGTAGGGAACGATGGGAAACTACTTCTCAGATGTTTTCCTTTTTGTGTTATCTAATTCTGAGTGCCTTTTTTTATTGACTCTCAAGCCAGCCTTCAATTCCTGACAGTCACGGAAATTTGGATCTACTAAGTATAAATGTTATGAGTTTTACATTCCACTAACTACTTTCTATAGTTTTCAGTGACGGCATGTTGCCACAATTCTGTCCTTCGCACTTTCTTTACGTGTTAGTAAATTTTCCGACTTGAGGCTGGTGTATGTTTGCATCTTCAAATATCACCCTATTAAGCTAAGGTCCAAACCAACAAATTGGGCTCAGAATGTAAGTGCTCTTCTGCACCAGTGGTTCAGTGGTAGAATGCTCAGTGCTCCTCTGACTCATTATGCCGTCTCAGAAAATCTACCATACTATCTGCTAGATGACAGTTATAAGCTGTAGCAAATTGAAGGTTACTTACAACTTACACTCTTTTCGCCAAAGTGCACGTGATTCTGTAATTTGCTATCTACCTTCTTCAGATAATAGCTACATCTGGTAGAGTGTCGGACTCCAGATACGAAGATAGTGAGTTCAAACCCGGCAGAGGTAGTCCGATTGTTGAAGAGTGGAGAAAAGTCCATTCGACACACCATGCCGTACGATGTTGGCACGTAAAAGATCTCTGGTGAAACATTTGGTGTTTACCCGACAAAATTCATTAAATATCAGCCATAGACGCCCAAGAGAGTTTCGGTTTACTCGGTTTGCCATCTAAACTGGTAGGTCTAGAGAAATGGAACGTCGAAATTGACGAGCTGAGAGCCAGATGGCGTCAGATTGAAATGTCTGCACACGGTACCAGAGGCCACACTTTGATTATTATTATTATTATTATTATTATTATTATTATTATTATTATTATTATTATTATTATTATTATTATTGCGGTAATTATGATGACGATGCGCTTCATAACTAGTTCAGAGTATTTGGTGCTTTGTTAAAGTTGTCAAAATAAGTATGATAATTATTTGGAGAGACGAGGCTCTGTCTAGTGAAAACAATAGTTGTGGACAAACCCAACAGGTTTGCTCAGTGCGTTGCGACACGGCCAGTAATGGCTGCTAGTTCTATAATCTAGAATCTAATCTAGAACACCAAGAAAATGATGATAAGTTGCCTTTCTCTAAACCGCGGCTGTTTTGTCCCATCCCTAGCCCGTTCAATCACACTTACACTATAGCCATCTCCCTCACACAGTAGCTATTTGCTTTACGTCGCACCGACACAGATATGTCGTATGGCAACGATGGGATAGGAAAGACCTAGGAAGTGGAAGGAAGCGGCCGTGGCCTTAACTAAGGTACAGCCCCGGCATTTGGCTGGTGTGAAAATGGGAAACCACGGAAAACCATCTTCAGGGCTACCGACAGTGGGGCTCGAACCCACTAGCTCCCGATTACTGGATACTGGCCGCACTTAAACGACTGCAGCTATCGAGCTTGGTCCTCACACAGTAGTACATATAGCTTACCCCCATGGGGTATGCTGGGAAAAACCCTTTCGCTAAATAAATAAAGGGGAATATATATTGTGGATTACTCTTCCCGGCTAAACAAAAATATAATTGGATAATACTGTTTGTACAATCACTGATGTGCATTATTCAACTCAGATATAAAATGCTTATCTATTATGATAATATTATATGATTCTTTGAACCCACTAGTAATATGATGATATTGTACCATACCTTCTTTTATTTCAGTCTTCTAGATGTAAATTTTTATTCTGGATATGCCAACACTGATATGCTCTTCAAGCAGATGGAACTGCACATTTTTAGTAAAACTGAATTATCACCATCACCGCAGATACTGACACTCTAGAAAAGACCGGGCGAGTTGGCCGGGTGGTTAGGGGCGCGCAGCTGTGAGCTTGCATCCGGGGGATAGTGGGTTCGAATCCCACTGTCGGCAGCCCTGAAGATGGTTTTAATTGGTTTAATTGGCTGTACCTTAATTAAGGCCACACCCGCTTCCTCCCTATTCTTGGGCATTTCCTGTCCCATCGTCGCCATAAGACCTATCTGTGTCGGTGCGACGTAAAGCAAATAGCAAAAAACTCTGGAAAAGTACTTCATGTTCGATTATGAGCTCCGTAGTAACATTACCAAAAGTGAAAACATATATTCAGTATATAAGGTTCAAAAGTTATTTGAGGTGAACATCTTCGTTGAATAACCCTGTATCTATAGGCTTTAGACAAAAATGTTTGTGCCTTGGGAACGCTGAGGTCGCTTGCAATTATTATTGAAGATTTGAAGAATTATAGTGTAATTGTGGACTACGCAAATTAGAGTGCCAGGTGTATAATAACGAACGCGTTAGCAACACTAATCACCTGCGTTGTCCGACTCGTTGGCTGAATGGTCAGCGTACTGGCCTCCGGTTCAGAGGGTCTCGGGTTCGATTCCCGGCCGGGTCGGGGATTTTAACCTTCATTAGTTAATTCCAATGGCTCGGGGGTTGGGTGTTTGTGCTGTCCGCAACATCCCTGCAACTCACACACCACACATAACACTATCCTCCACCACAATAACACGGAGTTACCTACACATGGCAGATTCCGCCCACTCTCATCGTAGGGTCTGCACTACAAGGGGCTGCACCCGGCTAGAAATAGCCACACGAAATTATTATTATTATTATTATTATTATTATTATTATTATTATTATTATTATTATTATTATTATTATTATTATTACCTGCGTTTATGACAGTACCTCAATTTAGCAGTGTACCATTTCTTTGCTTCATACTTGTTCACTATTTAGTATAATTACGTATGTATGTTGGGTATTCAGCCCCAAAGCTAGTTTGATCCTCTACAGCTCTACCAACAGCTGTCATAGACACCCTAGGTGTCACTGAAGAGGCATACTAGGGAAATGAGAAGTTAGGTAGTTTCCCGTTGCTTTCCTCTATTTTATTAATTTTTTTACTTAGTATTAAGTATAATAATATTATTGTTTTTACGTCCAACTGACTACATTTTACGGTTTTCTGAGACGCCGAGGTACCGGTTTTCTGTCCCTCAGGAGTTAATTTACGTCCCTTAATTCTGCCGACACGAGGCTGACGCATTTGAAGTCCTTCGGATAACACCACAGACTGAGAGAGGATCGACCCTGCGAACTTGAGCTCAGAAAATCAGCGCTCTTACACGTGAGCTACTCAGCAAGCCAGTATAAAAGTATATTCTGATGTTCTGTGTGGTCTGACGTGGCAGGTTAATATATGCCGGTATATTTCGATAACCTCTCTGATATTTGGTGGTAGTAATTTTTCAACCAGGTTAAACGTCAGGTCTATTGCCATGGCACGAAAGAAATTCCTAACAGAACAAGGCCTCTGACAGTCAAGCTGATTTTGTGAAGGTTCAGGAAAATAACTCAATTGTGAAATTCGTGATATCTTATACAGAATAAAGCCGAATTTGAAAAATGTAGCCCTAACATTGTAAATAAAAATTAAGAACAAACAGTTCCAGTGACAAGGGCATCGGTTGGTTGTAGACGTGTATTCAGTTTGTTTAATGAAACAACATTGTGATGGACATTTTGCACAATGAATGCAAATATAATTTCAATACTGCTATAATGGCGTTAGTTTGAAGGGTGACTCGGTTACATTCATTAAACAATCAATGCAAGTTCACTGTGATCTACGCTTGTATGGACGGCTTTATCCTACAACCAATGAGAAAGGTTTTTGAACAAACTTACGTATTTATACACCTTCATTATGGACTGTTATGCATTTCAGCGTTCAGTCTGTAAGTCTCTGTGAATTTTTCTAAATGCCGCCACAATCCTCTATTTTTCACTAGCTTTGTGGACTCATTTATATCCATACCTATCATCATTAAATCATTACAAACCAAACCTAACCATCGTCGTCTTGGACTTCTTCTACTTCTCTCACCCTCCATGACGAGTGCAATATTCTCTTACGTAAACTATCTTCCATAATTCGCCTCACATGATCCCACCACTGGAGCTATTTTATGCGTTCAGCATCATCAATCACGTTCATTCCCAACACTCAGTCTTTATCACCTCATTCCCAGTAAACTCTTGTCATTGTTTCCACCGGTTTGTACCAGCGATAATTCTCGTTACATTCATGTAGCTTACTTCTAACTTATGAATAAGGTACCCTGAGTCTACCCAGCTTTCACTCCCGTAAAGCAAAGTTGGTCTGAAAACAGATTGCAGTAATGAGAGTTTCGTACGTGAGCTGACTTCGTTCTTCCAGAATACTGTTGATCGAAATTCTCTTCGGTTTCTAACCTACTGACACCACTTTAATATTGGAAAGGCTGATTTTCATACTGTATTATACTCACTGCAAATATTTGCAAGTTTCAATACATTAGACTGCAGGCTTCTGGCACAATCAGCCGTTATGACGAAGTCGTCAGCATAGGCCACACTGTTTACTACATTTCCACCGAACTGAATCGCTCCCTTCCATTTAATCACTTTCAGTAGATGATCCATATAAACCATGAACAACAAAGGTGCTAGATTACAGCAATTATCATTGCTGCCCAAGTGTTAACATAAGTATCCTCGATTGCTTTTGGTAATCTACCCTTTTTCCCCATGGTGCCCCAGTGCGGCTAATAGTTTTCCTATGTGCTCTGCCGTATGCCTTCTCTAGATCTACGGAACATGATTATAACTATTGTGTGTGTGTGTAAACAATATTATTTCATATAGGTTAATGTACAGAATAGTTCAATTACTTTATAAATGTGAGAGGGTTAGCATAAACAACTCAGCTAAATTATAAGTTAATGAATCTGCAGAAAAGTGTAGAAAATATGGATAATTGTAAGAGAAATAAATAAATAAATAAATAAATAAATAAATAAATAAATAAATAAATAAATAAATAAATAAATAAATAAATAAATATTCTTCTCGTAGCATTTTTCAATTACCTTTCGCCATCTGAAAATCTGATCCTGATAGCCCCTATGTGGTCCTAAACCACACTTGTTTTCACCCAACTTCCTCTCAACCACTAATTGCACTCTCCCTTCCAAATTTCAAGTGAACACCATGATTGGTACACTGATGAATGAAATACCACGATAGTTGTTGCTATCTTTCCTTTTACCTCTATTTTCGATAGGTGCCAATCAGAAGGTACGTTACTAATACTCCATGCTATAATAATTTCGTGTGGCTATTTCTAGCCGGGTGCAGCCCTTGTAAGGCAGACCCTCCGATGAGGGTGGGCGGCATCTGCCATGTGTAACTGCGTGTTATTGTGGTGGAGGATAGTGTTATGTGTGGTGTGTGAGTTGCAGGGATGTTGGGGACAGCACAGACACCCAGCCCCCGGGCCATTGGAATTAACCAATGGAGGTTAAAATCCCCGACCCGGCCGGGAATCGAACCGGGGACCCTCTGAACAGAAGGCCAGTACGCTGACCATTCAGCCAACGAGTCGGACATACTCCATGCTAATATTAATACTCTATGAAGCCATTTCATCCCAGCCTTCCCACTATATTTCACCATTTCAGATCTACGTCCATCGATACCCACTGTTTCATTATAATGGAATTTATTCACCAAACTTTCCACCTCCTCACGCATAATTTCACAAAAATCATTGCGCTCTTCCCAATGAACATGATTATTTCGCGTCGTCACCAGAAATATTTCCTTTTACGTTGACAAGATTTCCAAAATTTTCCTTCCACCTGTCCAGTGATTCTCAAGAAGGTATTATGGGTTCACCTGATTTACCAAATGCACTATTCATGTCCTTTTCCCCTCCACTTCTAAGATGCCTTATTACTGTCCAGAAACTTTCCCTTCCAGCTGACCTTGTGTTTCTAAATTATTACTGAAATCTACCCACGACTTCTTCTCAGATCAACAATTAATTGTTTCACTCTGTTTCTTTCACCTACGCACAACTCCCTGTCTGCATCCGTCGTTGTTACGAGCCATTTCTGACACGCCGACCTTTTACATTTAAAACCTGTGCTCATTTCTTCATCCCAACAAGATGTTAACTTTTTCCCATCTTTGCACACAGTTATTCCTAACCATTCCTTTTGCTGTTTCTACTACAGAATCCCTGTATGCCCCCATTCTATCTCTATATCTTGAACCTTCTTTCTGTCTATTGTTTGGAATTTTTACTAATGGTGTACAAGTAATTCTGTCTAAAGTCCTCATCCTAGAGATTTTCTACCCATTTTCGTCTGCAGACAGAGTTCACTTTCTCTATCTAGGCTTAGAGGTACTTAGTTCACTACAGGTCAGACAGTGGTCTGTATCATTAAAATATTCCAGGAATACCCGTTTACTAATGACAGAATTCCTGAATTCAAAGTCGGTTATAAATATAGTATGTTATGGATCTGGTACCCGCTAGCTTTCCCTGTGCAGCTGTTAATTGCCTTATGCTAATCCAACACTAGCATAGATCGCCATTAAACTCTTCTCATTCCTATTAGTTTCTACATTTTCCCATCACCCTTTTGTATCGTTAACTTTTATTGCCGTCTCTCGCATTGAAATCGCCCATTAGCCTTATAGCATCCTTACAGATGACCCTGACTACGATGTCATTCAGTACCGGTATTTCATAAAACTTGCCAACTTCATCCTCATTTTGAACAAAAAGTAATGTACACTTTTCTTATCAGGGCAATTAAGTGAGGTTTGGGAAATAATCCCATTTTACTTATTCCTCATTAATGCAATGCTTTCAATGACGGAATTATATTAAGAAAATATTTAATCTGATTCGATGGACGAAACGACGGTGCTGAGAGAACACGTAATCTACAGACTAGTGTTATGAGTGCAGTGGGTACACATGCTTATACAAGTGGAAAAAATAGGTTCTAGTTTCTCTTCGGCAATTTCTCAAATACTCGTCTGTGGTTCAGTGATAAAGTGTCGGCTTGTGAATTTCAAGGTCGTGGGTTAAACACCTACAGAAGCAGTTACGTTTTTGAAGGGCGAAAGAAACGTCCCTTCATTATTTTTATGAACATATATGTAAATGATTTCTGGTTTCACATTCGTACGAAGATGAATATTAAGTTTAGCAATATGTCGCCCTGTACGATTCCAATTTTCTTGTCATCTTGTCCACTTAAATGGGACGTCGATATGGACTCACTAGCAGCCTGAATGGCGATACATTCATTGCCTGCTCATAATTGAAGAGGTCATGCCATTATGATGACGATAACGGTAATATTACAGTAAAACCTGCCTTTAGTGGAACCTTGATGAATCGAAAACTGTCCACATCGGTAGAAATGTTCCCAGTCCTTTGAATTAGGGTTTAATATTCAAGTGGGTTTACCTCTAATTAGCGGTAGGAAATCTTGGGACTATAACGGAAAAAATATGCAAATTTCCTTCTTAACCTTTTCAGAATATGTGTATTCCAAGTGGATCTAAGATGGCCGAGATTGATTTCTACAACAAACTCTCGAACAGTGAAGGTCATATCAGTGCAGAAGATTGCATGGCCTTTGATCTGAAAGTTGAGGCAGAGACGACGTTAGAAAACATCGAAGTGTTTATCGCGTATCACCTCCAAGAAAAGGAACAGAAATTGACGGCGATGAAGACGAGAATGACGATGATGAAGAAGATCGATGGCTTTCTTTAAAAACCTCGTAAGTCCGAATACTCTTTCTATCCATTATATTCCTTAAGACTGGTCACGCTTCCCAGTCCCATATTTATATGTAGTCCCAAAGAATAATTTTCGTTATGGTCATTTTCCTCTGCCAATTTGTAAAGGAAAATGAACCTTAAATATATTATACTGTAGGAGTGTGTAAATTTGCCATGCAATCAACATCCCTAAAATATGGTACGTTAAGGTCCATTTTCCTTTAGACGCTAGCAAAGGAAAATGAACACAGGGAAAATTATTCTGATGGACTGCATACAAATATATGACCGGGCGGCGTGGCCAGTCTTAAGGGATATAATAGGTAGGAAGAACATTTTACATACGAGGTTTTAAAAGAAAGCAATCGAGATGATTTATGTAACGTGAAGTCCTACCGATGTGTTCTATCGGCAATAAGGAACATTCAGTCTATTTCGCTAATGAAAAAAGATGAGGAATTGTTCGACATTACTTGCCGTGCCCATATTTTGATTTAGAACCGTGCTACCAGGGATAATTGTTTCCAGCGTACAATTCTGGATTACTGGAAGAATTAAATTACAGTACTGTACAGTATTACTATCGGTGATATTTCTATAAAACATGTAGTAAGTACTAAATGTGTATATACGGGCGAATACTGTACTACTGCGTACTGTGAGGAGGTTCTAAACAAGAAGAAACTTAGTGTTGATGAACTAATGTATAAAAATGTGTGATTGGTGTCATTATTGTATCTTCACCGCACAATAATACATAAATATACTGATGGGTTATCTAACACTTATTATTTTTATGCTAATTTGAACCACCTATAAGAACCGTAATCCTGTATACAGCAGAACAAATTTCCGGTCCCTTGAGTTTCCGTTGAAGACAGGTTTTACTGTATATTTTTACGTATTATTATCATCGAGAGAAATGGCTGCTTGGTTTGGACAACAAACCTGTTGGCTTGCAGTCGGGAGATTGTGTGTTCTAATCCTTCTTTCAGTAGCCATGAAGATGGTTTTCCCATGGATTCCCATTTTCGCACCAGGCAAATGCTGGGACTCTATCTTAATTAAGTACGTGGTCTCTTCCATCTCAGTTCCAGCATTTTCCTATCCCATCTTTGCCGTAAGACCTCTCTCTGTCGGTGCGACGTAGAACAAGTAGGGGAATAATAATTATTTTCATTGTAAAAAGCAAAAAGCAAAGTCACCTCCGTACAGGCCATGAAGGCCCTTGGATGATTGGAGGGTAAAAGCTTCCACCATTATTAACCTCGGCACGTGATGGGGTAGAGTGGTTAGCTCTACGCCCGGCCGCCTTTGCCCTCAGGAATTAACCTGGTACTCATTTTTGGTGTAGGCTGAGTGAACCTCAGGGACATACGCACCTCCGGCAGTGGAAATCTCGTTTCTTAAATGTTATAACTTCCTGACGGGGAATCGAACCCACGTCCTTCCGGGCGAACCGAGCACGCCTTTACAGCCTCAACCAGGCAGCCCCTATTTTCATTGTAATCAAATGTAAATCCCTTGAGATCTGTTGGATTTTTCTGGCACTTATGGAACCAACAATGAATATCACAATATTTCTTCAACTTAATTATTCATTTTCCTCGCCGAACAAGCGTCAGCTGCTCCTACTCATTTCTCTCTTCCAAAGCATTACATTTGAGATGCACATTTTACCAACTTTCATGGCCGATGCCTCCCCTTAACCCAGAGGCAAAAGACTTACATTCTTCTATGTTCCATTTTACCTCCCGCTGGCAACACACGACCTCTAGACTTTGTCATTGCTAAAATTAAGTGTTTATTTTCTGCAGAGTTGTTTGTTTCTCATTCATACGCACAGCTGAAATGCATCAACGAACATTTTAATGGAAATATAAGTCTTGTCATTAAAAAAAAATCATGTTCACTTTGCAGGTACACTACTGAGTGTACCACACAATGAAGTAGGAAAAGTATTCATGAAACAGAGTGCTTCATTCAAAGTATCCAATATTTTCTGATTATAGGCAGACGTGTTACATCGCCCGCATACAACCAGATATTATTATCAATATTATTATTATTATTATTATTATTATTATTATTATTATTATTATTATTAACAAATTGGGAGATCCTCACGACAACAGCTGTCACAATCTAGGTACGAAATTAAGCGACAATATGAAATATATTACATCAAACATTTACTCTATGTGTGATTTGTGCTGGGCAAAGCGGAGTTGGGACAGATTTTTCCCGGATACTCCAGTTTTCACTGTCGTCTTTAATTCCAGAAACACTCTCCAATATCATTTCATTTCATCTAAGTCATTAATCATTGCCCCAGAGAAGTGCAACAGGCTTCGGTAGCCGGCACAATTTCTACCCTCTCCGCTATTCAAGTTAGGAAATAATCGTAATACATCAATTACGCTGTAAAGTGAAGTTTGTAAGAAAATTAATCTCTGAACTTTAGGTCCGGAAATCGAGACAATATTATGGATATATGGATGTCTACTTTCAGGGCCAAGAATAATAGACATGATAATCCCTCTTATTTGTGTTAAGAAGTAACGAATGGTCTATAGCTTAATTTTCCGTTTAGTTTCTCTCCTCTATTTGTTCTAAGTCCCACAACGTACCAATACTGTCTACTTAACCCATCAATATTCAGTGCCCTATTTTGAAGACAGCACAAAAGGGGAATGCTTTGTATCAGTAAGCACAGTGTTTATAGTCAATTCCTCATCAGTACTTCAATAGGCCTACGACTTCACAGAATCGCGTTGCATATTACATACCTTCAATTTTGGTATATTCTCTGATAATTTAAACATAACAATCTTGGCTTAAATAAATTAAATAAAATCGATACCAGAATTTCCACCTTTTTGGTGAAGTATTTAGTGTGATTAGATGCCACCCCCAGTGGCCGTGTTCAATTCCCGGCTCTGCCATGAAAATTGGAAAGTGGTACGAGGACTGGAACAGGATCCACTCAGCCTTGGGAGGTGAACTGAGTTCGATTACCACCTCAGCCATTCTCGAAGTGGTTTTCCGTAGTTTCCCAATTCTTCTCCAGGCAAATGTCTGGATGGTACCTAAGACCACTGCCGCTTCCTTCCCTCTTCCTAGGCTATCTATCCCTCGCTGAGTCCTAGGGAAAAACCAAACCTGGAGGGTAAATGGATTAAGAAAGAAATACGAGATCATGAAGTAGGTGTCTTCTCACCATACCCGCCTAGTTTGGTCCCTTGTACTTCATCAGGAAGCCGGGTTTGTGCTAATCTAATCCGAGACAGAGTACTCCATATCAAGAATTTTGTCGTATTTGTCTCTGTCATATGAAGTAGTTAAAAATAATGGTCATCTTCACGCCATCTTTTGTTATTCCATTCCAAGTTGTTTTCTACTTCTTCAAATATGCACGCCTCATATCGTAGGATGTCACCATTTCGTCGGTTTGTAGACTAGGAGTATGTTTGGGTTTGGTAACTTCGTATTTCGATTGAGAGTGTCTGTCAACGTTGCCTCGGTCTACCTCGATGGCTTCTCTCCTCTACTTTTGGCAGCTACTGCAACTGATGCGAGGTGTTTTCTCATAGAATGAGAATACCGGCATATGTTGCTTCCATAACTTTGTCATTCTATAGTTATTTCTTTCGAAATATGTTTTTGTACGTAGACTGTTCATGGAGAAGAGCACGCTCTTTTCATGCGGTAAAATGAAATAGGCAAATAAAGAGTATTTGTAAAATCTAGAACTTGTTCAGTGGCAAAAACAGCTAGTTAGCTTGTAATGCTCATATTCAGCGCAACATACACGGTCAATTAGACAAGGTGTTTGCATCACGTCTCGTGATATTGTTACCTGTATCTGCTTCCTCTGCTTGCCGGTAACATGTTCAATTACACGTACATGTGTGTTAGTAGACTGCAAGTAAAATGATACGGTACTGGGATATTGTAACACAAACTACACTCCGTATAGCAGTAGTATCTCGCTATGAATACCTTCATCCATCTTAATACGGATAACCTAACACAATTCAAATTCAATGGCTTTCTTTAAAAACCTCGTAAGTCCGAATACTCTTCCTATCCATTATATTCCTTAAGACTGGTCACGCCTCCCAGGCCCATATTTATATGCAGTCCGAAAGAATAATTTTTGTTCTGGTCATTTTCCTCTGCCTATTTCTAAAGGAAAATGAACCTTAAATACATTATACTGTAGGAGTGTGTAAATTTGCCATGCAATCAACATCCTTACAATTCGATACGTTAAGGTCCATTTTCTTTTAGACGTTAGCAAAGGAAAATGAACACAGCGAAAATTATTCTGATGGACTGTATTCAAATATATGACCGGGAGGCGTGAGCAGTCTTAAGGGATATAATAGGTAGGAAGAACATTTGGACATACGAGGTTTTAAGAGAAAGCCATCGAATTGTTTCTTACAGAGACAAAACACTTTTGAAAGTTTCTTGAGAGAGATGGTCATATCGCAATAATCAAGCTTATTTGACATACTTTTATAAAATATATCGCCTCTTTACTTAGAAGAGATTTAAAGACACTAAAAGTAACTGATTTTATTTTTATAGGAAAAGGAAGAACTCCGAGCTTGGTACGAAAATTCGATTTTCCAAAATCTAAGTTGATAATAATAATATTATTTGTTTTACGTCCCACTAACTACTCTTTTACGGTTTTCGGAGAGACCGAGGTGCCGGAATTTAGTCCCGCAGGAGTTATTTTACGTGCCAGTAAATCTACCGACACGAGGCTGACGTATTTGAGCACCTTCAAACACCACCGGACTGAGCCAGGATCGAACCTGCCAAGCTGGGGTCAGAAGGCCAGCGCCTTAACCGTCTGAGCCACTCAGCCTGGCAAATCTAAGTTATATCGATTGTCAAGATACCCAGGAGGATTCAGTTGGGAATAAAAATTAAAATAGTTTGATTATTTTAAATACACCTGTCCCCTAGATGATAAGAGACCCTATAGTTAATGAAATTATATCAAGGTATAGAAAATCTAATTCAGTGGGTTGAAGTTGCCATCAACGTTATATTCTGTTCAGGAGAAACGAATTCTAGGACGGAAGTATATATAGATCGGTCTGATTCCAGAGCAGATTTGCTGTACGGAAGGGAAAGCTGAGTGGACTCACTATATTTCCTTCACACGTTGTGTGGCAGATATGAAAGTATTGAGATTGATTTCTGGAAAAAATCATGTGAAGCAAAGGCAGGTGGGTAATCGGAATGTAAAGATAAAAGCGATTGGAAGAAGGTAGGTGATAGGCCCCTTTAAACAACAAGCATTATCAGCAAGCAAGCTTAGTTTCAAGCTGATCGTACGGTTAGCAGCGCGCGACTGTGAGCTTGCATGTGGTAGACAGTTGGTTTGAACCGCACTGTTGGAAGCCCTTAAGATGGTTTACCGTGGTTTCCTATTTTCGTACCAAGCAAATGCTGGGGGCGCACCTTAATTAAGGCCACGGCCGACTCTTCCCACTCCTAGGCCTTTCCTATCCCATCGCCGTAAGGCCTACCTGTGTCGGTGCAAACGTAAAGCGAGTTGTTGTATGCTTAAGAGAATAACGCACTCGCCCATAGAAGGTAACGGGAACAGAAGGAGACCAAAGCAGCGATGTTTAGACTCAGTCCTTAATGACTCAAAGATAAGAAGCATGGAACTACTCGAGGCCACAGAGCTAGTTGCAAATAGAGAATTAAATGTATAGCCTACACAGAGGCTCGCAAACTGAGCGATGACAATATAACAGTCAATAATTAAGATGTGTAGGCCTATATGTTTGGGGTTGGAACACTTGCGCGGAATGACATTTGCACGGAGTGACACTTGCACGGAGTGACACATGCACGGAGTAACACTTGCACGGAGTGACATTTGCACGGGGTGACACTTGCACGGAGTGACATTTGCAAGGAGCCCCTAGTTTCATATACTCCGAAATTAAGACACGTAGCCTACAGTACATAATTTTCTTTTGTAATCACGTTAGTGAACATAGATGCAGATTATAAGTAACAGCTAAATGTATACATTGTAAGAGACACTTAGCCGATTTTGCGCCATTTCTAGAAAACACCACGGGAAGTTGTCTCTTTGCGTTTCCCATCTACTGTATATATATAAAATAAGTTTTGTCTGTACATTGCTCAGAATTCAAAAAGGATGGTCTTTCTGTATCAGTCGTGCCCACAGTAACAAGGGAATGCTTTTTTTTACTTTTCCGTAATTTCTGTCTGTCTGTGTGTATGTATGCAGGTTATGTACACGCATCACGAGAAAACGGCTAAAGAAAATTTAATGAAAATTGGTATACAAAGTCGGGTAATAAGTCGCTACAATCTAGGGCATAAATAACTTTATTCACGCTGATTGAAATAGTAGTTTAGGGAAGGCCTAAAATTTAATTCTCAAATATTTATGTTATTAGTGGTTATATCTTAATGAAAATCGGTATGCAAGTCGGCGAATAAGTAGCTATAATCTAGGCTATAAATGACTTTACTCACGCTGAGTGAAATCGTAGTTTAGGGGAAGGCCTACAATGGAACTCTCAAATATTTATGTTATTAATGGTCCTATTTTAATGGAAATCGGTATTCAAAGTCGGGGAATAAGTCGCCTACCATCTAGGCCATAAACAATTGTATTCACGCTGAATGAAATGGTAGTTTAGGGGTCGGCCTAAAATTTAATTCCCAAATAATTATATTATTAGTGGTCGTATCGATAAATACTTAAGTCGGAGAATAAGGAACTAGAGTCTACGCCATAAATTATTTTATAAGACGCCCTAATATAACAGAGTCGAAAGAGAATTAATGTGAAGGCCTACAGTATAGAAAGCTCATAAAATTGATCAACAATAACATTACATAGACCATTGTTTGCTGTGATGTGCTTTGTATTCTGTTGCCACTCATCTCCGATAGATAGGATTACTGCTGCGTAACGAGTATTTTTTAAAATTGGCCTTACGTCACACCGACACAGTTAACTGTTATGGCGACGATGGGATAGGAAAGGGCTGTGGGTGTGAAGGAAGTGGCCTTAATTATGGTACACCCCCCCCCAGGCAGTTGCCTGGTGTGAAAATGGAAATCCACGGGATATCTTCTTCAGGGCTGCCGGCAGTGAGGTTCGAATGCACTATCTCCCGGATGCGAGCTCACAGCTACGTGCCCTGACAACACGGCCAACTCGCCCGGTCGTACCGAGTGTAATAAACAGCCTGCCTGGATATTGGAGGGAGTTGGTTGGGGAGTTTTACTCTCTTCTTTAGCATGCCATTCCTCTGTTTTATAAATTTTCCGGTACTACTGACACGTTAACACACTGGTTCATCATATCATTGGAGCTATTCAATCCCTACTCCGAGGCACTGATTGGAATGAGCAGTGTGCACATTTAACGGAATAACGGCAGAGAAGTGTTCATGACTCTCTGCGGCCTGGTCATTCCAGCTCTGGAACTTTGGACTGTTAGATCGGTACCGTAGTACTGTTCGTTAAAAGTGTGAAAATGTGCGGTTTTTCATTTGATCGAGTATTTTATGTGATAACATTGCTTTTAATCGCTACATTCCTACTGACGTTTTCGTGATGACCTATACTGACTTTAGTGAGATAAACCACAAAGTCAGTCTGAGAAACCCGCAGAGAAGCACGGGTACATCAGGTAGTATATATACATATTTAGGTAAATTTGTCAATTTTTTTCCTTTTTAATGATGATACAAAATATTTAGATGATTATCCAGTGACTTTTTTCAAGTCGCATGAATTTAACGATTAATTTTTAGATGGCTTGATTCATTTAGTGCATCTATAAGCAGTAACACATTTGACATTACTCTACAAGAAGAAACAGGAGAACGATACAACCATCCAGTTTAGGTTAAGTTACAAGCGGGAGGTCACTGCATGACCTTGGACTGCTACCAATTACACTATTATGCTTTTCCCACAGGTGTTGGCTCATAGCCTACTTCTGTCGAATTATTCAAAGGAATCTGTTCAAGGCTTAATGACGCCATCCAACGGACGAATCTCCATAAACAGTGACAGTGACCCTCACTCCATAGGAACACTGCGTAGAAGTTTCAAACTGAATGCAGGCGTTTAGCACGCAATCGAGTGATTAGGAATTGTATGGCACAACCTCTCCCACCCTGCCAGTCAAAATTCGGATGGTGACCTTTTCTTTTTTTTTTTTTTTTTGAACAAAGGGAACTCAAACCGACTAACCACAGTTTCAGACCGTATAGACTTGATGCCTTAACGATGCAGGCCAACAGGCGTGTTCTGACTAATAGCCCGATTCGTATACCGCAATGATGCGGTTCTGTTCGGTGTAAGATTATCTATTCAATCACAAACACAGAATGGATTTGAATTTACATTCAGAAGTCAATATGCATAAAATTAAGAAATTGTAATAATAGTAATGGTATTGGCTTTACGTCCCAATATCTACTTTTACGGTTTTCGCAGACGCCGAGGTGCCGGAATTTAGACCCGCAGGAGTTCTTTCACGTGCCACTAAACATACTGACACGAGACTGACGTATTTAAGCACCCTGAAATACCACAGGACTGAGCCAGGATCGAAACTGCTAAGTTGGGGTCAGAAGGGCAGCACCTCAACCGTCCGAGCCACTTAGCCCGGCAAGAAATTCTCTCGTTTTAAATACTGAAAAATGTTGTTCTAATGATCATTGTGGTACCATCGTCTCGGGCACCAGAGAGAATTTTCTCATTGTTTCGCACATGAAGTTTCGAAATTGATATTTAGACCGTCAAATCACAGATACTCAAATACAGAAAAATCATGATACAACGATACTTCGCGGACAAAAACTACTTTTGCAGAGGGAATTATCGTTATAAAGAGGGATTTAGAAGAAAGGGTTCTCATGTCAATTGGAGAAAAAATCTGAAAATTGAATTACATTATCCAGCTGCCACAACACATCATTTAACTCATATATATACAGACAGGTGTTCGTGCAATATTTTCACGAATCTTATAGAACTCACTCTACATTGTAGTTTGTTGTAATTTTTTATAACCTAGTATGAACAGGATATCAGTGAACAGGAAACGAAGTTTTTTATGTTCTGCATGAAGTAAAACTAAATTAAAACCTTATAATTCTCGTCGAAATTTTTAAGTTTTTTCCAAACATTACGTAACTACAGTCCGGAGCAAACACAGAAATGGGAAGCACATGTGCCACAATCAGCATCATACAGTGCACACAAATGTTAAACATCACCATCTTGCTCAGTCTTTACATAATATGAAATCGTTGTCTTTTGATTTCACCGTAGTTTGTTGCAAATTAAGTTCACAGACCTTCATTACCAAAGAGTACGTGCGCTTGCTATAATTTCACTTATACTTTTTAGTTGTCTATTTGAGAATAAATTGATACAACAGTCCTTCGAATCGGTCGACACGTCCACTCGCTACGGTGCTCCGAAGTGTACTGAGAGCGCGTAATCAAGCACGATGCCCCTGCGGAGAGAGATTGTATCATCGTGCTAAATTAATCATTTTTCACTTATCTGGTGCCTTTACTTACCGAGCAGTACCGTAGTAACGAATGTATCATTCACAGTTTGCCAGGGACACTAAACAGACAGATTTTCGTAACGTCAACTTTCCATTCATGACTGAGGAGTGAGACCTTGTCACATGAAAATAGAACGGCCAATTTACAAGAACGGAACGTGTGGATATGCTGCTTGTATTAGGAGAGAGTCATCGCAATTAACGACAGAAAGTTACGTTTTGTTTTCAGCAGAATGCAGAGAGACAACATCCAGATCGCAGTATGTTCTAGAATGTAGAGAAAAGTTGCGCATTGTGTGGTAACTCGTGCACTGAAAGGTGACATAAGAACATGAGAAGACTATTAGGGTGGGAGAATTTGTTGCTACACAAACTCTTACGAGAACTAGAGCTGCATAACTTACATTAGGAATAAATAATGTTAAAAATTCGTACAATTTTATAATTATAATAATAGTAATGTTATTGGCTTTACGTCCCACTAGCTACTTTTACGGTTTTCGGAGACGCCAAGGTGCCGGGATTTAGACCCGCAGGAGTTCCTTCACGTGCCAGTAAATCTACTGACACGAGACTGATGTATTTAAGCACCCTGAAATACCACCGCCCACGCGGCAACCTGAAAACTGTAACCGAATGACCTTTCCATCCGAGATTTTCAGCAATTGGCTCGCTGAACACGTGCATAGTACCCCCCTGAGCATGAATTTTGTTGTTACTAGAAGTCTAAGTATGCAGTGCTTCATGTTGCTTTGCCTTACCAAATGGCTGGATGTAATCCTCATTGCACTCCTTTATTGAGAGGTGCTTTATTAATTCATCTACACCCTTCTTAGAGAGTGTCCAAAATTAGGAAACTTTCAAACACTAAAATAGCTCTACGTGTTGAACCACATCTCATGCCAGTAACGGCTAATATATCTGGCTGTTGTTATGTCTTCATTCTCATGTGTAAGTATGTGCAAATTTAAAAATCTGAAATTCGATTTGTGAAAATTGGTTCAAGTCTTAAAAGAATATGACTTTCCGGGAGGGAGAGAATTTGGATGACCTATGGATATTAAGTGGAATTTGTCTTACTGGCATGATGAATGGATGAACAGGTAGAGCTACGTTAATCAGAATAGCTCAAATATTCAGTGCCCAGTTGGGCCTTGGATATCGCGAGCATTCAGTGTAATATTCCCAGCTGTCTACAGTTGAAAACCATCTGCGTCCTTCGTTAGGAAATTATTCATATACCGTACACTACATACATAAACAGACAGAGTTGACTTTTTATCGGGGACGAACGAAATGAACTATGTAAATATAAAGTTCTGTTCTCAGAGAGACGAACTATTTAATTAAAACGAAACTTTAACTGGCAATTTCCGAAAATTCTAAGAAGTTATGTTAAAGGCTTCATGACTAAGGATATTAGTTAACAAAAGTTTTAATTTTCTGCTTACTGCTCGACTCTACATCTACTTTAGGATTAATTGACCTAATTTGAATTCAAACACTTAATATACTCTGTATTTATTTCTTTACATAGAAATGGAACAAATCACTGTAATTAAACTATGTTGGTGCTACAATCACTGGTACCCTCTACTAGACTTTTAATGAAGGACGTAGATAGTAAATACTGTATTATAATAAGTACTGTGAGATGGATTATATAATTACACATGCACTATGAGATGGAATATATAATTATATATACAATGAACATACCTCATTCAGTCATTAAGAATTTTGTATCCCATTACCGTAGAAAATAAAGAAAACCATGAATCTGCATGTGCATACTAAAAATAATAAACAATTTCAGTCCATAACGAATTCATCTATTTCAAGGTATTCCTACGCTCGGTGAGATTGATAAAGATTAACTATAACTTAAGCTTGAATCTGAGAATGTTGAACAGTACGTCTGAAATTTTAACTGTTACACATTTATAACTGCCAATGAATATTTTGAACCTGTCTTTTAGATAGTAAAATAACTTTGAACAGGGAGAGTTAAGTTACCTTGAACCCATTGTATGAAATAAAGAAATCCTTTCTAATACACAGCTACGGTAAGGTCCGTTTCCAAAGATATTTGAGGTGACCGTTACCAATTTGTTTTTTGGACTGTGATGTGGCACGTGATCTAGTATTATGATTGTTAACATAACCTTTAGGTCCACATATAATTCGTCCCTGTTCTGCCAAAACGGCGAATGTAACAATGCTCTTCCTATCCATTATTTCCCTTGAGACTGGTCACGCCTTCCAGCCATATATTGATATGCGATCCATCAGAACAATTTTCGTTGAACTCATTTTCCTATGCGCGTGTGTAAAGGTAAATGAACCTTAAATACATCACACTCTAGGAGTGGGTAAATGTCATGTGTGCCATTTCACCGTTCTATAGTTACTATATTTGGAACAAAAATGGCGCTTCGGCTATTAGCGGGTCAGAATAAAAACAATTAACAGCTGTATGAACTGAAGAGATGATAAATTCAACCGGCAATCACAGAAGGAATTCTTTTTTTAGAAGGCAGTGCGAAAGAATGACGAGAGCGGATTATTTAAATCCATTATTGAAAAAAAATCTTCCATTAGAGAAAGGATTCTTAATTGAGCACTACACCAAGAAAGACGGAATCGCGTAAAGAAACCCAGTAATAATTGGAGAGTTTAGTCTACTGTTAGAGATAAGATCAAGTCAACGATAACCCGCCGAACACCAGCTGTATTTGACATATACGTGAGATAAAAGACCAGCTGATAAGAAACGTCAAGTTGGAGCTTCACTACGTCACGGTTGGGCTCGGAACATTTTATTTGCCCGATACTGCATAACATCAAGAGAACTGAAGTAGACGGAACAGAGTGCAATCCTTAAAGCACATAAAATTCATAACGTTTCGGCGAGCAAGGCAGTTTGAAACAAGACGATATTTAGAGTCTTATAGGCAAATTAAGCGGAACAGAAAACAAATATACTGACCACATTAGCATTACTAAGCAGATTACCATGTATAAATCCACTAATGCCTTGTATTATTCTGTCCTTGATGCAATGAAGGCCGTCATGATGTTCTAAGAAGCTGAGGCGAGGACTACTCTGGCTATGGTAACGCTTGACGAGATGGATGATCCAGGAGGATAATAGTCAGCTGTGATGACGAGATGATTCCTTATTACTTAAGCCGAACCAGGGAGCAAGACCTACCATCCCATGACGATCAACAGCGAAATGGAAGTCAGATCCAATAAGCAAAGATAAGTCCCCATTTAAGTCGTATCGTAAGTAGAAAACCTTATTCTTTGGGTTAATGTATAATATTTGTAGTGACATTTTGTGTGCGTAATTAATATACGTGTGTGTGTTCACAAGGAAATAGGTATTCATCCAAAGTTACCGTAAATTCCAAACATAGGCGTTAAAGTACCAGTGAAATGCCGTTCGTAAGTTTGTCAATATGATAGTGGAGAAGTGATTGATATTGTTCATAATCTGTTGTCAGTGAAATATTAGAGTAATATGAGGAACCTAATATTTATATGCATGATGGTTTTGACTAATAGCAAGCGTAAAGATCGTATTTAGGGAGTATTACAAGGAAATTTGATGGCACAATTTTAAGGTTACAGTGTACTATTTATTTGATACTATGACAGTAATGGTAATGAATATATATATGTGCAGGTGATAGTACATATGTTGCGTTTTGATGGAATGAGTGCTTCAATTATAAATGCTACGCGATAATGGAAGTGTTAAATAATGAATATAGTTAGCATATGAATTGCTAGTGTATTTTGATGGTGATAGTTACTGTTATTTAAGGTGTCGGTCATAGTATTTCTTCGAGAAATGGTAGTATGTGTGGGTTGCACATGCTAAGGTGTCGGAGGTGAAACGTACTGTTTCTGATTACTATTTTATTCTCTAATATATATATATACGATACAGTTTAGGATACGATCTTAATGCCATCACTAAAGAATTAATTGAATAAGTAGGATCTTCGAAGAGCCGAGAGATCACTTATGTAAACATTTAGACCTTCACTGACATAACTACGAATGTTTTCATATATTCTCACTTACGGCAAGTCAGCTTACGATTTATTTATTTTCTTTTGGAGCAATATTAGACATCACTGGTAACTTAGACTTTCATATGTGGATTTTAGATGAGGATAGAGTCTTCCTATGTGTCAGTTTTTCCACACATGGTATTTCGTTGGAATATTAATCGTAATATACTTGGAAATGTTATGGTAAGTCATATACGCACTTTAGCTGAAATTTAACCATGAATTAAAGGAATAATTGAATAATTTAGCAATGTAATCCTTACGATGGAAATAATTTGAAGATGCTTACGACTTAAAGTGGACTTAGTTTTGCTTATATGGAGGCTAGTTGGTACAAAATATGAAACATTGAACAAATTGAAACTTCGAATAGAGTAAATACCTAAGGATCAGACAGTAATCCTTTCACACGATTTTTCTACTGTGCGTGGACATTGAGATGAACTGTTTTCAACCGAGTGATATACATTTCTGTAATTGTATGCGAATTTAATTCAGGCAATTGAATTTTGATGATTTCGAGAAGCAACTTAGCTTGATATTCAGAGATTCCAGATCTTAATTAATTAATTAATTAATTGAGTGATTAATTATTGGCCATTTTCTTTGCGTTTTCCTCATTTTCCAATTGAACTTTAATTTGAATTGTATATAGTAGGAATATAGTTTATTTTACTTAGAACTTTCGGATGCATCCAAATAATTCATTCATTACAAACATTATAATAATTATAATTATTGCAATTATCCAACTTTTTCAATTATGTTGAGTAATTTTACTTATTATGTAATTTAATTATTTTTTCTTTCATTTGAATTCCTTGGAAACTACTTAGTTATAATACAATTTTTCGATAGGCTAAGATTATGATTCAGATGAATAAGGCCTAAGTTCATTATTTTATTTATTTATCAGAGGTTTTCCCAAACTTATTTCTTCAAGACAACATCAATATATTTATTGAGAAACTGATTGAATAGGAAACCTGCTATACTGTATAAATGATTTTCAAGGTAATCAACGTTTATTCCAATTCATCCATAAATCAATTTATGAATAAAAGTTGAGTAGAGTAATATTGGATTCTTTCAATGTCTGCTTAGAGTAAGTACTAGATATAAGCTTGGAATGATTAATTTTCATTGCGATCATGATGATATCATGCACAGTGTACTTGACAAGCCACGATAATCTGATTTTTGCGATAAAATTTGGTGTCAAAAATATACGGTAACCGACTAATAGCGTGTTGAAGACGTTCATCTACGTAGGTTGGTATTTACCGTAGGCCGTCGGTGTTTCTTTCTCACGCGGAACTCACAACCCAAGAATATTCGGCAGATGAAAGTATTATCTAGAGCTAGTCTGGAAACTCGTGTAATCAACCTGGACGCGGGATGGTGCATGTAGTTAATTGGCTGCCCAACTGCGGGGCAATTCAAGAGAAAGACACCGTGGCAGTAAAGGGTCGCCAAAACTTGTAGTTAAATTGGTGCCATGCGAAATGAGGTAAAGGTGTACACGAATGGTCGCCAATTGTAGATAAATTGTCGCCCATACGTGTAGCAAATAGAGAAAGACACCGTGGGAGTAATCTGTGGCAAATATAGGAGGACACTGTGGAGCAAAATGTTGCTAAAACATGTAGTAATTGATGCCGCATTAGTGGAATAATTCAAGAGAAAAACACCGTGGGAGAGAGATGTTGGTTATCAAACCATATTCATATGATGCTACGTCATATTCAGAATGAAGAGAAAGATATTAAGGTCAAGAAATGGAGTTGTTGAGTATTGTAGAATTACACAAACATGTGGCAATTTCTAATTTTACTGAGAGAGCCTTGATAAGAAGGAAAGGTATATTTTAGGAGTTAATTCACAGAGGATTTTGAATGTATGGACCAGATAATGGAGTGAAAATGGAGGTATCATGCAAAATTTAGTCATATCTGATAAAAAAATTGTCGTTTGACCAGATATTATATTGGGATCGAAGGAAGCACAGCAGAACAGTGGACTGTGAAATCGAATAGATGCCCAGTAATAATAATAATCAGAAGTAAAAGGGGAGAGAAACGGATGGATGAGAGGAAGAAAATATTTCAGGATGGCTGGAAATAATCGAATTTCTGTCCAGAGGAAGCTGAAGTAGAATATGAGGACTTTATAATTGTAAATATAAAACATTGTAAGTGAATGTAAGGGATGTTACTAACATGTTGGTCACCATTTATTATGAAATAACTTAGATATAGGAAGTAGATGATAAGTTGAGTTATTTGAATTTTTTTTTAATTATTTAGGCCAGAATTAGGATTTGGAATCTTAGTCATTAAGGTAAATGTTTCATATTTTGTGGAGTAATTGGGTCATCCTCGTAAGCAAAGCCTAGTCAGAGTAGTTAAGCCTATATTTAAGCATTGTATCAGTACAGTTGAGTGAGTAAGGATAAGAATATTTGTGAATATTGAACTATAGAGGAATTAGGGCAGAATTAGAGTATTTTCTGAAATAATAGAGAATTCGGAGATAATACGTAAAAGTAAAGATGTCAACATTGAGTCAATTAAAAGCACAATTTGAAGAGTACCAGAGAGTACAGGAGGAGAAGCAAGAAAAATACCAGAAAGAGCAGAAAGAAGAGCGACAGGGAATGTTGCAAGCCATAAAGCAAATAATGGAAGAAAACCGAAAGCGCGATAAGGAAGAACAGGAAGAGAAGGAGAGAAAACAGAAGGAAGAACAGGAAGAGAAGGAGAGGAAGCAAGAAGAAAAACATAAACAAATGATGGAAGAAATTATTAATAAACAGGAAGAAAAGGAGAAGAGGCAAGAAGAAAAACATAAGCAAATAATGGAAGAAATTATTAATAAACAGGAAGAAAAGGAGAAGAAGCAAGAAGAGAAGCAGAAGCAGATGATGGAGGAGATGAAGCAAATTGCGAGAATGGAGGAGAGACAAAGAAAAAGAAGAAAAATGGAAACCAAGATAGTTCAAGCAGAAATTTGGCAGATGCAGAATCATGTAAACATGCATAAGGCAGATTTGCAAGAAGAAGAGAAAGAAATTCATTTACTTGAGGCTAGCACAGTACTGACCAAACGATTCATAAGAAAACCGAAGGTTACTTCAAAGAAATGGCAAGCAAATACGTATGAAGAGAAAGAACCATGTTCAAAGGTGAAAACGAAAGCAAGAAGAGAAGAAGACGAACGAAAGTGGACGTCAAGATTACCGGACGGAAGGAGAAGAATGTTAACTTATCTATAGAAAGACAAGGAGAATGTTGAAAACGCAATGAAAAATTCCAAAATTCATAGTTATTACACGAGTAGACTCGTGGGAAATCAATCCTTATATTAGTAAAGAAGCCAGCAATCTCAAACGTATCCACTAAAGTATTTGCAAAGTTCATACATTTATTCGATGGACCATTTGTTATACATCGGTCATTTGGAAACAACGCTTATGAAGTTCACGATCTGAATGGTAGAAGTAAAGGAATACACAATGCGGCAAATATTAAGTTATATTACAAGGAACAAAGGAATTAGGATCCATCAAATGACGTAGTTAAATAAGGAATGAGAAGTGGAATGGCTTATGAGAAGAACGAACTAATCCAATTAAAAAAAAAAACTTACAGTAATGCTCTCAAAATTTTAACTATGAACAGTGAAAAGTCCCATTATGATCTTAGAAATATATAGGATAAATATATAGCAAGCAATATATTTAAGTCAACGTGGGAGGAGTAAATGTGCCATTTCACCGTTCTATACTTACTATATTTGGAACAAAAATGGCGCTTCGGCTATTAGCGGGTCAGAATAAAAACAATTAACAGCTGTATGAACTGAAGAGATGATAAATTCAACCGGCAATCACAGAAGGAATTCTTTTTTTAGAAGGCAGTGCGAAAGAATGACGAGAGCGGATTATTTAAATCCATTATTGAAAAAAAATCTTCCAAGAGAAAGGATTCTTAATTGAGCACTACACCAAGAAAGACGGAATCGCGTAAAGAAACCCAGTAATAATTGGAGAGTTTAGTCTACTGTTAGAGATAAGATCAAGTCAACGATAACCCGCCGAACACCAGCTGTATTTGACATATACGTGAGATAAAAGACCAGCTGATAAGAAACGTCAAGTTGGAGCTTCACTACGTCACGGTTGGGCTCGGAACATTTTATTTGCCCGATACTGCATAACATCAAGAGAACTGAAGTAGACGGAACAGAGTGCAATCCTTAAAGCACATAAAATTCATAACGTTTCGGCGAGCAAGGCAGTTTGAAACAAGACGATATTTAGAGTCTTATAGGCAAATTAAGCGGAACAGAAAACAAATATACTGACCACATTAGCATTACTAAGCAGATTACCATGTATAAATCCACTAATGCCTTGTATTATTCTGTCCTTGATGCAATGAAGGCCGTCATGATGTTCTAAGAAGCTGAGGCGAGGACTACTCTGGCTATGGTAACGCTTGACGAGATGGATGATCCAGGAGGATAATAGTCAGCTGTGATGACGAGATGATTCCTTATTACTTAAGCCGAACCAGGGAGCAAGACCTACCATCCCATGACGATCAACAGCGAAATGGAAGTCAGATCCAATAAGCAAAGATAAGTCCCCATTTAAGTCGTATCGTAAGTAGAAAACCTTATTCTTTGGGTTAATGTATAATATTTGTAGTGACATTTTGTGTGCGTAATTAATATACGTGTGTGTGTTCACAAGGAAATAGGTATTCATCCAAAGTTACCGTAAATTCCAAACATAGGCGTTAAAGTACCAGTGAAATGCCGTTCGTAAGTTTGTCAATATGATAGTGGAGAAGTGATTGATATTGTTCATAATCTGTTGTCAGTGAAATATTAGAGTAATATGAGGAACCTAATATTTATATGCATGATGGTTTTGACTAATAGCAAGCGTAAAGATCGTATTTAGGGAGTATTACAAGGAAATTTGATGGCACAATTTTAAGGTTACAGTGTACTATTTATTTGATACTATGACAGTAATGGTAATGAATATATATATGTGCAGGTGATAGTACATATGTTGTGTTTTGATGGAATGAGTGCTTCAATTATAAATGCTACGCGATAATGGAAGTGTTAAATAATGAATATAGTTAGCATATGAATTGCTAGTGTATTTTGATGGTGATAGTTACTGTTATTTAAGGTGTCGGTCATAGTATTTCTTCGAGAAATGGTAGTATGTGTGGGTTGCACATGCTAAGGTGTCGGAGGTGAAACGTACTGTTTCTGATTACTATTTTATTCTCTAATATATATATACGATACAGTTTAGGATACGATCTTAATGCCATCACTAAAGAATTAATTGAATAAGTAGGATCTTCGAAGAGCCGAGAGATCACTTATGTAAACATTTAGACCTTCACTGACATAACTACGAATGTTTTCATATATTCTCACTTACGGCAAGTCAGCTTACGATTTATTTATTTTCTTTTGGAGCAATATTAGACATCACTGGTAACTTAGACTTTCATATGTGGATTTTAGATGAGGATAGAGTCTTCCTATGTGTCAGTTTTTCCACACATGGTATTTCGTTGGAATATTAATCGTAATATACTTGGAAATGTTATGGTAAGTCATATACGCACTTTACCTGAAATTTAACCATGAATTAAAGGAATAATTGAATAATTTAGCAATGTAATCCTTACGATGGAAATAATTTGAAGATGCTTACGACTTAAAGTGGACTTAGTTTTGCTTATATGGAGGCTAGTTGGTACAAAATATGAAACATTGAACAAATTGAAACTTCGAATAGAGTAAATACCTAAGGATCAGACAGTAATCCTTTCACACGATTTTTCTACTGTGCGTGGACATTGAGATGAACTGTTTTCAACCGAGTGATATACATTTCTGTAATTGTATGCGAATTTAATTCAGGCAATTGAATTTTGATGATTTCGAGAAGCAACTTAGCTTGATATTCAGAGATTCCAGATCTTAATTAATTAATTAATTAATTGAGTGATTAATTATTGGCCATTTTCTTTGCGTTTTCCTCATTTTCCAATTGAACTTTAATTTGAATTGTATATAGTAGGAATATAGTTTATTTTACTTAGAACTTTCGGATGCATCCAAATAATTCATTCATTACAAACATTATAATAATTATAATTATTGCAATTATCCAACTTTTTCAATTATGTTGAGTAATTTTACTTATTATGTAATTTAATTATTTTTTCTTTCATTTGAATTCCTTGGAAACTACTTAGTTATAATACAATTTTTCGATAGGCTAAGATTATGATTCAGATGAATAAGGCCTAAGTTCATTATTTTATTTATTTATCAGAGGTTTTCCCAAACTTATTTCTTCAAGACAACATCAATATATTTATTGAGAAACTGATTGAATAGGAAACCTGCTATACTGTATAAATGATTTTCAAGGTAATCAACGTTTATTCCAATTCATCCATAAATCAATTTATGAATAAAAGTTGAGTAGAGTAATATTGGATTCTTTCAATGTCTGCTTAGAGTAAGTACTAGATATAAGCTTGGAATGATTAATTTTCATTGCGATCATGATGATATCATGTACAGTGTACTTGACAAGCCACGATAATCTGATTTGCGATAAAATTTGGTGTCAAAAATATACGGTAACCGACTAATAGCGTGTTGAAAACGTTCATCTACGTAGGTTGGTATTTACCGTAGGCCGTCGGTGTTTCTTTCTCACGCGGAACTCACAACCCAAGAATATTCGGCAGATGAAAGTATTATCTAGAGCTAGTCTGGAAACTCGTGTAATCAACCTGGACGCGGGATGGTGCATGTAGTTAATTGGCTGCCCAACTGCGGGGCAATTCAAGAGAAAGACACCGTGGCAGTAAAGGGTCGCCAAAACATGTAGTTAAATTGGTGCCATGCGAAATGAGGTAAAGGTGTACACGAATGGTCGCCAATTGTAGATAAATTGTCGCCCATACGTGTAGCAAATAGAGAAAGACACCGTGGGAGTAATCTGTGGCAAATATAGGAGGACACTGTGGAGCAAAATGTTGCTAAAACATGTAGTAATTGATGCCGCATTAGTGGAATAATTCAAGAGAAAAACACCGTGGGAGAGAGATGTTGGTTATCAAACCATATTCATATGATGCTACGTCATATTCAGAATGAAGAGAAAGATATTAAGGTCAAGAAATGGAGTTGTTGAGTATTGTAGAATTACACAAACATGTGGCAATTTCTAATTTTACTGAGAGAGCCTTGATAAGAAGGAAAGGTATATTTTAGGAGTTAATTCACAGAGGATTTTGAATGTATGGACCAGATAATGGAGTGAAAATGGAGGTATCATGCAAAATTTAGTCATATCTGATAAAAAAATTGTCGTTTGACCAGATATTATATTGGGATCGAAGGAAGCACAGCAGAACAGTGGACTGTGAAATCGAATAGATGCCCAGTAATAATAATAATCAGAAGTAAAAGGGGAGAGAAACGGATGGATGAGAGGAAGAAAATATTTCAGGATGGCTGGAAATAATCGAATTTCTGTCCAGAGGAAGCTGAAGTAGAATATGAGGACTTTATAATTGTAAATATAAAACATTGTAAGTGAATGTAAGGGATGTTACTAACATGTTGGTCACCATTTATTATGAAATAACTTAGATATAGGAAGTAGATGATAAGTTGAGTTATTTGAATTTTTTTTTAATTATTTAGGCCAGAATTAGGATTTGGAATCTTAGTCATTAAGGTAAATGTTTCATATTTTGTGGAGTAATTGGGTCATCCTCGTAAGCAAAGCCTAGTCAGAGTAGTTAAGCCTATATTTAAGCATTGTATCAGTACAGTTGAGTGAGTAAGGATAAGAATATTTGTGAATATTGAACTATAGAGGAATTAGGGCAGAATTAGAGTATTTTCTGAAATAATAGAGAATTCGGAGATAATACGTAAAAGTAAAGATGTCAACATTGAGTCAATTAAAAGCACAATTTGAAGAGTACCAGAGAGTACAGGAGGAGAAGCAAGAAAAATACCAGAAAGAGCAGAAAGAAGAGCGACAGGGAATGTTGCAAGCCATAAAGCAAATAATGGAAGAAAACCGAAAGCGCGATAAGGAAGAACAGGAAGAGAAGGAGAGAAAACAGAAGGAAGAACAGGAAGAGAAGGAGAGGAAGCAAGAAGAAAAACATAAACAAATGATGGAAGAAATTATTAATAAACAGGAAGAAAAGGAGAAGAGGCAAGAAGAAAAACATAAGCAAATAATGGAAGAAATTATTAATAAACAGGAAGAAAAGGAGAAGAAGCAAGAAGAGAAGCAGAAGCAGATGATGGAGGAGATGAAGCAAATTGCGAGAATGGAGGAGAGACAAAGAAAAAGAAGAAAAATGGAAACCAAGATAGTTCAAGCAGAAATTTGGCAGATGCAGAATCATGTAAACATGCATAAGGCAGATTTGCAAGAAGAAGAGAAAGAAATTCATTTACTTGAGGCTAGCACAGTACTGACCAAACGATTCATAAGAAAACCGAAGGTTACTTCAAAGAAATGGCAAGCAAATACGTATGAAGAGAAAGAACCATGTTCAAAGGTGAAAACGAAAGCAAGAAGAGAAGAAGACGAACGAAAGTGGACGTCAAGATTACCGGACGGAAGGAGAAGAATGTTAACTTATCTATAGAAAGACAAGGAGAATGTTGAAAACGCAATGAAAAATTCCAAAATTCATAGTTATTACACGAGTAGACTCGTGGGAAATCAATCCTTATATTAGTAAAGAAGCCAGCAATCTCAAACGTATCCACTAAAGTATTTGCAAAGTTCATACATTTATTCGATGGACCATTTGTTATACATCAGTCATTTGGAAACAACGCTTATGAAGTTCACGATCTGAATGGTAGAAGTAAAGGAATACACAATGCGGCAAATATTAAGTTATATTACAAGGAACAAAGGAATTAGGATCCATCAAATGACGTAGTTAAATAAGGAATGAGAAGTGGAATGGCTTATGAGAAGAACGAACTAATCCAATTAAAAAAAAAAACTTACAGTAATGCTCTCAAAATTTTAACTATGAACAGTGAAAAGTCCCATTATGATCTTAGAAATATATAGGATAAATATATAGCAAGCAATATATTTAAGTCAACGTGGGAGGAGTAAATGTGCCATTTCACCGTTCTATAGTTACTATATTTGGAACAAAAATGGCGCTTCGGCTATTAGCGGGTCAGAATAAAAACAATTAACAGCTGTATGAACTGAAGAGATGATAAATTCAACCGGCAATCACAGAAGGAATTCTTTTTTTAGAAGGCAGTGCGAAAGAATGACGAGAGCGGATTATTTAAATCCATTATTGAAAAAAAATCTTCCATTAGAGAAAGGATTCTTAATTGAGCACTACACCAAGAAAGACGGAATCGCGTAAAGAAACCCAGTAATAATTGGAGAGTTTAGTCTACTGTTAGAGATAAGATCAAGTCAACGATAACCCGCCGAACACCAGCTGTATTTGACATATACGTGAGATAAAAGACCAGCTGATAAGAAACGTCAAGTTGGAGCTTCACTACGTCACGGTTGGGCTCGGAACATTTTATTTGCCCGATACTGCATAACATCAAGAGAACTGAAGTAGACGGAACAGAGTGCAATCCTTAAAGCACATAAAATTCATAACGTTTCGGCGAGCAAGGCAGTTTGAAACAAGACGATATTTAGAGTCTTATAGGCAAATTAAGCGGAACAGAAAACAAATATACTGACCACATTAGCATTACTAAGCAGATTACCATGTATAAATCCACTAATGCCTTGTATTATTCTGTCCTTGATGCAATGAAGGCCGTCATGATGTTCTAAGAAGCTGAGGCGAGGACTACTCTGGCTATGGTAACGCTTGACGAGATGGATGATCCAGGAGGATAATAGTCAGCTGTGATGACGAGATGATTCCTTATTACTTAAGCCGAACCAGGGAGCAAGACCTACCATCCCATGACGATCAACAGCGAAATGGAAGTCAGATCCAATAAGCAAAGATAAGTCCCCATTTAAGTCGTATCGTAAGTAGAAAACCTTATTCTTTGGGTTAATGTATAATATTTGTAGTGACATTTTGTGTGCGTAATTAATATACGTGTGTGTGTTCACAAGGAAATAGGTATTCATCCAAAGTTACCGTAAATTCCAAACATAGGCGTTAAAGTACCAGTGAAATGCCGTTCGTAAGTTTGTCAATATGATAGTGGAGAAGTGATTGATATTGTTCATAATCTGTTGTCAGTGAAATATTAGAGTAATATGAGGAACCTAATATTTATATGCATGATGGTTTTGACTAATAGCAAGCGTAAAGATCGTATTTAGGGAGTATTACAAGGAAATTTGATGGCACAATTTTAAGGTTACAGTGTACTATTTATTTGATACTATGACAGTAATGGTAATGAATATATATATGTGCAGGTGATAGTACATATGTTGTGTTTTGATGGAATGAGTGCTTCAATTATAAATGCTACGCGATAATGGAAGTGTTAAATAATGAATATAGTTAGCATATGAATTGCTAGTGTATTTTGATGGTGATAGTTACTGTTATTTAAGGTGTCGGTCATAGTATTTCTTCGAGAAATGGTAGTATGTGTGGGTTGCACATGCTAAGGTGTCGGAGGTGAAACGTACTGTTTCTGATTACTATTTTATTCTCTAATATATATATACGATACAGTTTAGGATACGATCTTAATGCCATCACTAAAGAATTAATTGAATAAGTAGGATCTTCGAAGAGCCGAGAGATCACTTATGTAAACATTTAGACCTTCACTGACATAACTACGAATGTTTTCATATATTCTCACTTACGGCAAGTCAGCTTACGATTTATTTATTTTCTTTTGGAGCAATATTAGACATCACTGGTAACTTAGACTTTCATATGTGGATTTTAGATGAGGATAGAGTCTTCCTATGTGTCAGTTTTTCCACACATGGTATTTCGTTGGAATATTAATCGTAATATACTTGGAAATGTTATGGTAAGTCATATACGCACTTTACCTGAAATTTAACCATGAATTAAAGGAATAATTGAATAATTTAGCAATGTAATCCTTACGATGGAAATAATTTGAAGATGCTTACGACTTAAAGTGGACTTAGTTTTGCTTATATGGAGGCTAGTTGGTACAAAATATGAAACATTGAACAAATTGAAACTTCGAATAGAGTAAATACCTAAGGATCAGACAGTAATCCTTTCACACGATTTTTCTACTGTGCGTGGACATTGAGATGAACTGTTTTCAACCGAGTGATATACATTTCTGTAATTGTATGCGAATTTAATTCTGGCAATTGAATTTTGATGATTTCGAGAAGCAACTTAGCTTGATATTCAGAGATTCCAGATCTTAATTAATTAATTAATTAATTGAGTGATTAATTATTGGCCATTTTCTTTGCGTTTTCCTCATTTTCCAATTGAACTTTAATTTGAATTGTATATAGTAGGAATATAGTTTATTTTACTTAGAACTTTCGGATGCATCCAAATAATTCATTCATTACAAACATTATAGTAATTATAATTATTGCAATTATCCAACTTTTTCAATTATGTTGAGTAATTTTACTTATTATGTAATTTAATTATTTTTTCTTTCATTTGAATTCCTTGGAAACTACTTAGTTATAATACAATTTTTCGATAGGCTAAGATTATGATTCAGATGAATAAGGCCTAAGTTCATTATTTTATTTATTTATCAGAGGTTTTCCCAAACTTATTTCTTCAAGACAACATCAATATATTTATTGAGAAACTGATTGAATAGGAAACCTGCTATACTGTATAAATGATTTTCAAGGTAATCAACGTTTATTCCAATTCATCCATAAATCAATTTATGAATAAAAGTTGAGTAGAGTAATATTGGATTCTTTCAATGTCTGCTTAGAGTAAGTACTAGATATAAGCTTGGAATGATTAATTTTCATTGCGATCATGATGATATCATGTACAGTGTACTTGACAAGCCACGATAATCTGATTTTTGCGATAAAATTTGGTGTCAAAAATATACGGTAACCGACTAATAGCGTGTTGAAGACGTTCATCTACGTAGGTTGGTATTTACCGTAGGCCGTCGGTGTTTCTTTCTCACGCGGAACTCACAACCCAAGAATATTCGGCAGATGAAAGTATTATCTAGAGCTAGTCTGGAAACTCGTGTAATCAACCTGGACGCGGGATGGTGCACATGCAAACATACATTCTTTCAGTATGGTACAGTAAGGGTCCAATTACCTTTACACAGGCACATAGGAAAATGAACTCAACGGAAATTATTCTGATGGACCGAATATCAGTACGTGGCTGGAAGGCGTGACCAGTCTTAAGGGAAATAATGGATAGGAAGAGCATTGTAACATTCGCCGTTTTGGCAGAACAGGGACGATATCGTCCCTTAAGAAACAGTATCGCGTATCTGACAATGCTCTTCCTATCCATTATGCTCCTTAAGACTGACCACGCCTCTCAGCCACATATGGGTATGGAGTCCATCAGAAAAATTATCGCCGATTTCATATTCCTATTCGCGTCTGTAATGGAAAATGAACGTTACTGTACCGAAATGTAGAAATGTATGTTTGCATGACATAACCCCCTCCTAGAGAATGATGTATTTAAGGCTCAATTTTCTTTATGCAAGCGCGTAGGAAAATGAAGTCAGCGAATTTTTTCTAATGGACTGTATATAAATATGTGGCACGGAGGCGTGACCATACGTAAGGAAAATATTGGACAGGAACAGCATTGTCAGATACGCGGTATTGTTTCTTAAGGGACGGTGTATGTGAAAGGGAAAATAATAAATTCCCTTCTGGTCAATTTTCCCGTGACTACTGACTTGTTGTAAATTTTAATTGACCACGTCCGTAGTATAACAATTACCTTTTTATAAGCCGTCATTGGACAACCCGGTTCGATTTTTGGTATAGCTAGAAATTAATTTAAAATTGGCAGGAGGACTTGTACGTGGTTAAAATACACAGTTGCTCAAAATGGATGAGCTGATGGTACAGTGTACGGTCCTCACAGGTATACATTACACAGGAACAACTCAAACTAAAGATATAATTTTCGTTATAGGTGTCCACATGGTTAGTATCTATGTGGGAGATTAATTATTTTATTATAATAATTATTATAATTATCTGAGAAGGTATATAATGCGAGAAAGTTACAATACCATGTGTTCATTCTTCTTGTCTTTGAGCGATTGTACATGCAGCTCACCTCATTGGGGGTGTGCCTGCAGGGAACAGCTCCACCTCGGGGCCTCCATTAGAAATGTGACACAAAAGAGTTGCACTACCTCGAGGAATACGAGAACACGAGTTAACCTCGCTAATTCTAATCTTCACCTTGGAATTTTAGTACTTCACACGGCGTTTTCATGACCATTCCTGAATCTATTATCCTGAAAATATAATTTTGCCAATAATACATTTCCGAATTAAATTTATATGTTTGCCTGCTGTTTCTTTGCATTAGTCCTAAATTACCCTCGGTATTTAATCTTTCTAACAAGGCTTCTGTTTCAGATTTCTAATTTCTAAGTTCAAAACCTGATATGTATATGATAAGATGGTGTTTACCTTTCGAAATTTATTCGCATTTATTATTATTAGTATCATTATTATTATTATTATTATTATTATTATTATTATTATTATTATTATTATTATTATTATTATTATTAATTATAATATTACTAACGAATACATTAAAAGTGGGAGACATACCGGTGGCAATACTGACTTACAGTAGCATAAAAACGAAATGAAATTGGTTGGAACGCACATTAATTACTAAAAAAAATACGAAAATAAAAAATCAATAATATAAAATTTAGGCTAGTAAAAGAAATAATATAGAAACGAGAGATTTCATACGACAAAAATTCACGATAGCATATCGTCGCTCGACCGGTAGAAGATTGTATTCCACAAAGCTCTTCCTATCAGTTATTCTCCTTAAGACTGTTCACGCCTCCCAGCCACGTATGGATATGCAGTCCATCAGAGCAAAGGTTGTGTTCATTTTCCTATGCCCAAGTGTAAAGGAAAATGAACCTTACAGTGCCGTACTGTAAGAATGTACGTTTGCATTACGTATTTACGCACTCCTAGTGTACAATGCATGTAAGGTTCATTTTCGTTTAATCGTCGACAAAGGAAAACGAACACAACGGACATTGTTCTGATGGACTGCGTATCCACATGTGGCTGGGAGGCGTGACCAGTCTTAAGGAGAATAATGGATCGGAAGATTATTGTGGGATACAACATTTTACCGGTGAAGCGACGATATGATTAAGAGCAAAGAAGTCGGCACTGTGAAAAACTAAACAGGAAACGACAATTACAAATGACAAACAGTAGAAATCTCATTTTCTACCAGAAAAAAATGGGAAAGATTTTGGTAGGGATCTCTCTGAAATACCGTCTCTGAAATAATGAAATTATGATGTGCAAGACCAGAGTAAAATACTTTGGAAGATAATTATGGTCTCTAAAGTGGATATGGATTGGTGGTATTAAGAGAAAAGATGAAAATGAAGAAGAAAGATGACAATGAAAAGTGCAAACATTTCCAAAACTGTTCGTTTATTCAGACGTGTCTGTTCCCCCATCAGGGTAGAAGATGCAGAACAACTGAAAAATATCTGATGTGCACTCTATAAGAAAGTTTTAGTGCCACTGCTTACAAACGTCCATCTATTTACAAGCCTTTTTAAAAGTAGAAAATTGACCAAAGAGTCTACGAATGCAATTATCAATACAGGTGAGTATTTATGCAACGAGAGAAGGAGACTAGTCATATGCGAGACTTCACTATGATCAGGCAGAGATTCAGAAACCAGGTGTTGCATTGCAAAACTTTCCCAAGAGCAGACGTGGACTCTGACCACAACTTGGTGGTCATGAAATGCCATCTGAAGCCGAAGAAATTAAAGAAAGGAAAGAATGCAAAAAGACAAGTTGAAAGAAAAGAGTGTGAGGGATTGTTTCAAGGAACATGTTGCAAATGGAGTAAATGGAAAGGCTGAAGGAAACACAATAGAGGAAGAGTGGATAGTCATGAAAAATGAAGTCAGCAGGGCTGCTGAAGAAATGTTAGGAAGGAAGAAAAGATCAACTAAGAATCAGTGGATAACTCAGGAGATATTAGCCCTGATAGATAAACGACGAAAATACAAGAATGCTAGAAATGAAGAGGTCAGAAAAGAATACAGGCGATCGAAGAATGAAGTGGATAGAAAGTGCAAGGTAGCTAAGGAAGAATGGCTGAAGGAGAAATGCAAGGTTGTCGAAGATAGTGCTGTATGGTCTTGCGAAAGATAGATGCTGCATACAGGAAAATCAAGGAAGCCTTTGGAGAAAGGAAATCCAGGTGTATGAATATTAAGAGCACAAATGGAAAGCCACTTCTATGGAAAGAAGACAAAGCAGAAAGATGGCAAGAACATATCCAACAGTTGTATCAAGGTGAAGATGCAGATAATTTAGTACTGGAACTAGAAGAGGCCGTTGATGCTGATGAAATGGGAGACCCAATTTTGAGGTCAGAGTTTGACAGAACTATGAGTGACCTAAATAAGAACAAGGCACCTGGAATTGATGATATTCCCTCTGAATTACTGTCTGCCTTGGGAGAAACCAGCATGGCAAAGTTATTCCATTTAGTGTTTAAGATGTATGAGACAGGAGAAGTCCCATCCGATTTTCGGTAGAATGTTGTTATACCTATTCCCAAGAAAGCCGGTGCTGACAGGTGTGAAAACTACCGCACCATTAGTTTAGTATCTCATGCCTGCAAAATTTTAACACGTATTATTTACAGAAGAATGGAAAAAGAAGTTGAAGCTGAGTTGGGAGAAGATTAATTTGGCTTCAGAAGAAATGTAGGAACACGTGAAGCAATCCTGACTTTACGTATGTTCTTAGAGGATCGAATCAAGAAGGACAAGCCCACGTACATGGCATTCGTAGATCTAGAAAAGGCATTCGATAATATTGTTTGGATAAAGCTATTAAAGATTCTGAAGATGATTTGGATCAGATACCGAGAACGAAGAATTATCTACAATCTGTATAAAAATCAGTGTGCACTGATAAGAATTGAGGACTTTGAAAAAGAAGCAGCAATCCAGAAAGGAGTGAGGCAAGGCTGCAGTTTCCTCACCCCCTCCCTACTTTTCAATGTTTAAAAAGAACAGGCAGTAAAGGAAATCAATGAGGAATTTGGAAAGGAAATCATAATCCAAGGAGAGGAAATCAAATCCTTGAGATTTGCCGATGCTATTGTTATTTTATCTGAGACTGCAGAAGATCTCGAGAAGCTGCTGAATGGTATAAACGAAGTCTTGTGTAAGGACTACAAGATTAAAATAAATAAGTCCAAAACAAAGGTAATGGAGTGCAGTCGAACGAAGGCAGGTGATGCAGGAAATATTCAATTAGGAAATGAAGTCTTGCAGGAAGTAGATCAACATTGTTGCTTGGGTAGTGAAATAACTAACGTTGGCAGAAGTAAGGAGGATATAAAATGCAGATTAGCGCAAGCAAGGAAGAGCTTTCTTAAGAAAAGAAATTTGCTCACTTCTAACATTGATATAGGAATTAGAAAGATGTTCTTGAAGACTGACGTGTGGAGCGTGGTATTGTATGGAAGTGAAACATGGACGATAACTAGATCAGAAAGAAAGAGAATTGAATAATTTTAAATGTAGTGTTACAGAAGAATGCTGAAGGTGAGATGGATAGATCGAATCACAAATTAAGAGGTACTGAATCGAATTGGCGAGAGGAGATCGATTTTGCTAAATTTAACGATAAGAAGAGATAGAATGATAGGACACATCTTAAGACACCCAGAACTTGTTCAGTTGGTTTTTGAAGGAAGTGTAGGTTGTAACAACGGTAGGGGTAAACCAAGGTATGAATACGACAAGCAGATTAGAGCAGATGTAGGATGCTGTAGTTACGTAGAAATGAAAAGGCTAGCAAAGGATAGGGTTGAATGGAGTGCTGCATCAAACCAGTATATGGACTGATGACTCAAACAACAATAATAACAACATTATTATTATTATTATTATTATTATTATTATTATTATTATTATTATTATTATTATTATTATTATTATTATTATTATTATTATTATTATTATTATTATTATTATTATTATTATTATTATTATACAAATTTCATTCCCTACCCTGATGTGGTGGGGTGAGCCACTTAAACTGCAACACTCTCTATCTGACCAAGAGATACGGGCGTGTTGAAGAGATGTGATGGAGGAGGGCGGTGGGAGGAGGCTGTGAAAAATGAAGATGTTAAAGGAATAAATGGGCTTCTTAGCTAGTTTTCTTTGTAGTACATAATACAAAATTTGAATCTGGATTTATAGTGCACAAGAAACACAGAAATGAATAGAAAAGATAATATACAGCAAATTAGTTGAGGTGAATTACCAATCGCTATTTTATACTCCAAGAGCAACACCTTGTTTATAACCAAATCTTCTACGAATATTTTGATAACACCTAGAAACACACACTCTTTACAAGAAGGACCTGGTAACGAGATGCGCATCCCTGGCATGAAAATATTGATGAACACCTCTTATAGTGTTATCGGCAATTACTAAATTATCCAATACCGGTATTGTGGAATATAGCTTTTGGAAACACTATATTCAGATCCATGATCGTTAGTTCGCAACTATGGCGATAGATGGCAGGCATGACATCCTAATTCAACATATGGTCTGTGTGCACATTTAAGCTCAAAATCAATACCCTAGAAGACTAGAAACGAGTTCAGTTTTTTTAATATAAAAATTAACATGAACATAAGCGCATTTACTCTAAATACAGGTTTTTTGATTCTGCAGTTTGTGAAATTTATCTGGCAAGTAAATGCGTGAATTTTGGTTAATATTTAGTTGAGCGTGTTGTCTGTGTAAATTCAGGTCGTTCTGCGTTGAGGTTCACACATATCTGCTATGGTTAGTTGGAAATCGATAGTTTCAATAACATCAGTACTTTAGTGAATGTGTCTATCGTAACATATCGTCGCTGGAAAGGTAAAAGTTTGTATTCCACAAAGCTCTTCCTATCAATTATTCTCCTTAAGACTGGTCACGCCTCCCAGCCACGTATGGATATGCAGTCCATCAGAACAAATTTTGTTGTGTTCATTTTCCTATGCCCGTGTGTAAAGGAAAATGAACCTTACAGTACCGTACTGTAGTAATGTACGTTTGCATTACGTATTTACGCACTCCTAGTGTACAATGCATGTAAGGTTCATTTTCGTTTAAGCGTCGACATAGGGAAACGAACACAACGGACATTGTTCTGATGGTCTGCGTATCCATATGTGGCTGGGAGGCGTGGCTAGTCTTAAGGAGAATAATGGATAGGAAGAGTATTGTGGGATACAACGTTTTACCGGTGAAGCGACGATATATTAATATGATACAGTTTCGTTACACGTAATTAGTGTAGTATAGTATGATCGAACAAAAGTATACATTTTATGTGAAGGTATTTGACGTTATTTTATATTTCATGTTTCCCTATATTTTTGTTTTAAACATTGGAATTCTCTGGCCTCTTTGATATAATTCATACGAAATCTGCTTTATATAATTCAAACAAGTATTCCGAAACAAAAGTAAATAGACCACCTACAAATCACATTTGTACTTCTGGGATGAGCTATTTTTTTCCTAGTAGTACCCTTGAGTGGGGACTCAAGAGAGGCATTGGAAGACCCCTGAAGAGATGGCTCGACGACATAAAGCTGTTGGCTGGAATACGCTGGTTCCAAGTGGCTCAAGACCGAAGACGATGGAAGCACATGGAAGAGGCCTATATCCAGCAGTGGATTGAAATAGGCTAGAAAAGAAGAAGAACAAGAAGACCCTTGAGCCTACAACAAATCCTGCACCAAATTTACGGTATTCTTACGTTTCAACGGTTCTAATTACTTAAAGCTACATTTGCAGTAGTTCTCGATGTCATGGAAAATCGGATCAAATTGTCGACTTCCCCCATTCTCTCTCTGCTGGTGGAATACACATGATACATTTTCCACACTAATCCCCAACATGCATGTGAGTGTATTTTGTGGTTTGTTGAGTGATAAATAGAACCCACAAACTCGCATTCACGTGCAGTATTCCCTTACTAACAATGATATATTGAGAAGGGGAACAGTGATGAAATCAGTTCCCCGTAGTCTGAGGTGTATTGGAACGAATACTTCTATAAGACTGTCAGGAAAGTTTACTGTATGCCATATTTATAATATTCTTGGTAGGGTGAGTATATAATTTGGTGTTTAAGGAACGTTTTTGAGGGGTAGGATGAGCTACAAATTTTAGCTTCCAACTGTCTCATATTATTATCAAAATGAGTGAACAGAATTATAAAAAATATGTTAGGTCAATCCAGTTAAAAATATGTCTGTCCCTGAGAACGAACGTTATGCAGAAGTTAAGAGTGAATGAAGGCCTCGTGTTACTCGTACAACATCTGACGTAGGGATGTATCTTCCCGTAAGTGGAAGGCACGCTCCTGAATTGTCCAACAACCTGTAGAAGTCCATGTCGTTCTAGGTGAACTAGGCCTGCATTCTCTACCCCGACTAGATACCTCTAATATAAGGCGAGATCTTTACAAAATAAAAGTATTATTGATGCTCTCCTGGTATTATAAGTTTAATCAAACTAAAACGCACTAAAGGAATGAAAGCTATGAATTCTACTGACGAAATCCAAGAGGACAAAACTATTATTTTGTGAGACATGAACCACGAGATTTACCTTTTTTGCATGCTGTCACCTGAGCAACTCTTACTCACTCCTAACACCTATAGCATTGAACTTCATATCTGGTATCTCATTGCCGGGAGAAATATTTGAGGAGGAAGAGCGATGGCCATCTAACCTCACATAGGCGAGTTCAATCATGACTCAGTCCACTGGTCTTTGAAGTCATCAATCACGACAACCTCGTGCTGGTAGATTTATTGGCCGTAAAGGAACTTCTGCGGAGCAAAATTAACGACCACGGTTTCATAAACCGCAATAAAATAGTCACACAGATGTAAAACAAAACAGTTATACTTTTTATGATTTATTACCTTTTTATTATTCAGTCAACAGCCCGTAGGTCTATATACTTTAGTCCTACAAAATTCTATATTCTTTACGCCTTTCTCGAAAACGCAGTCAAATTCTATTGCCCCTTTCGTCGCATCTATATTAATCTATCCGGATTTATAATCGTTCCGTTGGCAGCTGGCATCACAGTATAACATTTGCATTTGCAATCACGCTATGAGAGAAAGATTTGGCGTAGCACCGATCCAAGGTACACCTTGTGATAGTCATCTACGATGCTTTCGACGTCTGATAACGGGAGGAATCGACAGTACCATGACGGTTTATACTTCAGGAATTGTCGGCATTAGACGAAACGGTCTACCTAAATGCTGATGGTAGATACTCTACGTTAGGATCTGAAGAATATAAACTACGACAAAACGTGGCCAAGGACGGGACCAAACAGAGACAGCGAATCCAAACAGCAGCCCTCGCAACTAGGTGGGACAAATGAAATGAAATGAAATGGCGAATGGCTTTTAGTGCCGGGAGTGTCCGAGGACATGTTCGGCTCGCCGGGTGCAGGTCTTTCTATTTGACGCCCGTAGGCGACCTATACGTCATCATGAGGATGAAATGATGATGAAGACGACACATACCCCCAGCCCCCGTGTCAGAGAAATTAACCAGTGGTAGTTTAAATTCCCGACCCTGCCAAAGGCCAGCACGCTAACCATTTAGCCATAGAGCCGGACGGTGGGACAAATGATGAAGAAAAACAAGAGAAGAAGAGTGTAGGATTAACGTCATTGGACTAACCCAGAATTGAACCAGGGGCATCCCGGTAAGAAGCAGACTCGCTACCCCTACACTATGGAGCTGGCATATTGTCCGCCTAGGAATATTAATACGTAGCTGTCAACATTAAAGTCATAATGTTTATCCTCATAATAGAAAACAAAAGTAGCTTGTGGTTTAAAGGGAATCAGAAACACTGGGACGTGAGATTTCATTTTCTAAATCTTACGTGTATCTTTCAGTATTCGAACTGCGGCTATCTTTATGAAAAACCAATGACAAGGCCAAACGGAAGTCATGTCGCTCTCATTACACTGTTAATAGCTGGCGTAATGTATATTGTTCTAAGTCTTTCTCCATATTTGGAATAATTTCTGCCTACTCTATTAAGAAGAAACCCATACTTTCCAGTGTCGAGTTGGGTTAATGTAACTTAAAAGCTTCTCAGTCTGTGGAACACACAAGTTAAATATGAAGTGGCGTATGACTTTTAGTGCCGGGAGTGTTCGGCTCGCCAGATGTAGGTCTTTCGATTTACCTTCCGTAGGCGACCTGCTTGTCGTGATGAGGATGAAATTATGATGAAGACGACATGTACATACAGTCCCCGTGCCCGCGAAATTAACCAATTATGGTTACAATTCCCGACCACGCCGGGAATCGTACCCGGGCTCCGGTGAACAAAGTCCAGCACGCTAACCATTTAGCCGTGGAGCCGAACAAGTTAAATATAATATTACACTGTAACATACCTGTAGAAACACATAATTAAACAAGGGATAAAATACACACTGTTAAATTAATACTGAATATAATATTTAATTTGAGTGTTCGCCAGTTTGAAATGTTTTTAAGTTACATTTGACGTATTATCGACAAGTATTACTTTCTTTATCAACCTAGCAACAAATGAGTGGATAACCTGATGGCAAGCTTTGAATTTATCTAGAGATTCAGTTCTATGTTTTGCTGCTGAAGGATACCCGTAATTCTTTTTCATTTCTGATTTATAACGACGAATCACGAGCCGTATCTCTATCGACATTTATTGCTCTTCCAGAGTTAACAATTCAGTCACTCTATATGAGAACCGGACAACGCATATGAGATACTTAAAATAAGAATTCATGACGTTGTATTTGGAGAATAAAGTACACTTGCATCTCCCGAACCTAACTGTAAGAGTCACATAAAACTTCAATATTGCTTTTGCCGTGTTCTTGACACAGGCATTTTTGAACCGGAAAAATAAAGAACAATTATTTTTATTTTATTGAATGAGTTATTAAAATGCTCCTGGTAATACCCTGGTAGTATTCTGAACATTAAGTGAATGCTCACATTGTCGTTATTGAAAAATTGGGACTTCAAACGGTTGCATGCTCGTTATTTTTAGTGCGACTATTCATGATTAATCAGATTGGAACGAGCACTACGAGCTCTATGCATAGCATTACAACTAGAATATTCCATATATATATATATATATATATAGGGTGTTAGGTGTATACGTGCAGATATTTATTGTAGCAATAGAGAACGATGTGACGAACCACTATATATCAAACTTTTAGTAATCCTCGGAAGTTATTTTCGAGAGCAAAGGGGTACGATGTTTTTAGAATAGGTAGTATGCCTTGTTCTTGTGAATGAATAGCTTTCCTTTGATAACAGGCAAGCCACGCGCCATCCCTGCCAAACTGGTTTCTGTTCTGTTTATGTTTAAGAGCAAATGCACTACTGTGACAGGTGAGCGCTCCCTATTTAATGCCACGAGATGTTACGTAATATACTTGCCAAACTGGTTTTATGTTTACGAGCAACTGACCTACTGTAACAGCTGAAGGCTACCAGTCTACAACATGTTACGTTACATTATCGCCAGACTGGTTTGTTGTTGTTAGTATTTAGTTTCCGTCTTAGGGGTTTCAGACAACACTAGTTATCGGTTTCGGACCCTGGAGATGTATTGAATTCTCAGCGTTAATACTGGTTCATTGGCTGTTACGTCCTTTAGGGGATAGGGATATCTGTGGTCGTCAGCCCTGTGGTCTAGTGAGTATGGAAATGACCTGAAAACCTGTGTCGGTGCGCGACCTGTACGAGCGTGTGATATAATTATTGGTTGGTATACGCACGCCGGGACGTGAAATGCGGTACGATCCCCGTTGTGCATTGCGTAAAAGTAGAAGAAGGAAGACAGTTCCTTGCGCCAACGAGCAAATGCATGGCATAGGATATCCATATGAGTAGAATCAGAATTGAATTATCGAAGCACATCGAACGTTTTGTTTCAAACGAAAAATGGACATATTATACAACTAAGTAAATTAAACGTACCTACATTTCGTGCTTCCTGCCTGGTTGGGTGGCTAAAACGGTTGAGGTGCCAGCCTTTTGACTCCAACTTCGCATGTTCGAACCTGGCCCCGTGCAGTGGTATTTGAAGGTGCTCAAATACGTCAGCCTCGTGTCGGTATATTTTCTGGTACACCGAGCTCGATAGCTGCAGTCGCTTAAGTGCTACCAGTATCCAGTATTCGGGAGATAGTGGGTTCGTACCCCACTGTCGGTAGCCCTGAAGATGGTTTTCCGTGGTTTCCTATTTTCACACGAGGAAAATGCTGGGGCTGTACCTTAATTAAGGCCATGGTTGCTTCCTTCCCACTCCTAACCCTTACCTGCCCCGTCATCGCTATAATACCTATCTGTGTCGGTGCGACGTAAAGCAACTTGTCATTCGAGCCAAGACACCACTGTGGTTCAGAATATCCTCTGGTGCTTAAACATACGTTCACGGAGGTCATCCGAAGTGGTTACCTCAGTTCGGTATACTTTGTTTCTCATGTCCCCCCAGGCATAACAATCCACTGGAATAAGGGCTGGCCAATTGATAATTCCACATCGTCCTGTCTACCGTTGAGGAAATGTCTGCACCATCGTGTAAAATCCACGGTGTTCGGCGTAGTCGAAGCGACACGTCCTCTGAAAGCTCCAGTAACGTACTGTATCTACTGTACAGGAGCAAGATAACATTAATAAAAAGATGTAACCGACCTCCAACTACACCCATCCTGATATTAATTAGAACCGGTGCTGGAAACTGCCATGTCCTATTGAATGGGGATATTCCACAGCTCATGAGTGGGATATAGTGGGTTCCAACCCCTCTGTCGGCAGCCCTAAAGGTGGTTTACCGTGGTTTTCCATGTTCACACCAGGCAAATGCTGGGGCTGTAACGTCATGAATGCCACGATCGCTTCCTTTCCCGTCCCATCGTCACCATAAGGAAAGCTACACCGATCAAATTTATGCAAGTAAGGTGATTGGTACCGGTCTGAGTGTCTGAGACCGTTGAGGTCCTTATCTTCCGACCTCCAACTTGCAGGTTCAATCTTGGCTCAGTCTGATGATATTTGATGGGGCACACATACGTCAGTCTCGTGTCGTAGAAATACTGGCACGTAAATGAACTGCGATATGAAATTTCGTCACTTCAGCGTCTCAGAAAACGGTATAAATGGTATGTGGGACGTAAAGCAAAATAACGCTAATAAAAAGACGATTGGTCAAAGAAGCAGACTTCCCACTGCATCCATCCAGATATTAATTGAGAGCCGGTGCTAGAGGTTGCCTTGGTATACTAAATGTTAAACACTCCTTCTATAAAAATTGCCTCATGTGTCACTAATACACTTGACAGAAATTCTGGATTGAGTGCTTGATCAATTAACCAGCGGCAGAAATCCACTCTTAAATCATCACCGAGCTTGATAATAGCAGTCGCCAAAGTTCGAACAGTATCCAATATTCGGGATGTACTGGCTTCGAATCCCTCTGTCGGCAGCTTTAAAGATGATTTTCCGTGGTTTTTCATGTTCACACCAGGCAAATGGGAAACCACGGAAAACCATCTTCTGGGCTGCCGACAGTGGGATTCGAACCCATTATCTCCGGGATGCAAGCTCTCAGCCATGCGTCTCTAACCGCACGGCCAACTCGCCCGGTAATAATAATAATAATAATAATAATAATAATAATAATAATAATAATAATAATAACATTTTTTGCTGCCGGGCAGAGTGGCTCAGACGGTTGAGGCGCTGGCCTTCTGACCCCAACTTGGCAGGCTCGATCTTGGCTCAGTCCGGTGGTATTCGAAGATGCTCAAATAAGTCAGCCTCGTGTCGGTAGATTTACTGGCGCCTAAAAAGAACTCCTGCGGGACTAAATTACAGCACCTCAGCGCCTCCAGAAACAGTAAGAGTAGTTAGTGGGACGTAAAGCAAATAACATTACCGGTATTATTATTAACAAGTCATTAGGAGCTGAAAGGCAGGGAAGAAAATAGTAAAATATGCGTGGTGTAGGAGGAAACAAGATGAAATGTACTTCACCCGTGCCTACATCGCTCGCAGTAGTTTACTACAGGATAGTATGCGTAAGACCAGACCAGGTCTCTTTGCGATGAGTCAGGTGTATCTTCGTACTGTGGTTAGCACTAGAGGACAAAGTGTGACAAACAGGTTTTGTGTATAAACATCAAACATGCACATCAACAGACACCCCAAACCAGTACAGTGTAGAATGAGGAACTGCCATGCTGTGTTCAAGGTCAATATCTAGCGTTTTAACAAGCACGTCTTCCGTGTGTTGTGTTCAGCTTGCGCCACGTACAAGGCAATCGCGAACTGAAACTCTAGATTTATAATTTTTGTTACTGGTACTTCAATTTTTCTGCTCGGATTTATGAGAATATCGAACTATCGAGACTCAAAATACTACATCGATTGAGAACTGAACTCCCAACTCAATACGCTGCAGAAATGGTGTAACATCTGACATACCAATGTGAAACACGTAGCAGTTGTTCAAGTGACCTCCCTGGACTACTCTGCAGGCTTCACTTCTCCGTAACCGGCAAGTTGGCCATGCGGTTAGGAGCGCACAGCTGTGAGCTCGCATCCGGGAGATTGGGGCTTCGAACCCCAATGTCGGCAGCCCTGAAGATAGTTTTCCGTGGTTTCCCAAGTTCACACCAGGCATTGCGGGGGTTGAACCTTAATTAAGGCCACGACCACTTTCTTACCATTCCTAGGCCTTTCTTGTCCGATTGTCGCCATAATACCTCTCTGTGTTGGTGCGACGTAAAGCAACTAACAAAAGAAAATCACTTCTCCGAATCCAGTCTTCCGTAATATCCATTGGAGATCTGGCGGGCCAATTGATGGGTCCATGTCGTCCTATTCGCCATAGACCAAAGGACTGATCCAAATGATCACGCAGTAAGCGGCTTATATCAGGTGGTGGACCATCGTGTAAAAACCACATGTTTCGGCGTAGTCGAAACGGAGCGTCCTCTGAAAGCTCTAATAACGTACCTATGAGGAACTCCAGGTAAGATACCCCTATGAACTGTGCAGGTAAGATGATGATAATAATGTCATTGGCTTTACGTCCCACTAACTACTTTTCACGGTTTTCGGAGACGCGGATTTGCAGGAATTTAGTACCATACGAGTTCTTCACGTACCAGTAAATCTACTGACACAAGGCTGACGTATTTGAGCACCTTGTCAAGACTGGACTCAGAAGGCCAGTGCCTCAACCGTCTGAGCCACTCAGCCCGGCAAGATGATTGGTGCAGCACTGCGTAAAGTGCTGGCCTTCTGAACCCAACTTGGGAGGCTTGGTCTTGGCTCAGTCCGGTGGTATTTGAAGGTGCTCAAATACGTCAGTCTCGTGTCTGTAGATTTATTTGCATTAAAAAATCATCATCATCATCATCATCATCATCTGTTTATCCTCCAGGTTCGGCTTTTCCCTCGGACTCAGCGAGGGATCCCACCTCTACCGCCTCAAGGGCAGTGTCCTGGAGCTTCAGACTCTTGTTTGGGGGATACAACCGGGGAGTATGACCAGTACCTCGCCCAGGCGGCCTCACCTGCTATGCTGAACAGGAGCCTTGTAGGGGGAAGGGAAGATTGGAAGGGATAGGCAAGGATGAGGGAAGGAAGCGGCCGTGGCCTTAAGTTAGGTACCATCCCGGCATTCTCCTGGAGGTGAAGTGGGAAACCACGGAAAACCACTTCGAGGATGGCTGAGGTGTGAATTGAACCCACCTCTACTCAGTTGACCTCCCGAGGCTGAGTGGACTCCGTTCCAGCCCTCGTACCACTTTTCAAATTTCGTGGCAGAGCCGGGAATCGAACCCGGACCTCCGGGGGTGGCAGCTAATCACGCTAACCACTACACCACAGAGGCGGCTGCATTAAAAAATACCGCGATAAAAAAATTCTGGCATTTCAGCGTCTCCGAAAACCGTGAAAATTAGTTAGTGGAACGTAAAGATATTATTATTATTATTATTATTAGTAGTAGTAGTAGTAGTAGTAGTAGTAGTAGTGGTATTAGTAGTAGTAGTAATAATATTATTTTTACGGACGTTCTAATTAAACGGGTCCATTACAGTCATCATTTTACCTATCGGTACTTACTGTTCAGTAATAAGCCTTCCGTCCGCCTGTGTGGTGCAGTGGTTAGTGTGCTTAGCTGCCACCCCCGACGCTCGGGTTCGATTTCCAGCTCTGACAAGAAATTTGAAAAGTGGTACGAGGGCTGGAACGGGGTCCACTTAGCCTCGGGAGGTCAAATGAGTAGAGGTGGTCCGATTCCCACCTCAGTCATCCTGAAAGTTGTTTCCCGTAGTTCCCCCCTTCTCCAGGCAAATGCCGGGATGGTACCTAACTTAAGGCCACGGCCGCTTCCTTCCCTCTTCCTTGTCTATCCTCTCCAATCTTCCCATACCCCCGCAAGGCCCCTGTTCAGCATAGCAGGTGAGGCCGCCTGGGTGAGGTACTGGTCATTCTCCCCAGTTGTATCCCCGATCCAATGTCTCACGCTCCAGGACACTACCCTTGAGGCGGTGGAGGTGGGATCCCTTGCTGAGTCCCATGAAAAACCAACCCTGGAGGGTAAACAGATTAGGAAAAAGAAGAATAAGCCTTCTATTAGAAATGCCCGGCGGCAATTCCACAGTAGGTCTTTTTCCTTCGAGCAATGTTCACGATGGATGCAACTACGGTTTTTGAAATTTGTCTCATTAATAACAATTTCACTGAATACTTATAGCCTTTTCTTTCAGTGTCCACCGTCCTTTCTATGACCTAAAAAGTTTATGAATAAGCATAGACAACCCGCGTTGTCTATTGTCAGAAATTCATCGTAGACTGTCGCAATAACAGCACAGAAATGTTGCGCCAATATTTTATTTACTTATTAACCATTGCCTTTCATTTTGTCAGCTTGGATCACTGAGTAATGCCATTGACGTCTTAAAAATCACACACAAATACACAACACTTGATTCGCACGTATGTGCCTGTACGGATCTTCGACGTCACTGTAAGGATTCTGTGTACTTTTCACACAGAGTACCCTACACCGGTTTTCGAGTACAGCAAGTGACCTGGCACGTGAGTCATCCTCTTCTACTTGCCAAGCCTTTAGGGGAAGTGCACAACAGCATGTGTTGGCCTGCGATAAGAAACAGGTTCAGCAAGCCCTATACTCGGCTACTGTACTTCCGCTACGCGTGGACAGAATGACATCACCGGTGTATCCTGCTACGGCCGTTCAAAACACATTAGGTCCTGAAATATTTAGCTCAATTATGGGCAAACTAATAGGACAAGGTAAAAAGTACATAGCATATATTATGAGATGTATTTTTCTTAGCCGACTAGCTTAATATCTGCACGTATACACCTAACACCCTGTATATATAGAGATAGAGTTTGAGAGAGAAATTGAGCCATACAGAATACCACAAATGTTTATATATGATTGAATTTGAATAAGATACTTTGCACTAATACAAACCAATGCAGACCAAATGAGATGAATTTAGTCTTGCATGGATATGGCTTATTTTTGTTAAGAACGAGGGCATAATTTTGAGTATCCACTCAGTTAATACATTTTTAAAGATTTTCAGTTTCCCTAAACACTAATTATTGCACACATAACATTAAACATACCTGTTTAATGTGGTATTTTTACCGGTATATTTTGGTTTTAAAAGCCAGTGCAGAAATTATATCCGACTGTTGGAATAGCCTCACCCAACATCCGGAAGGCTACTGCTACAGACGCCGATAAAACGAAGCAGGAGAATGACCATCGACATCCACTCCATGGTCACGAACCTGAAAGGTCTCGCCCAGATCCCGCAAGAGCTTCGTTGGTAGGACTCTGCCGCTGGAGTGAAAACCAGAGACAACTCGTCTTAACGGATGGAGAAGCTCACTGTCCACAGACTTGTAACCAAGGATAAACTAGCCCCTGGCTCCGACCTACCTTAAGCTGTATAGAGGTTCCTCAACCGCTTAAGAGTTGGCGTCCCTCTATGCAAGACCATCCTGAAGAAACGGGGATCCATCCAGCAAACGCAGACACCTTGTGTGAATGTGGTGCTGAACAAGATCCAAGCCACCTACTTATCTGTCCCCTCCTGGACAACCCATGCACATCACAAGATATTTTTAGAGGAAACAACAAGGCAATCGCAGCTGCAGTTTGTTTTTGGCAATGCTAACCAGACACGGAAATGAATGAATGATTAGTGTCTCGACTGTCTGAACGCTTCAAAGTTATATCATACGTACAGGAAGAGTTAATGATATTCAGTTCTGGGTAAATATTTCAAAGTAGCTCGTCAAATTTCGATTCACTATATAAGATATCGTCCCTGTTCTTCCAAAACTACGAATGTGACAATGCTCTTCCTATCAATTATTTCACCTAAGACTGGTCACACCTCTCAGGCACATATTGACATACAGTCCATCAGAACAATTATCGTTGAGTTCACTTTCCTATGCGCGTGTGTAAAGGAAAATGAACCTTGAATACATCACACTCTAGGAGTGAGTAAATGTCATGCAAACATACATTCCTTCAGTATGGTACAGTAAAGTTCATTTTCCTTTACACACGCGCATAGGAAAATTAACTCAACAAAAATTGTTCTAATGGACTGCATATCAATATATGGCTGGAAGGCGTGACCAGTCTTAAGGGAAATAATGAGTAGGAAGAGCATTGTAACATTCGCCCTTTTGGCAAAACAGGGTCGATATGTTTTGAGCACTCCAATTTCAGGTGATTCAAAGGTGTACACGCATGCACAGAAATGGGTTTCCGATATAAACAAAGCAGGGACTTCCCGAACCTCCTCGCGTAACGGTAGACCGCCTGCTAAAATACGTTGTAGTGACTGAAATTGGCACAGTGGTGAATGTATAGCAGTTCACACACTGTGCTTTCAGCACTACATGTTCATTCCTTTCGCCTCCTTTTCGGTGTTGAAGTGGCCTTCAACACTACCCCTTCACGCTCTCCCCTACTTTTCAGTGCTAGCGTGAGGCAGTGTTTATTTCTCATATCGGTACCCCGTTTCTGTGTGTGCGTCTACACATAGTACAATTTATAAAATGCAACCACACGCTAAAGTCAACGCAGTAACTATCACATCATTCAATGTGTAGGTGATTGTTTATCGGACATAACGACGCCTAGGAAGCAATAGCTCGTATATAACAATGATCTTCCTGCCCATTATTTTCCATAAGACTGGTCACACCTCACAGACACGTATGGATATGCAGTCCGTTGTGTTCATTTTGGTATGCCTGTGTATAAAGGAAAATGGACCTTATATTCAGTATCGTGTAGGAGTGCGTAAATACTTCACGCAAACATTCCTCCCTACAGTACTGTATGGCCAGTATCCAGTATTCGGAGATAGTGTCTTCGAACCCCACTGTCGGCAGCCCTGAAAATGGTTTTCGTGGTTTCTCATTTTCTCACTAAGCAAATGCTGGGGCTTTACCTTAATTAAGGCCACGACCGCTTCCTTCCCTTCCTTCCTTTACAGGCAGCCATATTAAAATGAACACAACGAAAACTGTCCTGATGGACTGCATATCCACAAGTAGCATGAAGGCGTGACCTGTCTTAAAGAAGATAACGGATTGTAAGAGCATCATTAGATTTGAGGTACTGCTTCTTAGGCGTCGATAATACGTTCAATGTTATGAAATATTCTGAAAATGCTTCGAAAATTATCATACAGTATATTTCATCAAGAATATGGAATTTATCAACCTGGTGTTTAGAATACCTGATTGCAGAATCATGTGTTCAAAATTACAGCACGTTTGTTCACAGACTAAAGCAGACATCCCTGTTTCATGACAATGCTCTCCAGTTTCTCTGCCATGTGTTCTAATACTACGCGAAATTATATTTTCATCAGTACTTGCGTTAACTAAAAGGGAGATGAAAGGGATTTTGTGGCTGATGGGAATATGTAAGAATAAAGCCGTAACTCAATAAAATATGGGGAAAAACAATGTATTTATGTAATAGCGTAAGGCTTTTAGTTCGGAGAGTGTCCGAAGACATGTTCGGCTCGCCGGACGCAGGTCTTTTCATTTGAGGCCCCTACCTAACCTGCGCATCGTGATGAGGATGAAATTGTAATGAAGACGAAACATACACCCAACCCCCGTGCCAGCAAAATTAACCAATTATGATTAAAATTCCCAACCCTGCCGAGAAAAGGACCCCATATCTCTGTGACCAAGAGCAGCACACTAACCATTTAGTCATGGAGCTTGACTTTGCTTTAAAAATATAAAAGTGGCACAACTACTGAAAACGTGCAAGGAAACAGGAAAAAGCTGGAAAAATTACATCGTACAAGGATATGTAAAAATGAAAGGGAACCTACACTATTAAGTAGCGTATTGAGGAAGCCACGAAGGACACTAAAACTACGCAATATTGTGAAAATAACGTGAAGTGATAAACCTAAAGAAAACGACGGGAGGGGAAGTGTTTGTGGTCGTTAAACAGAAACAGATATCCATTAATTATAGTCATCACAAAATGTTTCTAAAACAGCGCTGATGGTACACTATACGAATTGTCTAAGAAACACAGTTTGTATCAGCACAGATATATTTTTCACAACCATTTTTCGAAATTACATTCCATTATGAGTAAAAGTCGTAAAATTACATTAAAAATGATCTAAAATATAGACGACAGTATCCACAAAATGGGTTCTTTTAATCTTTTTTTTTTAAATGGGCAGCCAATTCAAACTGTACTGAAAAGAAAGAAGGGAAAGAAATATGTACAAATAAGACGATGGTGATATTAAATTCTTTTAATGTTTGGTTCTTTGAATATGACCCCAAATTATTTGACACCAATTTATATATTGTCCCTAACCTACGTAGCTTAGCCTTTACACTGAAACAATAATCTGCCTTGTATTACCATACGACTTGTATGTTATTCGCCTTTTCCCAAGGCAACAGTTGATAATCCATGAAAAATGAACGGCCAGCCTGGAATGGTGTATGGAAGGACGTGGCTACAGGTAAGACTAGCAGAATATTCTGATTTCTGATAGATCACACTTTTATACGGGCTAACATAATAATTGCTTCGTCCTTATGAGCACTGTAATCACGGCTTTGTTCACATTCACAAAAGTGCAAGACATAATGGTCTGGAATGCTATTTCTTAAGATATTCAATTAGCTTTACTGCGTGCTCGTACCACCATCACGCTTGCCCATTATATCAATGTCATTTTGAGACAAGCAGGGACTACATCTTGTAGAATAACTTTCAGGGCATATTTCAACTCAGCAATGCTGGGCTGCTTACAGCGGCGAGCGTTTGTGTCGTCCTATAATATTGCACTTCTTAAGTTGTTAGCTGGAGTGGCAGAATTCTCTTACTAATTGAAAGTTGAAAATTATGACATAAAATATACATAATTTCAATTGTTTGCCAGGAAATGTTGATATGATATGATTAAGATGATTGAAATATTGATATAATCTTTTAGGACACGGTAATAATATTGTTATCGATGCGAAACGAGAGAGGGCTGGATACATCGTATAGTGGTATATTTTGTACATCACTCCCTGAACACAAATTGATTACCCGAGGAAAATAGAAAGGAAGGAAGGAAAAGGAAGGAAGGAAGGAAGGAAGGAAGGAAGGAAGGAAGGAAGGAAGGGGAATATTGTCATATTCAATTCATTTAAACTCAACTCAATTCAATTCAATTCAATTCAATTCAATTCAATTCAATTCAATTCAATTCAATTCAATTCAATTCAATTCAATTCAATTCAATTCAATTCAATTCAATTCAATTCAATTCAATTCAATTCAATTCAATTCAATTCAATTCAATTATTATTGTCTGTAGAACTTTACAGATGTCAGACAACTTCAAGCTATACCCCACATACAACAAAACACATATATATTGTTCTAATTTATATACAAATCAGAACCACACATTTGGATATACGGTTCTTTTATGGAATACAGGCAAGACCTTTTAATTTTTGACCTTTTTTACAATTCTGATTTTTATATCCTTAATCAGTTTGTTTTAGAGTAACGCGCCCTTCATGTATGGACTATGGTCCATCATTTTAATGTGGTGGAAACTCATGTAGAAATCATTCCTAATTCTTATGTTACTTTTAGTCAATGTTTTGTTGTGCTTAATAAACAGTATATATTAATAGATATATAAGTAGGAAAATGTCTTAATATTATGAGTTAGGCATACCTTGGCTAATTATTTCAGGAATGATTATCTACGATTCCAATGGATGTGCCTTCTATATTCGTATAACGATTTTAAATTATAACACTCAACCAAACAGCAGGTTTATTTGAACAACACAAGTTTATTGATGCTACACAAATATTTAAGTTATTTAAGAACCCGCCCCGTGGCCAAGATTATGGTGTCAAGTCTATATGGTCTGACACCATGGTTAGCCGGTTCAAGTCCCGTTGTTCGAAAAAATGTTCAATATCAGAAAGCTGGCCGTCAGGTGATGGTACACCGTACAATTTCTGTGGCGATTCGTCCATGGAATGGGGAAGGAAAGTCTTTATCAGACCCTTTGGTGCTCTTCGACGCGTTTGGGATATGGGTTGGCGACAGGTTTCACCTCTTTCATCTCATTAACTCCTCTGATGGGATCGACTGCAGAAAGGACATCTGGTCGTAAAAGCTCATTACGAATATTCATCTCAATTCATACCTCACCCCATGGAGAACCGGGACAAACGTTGGACCTACATCTTAGAAGTGAAGCTTCCACGGTGTGAAGAATTATTTAATTTCTTTTCCGGGTTGAACCGTGTTGTACTTGTACGCATATCACGTACAGTTTGCCGACGTTTCGAATACATTGCAGTATTCATTGTCAAGGCGACTGAAATACCCCTACTCGATCCGAGGTAATCAGTCTCCCAGGCAGAATTACACTACTAGAGTGGCCTTGATCTTGGCCTTTTATATCCTAGCCTATCTGGCTGACGTAAGCCCTGGCTGTCTCGCGAGGCTTCTGGAAAGTTTATGTCACAGCCAGGTAGTGGGGGCTTGCCCGCGCTGTTATGTAATGGGGTTGCGGCCCGTGTCAGCCAGATAGGCTAGGATATAAAAGGCCAAGATCAAGGCCACTCTAGTAGTGTAATTCTGCCTGGGAGACTGATTACCTCGGATCGAGTAGGGGTATTTCAGTCGCCTTGACAATGAATACTGCAATGTATTCGAAACGTCGGCAAACTGTACGTGATATGCGTACAAGTACAACACGGTTCAACCCGGAAAAGAAATTAAATAGTTGGACCTACATGTATGTGTGAAATGCTGCGATGAGAAATGTTTTATTGCTAAGGACAAAAGCAGGGGACGAGATAGACAAATAAGAGACTATCCACATTTTGTATCCAGAAATTTACGTATAATAGTATATTATTGATCATGTTGTTAATACCGCATACTAAAACTATCCCTCAATCATCAACGTTGATGTCGATTGTACCGTCAGAGAGCAACACTAAAGACAAGCAGTTATGCGGAAATTGCAAAACCTAAAGGTGGTGCAACAATGAGGGAAGATGAAGAGTGAAGTAGTTTGACGTCCTCTCAGGGCCAGAACGTTCAAGTGCTTCAGGAATGGCCCTGAAACACCTTTAACTGCTTCCATTTGCACTAGTCGTACTTTGAAAGTCATTATTCAACACCACCCATATGTCAGCAGCTTCCATACTGTCGTAGCCGTAAATAAGGCTGAGAAACAAGAAAAACTACTGCATACATAAATAATTAACAAGAGCCGTATAATGAACCTTGCCGTTGAAAATCAAATTACTATCCCATTGTGTTAGATAGTCTCTAATATATTCCTATATTCACATTCGTATGTCGGAAGAATTTAGAGGCACTAACACATTACTATCCATTATAATAGGACAGTCCTTCGTTAGTTTACAGTTTTATTACCCACTGACCAACAAATTAATAATATATTTTAGAGTTCGTTAAAATATATATAAACCCAAGGAACTGAGAGTCGCCCAAGGTACGCTAAATATACCCAGTAAGGAAATAAAAAAACTAGTTTAAGTGTTAACACTTAGAGTACTGCACTGTAAAACATTTATGTAATACACGAAAAATCCTGAAATTCCATGATTGTGTGCTTCATATAATATCGTCGCTCGACCGGTAAAAGGTTGTATTCCACAAAGCTCTTCCTATCAATTAATCTCCTTAAGACTGGTCACGCCTCCCAGCCACGTATGGATATGCAGTCCATCAGAACAAATTTCGTTGTGTTCATTTTCCTATGCCCATGTGTAGAGGAAAATGAACCTTACAGTACCGTACTGTAGGAATGTACGTTTGTATTACCTATTTAGGCACTCCTAGTGTACAGTGCATGTAAGGTTCATTTTCGTTTAATCGTTGACATAGGAAAACGAACACAACGGACATTGTTCTGATGGACTGCGTATCCATATGTGGCTGGGAGGCGTGACCATTCTTAAGGATAATAATGGATAGGAAGAGTATTGTGGGGTACAACGTTTTACCGGTGAAGTGAAGATATGTTCCCGACAACGTCAAATGCGAAATCACCTGATATTATTTAACTGGTGGCTGATAAATATTCTGTTCATTGGAAACTTGGAATGATGTATTTTGCGTGAGCATAAGCTACGCTATTGTCTGATGTATCAGTGAACATTTGTCATAAATAAAATACTCAGTTTATATCTATAGGAAGGAAATATTTACAATAACGTGAAGTTGTTCTTGGTCTCCTCAATTTTGTCTGTGCTGAACTTCATATTATTTCACCAGAGGGTCATTTGTGTCGTCTTGTAAATGTTATCAAACTGTACCATTCCCTGCTTGAAGTCTTTTCCTTGTGGCTGGTTCCCATTGGCTCCTCTCCTCCATACCAAAGTCTCGACACATTCATTCCCAAAGTAACTATCCTTGCAAATGATCTGTCCCTCAGTAACTTCCTTTGCTGCATACATCACTTGCTTCCTAATCCTTTGTCGTAAATTTAACGTAGAATCAAACCTAATAGGATGTACTTCTCCTATCCAAAACAAGCATTCCTTACTTGACATTCGAACCACGTCTACATTTTAGAGAAGCTAGTAACATATTGTCCCTTCATTCCATTAAACTCATCAGGTAATTTGAGAAAATATACCTCAAATACAATAGTTTTAAACATAGTATAAATTGAATTGCTTTCCCGGAATTGTATACTCCGTTAAAATCAGTGATGGGGCAGAATTTTCAGTAACACGGATAAAAATCTCTACAACAACAGTTATACGTATGTCAAAGTAAAATTAATTGTTGGTGATATGTGTCGTAACCCTTGTCGGAATACCTAACGATGTCCCACTTATAATTTTTTTGTACCTATCTGTATTATCAATTATAATTAAGACACATTATTTAATTGATATTCAAAACATGTATACATTTACGAGAAGTGAGTAAATATCAAGTAACCTCTTGCATATAGGACGGTTTTGCAATGAGTTTGCATAGCTTACGGTTATGAACTGCTTTAACCCACGTGTTTTACGCAACACACATTACACAACCGTGTGGGATACTAGAATACATTTGATACTCCTTTCCATTCTGATATGTTTCTTCGTGAAAATTCTGGCTGGGCTCATAATGTTGAACCCATCGCATTTATTCTCCAGCGACAAACGGTATGGAGAATATTCCAACTAGTAAATATCCTGTGCATTGCTTTAAGACATGGTGATATAAATTTGGATAAATGAAGAGAAAAATATTTAAACTTCTTTATTTTCCACCCAGGTTCCACATGTCTGGTATGAGCAGTCCTTGTCTTTATTATTTCTCCTGCTATCTAATCTAGCGCTTCAATTTACCAGTTGCAGTAGTGTACCACTTCAGTTAATAATATTTTCTTTATATGTAATTTTAACTCTATCCAAAACTATTAACCAAGAAAGAATATAGACTCAGTATAATTTGGAAACAAAGGAATAATTATTAATTTTGACTAGCATATAGAAATTATTAGTTTAGTAGGTATATTTGTTCAGTTCCAATAAATCACGTATAACATAACTAAGAATAATGTGCTTTTAACTATAACATTAATTAATTAATGGCGTATGGCCTCCGAAGTGGCCTGGTGCAGGTCTTTTTCTAGTAGACAGCCTATTAGGCGACCTTCATGTCTGTGAAGATGAGGGCACTACCTAGGATGATTTCTAATGTTGAATACGCTGCACACACCCAGCCGCCGAGCCATTGGAATTAACCAATTAAGTTTAAAATCCCCGACCCGGCCTGAAATCGAACCCGGGACCCTCTGAACTGAAGGCCATTACACTGACCATTCAGCCAACGAGTCAGACAACGACAACATAAAAATTGCTAATGATTACGCTTATTATCCCTAAAATTAGCATGTAATACAATGTCTATCTATCTAAAAGTCCATATAACATGAGAACAATCATTTCCTTTGGCTTGAATGCACTTATCACACTAGGTCGTAACATGACATATCAACACTTATGTGCCTTCACCATTTAATAATTAGGTAATATTAATACAGAATTTCCTCTCGTTCAAATTATGTTCTTATTAATTTAATTATTAAAACTATTTGGCATAGAAAGGGGTTGCTTTTCGGTTACTACTTTAAGTAGATATTTATGGCTATTGAGATGAGGGTGTTGAAAGAAAGGACATATTATTCGGTAAAATACTTTTTCTAAAAGTTGAAAGCATACATTTATGTTAATTTATACTTTTATTTATTTATATTTATATTTTTAGATATGCTAAATAATAATACTAATACGATGGCCTAGAATGAAAACCTCGTATCTCACAAAGTTCTTCCTATCCTTTATTTCCCTTAAGACTGGTTACGCCTCCCAGCCACACATGCACAGCCACATATGCAGTCCATCAGAACAACGTTCGTTGTGTTCTTAATTCCTATGCCGACGTGTGAAGGAAAATGAACCTTACCGTACCGTGCTATAGGAAAGTATGTTTACGTGAAGTATTTACTAACTCCTAGAGTATAATTTTTATAAGGTTCATTTTCCTTTACGCGTTAGCATAGGAAAATAAACCCAACGAACATTGTTCTGATGGGCTGCATATCCAAATGTGGCTGGGAGGCGTGATCAGTCTTAAGGGAAATATTGGATAGGAAGAACTTTTTGAGATACGAGGTATTCAATCTAGGCCATCGAATAATAATAATAATAATAATAATAATAATAATAATAATAATAATAATAATAATAATAATAATAATAATAATAATAATAATAATACTAATAAGAAGAAGAAGAAGAAGAAGAAGAATTTTCCAATTCAGCATATTGGAGATGCTAGGTTGTCGGCAATTTGTCACTCGGAGGTTCTTAAACATTAAAAAGAGTCTTCAACATGGAGTTCTCGTATTAAAATACTCTCATATTACACCAACTTCCGACGTCAACAAATTCATATCTTCTGAACTAAACGACAACAAGCAACCAAATGGGCCGCAGAGGTCAGACTCCCTAAACGAATGGATGGACTGTCTTCATTTTAAATATAACTTTTATCCACACAACTTGGTTTAATCTTCAAATGCCGGAGAAAAATACTATTTTCTGCGGGTTTCATTCTCTGCGTAAAGTGATGGACACCCTCGCAGACCTGCAGATTCTACCGGTTAAGATGGCAAAGTCTGTGGCTGCTTACCAGCAGAGAAGTACCATAATGGCATCTTCGTCCTAATTCCTGTAAACTCGTTGTTTTCGTTGGGTAGAAGGCGAGAGAGACTTCAAACTACCATACTGCAGGATATTTGCTGAAGACTGTTGGAGATTTCAATCGTCCTCGAATGTTAAATTACTAAAGGTGGCTGTAAAAGCTCCAACAGCACCGCGGATTGTAGCCAATTATTTCACACCATACGGGTCTTTCTGGTATTTGCTTCAATTTTAACACTATTTCTCGTATATTTCCGTTTTCTCCTTTTATTTCTTGCCTCTCCCTTTCCGCTTTAGGTTTAAGTAACAACACCAAAAGTCAACATCATCTTCGATTACCTAAAAATCCCTGCGCCTAAATATCCTCTCGATAACCGCTTTCTTAAATATGTAACTCATATCTTCACAATTTAGTGATGGAGATTTCATTTCTTCAATATATCCACTTGGTATTTACATATCGATGGCTTTCTTTTAAAACCTCGTATGTCCAAATTTTCTTCCTACCTATTATATCCCTTAAGACTGGCCACGCCTCCCGGTCATATATTTGTACGCAGTCCATCAGAATAATTTTCGCTGTGTTCATTTTCCTTTGCTAATGTCTAAAGGAAAATGGACCTTAACGTACCATATTGTAGGGATGTTGATTGCATGGCAAATTTACACACTCCTACAGTACAATATATTTAAGATTCATTTTCCTTTACAAATTGGCAGAGGAAAATGACCATAACGAAAATTATTCTTTTGGACTACATATAAATATGGGACTGGGAGGCGTGACCAGTCTTAAGGAATATAATGTATAGGAAGAGTATTCGGACTTACGAGGTTTTTAAAGTAAGCCATCGATATTTGTCCTATCCGTATGTCCTGAGTTATTATCATATCTTCAATTAATGTCAAATTGTTTCCTTAATTTCGCCGTATGTATACGAGTGCTAATTCCGAAACCTGGGCGATCTTTCCTTTGAGAAAAAATTCCGAGCTGTTCCAATGCGTAACAATTTGTCCCAGAAAAATTTAGTAATATGGACGCAAATTCAATGACGTTGCAGATTTTCGTTTCGGTTAGTTGGTGGTTTATCAGTAGGACGTATCACAAAACTGATACCAAAATCGCCGCTGAATTTATTGAGATCTACAACTTTGCTCCAATGATATTTTGTCGTATCTCTATCCCTTTTAATTTAGAAATGTCCGTATTTCTGGATTATAATCAACACCCCACCCACCCGCACCCCTGTATTGTGAATGACAGTAGAAAACGTAGCTTGCCACTATCATCAAAACTACTCAATGGGTTCCTTACATTGGAAATAACGTATGGGGACCTCACCGTGGCGGTTCTCGGATAGGGGTAAGAGACATGCACTTTAATATAATCTTACTCATTGCGTGTGCAGCAATTTACGTATAAAATCCATATATAATATAGAATATCGTGACGAAGCACGGGTATATTTGCTAGTTGTATAACTTATAATATCTTCACAATTTTAAGTAACGGACAGTGTGGTATCATTGCATTTTGAAGGAGATAATAATTTCACTTTTTTTTTCATACTGACCAAATAATTCAACAGCTCAAGAGCAAAATATACGTTCCTCATTTTCTGGCTATAGACTTCATTTTGAATTAAGATGGCGCTAACAAGCACAGCATGTTTTGATATTGTTGGCCAAATTCACTAACATCTCTTAAATAATCGAATTGATAATCATGAAACATGTACTTATCACGTACAGTCCCTTTATGGGGAAATTGATAACATGTTTTTTGAACTTAGATTGTGATAGTCTGTTTGTCTAATGTCTTTTTAAACAGAGTTGAATAAGTTTCTTATAGTAAATTATCTCTGAAAACACCCCTGATACCGATCTCAAATTTTCTTGCTATAACTCATAGTGTTGAGAGTAATCTGATCTAAAATAAATGTTTGTTTTTCACAATAAATATTACTCGTAAAAAAAACATTGCTAGCTAGGTTTTACGAAAACTTTTTGTGTGGAGATGCATTTTATCCAGCACTATTTTGAATTTCAGTTTGATGTACAATTACGAAAGAACTCATTCTGAAAATCTGACTTTCATGGAACTAATATCTCCAAAAATAATACATATCTGTATGAAAAATGTATAAAAATCCACACTTCTAGTCATTTTGGCAAGCAACTCAATGTTGAAAAGATTCTAGGCATATGAGCTACGAATTTTAGGTAAATAATATGCAATAATGTATGAGAAAATATTGTTTATTTCTTCCTAAAAATTGCAATCCTAATCTTAACTATCGTTATCTGGTCGATTGGATTAGTAGTGTGCCTTTTTCTACGACAGTTAGCGCTAATGAGAGTCAGTGCAATGTTTCGCTTAAGCCCTTATTACTACATTCAGTGTGGACATTTTAAAAAACATCAAAAAACTCCTGAGTGTATTGAAGCTAGGAACACATTACTGAAATAAGAATGTCAAAAAGTTAATGTGGCTGATTTTTCGAAACTGCGTTTAGGGCGGAAGTGATTTTCGAAATTTCTTTTTAGATTGATAGAGCTATGCAAGACTCACAATTTAAAACATTATGTGCCCTTTAGCCATTCAATTGTCGGCACAATTGAGGAAATGCTTAATTATCCGTGTTTCGTGGTATGGGGGCCCCTAATTTTTTCAACATAAATATTCGAAAATAAGGCGTAAAGTTAAACGTATGCGTGTACCAGCTGGAGGTTGTAAAAGCCACTTACACCTCACGGAATCAAAATCAAAAGCTAACAACGTGAAAAATAATTGATATATCATTAATAAATGACTTAAATGGAGCAATTTATGGGATTTTCAAAATGGTAATAACGGCAATAATATTTAGTTCCACTTCTCCCCCTAGAATAGCAATCTAGGACCCCTTTAAAATTGGTCAGTTCTGAAATTTTCCATATTACACAGCTTTTCAGAGAGCACAAGACTATAGTGGAGCACCTGAGCGCTGATCTGATAAAGCTTCGTTCATTAGCACAGTGTCCTGTTGTTTCCGAAGAACAATAGATGGTATCATTACCGCCATTCACCATTCTACGTGTTTGTATCGAGCTGTAATAATGTTAGCTATCTAGAAAGTACTCCAAGTGTGGTTGCCAGTGGCGCTTAGAAGGTAATTAATGGCTCATTGTTTAATGCCCATTCAATAGCTCGCAGCCATTCACGAACAAATTCTATGTAAATATACATTAGTATCCTTTCACACCCAGCCCATAGAGTTGTCTTACGTCGGAAGTAATGTATGTTATTCAGCCCCCATCTTACTTCATTCATACTTACTGAACGTTTTAGAGGAATATCGATGAAAATACGTGAGCTTTAAAAATTTGGTAATCGGAGATGCTTTCAGGGAACTACACTTAATCAAAAGGTGATGTTCTTAATACAATGAGGGAACAAAAGTGGAATTAATTTATTAGAATTCAATAAACCTTATGGTGACTGATATTGCTTTGATATTTTTGAGGACCTTACCAGAATAAGGATGTAACCAAGAAATATTTGAAAAGTGAAATTTAAGTTGAAATAGTGTGTATCATCACAATTCTATATTGTGGCGTCGTTTTATGTCTTACATTTGAACTTCTACATGGCTTACAGCCAGAGAAACTTCGTCCTCCGTGTTGTGAGGATGGGACATCAGTCAAGATGGTGGAAAGTGTTTGTGTTAGCTCATCACCAGGTGTAATAGATCAAATCTAATCTACATCTACATTTTTAAATATTTTCTCCATATTTTATAGTTATTGTTGTAATTTTATTATTGCACTGATATTATTTGCTATCAATTGTGTTCCAAGTGCATGTACAGGATTTTTCTTGTGTTATATACAAATTTAAGACATACTTGCAGATTGTTTTCTATTGTATCACTTCCTTGCTCATATATTGCTCATGAAACCTTATTTTATAACAATAAAGCATTGTTTTGAATAGATGAACTAATTTGCACACTTGCATATCCACTTGGTCCAAGAAATGTTTACAATGAAATAATATCCAAAATTAATTTTCCTCTTTCCTGAATAATTACTGATTTCTTGGTTACATTTTTATTCCGGGGAGGTTTCCATTTACAGTACTATCAATTTCTTTTGCTGGTGGTACTTTTTAGATGATTAATGTTGATTGCTGTATATTCCCTCGTGTCTTCGTATATTATTGGTATACAAAAATTCAAATCTTATTGTTTTTTGCTAATAGGTATTTTTATTTCTTCAAATGCACTCCTGTTTGGAAATTTAATAATTGGGATTTCATTTTTACAATTCTAGGACATTTGAACAAGGCTGGTAACTTCCACAAGAAACCCAAATCTGAACTTCAAGCAATACCTACATTCTTCGTCAGCCATTCGAGAAACCTACCATTTAATTTAATATTAACCCATTAGAGCCCAAATTACATATATTGTTCTTTTTCGAAAATGTATATTATAGAAATGAGAACATATTAATGACTTTGTACAATGGATAGTTAACTTGGGTTGAATGATAACAGCATAATGAATTTCACTTAAATAAATCAGTATCAATTTACGTCAATAAGGAAATATCTCCGTATTGCTGATACTAAGAAGCACATCGCATTCTTATTATGAAACTGCTGTATATTCATGACAAAGAAAAAGGAGAAACTCTAAGGTATACCTGAACTTAAACTACTGAATAATTGCTACTGGAAGTATACAAACCGCAGCAGGTAATTTTAATGAAACAAGTCTGTTGATGAGATGAAGGTGAATAAATCACAAAAACCTTATTATTACTGATATACGAACAAACTAACAAACAAATAAACATATTTCCAGCAGAAGTAGCACGTTAAATATCTGCATTATAATAATGGCGTGTCTCCTCTGAAGGGGGCTGGTGCAGATCCTTCGAGTTGACGCCGTATAGGCATCAGTGAGGATGGACCCTACCTAAGATGAATTATAATTATGTATACTGAACACACACCAAGCTCTATAGGCATCGGCATGAACCATTGACAGTTAAAATCACCAAACTGGCCGGGAATGGAACCCGGGACCCCCTAGACCAAAGGCCAGCACGTTTAACATTTAGCCAACGAGCTGGCTAAAATATCCATCCATACGATGCAGTAATTCTTCTTTCATGCCTTTTTCCGCATCCTGTTGTTGTCAAGGTTCTAAACGTGTCACACATGTAAACTGACACTTTTTGACGTCCGAATGCCCTTCCTAACGCCACCGCATAAATGGATGGGTGCATTCACTATTGCCTGTTTCGGTGGTGGTTGTTAATGAAGTATGTTGTGTGTACATGAAGAGGTGTGTATTGAAATAAGCACATACACTGAGTTCCAAGGTAGGAGGAAGTAATCTGTCACGACTAGAATCCCCGACCCGCTCGGAGTTCGAAACCCTTTGAACTGAAAACCTCGACGCTGACCAGTCAACCAAACATCTTGGCTTATACTATACAGTAATAAATTCAATTGTCACCCTGAAATTATCTTAACAATAACCAGTGGAAGTATAATTGAAATGTAGCCGCGAAGCTTCCGGTGCGCTATTGTAATCATTTATGCGCAGTGACCATCCATTAGTTCTAGGCCCGATTATCTGAGGAAAATTCACTCAAAGACATTTCACCAGTAGTATTTCCTCCTTTGGGTAAGTGCATCCGTATGCATTCATCGAAAGAATAATTCAACCATAGAAGGTTCATCCAGCAGGTGTACTGTTTGAACTATTTTATCGAAAATATATCGTCATTGCCGGGACAAAACCTCCTATGCGATAATGTGTCTGGAGATATACTGACCAACAGCACACACATTATGAAGAGTGAGAATGCCTTGAAAATATTGACACAATATTGCACCTTAGATGACAGAACCTTACCGGCCAAAGTTCTAAGCTAAAATATTTCACATAGGAGGTTTTGCCCCGGCAGCGACGATATACAGATTACAATACAATAATTGCATTTTTTATGGAATGCATAACAGAATATTGTTACAATGTTGTAGCCATAACCACGCTTGGTTTTGTACTCGTACCTTTAAACTATGGTATTTTGACAAAGTTCATACATTTGCACTTGTGCAGCTATGTAACCGTCCCCTCACCATCCGATTCACAGATCAATATTTCTGCTATCCTCTTCCTTCTAAAATAATATTAACTTTACAAGGAAAGAGGATATTTTTACAAAATGTAACCGATTATGGCATGCCTCTGTCACATTTCCCCATACATTTTAAAAGGACTCTAATTGTCCTTATTAATATACTGAAAATTTACTAATCGATGGCTTTCTTTAAAAACCTCGTATGTCCAAATGTTCTTCCTACCTATTATATCCCTTAAGACTGGCCACGCCTCCCGGTCATATATTTGTATGCAGTCCATCAGAATAATTTTCGCTGTGTTCATTTTCCTTTGCTAACGTCTAAAGTAAAATGGACCTTAACGTACCGAATTGTAGGGATGTTGATTGCATGGCAAATTTACACACTCCTACAGTATAATGTAGTTAAGGTTCATTTTCCTTTACCCAACCGCATAGGAAAATGACCATAACGAAAATTATTCTTTTGGACTGCATATAAATATGGGACTGGGAGGCGTGACCAGTCTTAAGGAATATAATGGATAGGAAGAGTATTCGGACTTACGAGGTTTTTAAAGAAAGCCATCGTAATGTTTGTTGTTATGGATACGGCAGTTTTTTAAAATAAATCTGTATTGGGTAAGATGGGTAAAAATTACATTTTTAATGAATGGTAATGGACTATTTCAACAGGCTAAACTGCTCCAGGTGAATTTATCCGGGCGAGATGTACGTTTGAGTGAAGTGCCCCAGGGATAAGTAGCCTGAGCCTACATCTGTATTTGACTTGGAACACTGCTGGATTCACTGTCTCTTTAGACACATTCCTGCTAGCCCAGCTAGTTAATTATGACGACGAACTGCTCCGCTTTACTGTGCTGGTCGGTCAACTAGCATCTTCGTAACTGACTTCACCTCTCATACCAGTGCCACGTAGTACTCCGTAGTTTTTCCGTCCATCATTCGATCTATAGTGTAATTTGTCCACCCATAAAGTACTTTCATCGTAAAGGCACGTGGATAGTTTAAAAACTGCATGGAATCAGAAATACCGTTACTCCAATCCGGAATGCCGGTGGTTATCTCGTTTAGCAATTCGAAATATTCACCCCTTTCTTCTATGCTGTACAAAACCTTGATTCATGCTATTGGGTATATGGCTCTGAGACGTGCAATATACGAAAGCAGGACTTGCAAAAACTCCTCGAATTCGGGGGCGAAGTTTTACGAAGATTCTTCGGTCAGGTACTGGACATATACAGGAGTGAATGAAGTATCAGACACAATAATGTGAGCGAGAGGAATTGTACCAAGATGCCAAATTGCAGCGTCCATCAGCAGCAAGCGTTAGCAGTGGGCAGGATATGTGGGTTGGATAAAAGACCACAGATGGCCAAGGAAGCTCATAGATTTCATCCCCACAGGAAGGAGACCTGTAGGTAGGCCAAGGAAGGGGTGGAATGGTGGCCTCCATTAGGACCTGCAAGAGTCTGCGATCGGTATACACGGATGGTGAATGACAGCGGTGGCTAGAAAACTATCTCATAGAACAACAGCAGTACGTCTTCTTATTCTTATTCTTATTCTTATTCTTATTCTTATTCTTATTCTTATTCTTATTCTTATTCTTATTCTTATTCTTATTCTTATTCTTATTCTTATTCTTATTCTTATTCTTATTCTTATTCTTATTCTTATTCTTATTCTTATTCTTTCTCTTATTGAAAGTAAATCATAATAATAATATTAATAATAATAATAATACTCAGCTGTGAATTACCTATAAAACACATTTAGAATGAAATGATTAATTTACAACACAGTTATGAAGGATACTATCTTTAACATGTTATCATTTCTATTAATTTTTACATAGGCCTTAATTCATTACTGTAATTAGGAAGTAATATATCAATTTATGTTTTTTATTTCTTAGTATATTAAATATTTTATTTACATTCGTAAGTTTGGAAGGTTAGGTGTTAGTCTCTGATTTCATGTTACTTGTTTACTTAATGATTAAGTCTGATACAGGGACAAGTGTCCCTAAGTTTACCAGGTAAAATACGTAAACCTTTCATCTGTATGCTTATCTGCCTTTAAATAATATGACACAAAAGTCTGAATCATTATTATAACTTTGATGCTGTATTTAATGTACTTATATTTGATATTACTCCATGGGCAAATTGAAGTTTGTGACAATGTTAAGTTGAACTAAAGCAACATTACAATAAATAAAATGGATTTAATGGAAAAAATTAAAATAAACTGAAAATTAGACGGACAAGGAAAAATGTTACTAAAGTATGGTTACCCAATTATCTATGCTCTGGCTGCGTGGTCCAGGGGTTAGTGAGCCTGTCTCTCACCTCAAAAACCTGGGTTCCATTCTCAGACAATTCAGAGATTTTACATGGGTTTGATCGTGAACGGTGATATAGTGACGCCAGTCCAGATAGGTAAGAATGACGGCTGAGAGTGTTCGCCATGCTGGACATGCATTACCATGTAACCTGTAAGCCTTAGGACTAAGCAGCAGGCCCTAAGCAGCGGTCACTTGTTAGATCAAGGCCCGCTCAGACCCATTAAGGCTTATGCGCCATTGGGTGTGGGATATGTTTAATTACCTATGATAACTGTTACTTCCGACTTCCGGATATACATCTTTACAGTCAGAAAAAATCCACTTTTGAAATCTTAAGGATTAACATTTGAAATTACATTCCACAACCATGATTCATAAAACTGAGATACATAATGTCACTCTTGGTCATACCCATGTCAGATAACAAATTACCATTTTTGGTGTGATTAGAAAGATATGTGAGATTTTTTCTTTCCGGCTTAACCTAGCTCACTAATAAGCAATAATTCTTGAAGCTCAGGCAATAAATGTCTTGTGAACTTTCCTCCTCGTTCAACAAATATTCCTTCTCTCCACGTATTGAGTCAGATAGAAGTGGAATTGGTGGCTGTACGTCATTCTGATGGATGTCTGTGACATTATTGTCAGTCTTGTTGACAAACGGAAAGGGTCTCTAATATACTTGTCCCGCTGCCACCTAGAATCTTAGGGATAAAGTAAACGTGGCACATTTTGAAAGACGGAAAAGAAACTGGATATTGACATGTCCATTACATGAACATGTCACACTTTTACTGAAAGTGTTGTTATGTCCTCCTTCATTATTTCCTACCAAAAGAACACTAGAATGTATTCAGACCTGATAGTCATCTACTTCAAATATAAGATGTTATGTGGGCCATCAGCCCGTAGACTACATCCGTATTTTGCACTAAGCCTTTGTGAAACATCATTAAAACTAGGCTCAAGATTCTCCGTTGAAAAATCGATGTAATGCAAGTAGCCATCATAGTTCCAAAAGTGTTTCATATACGGTAATGGCGTTTAATGAATGCACAGTAGGTGACCACGACAGCTGACGTAACCCGCAGGACGTCATCACATGATGGTGACATATCGTCGCTACCAGGACAAAACCTCCTATGTGAAATATTTTAGCTTAGAATTTTGGCCGGTATTGTTCCGCCAACCGCCTCTGTGGTGTAGTGGTTAGCGTGATTAGCTGCCACCCCCGGAGGTCCGGGTTCGATGCCCGGCTCTGCCACGAAATTTGAAAAGTGGTACGAGGGCTGGAACGGGGTCCACTCAGCCTCGGGAGGTCAACTGAGTAGAGGTGGGTTCGATTCCCACCTCAGCCATCCTGGAAGTGGTTTTCCGTGGTTTCCCACTTCTCCAGGGGAATGCCGGGATGGTACCTCACTTAAGGCCACGGCCGCTTCCTTCCCTCTTCCTTGTCTATCCTTTCCAATCTTCCCATCCCTCCACAAGGCCCCTGTTCAGCATAGCATGTGAGGCCGCCTGGGCGAGGTACTGGTCATTCTCCCCACTTGTACACCTGACCCAAAGTCTGAAACTCCAGGACACTGCCCTTGAGGCGGTAGAGGTGGGATCCCTCGCCGAGTCCGAGGAAAAAGCCAACCCTGGAGGGTAAACAGATTAAGATAGATAGAAGATTGTTCTGCCATCTAAGGTGTAATATTGTTGAAGATTGTCAAGACATTCTCGCTCTTCATAATGTACGTGCTGCGAGGCAGTATATCTCCAAAATATTATCACATAGGAGGTTTTGTCCCGGCAACGATGATATGAAGGAACGTTGCAACTTTGTATGTAGACTCTGGGACAAACAAGTGAGGTGTAATTTGAGTCGCCTCCACGAGATCTGTCAGAAAGCACCGGAGAAATTAAATTTTTTTATCGTAAATGCAAATTTTTAAAGGCGCAATGACTGAAAATGTAAGAATTTTGGCATATATTAGAAAAAAATTGTTCAAATGCATGTTTAATAAACGCATAAAAGTCTATATAAAATATATTCCGGGAGAAACTAGACTTAATAGTCGCCCGAATAAAACCAAAAGTACACCTGAAGAAACACAAGAACGGAGTAGGATCGTCGTAAACATGAGCCTGAAATGCTGGTCTCTTGTAAAAACAAAATAATATGAGTGAAATTTCGAAACTTGATGAGTTCATCAAATTGAACTTTTAAGAGAGTGAATATGCCGGTGTGAATAATTCGACTTGTATCGTATTTCTGATGTTTCATATAAATAGCTCTATAGACTGAACAACTTCTAAGATACCTTAAACTATAGCAAACATCTATAATTACGACCTCGAGTAATTTTTAACTGCCATTATCTATTAAGTAAAATGTATACAAATCGTGGAAGAGGAAAAGATAACAATATAATTAAAATCTGAAAATGATTGATTTCTGTAACTCTGGATTGAGAAATTCGTTTTTATATTGATCACATTTCGACGGCTTACTTCTAAAACCTCGTAGGTCCCAACGCTCTTTCTACCCATTATATACCTTAAGGATGATCACGCCTCCCAGCCACATGTGGATGTGCAGTCCACCAGAACAATTTTCTTTGTGTTCATTTTTCCTATGCGGGTGTGTAAAGGAAAATGTACCTTACCATGCCATGTTGTAGAGATGTAGTTTGCATGACGTATTTACGCACTCCTACAGTATAATGCATTTAAGGTTCATTTTTCTTTTACAAATTAGCAGAGGAAAATGAACTTAGCGATAATTATTCTGATGCGCTGCGTGTCTATATGTGGCTGGGAGGCGTGACCAGTCATAAGGAAAAGAATGGATAGGAACAGCATTAGGAGATACGAGGTTTTAGAAGTAAGCCGTCGATTTGGTCTGTATTCTTCACTTCATCACTATTGAAATTGCCTAAAAAATCGTATTTACAACCTTCATTAAATGACATTGTAAATAATTATAATACCTTAATGGGAAATGTGGTTGCACTGAGATCACCTTGCTTTGAATTAACATATGTTGTCATTTGTAATACTCTAACTTGTCCATACAAAAGCTCAATAACATTAATTTTTTATAGCTTTACACCTGAATACAGCTTCTGAATTCTATCCTGATAATACATTATCTAATGAACTCTTTTATGGGTCTCTTAAGCCTTCGGAACTCTGACAAGTTTCTTGTTTGCCTCAGCCATAAATTAGCTGTCAAGAATTAAAAACTACCTTACTATTCAAGAATATGCTTCAAATTCACATTCCTAACTAATTTAATGTAATCATAGAATCAAGCATGTTATATACAACCTAAACTAGTTCTAAATAAAACTATAATATCTCGCGTGTTACTTTCAGTCAGAAAAAGGCTTATTTACGAAGACATAAAACAATATTAACCCCTACAGGATCTCACATTCAACAGCAATGATCCTCCCTTATTACTCAAATTATGCCAAGATCAACTTAAAAGTGCAGCTATCTAAACATATATATGAAATTCTACTTTCATGTCCAAGTATAACAAATATTAACTCATAAAAGGGATATTAGTTGATGATCATGATATATTATCCTATCTTATATGAGGTTAGGGTATGTTGCAATTATAGTAGTATGTGACCTCTTGATTACATATCATGTTACTCGATTAATAACGTATGTGATCCTAACCTGCGTCGATATTTATGTTTTTTACATTAATATTCCCTTTCTTCTTTCAATCTCGACATAGAATATACTCTTATTTAAATCATCTTGCATTTCTTCTTTCATGTATTTTCACAAAGCATCCATTTCAACTTGCGATAATCTAACATGTAAAAATGTTAATTCTGAAGGTCAAAAACGGTCCCATAACTATATTTCAACTACATACAAACTGATAAAATTATTCTCCATCAAACTACGTACATTTTTACTTACCTTCCTTCCTCTGCTTCTGGACTGGCTTAGGTTTGTTTCATCCCCCGCTGTTGGAAACGACTCCTGTGGCTGGCAGCTCGCTAACCAGTTGTCTTCCTCGGTCTCGGCTGGTCATGCCTCGGGTCAGGTCATCTCAGGCGGTCCATCTACCATATTCTAAAGATATGCCATCCCGTCTTGCTCCTTCATGCAAATCAAAATATATATCTGTAGTCAGCTGATACATGGTTAAATGATCAAAGCCTTCTAATTAAACAAGATTATGTTTCTTTTCAAGATTCCTGCTTATATCTCTAATTTATTTGTTAGACGTTACAAATGTCTGCATTAACTTCTAATATTCGAATTCTGCTGGTTTATTGAATAGAATTCGCAGTGTTATGTCATCGTGGCTTCTCAATTATTCATTCTGCACAATCCTGTCAGTGTTTTATGGCAGGTTGCTTATTGAATGTTGCCTATCATTTTATACACAGATAACGCGTCTTATAAGTATGTAGTGGTTTATTTCGCGATAAATTACTGTCGTATTCTCGCTGATGTGTTCTAATCTTGCAATACTCTTCTTTACTTGGAGTTTATAAGATTAATTGAGACTTTAGTCCTCGATGCGTTTTCTGATAGTTTGTTCGTTTGTTTCCTTGATTGTTCCATTACCAAGACGAGAGTGTTGAATATATTTCGTACAAACTTCATGTTTATAATCTGACCACCCAACAACATTGTTTATGATACTTGTGATTTCCAAAAATCGCATTGAATTGAGGATTTTCATGAAGACCGAAACGGTTATTTAATGCTTTAGATCTTCCCAAAAAAATCTATCCGTATTTTCATCTCAGTGTTGGCTCTCCTTAACAATCCAAATCAGATGTTTTTATTTTGAAACTGCCATCATCATGTTACCTATTCTGCTACTGTGTCCTTCTGGACTTCCTTGACATACTATGATGTTGTTCATTCTATTTAACTTCCTTGCGGGTGCTTGCCTTTACTCCGGTCTGACTGAAACTATACTTTTGGAATAGCGTAATTGTAGAGTACTGAAGAGAGTAGAAAGTAAGGTTAAGAAGAAAATCATAAAGCTACTTCACATGGTACACAGCTGGCCAAGATAGAAGAAAGGTGAATTGTAATTAAAATAATCTGATTTATTTTTAAAATCCTATTGATTGCTGTAGATTTTAGAAAACGTCACGGTGCTCAGTTTCCTCTGGCAGGAGTTATTTAACGAGCCAGAGGTCTACTATATGGGCTTGTCGCATTAAAAGAATGCTAAATGCCATTAACCTGTAATGAAATCCTGAGAACGAGAAGAGATTGTCCAACTTATTGCAACACTGAAATTGGAAGAAATAGGTATTTTGTACGTATACAGTATGGTTATTTGTTTGAAATGTCCGAATAATCTTCGTCGGATCAGAGATTTGCGGGTTCGACTCCCAGAAGGGCTTGGTATTTTAACTGCCTGCGCTTAATTCATCTGACTCGGGAACTGGAACTGACTCGTCTTAATATATTCCATTTATTTTATATACGACACAGCACAGCACACTGTCAACCATCATAGAAACATGTAGTAGTGAATACATCCCGGCCGGGTCGGGGATTTTAACCTTAATTGGTTAATTCCTACGACACGGGGGCTGGGTGTATGTGTTGTCTTCATCATTATTTCATCCTCATCACGAAGCGCAGGTCGCCTACGAGCGTCAAATAGAAAGACCTGCACCTGGCGAGCCGAACCCGTCCTGGGATATCCCGGCACTAAAAGCCATACGACATTTTATTTCATGATTATTATTATTATTATTATTATTATTATTATTATTATTATTATTATTATTATTATTATTATTATTATTATTATTATTATTATTATTATTATTATCAGCGTATTATGCTCTAAATTTGCATACCTTAAAATCTATGATCTATAAAAATGGTAGTTGTAAATAGGTATATTCAATGTGTATCCTTAAACCATTCTCGGAATATACATTAATCTTCTTCTTTTCCTTTTTTATCTGTTTACCATCCAGGGTCGAATTTTACCTCCGACTCAGCGAGGAATGCCACCTCTACCGCCTCAAGGACAGTGTCCTGGAGCGTGAAACATTGGGTCGGGGGATACACCTGGAGAGAATAACCAGTACCTCGCCCGGGCGGCCTCATCCGCTATGTTGAACATGGGCCTTGGTTGGTGGGGGATGGGAAGATTGGAAGGGATTAGCAAGGAAGAGGGAAGGAAGCGGCCGTGGCCTTAAATTACGTACCATCTCTGCATTTTCCTGGAGGAGAAGTGGGAAACCACGGAAAACCACTTCGAGGATGGCTGAGGTGGGAATCGAACCCACCTGTACTCAGTTGACCTCTCGAGGCTGAGTGGACCCCATTCCGGCCCTCGTACCACTTTTCAAATTTCGTGGCAGAGCCGGTAATCGAACCCGGACCTCTGGGGGGTGGCAGCTAATCTCACTAACCACTACACCACAGAGACGGACTTTGTGTCTTATACTTCGTATTTATCTCGGGTAATGTATACTGGAGTCGAAGATTTGTTTAGCTCAAATTTTGTCTGGCCCATCTGCCTGTCAGCGTGCTTTCTTTCTTTTCTTTTCTGCTATCGCGGGTAAACGGCTCAGTATAATTTCTCTAAGCTCGGTATGTATATTCATGTAGAGCCGGGATGTGCACAAGTTTGTACGTGATTTAGTGCGTATACAGTGATGTAGCAACATCAAGCGGGAGCGAATAAATATGTTATATTTATCCATTTATATTTCCTTTATCGAAAAACCTTTCCGTAATAACAGGTGTGTAAAGTACAATCTCTGATCATTTATTTTCAATGCATTTTTTCCGTGCAGGGAGTAGTATCTGATATATTCGCGATTGTTATGTTTCACAGATTTTCAAAATATCTCCACAAGTACAAGTTTTACCTGAAATGTATAAATAACAATAAAGATAGAATATCACATTTTCAATCATACGTATCTACTACATTCGTTTCACCATGCGATCTATAATAATTTTCATGAACTTTGATTTCTTTCACGAATTTCATCAATGTCAAACATAGCTCAAGTGGAAATGACGATCAGTTGTACGAACCAGCTGGTGATTTTGGCGATTGTTGTCGCGATATTTCTTGTAGGACGCTAACTCGCTTGGCCGTTAGCTCCTTCTCACCTGAAACATGAAGAAAATGACAGAAATGAGTAGAGAATCGAAGAGCTGAGGGGAAGGAAACTATTAGCATGGGGTGAAGAAAGTTCGAAATCCATAAGATCACCAAACCGGAAGGAAATGAATTGCGATGGCATTCATTGTCTTGTTATTGACGAGTACTCACATCAGCTACATGTTGTTTAATTATCTCGAAAGACGTTGTTAACAGCTTATGGTTGTTTTGTGATCCAAGTACTGTACTTTAGCATCTCTATATCATTCAAGGAGTTTCAAGTTTACATAACACTGAGAATCAACCCCTTCGCTGGAACAAAAGTGAATTCTATTAGTTTGATGCTTGTCGTTCAACAGAACAGAGAAAGCAAGGTGACGAAACAAGACGCGGATTATTAGAGTTGACATTGTATACCAAGGTAACACAATGATGTAATTAATTCAGAGAATAAGGCATATACTCACAGTATATAACAAGGTATTGTGACGGAGAAAATCCCCTCTAATGTTCCTGGAACAGGAGTAATACGGCTGAGCGACTGCCTTTACAAACCTGACTTTGAGACGCTGATGTGTATCTCACATGCTACCGCATATTACACTATTCGAACTATTCAATACAAGTATAACCGCAACACTTCTTACTAAGGAATCCTTGCCGCGCTAAGTGGCTCAGACGGCATGTAAAGTAACTCCTGCGGAACTAAATTCCGGCACCTCAGCGTCACCAAAACCGTAAAATTAATTAGTGGGATGTAAAGCCAATAATATTATTATTATTAAAGAATGTTTGTATGAGTCGGATAAACCTGATGATATACGGCAGATAGAATCAATTAGATAATACTGGTCTTAGTGGTACAGTCAGTCAGTCAGTCAGTCAGTCAGTCAGTCAGTCAGTTAGTCAGTCAGTCAGTCAGTCAGTCAGTCAGTCAGTCAGTCATTTTTCTGTTCTCAAGTTAGCGGGTTAATTTTGTCTGAGGTTGCTGGCATTTGAATATGTTATCATGTATCATCTTCGTACCTTTGGTTTGCGGTACTTTAAACATTCCGGAAATACGAACTTCTCACATGCTAGTGTACATACTTGTCTCAGCGTGACTTGAATCCTGTTGTTCCCACTGACACAAAAGGTGCAGCGCCTAGAAAAACCGCCATGTGATAATATTTCACCTTAGAACTCTGATCGTCGGTCTCTGTGGTGTAGTGCTTAGTGTGATTAGCTGCCACCCCCGGAGGCCCGGGTTCGATTGCTGGCCCTGTCACGAAACTTGAAAAGTGGTACGAGGGCTGGAACTGGGTTCACTCAGCCTCGGGAAGTCAACTGAGTAGAGGTGGGTTCGACTCCCACCTCAGCCATCCTGGTAGTGGTTTTCCGTTGTTTCCCCACTTCTACTACAGGCAAATGCTGGGATGGTACCTAACATAAGGCCACGGCCGCTTCATTCCGTCTTCCTTGTCTACCCCTTCCGAACATCCCATCCTCACGCAAGGCTCCTGTTCAGCATAGCAGGTGAGGCCGCCTGGGCGAGGTGCTGGTCATCCTCCATAGTTGTATCCCCCGACCAAGAGTCTGAAGCTCCAGGACACTGTCCTTCAGGCGGTAGAGTTGGGATCCCTCGTTGAATCCGAGGAAAGAACCCACGGTGGAGGGTAAACAGATAATGAAGATAAAGAAGAAGAACTCTGATCACAAAGGTTCAGTACTACTTGAACTATATCAACGAATTTTCGAGATACACGTGTTGCGGGTCATCATTTCTCCCCTCAACTTAGCGACATAACAATACTTCGAGGCGCAACGACGATATGTGAACTACTCCAGTGTGCTCTGCGGCATGACTCCTCCACGTACTTCCCATTGCTCATGTTTCATTGCCCTTAGTTTTTGCCACGTCTTTATTGGACAATGTTCTTTATTGCTGGCGGTTTAAAGTCGCACTATCACATCAATGGTTTCCGGTGACGCAAGTATGCGAAGGCAGCGGGCGTAGCCTTAATTAAGATACAGCCCCAGAATTTGTCTGCTATTAACATGGTAAACCATGGAAACCACCTTCAGGGCCTTCGAATAAGGGATGCGAACCCACCATCTCCTGAATGCAAACTCATTGCTATGCTTCCCTAACCGCCCAGCCCACTCACCCGGTATTCGACAACCTCTGTCTTGGGCTATTTTGGGGAGTTTTAATCCAAAAGTGTAATATTGATCCAGTAGGTTTTGTTGAAGTATTGTATTTACTACGAGTCCGGGAGAGAAGGCGCAGAGTAGGACAGTGCCTCGGAATTACAACATAATTAACTTCATAGCCAACAAGGAATAAGAAGGTGTGGGTTATATAATAGACAGTTCATTTTGAAATCTCCACAGACCACCCAGAAGGCGTTCAGAGGGAAAAGAAGCTTATCTGTGAACAGACCCTAATTTAGTATAAGACCTAAGATACACCGCCATCTAGCACCATGCCGATGTCACGCAAAGCCGAACAAAGCCGGCTCCACACCGACCCGAAACAGTATCTCTAGCACCCATAGATGCCAGCGCCTGCGCGCGCGCACTGGAGCTGGCATTAACGTCATAATTTAAGAAAATACAGAAATAACACTTTCAGTGTTGTATTCATTTTATAAACGATGAAACAGCTAAATGGTTAACGTGCTGGACTTTGGTCACAGGAGTCCCGGGTTCGATTGCTGGCAGAGTCAGAAATTTTGATCATCATTGCATAATTTCGCTGGCACGGGGGCTGAGTGTATGTGACGTCTTCATCATCATTTCATCCCTAGCACGACGCACAGGTCGCCTACGGGCGTCCAATAAAACGACCTGCACCTGGCGAGCCGAACATGTCCTCGGACACTCGCGGCACTAAAAACCATACGCCATTTCATTTCATCATATATATGGCTCCATTCTTACAGAAGCGCAGGTCGCCTATGAGGTATTGTATTGAAAAACCAGCAGCAGGCCTCCTCTGAGGCCACACGCCATAATTATTATTATTACTATTATTATTATTATTATTATTATTATTATTATTATTATTATTATTATTATTATTAAAATATGTCCTGTAACAGAGAAGTGAGTGGATGTATTTGATAATGCGCACCGGATGAGCAGTGAATAATGGCGTGATCGTTAGTATGTCTTTAACTTAGGGAACTTCATTTAACTAAATGGGATGAATTATTAAAGCTTCACTGAAACGAAGCCGTTGAATACATAACACTCTAGGAGTGGGTAAATATGTCTTGCAAAAATACATTTCTACACTACGGTAAAATAAGGTTCATTTTCCTTTACACACGCGCATAGGAAAATGAACTCAACCAAAAATGGTCTGATGGACTGTATATCAGTATATGGCTGGGAGGCGTGACCACTGTTAAGGGAATATTGAATAGGAAGAGCATTGTCATATTCGCGGTTTTGCTACAGCAGTGACTATATATAAAATTAGTTAAACGTATGCCCCTATATGCCTGTTTCACAAATCTTTTCGGCTATAATTTTGAAATATTTAAATATGTTCCTAGCACCTATAACAAGCTCATTCATTCAGAAAGAAGTGGTCCTTCTGTTTGGAATATGATATGCGATGTAATTTTATTTAAAACATTATTTGATAGGACCAGTATTGTGCAGTATCTAATTTAGGCAGTGAGAAAATCATAACTACGAGTATGATTTTGGTTCAGTGGTCACGTTTACTGGTTTTGAATCTTTGATTAAAATGTAAAATTGATATATTTTATGTTCAGCTCTTTAGAACTTAATTGAATTTATAGGTTACAATTTGCTAATGAGCACATTTATATAGCTGCTACATTTAAAACAGTTTACCGAACTTCCAGAGACGTAGGAACATATCATGTCAAGAATTTAAAACACTAGAAATTGCTGTCAGATTCCATTTATGTAGACCACTCACACAATTAAGCACGGGTTTATTTTCAAGCACTTCATTCTAGGTAAGCATATTGTATTGTATCAACGCACAAAATGAAACTGTTTCTGCATAGTGGAACATATCGTCGCTGCCGGGAAAAACCTCCTATGTGAAATATTTTAGCTTAGGACTTTGGCCGGTAAGGTTCTGTCATCTAAGGTGCAATATTGTGTGAATATTGTCAAGGCATTCTCGCTCTTCATAGTGTATGTGCTGCGGGTCAGTATATCTCCAAAAAATTATCACGTAGGAGGTTTTTTCCCGGCAACGACGATATACTCTCTGCAATCTCTGTAATGGTAAATTTAGAAGTTATTTTCAACGGTTTAAAATATCATCATCAGTAGGACATCTTTGTAAGTGTCAATCAGAACAGAAGTAGTTCATTTAATTTTCTTTGTCTACTAAACGCTATGAAAAGGAACAGTTTGTTAGGATACCTGAGTTAATACAATGTAAATATTTTCCCAGCCAGTTTCTGATATATTTATGAAAAATAATAATCAATAATAAAATAATAAATAAATATAAGTAATTAATTTCTTGAAAAAATGTTTTTAAAACATTGTACTATTCTTTGAAATATTTTGTTCTACTAGAAAAGGCATTAAATAACACATAAATTCCATTGTTATAAACGTACTTTCAGATAAAATAGGGCTACATTCCTGGGATAATATTCGGTCCTTTAAAGCAAATTTTATCACAAAAATATAGGGTCGCCGAAGAGATATTCCGGCATTCCGATAATGGTAACATTATGAGAATTGACCTCATAGCCTACAAGAAATCAGAGGGTGTGTGATTTATAATAGACAATTCATTTTGAAATCCCCACAGACCACCCAGAAGGCGTTCGTAGGAAAAATAAGCTTATCTATGACATACAATAATTTATTATATGAATAAATTTGGATTGAAGGACATTAAAGTTATAGGATTAACTACAGGAGCTCGAGGAACTATTCCTCGATTCATTGTTAATTATTGGATGCAGTTTAATTTAGAGGTTACGGACTACATATTAGGCTATGTCATTTTTAACTTTACGACGTTCCATTTCATTACATAGAAATCATTGCTACGTGTTATAACTCTTATGGTTTAAAGGCATTATGAGAATGATGTTATCAACAAAACGATTGTAAACCAAAATTATAAATTCGTTTGTTTCGTTATGCTTTGTCCACTGTGGCAACCTTCAGCTTAGGGCAGTTTTGTGAAAAACTAAAACCCTCTGTGTCATGATTTTGAAAATGTGGAATTTTCAAGAAAAACACATAATCTGTATTCATATACATAAATAGGATGGTTGGAAACAGCGTGAGCCGGTTAGATGAGCGTCAGTAGCTTGATCATGCTGATAAAATTTGAAAAATCGATATCTTGACTTCTAATTACGGTTATCAGCTGTTAAATTTAGTCAATCAGGTCTCTTCACGGGCGAATTCAAATGGGTTTTGTGCGGTGGTGAGACCGGTTTTAGATTACCAATCGAGGAAGAAACATCGCCAGGGGAAGAATTTGAACACGGACTTCCGCGGTGACAGCACCAGCACGTCTAACGTTCACACTACAGAAGGCCGAACATGACTTTGAATGAAGCTGAAACTCGATTTCTAATATGGTAAAAACTACATCTTAAACCCATCATAATAAACTATCACTAGTAAAAGAAAGAAATAATAATAATAATAATAATAATAATAATAATAATAATAATAATAATAATAATAATAATAATAATAATAAAATTATACATAACTACGTGTAATTAAATGAATGTATGTACATTTAAAATGCCGCCCCATACGTAAACAATAGTAACAATGCGACGGCTTTCTTTTAAAACCTCGTATGTCCAAATGTTCTTCCTACCTATTATATCCCTTAAGACTGGCCACGCCTCCCGGTCATATATTTGTATGCAGTCCATCAGAATAATTTTCACTGTGTTCATTTTCCTTTGCTAACGTCCAAAGGAAAATGGACCTTAACGTACCATATTCTACGGATATTGATTTCATGGCAAATTTACACACTCCTATAGTATAATGTATTAATTATATTATTCTTTTTACCACATATAAATATGGAACTGGGAGGCGTGACCAGTCTTAAGGAATATAATGGATAGGAAGAGTATTTGGACTTACGAGGTTTTTAAAGAAAGCCATCGAATGGTAGGTTCAACTAAATTTTTATCTCTCCCTGTCTGCCTCTTGCGGGTGAACGGCTAAATATAATTTCTCAAAACTCGGTATATAAGTCCCGGGACAGAGAGTTGTGCTATTAAGCTCTGTATTAATATTTGATTGGAATTCAGCACAGCAATTTTAAGAGGAACTATACAGGAAATGTCATACATATCTACTAATATTAGTTGTATCGAAAAGCTGAACATAATCGTCACCGCGGTCATCATCATCATCATCATGATGATTATCATAATCAACATCATCATCATCATCATCATCTTATTCTTATACTACAATAATTTCGTGTGGCTATTTCTAGCCGAGTGCAGCCCTTGTAACGCAGACCCTCCGATGAGGGTGGGCAGCATAGTATATCGTCGTTGCCGGGAAAAATCCTTCTATGTGTTAATATTTTTGGAGATATACTGACCCGCAGCACATACATTATAAAGAGCGAGAATGCCTTGACTATATTCACACAATATTGCACTTTAGTTGACAGAACCTTACCGGGCAAAGTTCTAAGCTAAAATATTTCACATAGGAGGTTTTGTCCCGGCAGCGACGATATATAGGTAACTGCATGTTATTGTGTTGGAGGGTAATGTTATGTGTGGTGTGTGAGTTCCATGGATGTTGGGGACAGCCCGAACACCCAGTCCCCGAGCCAAGGAAATTAACCATTTAAGGTTAAAATCTCCCAGCCGTTCGGGAATAGAACCCGGAACCCTCTTAACGAAAGGCCGGCAACCTAACCATTTAGCCATGGAGCCGGATATTCTATTCTTCTACTACTACTACTACTACTACTACTACTACTACTACTACTACTACTACTACTACTACTACTACTAATTTTCCTACACCCTCGTGGGGTCACACGTGCAACTGTGGTGCACATGTGGACTTGGTCCTGTTTTGCGTCCGGATGCCCTTTTTATCATCACAACTTGAAAAAATTTATTCATTCTTGCGTATATCTGTGGTAGTTCATAGTGTGGTATGTTTTATGTGTGTTATTATATGAAGAGGACTCTGTAGGAGCAAACACAAACACACAATTTCTGAGTCTAACGAATTAACCAGTTTCAATTAAAATCCTCAACCCGTGCGTAAATCGAATTTGGGATCCTCTAAGATGAAAACATAGGTGCCGACCATTCACCCAAGAAATCGGATGAAAATCTGTTCTTAATAAAAGTAGTACCGAACTCGGTACCTGTAGAAGATTAAGCGCGGCCAGTATCCAGTATTCTGGAGATAGTGGGTTCAACCCAACTATCGGCAACCTTAAAGATGGTTTCCCGTGGTTTTCCATTTTCACACCAGGCAATGCTGCTGCTGTACCTTAATTAAGGGCACGGCCGCTTCCTTCCAACTCCTAGCCCGGTCCTGTCCCATCGTCGCCATAAGACCTACCTATGTCGGTGCGACGTAAAGCAACTTGTAAAATAAAGTAGTATATTATCATTCCCTGTCTTTAATTCTTAATTCGCTTTGATAGTAGAAGGGATTGACGTATCCTCACCTGATTATGAACCTTCCCAATGGATAATCACCTTACCTGTCGGTTAACTGACGGGTTGAAATTAGAGGGATTGATAAATATGATAACTTGTAGAGATGGGTATGCTAGTTGTTTAGGGCTAATGCGTATATGTAATCGCGTAGCGAAAACATGAGTTTGCAGAACCGTTACAAGTTACTTCAATATCCTCTTCCTCAGGAAGTAAAATTGATAGTCTTCCACTCTTCGTGGTTTAGTCGGGTTGAATGATCTTCACTTACCTTTACTGAAACAGTTATGTCAAGTATTACAGACGGCGCAAAAAGGTCCCCTGTTCCAGGTATCCGTATATTACTTTGGTAACAGCGTCTTGGTACTCTCCTCACAGTTCTTAAAATATGAGGGCCGAAGATTTGATTCAAGATTCGAAGTCTGGAGTCTTGATAGTCAAGGCGAGAGCTCAAATTGAAAGTTGCAAAGGTTTTTATTTGTTTCATTGCCCTGCATTGACCTCTGAAGTTTATATCTACAATTTTGAAACATATTTTCCAGAAACTAACTTCTTAGTTTTCTTAAATTTTAGGTATGAAATCTTATGAAGTAATACCACAATATCTCATAGAAACTAGTGCCGGGCTGAGTGACTTAGACGGTTAAGGCGCTGGCCTTCTAACCCCAACTTGGCAGGATCGATCCTGGCTCAGTTCGGTGGTATTTGAAGGTGCTCAAATACGACAGCCTCGTGCCGGTAGATTTACTGGCACGTAAAAGAACTCTTGCGGGACTAAATTCCGGGACCTCGGCGTCTCTGAAGACCGTAAAAAGTAGTTGGTGGTACGCAAAGCAAATAATATTAATTATTAAATTAGAAACTAGTAGGCTATATTCATGATCTCTAATTTTCTCATTGAGATAAACTTTTTACGAAGATATTTACTCTTACCCAATTTTAGTGCTCACATTTGTTTCATTTCATATGTTGTTTTCGTTCTTACACTCGTAGATATACTACTGTATGATCCTTCTTCCTCCTCGAGTTCTGCAGTTCCCTTGTGGAATCGGATAATTTATCATTTGTAGCCTCGATTCCTTGAATACTGAATACTTGAATACTGTTTTTCACTTATTAAGGACAACAGCTACTTCCGATTCTAGAGTTCCTTCAATGTATAAACCGCAGAATTGATACGTATATTTAGGGTCTCAATTTCGGTAAAAATTCTTCTTGCCATCTCTTCCACTGCGGCTGTATCTAGTGTCTTGAAACCTCACACACGGAACCAGTGTAATCACGCCAAAGTGACATTACTGGTTATTCCTCTGCCACATTTACCTGTGTTTGATGTATATAGATAAATATATAGATAATCGTTAACTGTGGCCCTGAAAAGGGCTCAGGTGTGGATGTTTCTGTTGTGAAAGGATCAGCCGTCAGGTTAATCATTCTCTGACGTTGCCCAGGGTACGCCCGATTGCTTTTATTATCTTGATCAAAAATCATCGCAATCTTCGGGGAGGCTCCTTTCGTGTACCCCAGTGTCGTCTATGTCCAGCCTCCTGCACAGAAGATGAACCATATCAAGCATCAAAAAATGCATTGGAAGTGGCCAAGTTTTGGGCAAATGTAATATAGTAATTATAACTGTGTACAACATGTATGTTTCTGATACGAGAATAGTAATAATAATAATAATAATAATAATAATAATAATAATAATAATATAGATAGATTGATAGATAAATTATTTGTATCTGGCATAGTTGGGAACACTTGTCCATGCTTTTATTTTACCGGCTTTTACACATACTTAGTTATTTTCATTAATATATACAAATTAATTAGAGCTGAATTTCTCCTCCTATCAATCAATCAATCAATCAATCAATCAATCAATCAATCAATCAATCAATCAATCAATCAATCAATCAATCAATCAATCAATCAATCAATCAATCAATCAATCAATCAATCAATCAATCAATCAATCAATCAATCAATCAATCATCGTTGGACTGCATTTAGGGAGGTCGTCCAGCTGGTAGATTCCCTATCAGTTGTTTACAAGCCATCCCTTAAATAATTTTAAACAGATTGAAAATATATCGAACAAGTCCGTTTGATAAATTACGCGAATACCTAATCCCTCTTCCTATAAATAAAAACTTTCCCCCAATGTGTCTTCTTGAATTCCAAATTTATCTTCATATAAACATTCCGCTCAAGACTATTCGTCTACTAATTTCATTTCACGCCATAATATCGTGGCTGCTCTGCCAATAGCTCGAATGCGACAGTGCTGTTTTCATTCATTATTTCCCTTAAGACTGGTCACGCCTCCCAGCCACAATCAGAACAATGTTCGTTGAGTTCATTCTCCTATGCGCATATGTAAAAGAAAATGAAATATACTCTACCGTACTCTAGGAATGCATGTTTGCGTGACATACCGTCGCTGCTGTGCCAAAACCGCGACTGTGACAATGCTCTTCCTATCCATTCCCTCTTAAGACTGGTCACGCCCCCCCCCCCCCAGCCACATCTGGATATAAAGTCGATCAGAACAATTTCGTTCTGTTCATTTTCCTATGCGCTCGTGTAAAGGAAAATGAATCTTAAATACGTCATCCTCGAGGAGTGGGTAAATATGCTATGCAAACATCCATTCCTACAGTACTGTACAGTAAGGGTCATTTTCCTTTACACACCCGCGCAGGAAAATTAACTCAACGAAAATTGTTCTGATGGACTGCATTTCCATATGTGCCTGGGAGGCATGAACATTCTTACGGGAATTAATGGATAGGTAACATTGTTATTAATTTAATTTCGTGTGGCTATTACTAGCCGAGTGCAGCCCTTGTGAGGCAGACCCTCCGATGAGGGTGGGCGGCATCTGCCATATGTAGGTAACTGCGTGTTATTGTGGTGGAGGATAGTGTTATGTGTGGTGTGTGAGTTGCAGGGATGTTGAGGACAGCACAAACACCCAGTCCCCGGGCCATTGGAATTAACCAATGAAGGTTAAAATCCCCGACCCGGCCGGGAATCGAACCCGGGACCCTCTGAACCGAAGGCCAGTACGCTGACCATTCAGCCAACGAGTCGGACAACATTGCTATGAAGATATACTATACAAGTTCACTTTTTTCGCATAGGCCCCAATAGACTGTAAACATTTCTCGGAACGTTTAACCAACTTTTCAATTCCGCATGCGTCACAATCACCTCCAGCTTTGTGTAACCACCTGGAGACAGCTGCTTTCACCTCCTCATCGTTTCGGGATCGGCACCCACCCAGCTCACCGAACACGTGATAATCTCATGGCACCAAGTCTGAATTGTATGGAGGATGTTGTCGTATCTCCCACTTGAATCGCTGCAGTAGTTCAGACGTTTGGCGGGCCGTGTGCGTTCTTTCCTTGTCGTGCAACAAAATCACACCGGCGCTCAATTTTCCCCGCCGATTTTCTTTAATTGCCTTACGCAAACGTTTCAACGCTTGACAATACGAAGCCGAGTTGATTGTTGTGCCTTTCGGCATAAATTCCACGTGCACCACACCCTCCATGACAAAGAACACTGTCGCCATTACGTTTCTTGCTGAAGGTTGGACATTGGTCTTATTTTGTTATGGTTATGTGGTGTGCACCCAATCCATCAATATTCTCTTTGTTTCGGGGATGAAATGGTGGACCCACGTTTCGTCCCCTGTGATGAATCGAAGCATAAACTCGTTGCCCTCCACAGAATACCGTAGCAAAATTCCCGGTGCCGATTGGAAACGTCCCTTGTGAACGTTGGTGAGCATACTTGGGACCGATGTTTGATACAGTTTACGAAATCGAAGGTGCTGGTGAACAATAGATAACACACTGTCATACGAAATGTTGGACATGCTGGCAATTTCCTGCAGGGTTATGCATCGATTCTCTGTAATGATCACATCCACACGGGCAACATTTGCAACGGTACTGGACGTTGAGGGCCTGCCTTCGCGATATTCGTCCGTGAGATCCGTGCGTCCGGCCTCAAATTGCTTATACCACTGTACAATACCTGAACGGGAAATTGCACGCTCACCATATACAGCAGTGATTTCACGATGAACGTCCGTGTAATTGAGCCGTATAGCTCATAGAAATCTGATCATTTGACGCATCTCCAATTTGTAGTGAACATCCAGTTGACGCGCCATTGAGCCAGGCCCGCTCTACACACACAGCACAGCGGGCTACCAAACCGAACACCCTATCGGACGTGTCAGCAGGTGCTGTAGCTTGCTCCGCATTGGCCACGGTCACGACACACAGCGTGCTCTCGCGGTGAGGTGGTGTTACTTACTTTTTGATTCGCCCTCGTATTCCCTTTCTGCTATCAATGCCACAACTGAAGGACCCATAACATGTGCATTAATACATGTGCAACCTGCTTGGATAATCTTTGAATACGCACTAGAGGTGACGTGGAATCATACGCAATAGCGCTCCAAACCATGATGCCGCGTTGTCTAGCGGTAGGGCGCTCCACAGTTACTGCCGGATTTGACCTTTCTCCACGCCGACGCCACGCTCGTCTGCGGTGACTATCACTGACAGAACAGAAGCGTGACTCATCGGAGAACACGACGTTCCGCCATTCCCTCATCCAAGTCGCTCTAGCCCGGCACCATGCCAGGCGTGCACGTCTATGCTGTGGAGTCAATGGTAGTCTTCTGAGCGGACGCCGGGAGTGCAGGCCTACTTCAACCAATCGACGGGAAATTGTTCTGGTCGATATTGGAACAGCCAGGGTGTCTTGCACACGCTGAAGAATGGCGGTTGACGTGGCGTGCGGGGCTGCCACCGCTTGGCGGCGGATGCGCCGATCCTCGCGTGCTGACGTCACTCGGGCTGAGCCTAGACCCCTAGCACGTGCCACATGTCCCTGCGCCAACCATCTTCGCCACAGGCGCTGCACCGTGGACACATCCCTATGGGTATCGGCTGCGATTTGACGAAGCGACCAACCTGCCCTTCTCAGCCCGATCACCATACCCCTCGTAAAGTCGTCTGTCTGCTGGAAATGCCTGCGTTGACGGCGGCCTGGCATTCTTAGCTATACACGTGTCCTGTGGCACACGACAACACGTTCTACAATGACTGTCGGCTGAGAAATCACGGTACGAAGTGGGCCATTCGCCAACGCCGTGTCCCATTTATCGTTCGCTACGTGCGCAGCACAGCGGTGCATTTCACATCATGAGCATACCTCAGTGACGTCAGTCTACCCTGCAATTGGCATAAACTTCTGACCACTCCTTCTTGGTGTTGCATTTGCTCTGCCAGTCAGTGTATTTTGTGACAAGAGAAATGTAAACCATCGGGATTGGAAAAGTACGAGAGTTTACCTGTCATCTGCATGTGTGCGTCAGTCTTAGAATTGTTTTCCCACTACAATGAGATTATTGCATTCGGTTCTATCCTGAGTAGCATGTTTATATACCATGTACATTTTTAAATTTCCAATATCAAGAAATGGGAATAAGGGATAGACATATATAACAGATAATAGGAAAAGGAGGAACTGGCGCAAGTAAGTGAAAGGAAAACCACACTTGAGATGGACACTCAGAACGTTTGTATTTGGAATTGCTCTTATCAAATATGCATCAGTATTTAACACAAACTAGTCAAGCGACCAACAGCGAATAAATGGCAACAGAAATAGGCAGTACATATGCTTATTTATTTTAAACAATCACAACATAATACTGTAAAACGAACGTTGGAAGGGGACACACAGAGGACCGAAAGAAGACCAAGGATCGCATGTAAAGTGTTATGTGTTTTAGTTCTTGCAATTTCCTCGTTAACTATCGGCAAGCTTTTGAAACCTATCTGGCTGGCTGTGTTTATATTCTTTGTCGCGTAGTGCCAGGATTTGCCCAACTGGAGACACAGTGTTGTCAACTCTCCGTTTTAACCACTTTGCCCCCGAGAGCGAGCTGCGACACCGAGCACTACACTCGAGACCTGATAACAAACAAATCGTACATAACCCATTCAGTCCATTCACAATGTTAATAATACACACATAATGTAAAGTATTCATGACCCAGGTGTCACTTTCTGTGGACAGACGTAATTCTTCCCGACGTGACAATAGATTTACTCTTCAAACCAGCAGCGCCCCTGTGTAATTGTATGTATCTAGACAATGGATGATAATACTGCATGTATTCTATTCATGGATAGAAATGAGATATTCTCACAACATGTTGATCACTCACCCATGATCGTGTGGTACAACGTTCATAACTGCCTATTAATGTAATTGTGATAACAATCTGGCACACAACTCCATTATACAGCATTGTTAATGACTCTGGAGAAGAACTAGGTCAATGTGACAAGGATTTAGAGTCTATGTACTACCCAGTACTTATTCACAATAATTTTCACATAGACAAACAATGTTTAGCCTAGTAAATGACAAAAGAGCTCACCCCATACAGTAACTTCTAAGCTTTGGATGGATCCAAGGATCCGTGCGTAATGACTATCATATACTTTGAGATTTCCTACATTCTTTGAACCATCACTGACAATATCGCACCGAGCTCGATAGCTTCAATCGCTTAATTGTGGCCAGTGTCCAGTATTCGGGAGGTAGTGGGTTTCGTACCCCACTGTCGGCAGCCCTGAAGATGGTTTTCCATGGTTTCCCATTTTCACACCAGGCTAATGCTCGGGCTGTACCTTAATTAAGGCCACGGCAGCTTCTTTCCTACTCCTAGCCCTTTCCTGTCCCATCGTCGCCATAAGACCTATCTGTGTCGGTGCGACGTAAAGCAAATAGCTAGCTAATATCGCCAACCAATTGAATGTAACTTATAACTGAAAATGCAAAAAGTATTTCCAAACCAAACCAGACCCCATGGCGCAACAGCCCCGAAGAGCCATGGCCTACCAAGCGACCACTGCTCAGCCAGAAGGCCTGCAGATTATGAGGTATCGAGTGGTCAGCATGACGAATATTCTCGCCCATTATTCTTGGCTTCCTAGACCAGTGCAGCCATCTCACCGTCAGATAGCTCCTCAATTGTTATCACGCAGGCTGAATATACCTCGAACAAGTCCTGATGTCAATGTAAAAATCCCTGAAATTGCCGAGAATCGAACCAAGGGTTTTCGGGTAAGAGGCAGGCAAGGTACACCGCGGGGCCGGAAAACAGGATATTCTGTTACGAATATTAGAAATATAATTCTGGAATAAGTTTGTTGATATTGGGGGACCACCTGAGTCTGGGACCGGGACTAATATTGTTAATGTAATACTTAAAATAACCAAAATTAGCAGTATCACAAGTATTGCTTGCAGTTAAATCTATGAGAATTCATTTTGTTTTAAACATTTCCCATGGTCAGCTCTTATTCTCCAGCCTTGTAAGAACTAGCTGTACAGCGTCTGGGAGGTCATCCGTTTCTTACCTTTTATTGCCCTCAACTTCCTTTTCGTTATTCAGAAACTTTATTAGCCGAGGAACGGAATCATTTCATTTTCAGTTTGTTGGTAATAATAATAATAATCGTATGGCCTCAGCTACCGTGTGCAGACATTTTAATTTGACGGCCTGTGGCTCTCTGGCCGTCAATTGCGACGTTCAGTTTTACTCCAAGCCTACTAGAGTGCAGAGTAAACTAAATCTCTCTTGGGCGTCTGTGGATGAGATTTAATGAATTTTGTCGGGTGAACACCAAATGTGTCAGCAGAGATCTTTTACATGCCGGCATCGTACGACAAGGAGTGTCGAATTGACTTTTTTCCGCCCTTTAAATATCGTCCCTGTTTTGCCAAAAGGGCGAATATTAGAATGCTCTTCCTACCCATTATTTCCCTTAAGACTGGTCACGCCTTCCAGCCATATATTCATATCCAGTCCATCAGAACAATTTTAGTTGAGTTCATTTTCCTATGTGACTGTGTAAAGGAAAATGAATTTTACTGTACCATACTGAGGGAATGTATGTTTGCATGACATTTATCCACTCCTAAAGTGTGATGTATTTAAGGTTCATTTTCCTTTACACACGCGCATAGGAAAATGAACTCAACGATAATTGTTCTGATGGCCTGTATATCAATATGTGGCTGGGAGGTGTGACCAGTCTTAAGGGAAATAATGGATAGGAAGAGCATTGTCACATTCGCCGTTTGGGAAGAACAGGGACGATATCTAACTACCTCTGCCGGGTCTGAACCCGCTATATTGGGATCCGGAGTACGACACTATAACCCTGATCTACATAGGCATCTTTGTTTGCAGGTAATAAAGAATGACTAATATATTAATTATGTTTCTCCTTAAAGTAAATGTCACCGCTACTCATAATTCCATAATACATGTATATCAGCGCTCACAATCAGATACGGCACTTGGGTAGCTTTAAAATGCAGATAAGATGATAGAATATATTCCTGTACATACTGGTCTAAATTCACAATCAAATAAAGAGATGCGAATATTTTGAGGTAAATAGAAATATTCTAACTTGGGAAGAAAGCGACAGTTATTATCCATACATCGCAGGCTGAATAAAATTAATTTACAATGGTTTTCTCTGAATAAAGGGAAACAGGATACGCATTATAGGTAAGCAAAGAGAACGTCTTCGTGAATAAAAGACAAGGAATATGCTTGATCGAGACTATTACTCACTGTGGAAATTGTTACAGGAGATAGAGATAATGGTAAACATTTCTCCGTCCGTATGAAGATGGAACTCATTACGTAAGGTACAAGTCATACGCTGATATGTAGCCTCATGAATGGTGGAAGATTTATATGCATTGTACAGAGACTGTTCGAAGGATTGACCTTCAACTTTCAAGAATGCGTGTTCGAACCCAGTCACTGTCGGCTGGAATGTAAGTGTTCTTACATGTAAGATAGATAGATAGATAGATAGACATGATTTATTTTAACTGGCAAAGTTAGGGACACGTGTCCCTGTCTTACACTTAACCAGTGAAATACATAATTAACATAAAAATATATAACATACTGAATAAATGAAAAAAGAGAATGAAACAAATTACTACGGTACTATGCTATCCTGCTGTACATAAAAATAACTATTATAATACACAATATAAATTAACATTTTGCTTCCTGCGAAGAAATTAACATACAACAAAGAGACCCGAATCATTAGATTTCTGGCACATTATAGAATCTCCTTTAGGGGAAAATTCTAGAACTAGAATGTCTTTAAATATAAGCATCAAATGAAGAGTTAAAAGTACTTCTCCTCACCATTCTTCTCCTTATTATTATTATGGGCCTTTCCCCAGCTCATACTGCTACTACTACTATTATTACTAATAATAATTATCATCATCATGAAAGGCGAACTGTAGGAAATCAATTAACAGGAAAGAAAAATTCTGGGAAAATCTCTAGGACCACTGATAGACAATGGCGGGAGATAGAGGAAAAGAATGAACGAGGACCTTTAGAGACACACAGAAAAGATCACTGTCTCAATGCGGAAACGGAAATCGAAATTCTATGGAAATCTGATGAAATTGGACGAGAACCGATTGAGGAAGATCTAGTTTATCGTAGAACTGAAGGCTACAGCGGAGTGGATGGAAGAGGTCAAGACGGACACAGCGGAAGTTGGATTTGATCAACAGCAGAAAGGAGTTCAGAAGCCGAAATGACATTCAAAGAGTATCCAGAAAAATGGAGGCCCCAGTTGACAATATCCGAGAAACAGAGATAGATGAGATGTTAAAGTATGAAGGGATTCTAGGAAGAGAAGAAATGGTTTATCTGGGTTTTTACTTTAATTAAGGCCAGGGACGATTCCTTCCCAGCCGAGAAACCGCCTACGTTAGTATTCCCACCCAGTACCCGCCTACGTTAGTGTGAAGTTACATCACTAACAAAATTAGTAGTATACTGCAAGAATCAAAACAGGGTTTGCTAATGGAAATGTCACTATGTTAAGCTGTACAAAATCTGACAAATTACAACTATCAAAAATAACACAGGGGTCCATCTTTCAGAGGTTATTGTTTTCTCGGTCACCCAGCGAGTTGGCGGTTTGGACACGTAGCTGTGATATTACATTCGGGTGATAGCAGGTTCAAACACCAATGTCGGCAGCCCTGACGACTTTTTTCCGTGGTATCCCAGTTTCACACCTGGCTGTACCTTAATTAAGGCCACAGCCGCTTCCTTTCCACTCATAGCAATTTCCTCTCATTGTCGCCATAAGACCAATCTGTGTACGTGCGACGTAAAGCCAATTGTAAAAGCTTCCTCTGTCTTATGGGTGTGAAGCATCGACTATCAAGGTAAACGGTAAAAAATACATCGGCATGTTTGAAATGTGGTAAAACATGAAATGGCTTATGACTTTTAGTACCGGAAGTGTTCGAGGACAAGTTCGGCTCGCCTGCTACAGGTCTTTTGAGTTGACGCCCGTAGGAGACAAGCGCGTCGTGATGAGGATGACACATACACCCAGCACCCGTACCAGCGGTATTAACCAATCATGATTAAAATTTTCGATCCTGCCAGGAATCGAACCCGGGACTCCTGTGAAAAAAGGCCAGCACGCTAACCATTTAGCCATGGAGCCGGACATTGACACGTAGTGCTGCCAGAGGATACTAGGCTTTGCTTGTACGGAAAAACGCATCAGTATATTACTCTTATGAAAACACAGTCGCGGTAAACGCTTGTTTAGGCCTACTCGGGTTTATGAATGAATAATTAAATGATTTGGTCATGCCATGTGACAAGATGGAGAAAACGTAGAGTGGATTACTATAGAGGGAGAGGCATAAACGACGGCAACAGACTTCGTGGAATGACAGGTCGACGATGGATAGACTTAGCCAAGATGATTTACGAATTAATTCCTTCTCTGTTCATTGATTAGAGTGGAAGTTTGAATTGGATAGCGAAGTTACCTGATGAGTATAATACATGCATAGAATCACGATACTCAGGAATGCGTCAAGGACTACCATAAAGTAGTAATATACGTAAAAATAACACGAAAACTTCTGTTGTTTCAACCCTGTGAGTGCTCCCAATCCGCCTGTGTGGTGTAGTGGTTAGTGTGATTAGCTGCCACCCCCGGAGGCGCGGGTTCGATTCCAGGCTCTGACACAAAATTTGAAAAGTGGTACGAGGGCTGGAACGGGGTCCACTCAGCCTTTGGAGGTCAAATGAGTAGAGGTGGGTTCGATTCACACCTCAGCCATACTGGAAGTGGTTTCCATATTTTCCCACTTGTCCTCCAGGCAAATGCCGGGATGGTACCTAACTTAAGGCCACGGCCGTTTCCTTGTCTATCCCTTACAATCTTCCCATCCCACCACAAGGCCCCCTGTTCAGCGTAGCAGGTGGGGCCGCCTGGACGAGGTACTGGTGATTCTCCCCATTTGTATCCCCCAACCCAATGTCTCACACTCCAGGACACTGCCCTTGCGGCGGCGATAGAGGTGGGATCCCTCGCTGAGTCCGAGGGGAAAACCAACCCTGGAGGGTAAACAGACTAAGAAGAAGAAGAGTGCTCCCAATAACAAGTTGCAATCAAATATGAATATCTTAAAGATTACAGTAACTCGTAAGTTTGTTTACCACAGTCCTGTGGCAAAAACATTATTTACTTACAATCGGATAGCTGCATTGTTACTTTATGAAGACAGCTCCTACTATGGTACTATGAGGCATCGATCTTCCGTAATATATCCTTTTCATTTTATATTTTGTCCATCTAACGACCACAGATTGTATCCCTTTGCAATCATCTTGACCCTTCATTGCTTGACTTCCAATAGTTCTTCATTCATTCACTTTGCTGTTTCCTCCTCTCTTGTGTCCAATCGTTATTAACTTTCTTCTTCTCCTTCTTCTGGTAATCATTGAAATTATGTGTCAATATTTTGTAAGTTGTTATGTCTTGTATTATACCTTCTATTGTTCCAGTCTCTACCCTTTTTTTTTTACTCCTTATACGGGCAGGTTGCCATTCTTGCTCTTGTAGGCCTACATATGGTTGAACATTCATTTCTTCAAATTGCTGTTATCCTAACACATTATGTGACCAAAAATTTTAATTTTCCTCTTGCTGATCGTGTCTGACATCCTTTTATTTTCTTCGTCCTTGTATAGATCTTTATTCCTCCTATGTCTAAATTCTTCTTCCTCCGGTTTCAATGGTTTCCGAATTTTCTTCAATATCATCCTTTTCTCTTTGTCTCTTTCACCGGTCTTCATAAAGATGATACGTGATATCACTGAGTGAGACAAGTTTTCCTTACAGCGACAATGAGCATTTACTTTGAAGTTCTATTTCAGATATAACTGGTACTAATGAAGATACCGTTGATTTTATGCAGATATTTTCTTAAGCGAAACACAAATAATTGTTTCATAATGTTTTTGGCTTTACGTACCATAATTATTTTTACGGATTTCGGAGGCGCCGAGGTGCGGAAATTTAGTCCCGTAGGTATTCTTTTACGTGCCATAAATCTACCGACACGAGGCTGACGTATTTGACTACCTTAAAACACCACCGGACTGAACCTGGAACGAACCTGGTAAGTTGGGGTCAGAAGGCCTGCACCTCAACCATCTAAGCCATGCAAAAGCAAATCAAAGCAAAGTTATCTCCGTACAGGCCATGAAGACACTTGGAGGGGTGAAAGGTAAAGGCACGTGATGGGGTAGAGTGGATCTAAGCCATGCAGCTCGGCAAATTATTGCTTAACCTTTATAATAACGTTAGCTAGTATATCCAATTGCAGCCAGTAAAACTCCATAAATAGGAGCAATCATTGTGTTATTTCTTTCAGACACATTCAGATAGAGAATTCTTCTTTTTCTTCATAACTTTGTTCCGCTTGGGCACGGCCCGTTTTTCGGTTCACAGAACGCAGTTTCAATCCTTCAAGCACATCGTCTTTGTATAGTTTTGTGCTTTATACAGTAAATCCGCCTTCATTGTACACAACCAAGATTGCGTTGATCAACTATACTTCAACACTGTATGTTGTGCCGGCGACACTTTTCATGCGCAGCACGTCTGACATTGGCGAAAGGCTGGAGGCGTATCTTCCACATTTCTTCATAAATTTGCATGACACCAATCGCCACCTGTTTGTGTTGTTGCAGCAGATGTGTTCCCAGTAGTGGCTATTACGATTTAGAAGTGGGGGAGAAATAAAAGCATATAAAGGAAGTAAAGTAGAGGGCATACATGTCTCTGGTAAGACCCCAACTAGAGTATGGTTCCAGCGTTTGGGACCCTCATCAGAATTACTTGATTCAAGAACTGTCAAAATGTTCAAAGTAAAGTAGCTCGATTTGATCTTGGTGATTTCTGACAAAAGAGTAGCGTTACAAAAATGTTGCAAAGTTTGGGCTGGGAAGACTTGGAAAAAGGAGAGCTGCTCGAGTAAGTGGTATGTCCGAGCTGTCAGTGAAGAGATTGCTTGGAAAGACATCAGTAGACGAATGAGTTTGTGTGGTGTCTTTAAAAGTAGGAAAGATCACAATATGAAGATAAAGCTAGAATTCAAAAGGACGAATTGGGGACAATATTCCTTTATAGGAAGGTGAGTTAGGGATTAGTATAACTTACCAAGGGAGTTGTTCAATAAATTTCCAATTTCTTTGAAATCATTTAAGAAAAGGCTAGGAAAACAACAGACAGGTAATCTGCCACCAGGGCGACTGTCCTAAATGCAGATAAGTATTTATTGATTGATTGAAAATTGGGAAGACAACAAAAAGTACCCGTGTTTGTAGGATAGACATCGAAATTGAAAAAGATAGTTAGAAACTGGTAAGTATTTTTTATTCTCTCTGGGCGAATTTCGACAAATAAGAAAAGGTAGACAGTTTACCAAGTTAAGTGCGCTAATAATATGTAATATTCTGATTGAATACGACACAAAAAGAACTTTCATCGAAGGAAAAATTAGACTGCATTACAATGGCTAGTTTATACAAAGAAAAGTAATTTAGTACTTGACTATTCACTTAACAAAGTAACAGTCACTAGGTAGAACTACGTAGGCACATTGAGTGAGATTGCCGGACTGACGAATGCGTACGGCAAGCGGTGAATCATACTCCAGTGTCCACGATCTTGGCAAAAATATACTGTACCACTGCTGTCCTCCCTGACTGCACATCGATGGCCTAGAATGAAAACCTCGTATCTCACAAAGTTCCTCCTATCCAATATTTCCCTTAAGACTGGTTACGCCTCCCAGCCACACATGAATATGCAGTCCATCAGAACAATGTTCGTTGTGTTCTTTATTCCTATGCCGACGTGTGAAGGAAAATGAACCTTACCGTACCGTACTAAAGAAAGTATGTCTGCGTGACGTATTTACTAACTCCTAGAGTATAATTTTTATAAGGCTCATTTTCCTTTACTCAACTGCATAGGAAAATAAACCCAACGAACATTGTTCTGATGGACTGCATATCCAAATGTGGCTGGGAGGCGTGACCAGTCTTAAGGGAAATATTGGATATGAAGAACTTTTTGAGATACGAGGTATTCAATCTAGGCCATCGACATGCTACACTTTGCTGCGCGAGTCTCCACTAATTATTACGGAGGTGCGCGAAACGTTTAGCCGTAACAAATGACCCTTTGTGCATATTTCTTTTAAGTGCTTTATAAATATTTAAAGAAATAAAGGAAAGACGTAGGTGATAAGACAACAGGGTTTGTATCAATTGCTTTATTATAATTCCAAATTTCAGGCTGCTAAAATGGAATATAAATGTACTTTTTCTCCACAAATTCGGGAGACGATCACCTCCCACTCGCTCCCCTAATCACCGCAACTGTGTGTTCCAACCTCGTCATTCGCATACTCTATCGAAACATCCGCATCACCGTGACGTGGAGTTGGTACAGTTGCTGCTAACATTGTGATTCAGACTGCATGACTGGACGTACCACAGTGCACACCAATAACGTTTCCTCGCCACATCCAAATTATATTTATCCTCACCCGTTCCTTTATTCATATTGAACTTACTCTGCAGACGTAAAACACTAATAAAGGAAAGGAAGTATTGACGATAGGTTTTCTTTCAAAAATCGTGGGATAATCAACATTGTATCAATTATACAGTGACCTGAAAACGATCCTTTCGAAAACATGGGTATAAAAAATATAGGGTCAGTTGACACGTTTCAGCACTAGGTTTCGTGACAATGCCTATCATTAGTAAGATTCTCAAAACGCAGATCATTTTCCCCAGCGTCACGGGGTCGTAAGTCTGGATTTGATGTTCGGTAAAGAAGCGTGGTGACGCATTAATTATTTTATTGACGTGCAGGTTATTCCGATGAACTAGACGCGGATAATCCAGGGGTGCAGAATAAATTCGTAATTGACATGACCCACTAGGTATAACAATGCGCTTCATGAAGAGAGATCAATATTATTATTATTATTATTATTATTATTATTATTATTATTATTATTATTAATATTATTATTATTTGCTATTCATACTGTCTCTTCATTATCACTTAAAAGCGTCAGGTTTTTCATCTATGAAATGTGCGTTATATCAAGAAATAACTGTATTAAAATATACAAGTAGCGACTAATATAAATAATGATAATAGTAACTAGCAGTTTCCCGCTGGTTCCGCCCGCAATGTACAAAGTATGGTGTTGTTCGTTACTATCCTCACGGATGTATTTGCAAAGTTTCGAGCTAATTTAATAAAGGAAATGATCTACTGTGGTTTTAATTTTTCTTAATTTCGTGTGGCTATTTCTAGCCGAGTGCAGCCCTTGTAAGGCAGACCCTCCGTTGAGGGTGGGCGGCATCTGCCGTGTGTAGGTAACTGCTTGTTATTGTGGTGGAGGATAGTGTTATGTATGGTGTGTGAGTTGCAGGGATGTTGGGGACAGCACAAACACCCAGCCCCCGGGCCATTGGAATTAACCAATGAAGGTTAAAATCCCCGACACGGCCGGGAATCGAACCTGGGACCCTCTGAACCCAAGGAGATTTATAATACCCGATGACAAATCTGTGCATGAATACCTTTCAGTTAAAAAAAGAATGAAGGAAATCGACCGGATAGAATGGCCGAACTGACTGACTATATTTTTCATATTTTTTAAAAATATACAGATAAGATTAACATTAATAACAATAATTTTAAGGCATATTGCACAACTAAGAGCCTGAAAACGAATGAAAATCCACAATCTGTCTCCAGTCATTCGATCCGGTCAGGAATTGACTGAATGATGCCCCATCTAAAGGTGAGGGTAGGAATTATGCCAGCTGCCGAAGCCTGTCGCTCTCCTCTGGGGCAATGATTTAATGAATGCAGGTTAAATTAAATTATATTGGAGAGTGTTGCTGGAATGAAATATGACAGAAGAAAACCGGAGTACCCGGAGAAAAATCTGTCCCACCGCCACTTTGTCCAGCACAAATCTCGCATGGAGTAACCGTGATTTGAACCAAGGGACGCAGTGGTGAGAGGCCGGCGTGCTGGTGCTTGAGTCACGGAGGCTCTAACTAACAGCCTATAAGACGTTATTTTATCCGTGTCTGAATATGGTAACTCTCTGATCAAATATCGTCGCTCGACCGGTAAAAGGTTGTATTCCACAAAGATCTTCCTATCAATTATTCTCCTTAAGACTGGTCACGCTTCCCAGCCACGTATGGATATGCAGACCATCAGAACAAATTTTGTTGTGTTCATTTTCCTATGCCCATGTGTAAAGGAAAATGAACCTTACAGTACCGTACTGTAAGAATGTACGTTTGCATTACGTATTTACGCACTCCTTGTGTACAATGCATGTAAGGTTCATTTTCGTTTAATCGTCGACATAGGAAAACGAACACAACGGACATTGTTCTGATGGCTGGATGAAAACAACAGTGTTATTGTGCGCATTGTGATCTAGTGTTTTATTGAAGACAACTCATATTTAGGCCGAAGAAAATAGAAGGATGTTTCAGTGATGAATTTACATGAAAATAAATGCAGCGAACAAATCGATGGTTGTTGATATTGTTGATAGAGGAAATATCCTCCAATTTAGTGGACGCCTGGTGGACCTAGATATCGTTCCCGAATTTGTTTGTTGTTTCCTTGTTGAAAAACACTGGCAGCTCCGAGAATATGATTAGAAGAAAATTGCTCTTAAGAAAATTGCTACGGACAAGTTCCGAACGCTCTGGCGTGACAGAACATTCAGTAAAATCACAAAGAATCGTCTGGTTTGTGTCTTAGTATTTTCAATCTTCGTCTATGGCTGTAAATCTCGGATGATGAAGACCAATAAACAAAACGAAGCGAAACGATACACTTGACATTTGCTGTTGCTAGTGGATGATAAGAAAACCGTAGGCTTGGAAGAGTCTGGTTTGGTATCCAGAACCAACTTTCAGCTCTTGTTAGGCAAGGAACCGTTCAGTTATTTTAGGCATGTAATAAAGAGAGAAATGCCTTGAAACATTATTTTTTCAAGGAAAAGTAAATGTAATCAGACCACGTGAAGGAGCTCTCAGGAAATGGATAGACCAGTTCAAAGACGCAACTTACACACTTCTTTGAGTGATAATCAGGAAAGCAGAAGGCTGTAGACAATTGTGACCGCAGGTGTACTCCACTGAACAGTAAAATGAACATCGGAACACGATACGCAAACATGAGTTATGTGAATGTGAAGAAGATTTGCGCATAGGTGCTATAAAATGGCAGTGATAAAGTTGTGGCAATAGTTAGCTGTTAATGGGTGATATTCCTGATATTCTGATACCACATTAGCCATTGATTCGGTGAACAAACTGACCGACAAAAGTAACAAATGCAATTTTGTACTTATCGTTAAAATATTTCCTGTGCCGGAAGTATACTATTTGGCAGGTAGTGTCGGCTGTCATGTCAACATGAGTGGTAATTAATTAACTTCTCTTGCCAACGATGTGTTTCAAAGTTGTTCAACAGCCTGTCAGTGACCGGATATTACAATTGAAATTAAATATACAAAGCCTAGATCGACATTACATTGATAGTGAGAAGGATAAGGGAATGAGGTGAATCTGATGAACCAACAGTGAAACAAAAGTCGTTTTCCGAACCTCTCTCACATTTATTGCCTAACTGCTGTGTCTCCTTATATAAACTGATAGTCCTTGTGTTTGCTCGTTAAGTTTCCCCCAGACGTTGGCGATCACTACGGCATTCGCCCCTTGGATTTTTGCTAGGTGAGATGGCTTCTGGACAATGTGTTTGCTGGTCCATTCCTTGATATAATTTATCTTTTGCGTTCAAGCCTACGGCAACCTTTAGTTTTCCCTAATAATATTAGCTGTGAAGGAAAACATTTGCTTCCGGGCATAATGTGACCAAAATGTTTGAAATTCTGGCATTGGATGAATTGATTTTGCTATTGTAATACTTCAATGTTTCAATATTTTCGATCCACAAGATACGGAGCATTCGCCTATGGATCCACATTTTAAATCTTCAGGTTTCTTTGTAGGCGAACCTTTTTAAGTCCATGCCTACATGCCGTACGAGAGTACTGGTCAACCATAATACTTAAACATCATTTGGCGTACCTTGAGTCCACATTGCCGAACAGTGAGCTCATCTTGTTTAACGCTACCATATCACATTCGAAGAGGCAGCGAATTTTCGTGTTTAGAATCAAGTTGTCTGAAATTATGCACTTGTTTGAACAGTTTTACCATTCATATGTAGTGTATGTCTCTCTCTGGTTAACGGATAAAGACCACCAACGTTGATTTTGCTGTATTCATGTTAATTCCCCCAAAATACCGAAGAGATTGATTTTGTTTAGCAAAACTCTGAAGATCATTGGCGTTTCCACCGTGCAATCTGCATATCTGAACGCGTTGATATCACCTTCATGGATTTTTTCACCCAGTTCTCAGTCATTAAGTGCTTATTTAGACCTATATTTATAGAAAATAACTTGTCCTGACTGACTGATTCATCATCACTGAGCCAAAACTACTAAACATAAAGAAATGAAATTTTGGGGATACATTCATATTAACATGTAGGTGGTCGCTTAGGGAGGATTTATGGATATTCCATCGCTAAGGAGGTGAAAAGGGGGTGAATTTTTTAAAATGAGGAGATCTATATCTCAAATACTTAAAAGTTTACAGACGTAAAAATTGGTATTTGGAATCTCCTTCAAAAATAAAGAAACACGTAATATTTGTTTTCGGAAAATCCCATTAAGGGGGTGAAAAAGGGGGAAAAATTGTTGAACACCTTTTATGACGAGACTTATATCTCAAAAAGTGAAGATGTTACAGACATGAAAATTTAAATTTCGAATCTCCTTTGAAAATTAGGAAACACGTATTTTTTGGGATAATCCGATGAATAGGGGGTGAACAGGAGTGACAAACGGGGTGAATTTTTTAAAATACTACAGTATATGTGCAAATTATCTCAGACACGGAACATATTACAGATTTGAAAACTGGTATTTGGAATTTCCTGTAAAAGTAAAGAAGCATAAATATTTTTCCCGGTAAATCCACTTAAGGAGAACTGGAAAAGGGGGTGAATGATTAAAATTACCGTATATACAGTATGTCTCAAAAACGTAACATGTTGCAGACGTAAAAATTGGTATTTGGAATCTCCTTTAAACATAAGGAAACACGCATTCTTTGATTTTGGGGAAAACTCTTCGCTGGCGAGGGGGTAAAGTAATTGAAAAAATTATTATATGTCAAAAATTTAAGATGTTACAAACGTGAAAACTGGTATTTGGAATCTCCTTTAAACATAAAGACACACGCACTTTTGGGGAGGCGGAATCAACTTGCGGGTAAGAAGGGGGTGAAAAGGGAGCTGAATTACTTTTATGAGTATACTTATATCTCAAAAACTGAAGATGATACAGACGTGAATATTAGTATTTGGAATCGCCTTTAGAAATGACGAAACATGTATTTTTGTTTTCGGAAAATACACTTAGATGACGTTGAGGGTGGGGGAAGGACTGATCAAGGGTATTAATTCATTTTATGGGGATACTTATGTACTGTATGTATATATATATATATATATATATATAAATGAGTGTTTGTATCTATGACTCGAATGGAATCATAAACCACTAGAGCAATCTGGCTGAAAATTTCACAATTTGTTCTTATTACTCCTGGGAGGGTCTAGGAAGTGGTTCGAACGAAATCTGTTGGATAGGTCGGCATTTGGGGTGAGTAGGGTGAAAAAAAAAGAAAATAGGGAACGGTAAGTAAACCGCATAACAAGTCTGATCAGCGGGTTGCCTAACCAACAGTATGCGAAGATTATGCGATGTTTCTTAAAATTCATCTTCTTTCTCTTCTTCTGTGAACGGTATATAAAAACGAAAAGTCCAAGTTCAGCCCCCACAGCATGGGGGGTGAGAAGGAGTGAAGAAAGAAAATGTAAAAAATGACACAGTTTACGGTGTGTGTGTTTCAACATAGCTCTCAACCTAAGTAGTTGCACATGTAACTTACTATCTGGAAAAATTACTGTAGGTGCAAGAAACCCCCAGCAACCCCGATAGAAAGGGATGAATGTAAAAATCCGAAAAATGACAGATATTAGTGGCGAGTTCGCAGTCGTTGGGGTAGCTGAGATGAACCATGACACTCTGGATGCCGTCTGAGCGAAAGTTCATTCCCAATCAGGATGGAGGTTAGAAGGGGTGAAAGGAATGTACAAAACGACCGAGATCATAGATGTACGTGTGCATGATCCAGCACAGGTCTCAGTTAAACATGATATTCATATGATTCACTGTTTGGGAAAGAAAACTGTAGGGTAGGACACCCCTACGGGTGGGGGTGGAAAGGGGTTGAAATATTAAAATATTATAAAACGACGAATATTAAAAGTGAAAACCATGTAGTCTATGTTAATTGCAACCTGCGACAACAGTGTTTTTCTCTTCACTTTTCCCCATGTATGGGCAACAAATTTAATGCGACATGCCCTATATATGGGCAACAAATTTAATGCTACGTTTGGTGGCCTCGTAGTCCTAATTCTTACCAAGTCCACGTTGGACTGATAAAAATATAGGTATCACCAACGCTTTACTTCCTCATACTTCACCTCAAGTTGTAGTACTAATTTAATATGATGTTGCCCGTGCAATATCTCCACTTACATGTTGCTAATTAACTATCCGAAATCGGGGATGGATATACCAATCAAGTGCGGTGGTTCCATGTCCATATTACGTCAATATCTCAGGGTAAAAACATCTATGTATATTCAAAAATACTATTTATTTTCGCAAGTTCCGTTGAAGAGGGTGTATAGTTCAATGTGTTACTCATTTACTCCGAAATCCTACCGTAGAATTAATATAAGCCTTTAAATATCATGACTCCGAAATATCAGCTTAAATGTATCCTCACAACTAATCTTCCTATCCCTACCTTTGAAAATAAACGCTAGAATAATCTTAAAACTAATTTATTAGCATGACAATATTATAATTAACAAAAATAATGACCATCTTTGGTAATAGAGGAAAGTAAACTCGAATATCATATATTATCTTTCTTGACAACTCAAATTAACGAATTAACATAATTAAAATTGGGAAGGTATCTTTAATTCATCTGGGCAATTATTATTTTGCTGCGTGACCACATTTCATCATTTTATTTCATCATGGGGACAATTAGGATTTACTCTTTATTTAAGGAGGGAGTGGTCTTTCTTTCCTTTAGGTCTATTTGCAGTACTCTTTGGGATTGGTTTGGGAATTGCGTATTGACTTGTTTATGGCATGAGATAAGTAACTCTTTCCAATTATGGCTTCAAAAATGCCATTTTAAGTATCTAAAAGAAATTAATCCTAACCATAAATATTAATTCCAACATCCTTATATATTAAAAAATGTGTGCCAAAATAAAATTAAGTATCTTCATTTACGAGTGCCACCTCCATGTTCTTCAACCGTCATAACCTGTCAGAATCGTACCGATCAATTAATTATTATGTGTATTTTCAATTAAAATTACTCCTTCAACTGCCTACTAATTTTACCATTTTCAGGTTAACGCGTGCTCCAATGCTGCATATTCATTATGTGAGACAACCATATCACTAGGCGACTATATCTCTTTTCGATATGCACTTCAAATACATGTAAATTACGATCAATCTATCTCCATATTCCATTTAAGTTCGACCAATTGACCATTTGACCTCACTGCTACACTTAATATATTCACGTATCTAGGCCTTAATTCCGCTGCTTGCCTCATTTTCAATCGCAACATAACTGTAGCTAAGCATAAATTCGCACCTATTTCCTACAATCATTTACTTACACAATACCTATTCAACATCTCAAATCTCCAACAACATATTATCATTTCTGCTTTTAATTACTGCGATTCCTTCGCATACAATCAATATCTCTACTCAGCTTCTTCATAATGTCTACCACGTCGCAGTAAAACATTTCTTTTACCTTAATATCTACTCAAAACACCGCAAGCTGCTACTGTTTATTTCAACTCATCGTATATGTGGACGATATCGGCCTCGTTATTCAATCTGGTCATTGGGTAGCCTAGGTTTATTATTATTATACACTGCACTTTCATATCTTAGCCTTGCCTAGTTTAATATACGACGTTCTCGTAAGCATATAGGTTCAAAAACATCATAATTCTCTTCCCGATACTGCTCACATTAACCTCATATCAAACTTATGAGCACGGCAGTATATTACTACACATAAATAATACGTATCTGAGGTTATTTTCTCCGGCATGTGCCATAGAATTCACACAATGGCACAAACAGGTCATATATTTGGCACTACAGCATTCCTACAATTATACTACACTAAATGAAATACTTTATAGTTAAATTTCTTAAAATGTTACTTATCTCATGCCATCCTAGGTCTGACGTTGCTTTCTTCTTCCTCCTCACGGCATCTCGGAACGTCTAGCCTTGCACTGGATTACGTCATGCTGGATCTCTAGGTCTTCAGGCTTGAGCTTACGATGATCCGGTTAGTCTTCCTCCATTGCTTTAGGCTAGCTCCATTCCGTGTCCAATTTCCATGCAACGAAAAGATATTATTAAATTGACAGAACACATCTTAATTTTCAGTATATAGAGCTTTTCCAAGGACTTTGTCTAACTGTATTTAAATTTCTTTTCCTCTAAAGATACTGCTCAGATTCAATTTTATTTTCATAAACTGGTTCTTCCTTGGATTTTTATGTTGTCTGAATAACGTTCTTTAAATCTTATAAATGGGCTATACGTATAATTTGATGAAAATTTGGCCGTTTATTAAGTCAGTGTAGGCCTTATTTACGTATGCCGTATTCCAACACCTCTTCTTCCGTACAGGATTTGAAATCTATTATGCGTGTTTCCCTGCCGTTTTTACGTATTTTCCAGTAGTTTGTTTCTGGATTCTTCCTTCGTATGGCTCCTATTATGGTTATATTGATTATGTCAGCTAATCTTCTGGTCAGATAATTGCAATTCACAGTTCGTTTACGACGAAAAACTTCTTGCCAAAGTAGATAATAATAGACATTTTTTCAATTATTTTTTTACGTATAACGGTTCATTTCTCATAGAGTTTCCTTTCCATCTCACCAGGAACTGCCTCCTAATTGCGGTCAACTTGTCACAAAAAGTTATTCCGTGCATTCTTAACGCTTGAAGCTGATCTGCGCCATTTTTCTTCCGATCTATCTTCATGTCAACTGACGTCAAAATGTAACGTAATGGTACATAATAAATATTGTTTTGTATTTAATTAAACGGATTAGAAATATCTAACGCGGTTGAATTAATAAACGCGGGCGAAGCCGCGGGCACCTGCTAGTATTTGAATAAATATAAGTTAAACAAAAGAGGATACAGTGCACATAATTGTCGTATACCTCTCTGAATATTTTGGTAACAGAAGCATTGATTTTGGCAATTCGAATGTTTTGTTGATTGGTGCTGCTATAAATTCTGTACCATTCACACATTTTATTGCTTAAATTTATAGCTAGCTCCGAGCCTTGCTTAAAATATTCGCCTCAGGTTATCTTGGAATCACGATATCTTATTCATAAGTTAGAAGTAACAGATATGAACTTAGTGAGAATAATTGCTGGTAAAAACAGGTGACACCAATGGAAGGAGGGTAATCGGAATTAGGAGGTTATAGCTAAGTTAAGAGTGAACTCGAGTGATTAACATGTACGCATTAACAGGCTTCGGTAATGGGGTCATGTGAGGCGAATGGAGAAGGAGAGGTTACCTAGGAGAATTATGGACTCAGTCAAGGAGGTTAAGAGAATTAGAGGGAGATCAATACGAAGATGGTTAGGCTCAGTTTTTAATGATTTCGCGGTGCAGGTATAGAAGTAAATGAGGCCACAGTTGTAGTTACAAATAGAGGATTATGAAGGCATTTAGTAAATTCACAGAGACTGCAGACTGAACACTGAAATGCATAACAGTCTAAAATGAATATGTATGTATGTATGTATGTATGTATGTATGTATGTATGTATGTATGTATGTATGTATGTATGTATGTATGTATGTATGTATGTATGTATGTATTTCATGGAATATCGTGATTAATTTGGAGTACTGCACCCTATCAAATGTATTTTCATAATCGAAAAGGCAAACAAAAATGTCATCCTGTTTGCTCATAATCATCTTTGTAACAATACAAAGACATCAATAGCTTTTCTAAAACCAAATTGGGTATTTTGAAGCACCATATCACGTTTTTCTCTTGTTTCTGAAAAGCAATACTGTGACCGTGAGGTCACAGCTGACTGGACAGGTGTCGGTGTGTGGCTTGTGTTCGCTTGTCGGCGAGATGGGGTGTGCGTGACCTTGGACGAGGACGAGAAAAAGTTTTTTCTACGTGAAGAGGACGGCCGGTCGGCTAACAAAATAAAAAAAAATGAAGGTTGGCGAGAGAAAAAGATGCTAGCGCGTGTCACTGGTAATTGCGAGGAACGATATGAATGAAATATTTCTAATATCTTTGGTGGCGTGACATGCATAATTACGGAAGGCTCAAGGATTAAATTAAAATAAACTGGATAAATAATAGCACATTTAGAGGATATAAATTACAAACTAAAATTATGAACTAATTTACACGACCTTTTGGCTAAAATGGTGATAAAAATATATATTCATACGGTAGAAGAATTTAGTATCTAAATTGACTTTACTTCCGTGCACGAGCACCAGACACGATATTTAAGTCATGTGATAAGAGTACTCACTCTCACAGACTAACGTGTTCCCGGACTATCATCTTCAGTCGCTCAGAGCCCTTGACAGCAAGATTTTCAACATAGAACATCGTGAATACTGTCGTCAGGAACAGTGGCTTCACTCCTGTGCTCTACACTTCTGATAATTGTATACAACTTAGAACAGTGCTGTGATCAGACGTCGAATGTGCAGATATTAATCCCTTAAGTACGTGTCATTTCCAAAATACAGTTACGTGTGTGTTTGGAGTTTATTCTAAAGCACTTTGTGTAAGTTTCAGCTTTCTCACGAGTGAACGCGGAAGACTTGGACGTGATCATTTCCAGAAGAGGACGGACCTTCGCATTATGGATTACCAGCGCTTCACCATGAAGTTCTAAACCATCGACCACCGTCGGCGGCGTCGGGATGCAGATTCTTTCATCCTAGCATGGCTGATTGAGAATCCAGACTTCCAGACGTGAAGATTTCTCCTTAAGTTAAGTCGATTACGTCTCATTTATATCTGTTCTATGTAGTTTTGTTCTATTCTTTCTTCCTTCTTAGTAATCTATTTTGACACATTTTATGGTTGTATATTTTCTCGAATATGTCGTAAAACTGACACATGCGATTGCTTAATGACCATGTGGCCATGAATTTGATAGCGAGGGTTCTGATAGAGTTATCCATGTGTTATCGACACCATCTTTGCTTATTGAGTGAATTTCGTCACGAATACGAGTTAATTTATGTCCGATGGATTTAATGATAGGATATTTTGTCAATATTTTTAATATTTTCCTTGTAATGGAACTTCTACTTGTACCTCGTGTCTGAGATAACGTGTCATTGGGATATTAAGTCTGAATTCTATGTACGAATTTAATGAGAATATGTGCATTGGGGCATGTGATAATTAATTGGCGTAATTAATCATCGAGACACATTTAAGTGGATATTATGTATTTGTAGGACGATGGTAGGTCCTGATATTTCGTGGCTACACATATTTGAGATTAGGATGCGACAAGTTAGAGTCGTCATTGTGGTACACTGTACGTGTAAAGTATATGGAGTAATTGCGCATGATATGAATCTTCGTGAAACTGAGCTTTTCACATGTTAATGTCGTGATATTATTAAGCCTGATGTTGATTAGGTTGTAAGGTGTATATGGATTATTCGAGATGAATGCAATGTAGTCTAATATTAGTGTCTTCAGATGAAGAAAATGAAAGTCCATGTTAATCGATGTACTTCTTAATTCGTGGGAATATCCCAATTTTTCTCAAGTAATTCAATAATTTCAAGTTGAAGGTACAGGTGAATGTTCGCGAAGGCCTTAGGTCTGAAGAACAGATCTTCGACGAAATATCTCAATAATATTTGATTCGTGACTATGCAAGTTCATTCGTTGATGCAATTTTTCGCTCTCATGAGGTAACTCAATCTTGCTGGAACGTAATAAATCTGTTAACAGGAGAGTAATATAGTTGATCGACACTCGTCGACATGTAAATAGTGTAGATATTTTCTTCTTGGTAATCACAGTCTTCTTGACAATTTCCGTAGTTAGCTGTAGATGTAGTAATTTGCTAGTAGTTAGAGAATTATTTTCTATGTGTTTTGTTCGGATAATGTGTGACACTTTGATATTATCGATGGATAGTGGATGGGATTTCCACATGGATGATATTCTCCCCATTTACTTATGTTCGTAAGCTCAGAAGGCGTTTTATTTTGTTTAATTATCGATCAGATGCTTAAAGTTCAGTATTAATTCTCACGAAAAGAGATGTGAGACGACGTGAACAGGTATATCCGACGTCTCGGATTAACTTAGAGAAAACCAAGGCAAATTCAACTTTTCATTTTATAACTACAAAATTGTTAATATAAATTTTATTTTGCTATAATTGTTAACTTATTGAACCTTAGATATTTCTTTATTATACTCGTTCTTACAATTACTGCATTTTTTCCAGATTGTCGATGAAGGCTTGGCCCAGACCTCATTTTTCTGAATGACAATTTTTGATTCAACTTTAAATAAATAATTTAATGACTTTAAAGACGATAAAGAAAATTAACAATGTAAAATACTCTGTTAGAATATTAGGAGAAACAACTGCCGTGTACCATCCCATTTGTTTGCACTTAGGTTTGTTACATCAAGAGCCATATTAAATTACATAAAGTAGTGATCATAGTCATAATCACAGACTTCAGGATGGTTAATATTTCATTTAATTAAATAAAAGTGTCATATCTGTTCTATACCTGGAACATGCTTATTCGATGAACCCTATGTTAATCCTGCCACATTCATTTATTTTATAAGCCTACAGCCATCGAACTGAGCACCCCTGGGGTGTCTCGTGTTCGCTGACTGACTACGTCGGGGACATCTTAGTGGCTATTCCCTTCCGTGGGGCTCGACTTGTGGCTTAAAAATGGCTTCTCCACGTGGTTTAAATTGACTTGATCTAATTATTAATTATTCAAGGTACGGCAGGTTCATTTTAGATTTAATGCCATCCCAGTTAGGTAGAATTCTAACAGAGTACGCGGAATTTTCAGACTATTTTACTTATGATGATGTGTTTCACATGGAAAAATGAGGGTTAGGAATTTTTCACATGAAACTTGAATTTGCCTTGTCACAATCAACATGTCTGGGGGGAAGTCTCTGCATTTCGGCGTTTGCTGACACAGGTCACTTTATGAATAATAGAATGGATCTCGAGGAGATTAGGAAGTTATTAGAGACTATGACAGAAGAGAGTAGGAGAGCACAGGAAGAGAGTAGGAGAGCACAGGAAGAGAGTAGGAGGGCACAGGACGAGAATAAGGAGGAATTTAGGAAAATACAGGAAGAGAATAAGGAGGAATTTAGGAAAATACAGGAAGACAGTAATGAGCGAATAAGTCAAAAAATGAACATTATGGGTGCTGCGATACAGGAAGAGGCGAAAAAGGGTCGTGACGAACTATATGCAAAACTGGAGGAAACCAGTTGTCGGATTGACAATATTGTGTTAGAGTGCAGGGAAAATCAGAAAAAAACCCTGGAACAAGTTGTTACTTTGACAAACCAGATTAAGGAGGATAATAAGGTTATCACCGGGAAGGTTACCGCTCTTCAGAGTGACGTAGTCCTAGTAAGAAATAACATTGAATCCGTGAGGAAGGAGATAGATGTTATAAAAGTAGAGATTTCTACGGCACAAGAAGAGATGTCAGAACAATTAAAAAATCTTAGAGGAGAGGTCACAGAAGACTTAAAGAAAATAAAAGAGAAGGTCGACGATGATCTCCGATCCGTAAAGGACAGTATCTCAGTCAACCAAATGGAGATACAAGATATTTCACTCCAGTTCGATGATACCAAGAGCATGATTGACAAGGACAAGTCGGAAATACTTGAACAAATTATTAATCTTGCCGGAGATGTCAAGTCCGGGAAACAGAAAATGGAGGAAAATATGGATGCCCTCCAAATATTAGAAAAAGAAGTAGGATTCTTAAAGTTACAGGATAGGAGCACCAGGGTCTTAGTAACGTCATTAATGGACCGACAGAGTAATGTCGAAGAGGTCGTACAGGCTAAATCTACTGTAACAGAAGGAATATCGCCAGTAGCTGAATCTTCTCAGAATATTACCCATATCGAACAACCCACAGTAAATCCAAGTACTACACTGGCCCAAAGTGTACCTCAAATCATGAATTTTATCAGAATGAGCGAGGACAGGCCTAGAAAATTCAACAACTTAAATGGGGTCACACCTAAAAATTTCATTAGGGACCTTGATGAATATATTCGCGAACAGAAGATCCCTACCGAAAAACATCTTCGGACAGCGGAGAAATTTTTAGAGGGAGACGTGCTCAACTGGTACCACGCTTTCCGTTATACGTTTGAAGACTATGAAGGTTTCAAGCGCCTGTTCCTACAGAGATACTGGGGAGCGGATTTGCAACAAGCACTACGATTGGATTTATATTCACGAAAATATTCCATAGATGGATAGACGCAGTACGCTAATTACTTCTGTAATTAAGTACGACGAATGAAAGACCTCGACACTCCACCATCTGAAAACGAGTTGGTCCAAGCGATACCCAAGCAGTTTCCTGTGGAAGTACAGCGTTTACTCATTGCTGCCAATGTTCAGACCGCAGTGCAGGCTGAGGCTATCCTCAGACAACTCGACCATACCATGAATGTCTCAACAGTACCGAAAACTCAAAGGAGCAATACTTACCAGGTCAACGTAATAGACACTCCGAAAAATCATAATTCGACTCCAATGCCTGAAAACGGAAGTCAGAGCGGACCTAAAGAGTACAAAAACTATCCCAGAGCGTACGATCGTCGATGGGAAGAGAGAAGAACGAGACCCAGAGAGGACAGGATGGAAGATCCGAAGAACGCCCGAAGAAGGGGAAATTACAGGACACGGGACCGACCACAGGAATACAGACGGAATAGGCCCTATGATAGACCTAGATATTATTCGGATCGTAACTACCAGAATTTCAGGGATGACATGGAGGACCGTCATCGAGAAAGTATGCGGTACATTGAAGAATTAAGGAAGGAAACTGAAAAAGGCTCAAAATGGAAGGACGCCATTCATAATCAAGACACTGATCCAGATGTGACGGGAGCCGAGAGCTTAGAGTTACGACACCGGAATTCACCTCATGACGACAGAAGATTAAATCCTTCCGCGCCTCAATATCAACCTGAAAATCAGGGCGACAGAAGAAAGACTCCAATGTAAAGATATCGAACTATCACTCTCCTGTGAACAGTTATATTCAACGCCTCGAACCTAAGACTCTACCGTAAAGCGGAAGAGTGAAGAAAGAAAACAGAAAAGACCCAGGTTGACCGTCAAAGAAATACCACTTTGTGGCGTGCAAAATGATTACCGTTCAGACAACTGACAGATGTTTGGAAATTATTAATACCATGGAAAATTAAACAGGAGGTAGACAACATACGGACCACATTTTAAGGAACGAACGTGATTTTTTTAAAAAAAATTAACCTTGTTAAAAATTTTGTCCCAGTAAGAGGTGGATGTGACCGTGAGGTCACAGCTGACTGGACAGGTGTCGGTGTGTGGCTTGTGTTCGCTTGTCGGCGAGATGGGGTGTGCGCGACCTTGGACGAGGACGAGAACAAGTTTTTTCTACGTGAAGAGGGCGGCCGGTCGGCTAACAAAATAAAAATAAAAAATGAAGGTTGGCGAGAGAAAAAGATGCTAGCGCGTGTCACTGGTAATTGCGAGGAACGATATGAATGAAATATTTCTAATATCTTTGGTGGCGTGACATGCATAATTACGGAAGGCTCAAGGATTAAATTAAAATAAACTGGATAAATAATAGCACATTTAGAGGATATAAATTACAAACTAAAATTATGAACTAATTTACACGACCTTTTGGCTAAAATGGTGATAAAAATATATATTCATACGGTAGAAGAATTTAGTATCTAAATTGACTTTACTTCCGTGCACGAGCACCAGACACGATATTTAAGTCATGTGATAAGAGTACTCACTCTCACAGACTAACGTGTTCCCGGACTATCATCTTCAGTCGCTCAGAGCCCTTGACAGCAAGATTTTCAACATAGAACATCGTGAATACTGTCGTCAGGAACAGTGGCTTCACTCCTGTGCTCTACACTTCTGATAATTGTATACAACTTAGAACAGTGCTGTGATCAGACGTCGAATGTGCAGATATTAATCCCTTAAGTACGTGTCATTTCCAAAATACAGTTACGTGTGTGTTTGGAGTTTATTCTAAAGCACTTTGTGTAAGTTTCAGCTTTCTCACGAGTGAACGCGGAAGACTTGGACGTGATCATTTCCAGAAGAGGACGGAACTTCGCATTATGGATTACCAGCTCTTCACCATGAAGTTCTAAACCATCGACCACCGTCGGCGGCGTCGGGATGCAGATTCTTTCATCCTAGCATGGCTGATTGAGAATCCAGACTTCCAGACGTGAAGATTTCTCCTTAAGTTAAGTCGATTACGTCTCATTTATATCTGTTCTATGTAGTTTTGTTCTATTCTTTCTTCCTTCTTAGTAATCTATTTTGACACATTTTATGGTTGTATATTTTCTCGAATATGTCGTAAAACTGACACATGCGATTGCTTAATGACCATGTGGCCATGAATGTGATAGCGAGGGTTCTGATAGAGTTATCCATGTGTTATCGACACCATCTTTGCTTATTGAGTGAATTTCGTCACGAATACGAGTTAATTTATGTCCGATGGATTTAATGATAGGATATTTTGTCAATATTTTTAATATTTTCCTTTTAATGGAACTTCTACTTGTACCTCGTGTCTGAGATAACGTGTCATCGGGATATTAAGTCTGAATTCTATGTACGAATTTAATGAGAATATGTGCATTGGGGCATGTGATAATTAATTGGCGTAATTAATCATCGAGACACATTTAAGTGGATATTATGTATTTGTAGGACGATGGTAGGTCCTGATATTTCGTGGCTACACATATTTGAGATTAGGATGCGACAAGTTAGAGTCGTCATTGTGGTACACTGTACGTGTAAAGTATATGGAGTAATTGCGCATGATATGAATCTTCGTGAAACTGAGCTTTTCACATGTTAATGTCGTGATATTATTAAGCCTGATGTTGATTAGGTTGTAAGGTGTATATGGATTATTCGAGATGAATGCAATGTAGTCTAATATTAGTGTCTTCAGATGAAGAAAATGAAAGTCCATGTTAATCGATGTACTTCTTAATTCGTGGGAATATCCCAATTTTTCTCAAGTAATTCAATAATTTCAAGTTGAAGGTACAGGTGAATGTTCGCGAAGGCCTTAGGTCTGAAGAACAGATCTTCGACGAAATATCTCAATAATATTTGATTCGTGACTATGCAAGTTCATTCGTTGATGCAATTTTTCGCTCTCATGAGGTAACTCAATCTTGCTGGAACGTAATAAATCTGTTAACAGGAGAGTAATATAGTTGATCGACACTCGTCGACATGTAAATAGTGTAGATATTTTCTTCTTGGTAATCACAGTCTTCTTGACAATTTCCGTAGTTAGCTGTAGATGTAGTAATTTGCTAGTAGTTAGAGAATTATTTTCTATGTGTTTTGTTCGGATAATGTGTGACACTTTGATATTATCGATGGATAGTGGATGGGATTTCCACATGGATGATATTCTCCCCATTTACTTATGTTCGTAAGCTCAGAAGGCGTTTTATTTTGTTTAATTATCGATCAGATGCTTAAAGTTCAGTATTAATTCTCACGAAAAGAGATGTGAGACGACGTGAACAGGTATATCCGACGTCTCGGATTAACTTAGAGAAAACCAAGGCAAATTCAACTTTTCATTTTATAACTACAAAATTGTTAATATAAATTTTATTTTGCTATAATTGTTAACTTATTGAACCTTAGATATTTCTTTATTATACTCGTTCTTACAATTACTGCATTTTTTCCAGATTGTCGATGAAGGCTTGGCCCAGACCTCATTTTTCTGAATGACAATTTTTGATTCAACTTTAAATAAATAATTTAATGACTTTAAAGACGATAAAGAAAATTAACAATGTAAAATACTCTGTTAGAATATTAGGAGAAACAACTGCCGTGTACCATCCCATTTGTTTGCACTTAGGTTTGTTACATCAAGAGCCATATTAAATTACATAAAGTAGTGATCATAGTCATAATCACAGACTTCAGGATGGTTAATATTTCATTTAATTAAATAAAAGTGTCATATCTGTTCTATACCTGGAACATGCTTATTCGATGAACCCTATGTTAATCCTGCCACATTCATTTATTTTATAAGCCTACAGCCATCGAACTGAGCACCCCTGGGGTGTCTCGTGTTCGCTGACTGACTACGTCGGGGACAATACGTAGTATATTTCGTTATCATTTAGTTCAAAATCAGCCTTGTTTTCTTCCATTACTCATTACTCACTGCATTGCTTCACCATGTTCAAAGACAAACTGAATGTGGTGTCATAAAATTTCGGAGAAAATTTCGTTTTAAGACTCACTAATTTTATTGAGGGTTTTTGGGGACGCCGAGAAGCCATAATTTTGTCCCATTTGAGTTCTTTTACGTGTCAGTAAATCTATGGATACGAGCCTGGCGTATATGGGCACCTTCAATAAGGGCCTACTACCGGACTGAGCCAGGGTCGAGCCTGCCATGTTGGGGTCAGAAAGCCAGCCCCTCGACCATCTGAGTTACTCAGTCTGGCAACGAAGGAACAAAAAGTGTCACATAACTGGGGGTGCCACATATATAAATTTATTCTTATACGTTGACAGTGAAATAAGTGTTGTCGAATTGTGTTACAGTAAAGCTAATCTGACGATTTCGCAGTTGCAATCATGGATATTTTCTTAGGAGGAAGTTCGCGAAGAAACCAATTCTTACAAGACTCTGTGTTCAGGATGACTTCCTGTACAGTGGAGTAAGATGAGTAGAATATATATTTATTGTTCATAGCCGAATGTAACGAGACTGATTGCTAGTACAGGTAGGTGGAAACAATCACTGGAGTCCAATCGCAGACTAAGTTAGGAACACAGCAAACTATAGAGTGGAACACATGAAATAGCTTGGGAAGTAGAACCACGAGAGGTGAATGGATTAGAATAAAATTCCTAGCAGAATCATGGAGTCAGCCATAGACCGTGAAAGAAACTGAAAGAAACCTACGAGGGTAATTTTTAGCCACAATGCTTAATGATTTTTGGGTAAGGAACGCAGAATTATGAAGAAGCTTTAGTACCAGTTGTAAACAGAGGTTTGTAGAAGTGATCAGTTCATACATATAGACTCACAGACGGAATTCATAATGGCATAGCAGCCTATAATGAACATTTATATACTATAACTATTTTCATGAAGAAGTTGGTCCATATTTATTAGAAATTTACAATTTCTATTTTTCTATATTACTTCCGCTTAACATGATAGAGCATTTAAATGCTTCGAATATATATATATATATATATTATTTTGCAATTTGCGTTACGTCGTACCGACACACATAGATCTTATGGCAGCGATGGTATAGGAAAGGTCTAGGAGTATAATGGAAGCGGGTGTGACCTTAACTAAGGTACAGCACCAGCATCTGCCTGGTGTGAAAATTGGAAACCACGGAAAACCATCTTCAAGGCTGCCGACAGTGGAGTTCGAATACACTCCATCCCTTATGCAAGCTCAAAGCTGCGCGCCCCTGACCGCACAGCGAACTCGCCCGGTCGTTTTGAATATGTTACTATGTATGTTGGGTATTCAGCCCGAAGGCTGGTTTGATCCTCCGTAGTTCCGCCAACAGCTGTCATAGATAGCCTAGGCTTCACTGAAGAGTTATACTAGGGAAATGAGGAGTGAGGTAGTTTCCTGTTGCTTTCCTCACTGAGCCAGAAGTTGCTATTACATATCAGTCTGCCAAGCCCACTGAAATGTATGCACCAACTGACCCTGTTTTCGCACCATTCATAACAGGTACTGGCTGCGTAAGGAATGGTATTACTAGCATCGCTCATACCTCAGTCACCTTCATTTTGTCAAAGCCAAGGATGAGACTGAGACAAGTCAATGAAAGTAACAAATTTATTCTAGCCCGTACCAGAAGACATAGTGCACTGTAAACGTTACATCTTGCCAGCAAAGGCCTAATATGTTACTAACTTATCAATAAAAAAAAGTTAACTCGTGTCCTCATCCCGAAGTGATGCAGCTTTTTTCAGGCACACCCCCATTGGAGGTGAGCTGCGTGTACCATTTGAACCATACACCAGCACTCCTGCCATTCTTAAATTTCTGGCAGTACCGGGAATCGAACCCGGGCATCCGAGGACGGAAGCTAATAACACTAACCGTTACGCTACGGAGGCGGACAATTTATCAATAATATATATACAATATTTCGAAACTATTTAAGAAGTAAAATAAATACTGCTCAGACCAGAATAAGTGATATGTCCAGTCATCGGCCCACAGTTGGTGTTTAGGAAAAATAGACTACTGAGCAAGTGGCCGTGACGTTAGGGTCGCGCAGACGTCAGCTGGCAATCGGGAGATCGTTGCTTCGAAACCCGCGATCGGCAGCCCTGAATATTGTTTACCGAGGTTTCCTATTTTCACACACACCTTAATTAAGTTCAAGGCCACTTTATTCTCAGTCCCTTTCTTATCGCACCGCTGCCGTATGACGTAAAGCAAATTGTAAGTAAGTAAAATAAAGTAAAATTAAAATGAAATAAAATAAAACAAAATAAAATAGAATAATGTCCGCCTCTGTGGTGTAGTGGTTAGCGTGATTAGCTGCCACCCCCGGAGGCCCGGGTTCGATTTCCGGCTCTGCCACGAAATTTGAAAAGTGGTACGAGGGCTGGAACGGGGTCCACTCAGCCTCGGGAGGTCAACTGAGTAGAGGTGGGTTCGATTCCCACCTCAGCCATCCTGGAAGTGGTTTTCCGTGGTTTCCCACTTCTCCTCCAGGCGAATGCCGGGATGGTACCTAACTTAAGGCCACGGCCGCTTCCTTCCCTCTTCCTTGCCTATCCCTTCCACTCTTCCCATCCCTCCACAGGCCCCTGTTCAGCATAGCAGGTGAGGCCGCCTGGGCGAAGTACTGGTCATACTCCCCAGGTGTATCCCCCGACCAAGAGTCTGAAGCTCCAGGACACTGCCCTTGAGGCGGTAGAGGTGGGATCCCTCGCTAAGTCCGAGGGAAAAACCGAACCTGGAGGGTAAACAGATGATGATGATGATTAAAATAGAATAAAATAAAATAAAAATAAAATAAAATAAGAACTGTGAACTTCCTATAGTGGCTGAAGTGATGACGATGATTACGATGACGACGACAACGACGACAACGACGATGATGTTAGATGCATCTGAACTAACATTCCGGAGTCCGACTCGTTCGCTGAATGGTCAGCGTACTGGCCTTCGATTCATAGGGTCCCGGGTTCGGTTCCCGGCTGGGTCGGGGATTTTAACCTTAATTGGTTAATTCCAATGGCCCGGGGTCTGGTTGTTTGTGCTGTCCCCAACATCCCTGCAACTTACACTTCACACATAACACTATCCTCCACCACAATAACACGCAGTTACCTACAAATGGCAGATGCCGCCCACCCTCATCGGAGGGTCTGCCTTACAAGGGCTGCACTCGGCTAGAAATAGCCACACGAAATTAAAATTAAAGCATTCCGGAGATGGCGGGTTCGAATACAACCGTCGGCAATCCTGCAAGTGGTTTTCCAAAAGACAAATGCTGGGACCGTACGTTGAATAAGACCATGGGTCCTACCGTCCCAATCCTAAATCACCAAAATCGATGTGTTCCTGCAACGTTAAATCACTAGCAAAATAATAATAGGAAGAAGAAAAATATTTCTGGCCTTGGTCACCAAGTTGCGGAACTTCTGAATTGGTGCCATTGTGGAGGCTTGTTAACCAATTTCGTCATTCCAATTTTGCTGCTATCTAGCAGGGAAAACATAATTATAGTGGTTGATTACCATGTCTGAGTTGAGTTAATTATGTTATATGGCACAGATCACGCCTCCACAGTTGTTTAACATGCCATAAACAATGGCGTGAAGTGCCAATATTTTAGAACACCCTTCAAAGCTGAACTGCATCAGCCAGGATCGAACCCGCAATTTTGATGTCATGAGTAGGACAGTAATTTTACTACCCATTTATTGGGATAGCAGTCTGAAACTAAATTACAGAGTTACTGTATAGTTCGATGATTCGTGGTATTAAACGTACTACTACTGAAAGTCTTCCAGACTTCCGATGGATGAGGCCATTTTCTCTCAATAGGATACCAGATACATCCAAGAGAGCGACTTATGTTCATACCGTTTCTATTTTCTTATAACTTCATACTTTGATTTACTATCATATATTATTTTTCTGTTCTTAATATTACAGTGTAGTTGTACATTTACTTGATAGTATACACTCTGACGAATTCCGATTCATTCGTGCAATTTAAAACTGTAATTAGTGTGTTCAGTGTCTAAACAAGACCAGCTCTACTCCGCAAGCACCTCGACCACCTCCCAGGGTTATTGATTCTCCGGCGACGTTCCCTTCCCCTTTAAGTGAATGTTAATTCCTTGTTGGTGAAGATAAGTGGCTCTTTAGAGTCTTAATCCAGTGAAATGGAAACGATTATGAACTATATAATCCTCTCAAAATAAAGGGAGGGAAATCTTTGTACTTAGGATTCCAACACAAAACTGATAGATTGCGCGGCCGTATCGAAGTGGACGATAGCATGTTATCTGTATTTTTCTAATGTAAAACACCCTCTTTCCATTATTATAGAATGTTGGACTTCTACAATGTGTAATATAATGCACGCTTTGTTCGAAAGTCACAACATTCAGTGCTCTCCAGTTTAAATTAATATGCTGTATTTTGAAATGAATTTATAAACATGTATACTAATAGCACTTTCGAAGTGTCAAGTCCTCAACGGACATTGGCGGTCAATCCTGACCAGGCCTCCCTACTAACAGCTGCTCTAATTAAACCAGCTGGTGATGAATTGGACCACTGGCGGAAGTTTTCCATCCAGGAAATGCGTCGTCACCCAGGGCCTCTTCTTCTTTTTCCATTTCTTGAAAGTAAGAGTTGTAGGAGGTGGTATTTCTCGTTACGCATTATGTGGCCAAAGTACGCTATATTTCTTTCTTTGATGTTCTTTGTTACTTCTAATTGTTTTCTCATGCGCTACATAACCATGTCTTTCGTTACGTGATATAACCAAGATATTCTCAGCATACAACGAAGACACCAGAGTTTAAAGACATTTAATCGTACAATTTTTACGGCCGTGAGCATCCTGATCTCTGCACCGTAACACGAAGTGGAGAATACCTAACACTTAAGGAATCTGGTTCTAAGATGAAGTTTTAAGTTCAAACTACATAATACTTTCTTCATCCGATGCAATGACACCCGTGCTTTCTCAATTCAGATTTTTATATCTTGATACTGGTCCAATCTCTCATTTAGTGAACAGTCTAAATAATCTATCGTCTTTACTCCTAATAATTGTTTGCCACTGAAATAGATCGGATCATATTTGTCACAGCTCTTACATATGACCATAAGTTTCGTTTTTAGTGTGTGAATATGCATTCTATATATTTCACTGACACTACTCTTCCGGCTCCGTGGCTAAGTGGTTAGCGTGCTGGCGTTTTGTCACAGGGGTTCCGGGTTCGATTCCCGGCAGGGTCGGGAATTTTAACCATCATTAGTTAATTTCTGTGGGTGTATGTGTCATCTTCATCATCATTTCATCATCACTGCACGCACGTCGCCTACGGGAGTCGAATTCAAAGACCTGCACCTGGAGAGCCGAACTTGTCCTCGGACACTCCCGGCACTAAAAGCCATACGCCATTTCATTTTTACTGACACTACTCGATCAACTATATGTTGCAGTCGTTCTGCACTGTCAGCGAGTAGTAGTGTGTGATGACCACATCTGAAGTTGTTAATAATTACCCCATTCCTTGAAATGCCATCCTTTAAACATCCTAGAGCCTCTCTGAAAACTCCTCACAGTAGATATTAAACAATAATGGAGACAATATTCATCCTTATCGAAGTCCTTTATAAACGTGAAATTCTTCTTTTGGGGATGTGCGTTAATTAAAGTCACGGTCATTTCATTCCCCCCGCCAATCCCGTCCTATCCATATGTCGCAATAAGACCTGTCCGAGTCGATGCGATGTAAACCAACAGGAAATAAAAGGACAATAAGATAACAAATTTCTAGGAGAGAAGCACTTATTATAAGATATTTGAATCAGACTGTGTGAAAATGACAAAAGCATATCGCATAGAAGAGAAAGTAGGTGGGAGAGGCGCTAGCCACACTAGCCAACCACAATATTGCACTCTGCAATGTACAATAATAAGATACGAAAATGAAGACATGTTTGTGAACATTGTTTGCATATACAACGCGGTATTTCTTGGCAGCACCCTAGGCAATTTCTTTATAAGCGTAATATGCCCACATAAATTCATTCCAAGATATTAAACTCAGCTGTAGACACAAACATATAAAAATACTGCGTTCATACTAAAGTATCATCTCCGCAACGAGCAGGGACGGGCGACAAGCGCAAGTAGATTTTGCAGGATGGGAAATCTGTGTTGCCCTCCACCCCCAATTTATAACCTAGATTGTTAATCGGCTTGGAGGCATCCTTTCAGTCTAAATCACCTTTTAAGACCAATCCTAGCGAAAGTGTAGAGAAACATTTTCAAGAAATGCACTTCATTTCACTTCTCGCACTTCGGCTCAGGCCTACTTCACCTCCCACTATGTAGGTACCTTGATTGTATACACACTGTATTACCAAGGATTCATTCTTGGTACTCACCCTCAGCAGGAGCTAGTTATTAAATTTGATCCTGTTCCCTACTCAAAGGTCAGCTGCCTCTCTGGATAAGTGGTAGAGAGCTGGCCTCCGGATCCTAAGATACCGGGTTCAGACACGGCAGAGAAAGTCGCATTTGAAGGGCGTGTTGTACGATATCAGAATGTCAACGATTTCTGGCGAGATATTGGGGCTTTATATCCCACGAAATGCAGTAAAACTCTGCCCCAGGCGCCCAAGAGAGATTCGGTTTACTCTGACATCTGCAGCAAAAGGTCTAGAGTGAAACGGAACGTTGAAATTGACTGCAGGCAGACAAATGGCGTCAAATTAAACTGCCCACATTTGATAGCTGATGAGATACGATAATATACCAGGCGGCGCGCGAGTGCCTTTCAACTTACAAATATCCCGCATTCATAAATGATGAATGGGATGTCTACTAACTGATTTTCACAGGGACACTACTGCGAGCAGACATGTTACGTCAGAATATAAAGAGATAACAACCGGACGGTCGCTCGCAGCGTGTTACTCAGCGCTACCCGTCTAATATAACCCCTTACATTTGTAAACTTCGGTTTTTTTTGCTACTTGCTTTACGTCGCGCCGACACAGATAGGTCTTATGGCGACGATGGGACAGGAAAGGCCTAGGAATGGGAAGTAAGCGGTCGTGGCCTTAATTAAGGTACAGCCCCAGTATTTGCCTGGTGTAAAAAGGGGAAACCACGGAAAACCATCTTCAGGGCTGCTGACAGTGGGGTTCGAATCCACTATCTCCCGAATGCGAGCTCACAGCTGTGCGCTCCTAACCGCACGGCCAACTCGCGCGGTAAACCTCGTTTTCGACCGCATAGTACTGGGCTGGTGTATGGTACAGCAGCACGACATTAGCTGTCTTCGTATCGGCAATTGATAGTGTGTTCAGCATCAACGAATGCACAGACATAATTTTAAGCTGGAGAACCTGGTCGGAATGCAGCCCAAGCTCCAAAGGGAAGTCTGTCTTTTACACACGTATTTCGTCGAACAGTATTAGTTTTTGTTTCTTATAAACAACTCTTCTATAGAGTTGAATTTCTGCACGCGTATAAATTACTAAGTTATTATATTCTCTTTTCTGCAACTTTGGCGTATTTACAAATGGAACGTGTGCAGTAAAATGATTGCTATTTGTTTCACAACATCCAAATTACAGCACGTTGTAGCGCTCATTCGAAAACAAGTGATTAAGCATCCCATGCATCAGCAGTGCATGCGGGAAGTACAAAGTACGGCGCTCGCGAGCTGCCTGTCCATCGCAGCCACCACAGTGGCATAATTTCCGTCTCTTTGCTGTACATCAAAAACTTATCAGTTTTAATAATGTACTTGTCATGAATATAAACGTCATAAACATAACTTTTCAGTGAGATTTCCGCCTTTCCGAGCAACAACGTTTGTCCACTTCAAAACCATGCCACTTTCTTTGAGTGGTGTGAAGTCTTACCTTGCCTTTGCCTTTGCAAGTCGACGTAAAACCCGTAGCAAAACAACAAGGCACGTATGCGTCATACCATTCAGAATTTACTCACAGAATACAGAAATTTTAAAATGGTAAAATGCCGATCTGACTAACAAAGAAAAAAAGATAACTACGCGAAATACACTGACTGACAGAGCAAATGCAACACCAAGAAGGAGTGGTCAGAACTTTATGACAATTGCAGGGTAGACTGACGTCACTGAGGTATGCTCATGATGTGAAATGCGCCGCTGTGCTGCGCACGTAGCGAACGATAAATGGGACACGGCGTTGGCGAATGGCCCACTTCGTACCGTGATTTCTCAGCCGACAGTCATTGTAGAACGTGTTGTCGTGTGCCACAGGACACGTGTATAGCTAAGAATGCCAGGCCGCCGTCAACGGAGGCATTTCCAGCAGACAGACGACTTTACGAGGGGTATGGTGATCGGGCTGAGAAGGGTAGGTTGGTCGCTTCGTCAAATCGCAGCCGATACCCATAGGGATGTGTCCACGGTGCAGCGCCTGTGGCGAAGATGGTTGGCGCAGGGACATGTGGCACGTGCGAGGGGTCCAGGCGCAGCCCGAGTGACGTCAGCACGCGAGGATCGGCGCATCCGCCGCCAAGCGGTGGCAGCCGCGCACGCCACGTCAACCGCCATTCTTCAGCATGTGCAAGAAACCCTGGCTGTTCCAATATCGACCAGAACAATTTCCCGTCGATTGGTTGAAGGAGGCCTGCACTCCCGGCGTCCGCTCAGAAGACTACCATTGACTCCAAAGCATAGACGTGCACGCCTGGCATGGTGCCGGGCTAGAGCGACTTGGATGAGGGAATGGCAGAACGTCGTGTTCTCCGATGAGTCACGCTTCTGTTCTGTCAGTGATAGTCACCGCAGACGAGTGTGGCGTCGGCGTGGAGAAAGGTCAAATCCGGCAGTAACTGTGGAGCGCCCTACCGCTAGACAACGCGGCATCATGGTTTGGGGCGCTATTGAGTATGATTCCACGTCACCTCTAGTGCGTATTCAAGGCACGTTAAATGCCCACCGCTACGTGCAGCATGTGCTGCGGCCGGTGGAACTCCCGTACCTTCAGAGGCTGCCCAATGCTCTGTTTCAGCAGGATAATGCCCGCCCACACACTGCTTGCATCTCCCAACAGGCTGTACGAGGTGTACAGATGCTTCTGTGGCCAGCGTACTCTCCGGATCTCTCACCAATCGAACACGTGTGGGATCTCATTGGACGCCGTTTGCAAACTCTGCCCCAGCCTCGTACGGACGACCAACTGTGGCAAATGGTTGACAGAGAATGGAGAACCATCCCTCAGGACACCATCCGCACTCTTATTGACTCTGTACCTCGACGTGTTCCTGCGTGCATCGCCGCTCGCGGTGGTCCTACAACCTACTGAGTCGATGCCGTGCGCATTGTGTAACCTGCATATCGGTTTGAAATAAACATCAATTATTCGTCCGTGCCGTCTCTGTTTTTTCCCCAACTTTCATCCCTTTCGAACCACTCCTCCTTGGTGTTGCATTTGCTCTGTCAGTCAGTGTACTTTATCATTACATTGACAAAAACCCGTACCTAATATTGTATGTTGTCAAATCTATTATGCTTGAAGAGGATCATAGTGGTAAAATGGCGTTCCTAATGTTCAGCTGTTCAAAATGCAAGAACAATGCAAGAATGACCTTTGGATTGCCTTTATTTTATTCTACAGTATGTGGAGGTCTGAAACGTAATTTTGCATTCAAGGGAATTTCATATGAACATTCACAGATCCCTGAACGTTAAAAGTAAACTGAACTTCCGCGCGCAGTACGAGGTACTGCATTAGCAACTAAATCAGCTAGCGACCGCCACGCCACAGTTTCGGCCAGAAGACGTGGTTTCTGCTTTAATCAATGACAAATAGACGGACGCGCGGAGAAGTGAGCACACTTTCCCTTCTAGACGCTCTGACGAAATTATAACTTAAATGACATTAGTGATACTATTGTCTACGTAGCTGATCCCTGTGATTTACGTGTGTTGCTGTGTGTACTTCAATACGATTGTCAGGGTGATACGTTATAAAAATAACAGTCTCGCCGAGGAAAGCATCGGAAAACTACCTCACTAATCATTTCCCCTGAAATAACCTTCGACGAAGCCTATATTATTAATGACACAAGATGGTGAATCTGTTGGAGAGTCCACTAAACTTTGGGCTGAAGATTATACATCGTCGCTGTTGTGACAAACCGCGAATGTGACAATGCTCTTTCTATTTATTAGTTCCCTTAAGGCTGGTCACGTCTCTCTGAAACATATTGTTATATAGTCCGTCAGAACAATTTTCGTAAGTTCATTTTCCTATGCGCGAGTGTAAAGGAAAATGAACCTTACTGCACCGCACTGTAGGAATGTATGTTTGCACGACACATTTTTTTTTGCTAGTTGCTTTACGTCACACCGACACAGATAGGTCTTATGGCGACGACGGCAGGAAAGGGCTAGGAGTGGGAAGGAAGCGGCCGTGGCCTTAACTAAGGTACAGCCCCAGCATTTGCCTGGTGTGAAAATGGGAAACCACGGAAAACCATTTTCAGGGCTGCTGGCAGTGGGGTTCGAACCTACTATCTCCCGAATACTGGATACTGGCCGCACTCAAGCGACTGCAGCTATCGAGCTCGGTCACGACATATTCACCCACTCTTGGAGTGTCATGTATGTAAGGGAGGAGTATATTAAAAAGGGTTTTGCTATGGTTGGTAGTGGGGCGTGTAGTGCCGTACGAAGAGATGTGTAGTAAAAAAAATCAAGAATATCCAATTCCAGAGACAGAGGAATTAACTAGACTTGGGTAAAATCCACTACAGACAGAGAATATAACCCATGACTTCCTGAATTGAAGAGAGTGACGCTCACCATTCAGCGAAGGAGCCGAATAATACCATAACATCAATATACTCTGACGAAAAAATATCCAAAGACCAATGAGGGTTTGTGCTAGATTAACGAACGTTGGTAGGCGTCGTGTTTATACATCTCAAAGATAATGTGGATTCAAATTTCCCGCAAATCGCATTAGCGTGGCGCTAGTAGCAGCCCCATGACGTTGCACATCAGGTTTGATTTAAATACAGGCTCTACTGTGCGAGAGCGTTAGTTACCTGTGAGATTGGACGAAAAACTGTGAGTGGGTCCATAATGTCTTTACGACGACGAATAGGTCAGTATCAAAAGCTCACTGCGGTTGAACGAGGCCGTATAATAGGGCTACGTGTAGGTGATTTTCCTTCCGCACTATTGCAGAACGACTTGGCAGGAATGTCTCCACTGTGCATGCGTGCTGGCAGCAGTGGTCACAAGAAGGTACGCACGGAAGAAGATCGGGTTCCGGACGTCCCCGTGGCACCACCGAGAGGGAGGACCGCCGTATTCGGCGTATGGCAGTGGCGCAGCGGACTGCGTCTGCCGCAGCAATTCGAGCGGCATTTGGCACCACAGTGACGCAACGAACTGTTCGAAATCGGTTACTTGAAGGACAGCTCCTAGCCAGACGCCCTGCGGCGTTCATTCAACTTACCCCAAACCACCGTCGTCTGCGACTTCAGTGGTGTCAAGCGAGATTTCTTTGGAGGATGGAGGGGAGGTTCCTTGTGCTTTCCGATGAAATCCAGTTCTGCCTTGGTGCAAGTGATGGCCGTGTGTTGGTTAGTAGGAGGCCCGGTAAGCGCCTGCATTCCACCGGTCTGCAGCGTCGACACACTGAACGGGATTTTTGGTCTGGGGAGCTATTTCGTGTGACATTAGGAATACTCTCGTGGTTATCCCGCGCACCCTGATTGCAGATGTGTACGTCAGTCTAGTGATTAGACCTGTTGTGCTGCCATTCTTCAACAGAATTCCTGGAGGTGCTTTACAACAGCATAATGCACGCCCCATCTCGCTGTTGTAACCCAACGTGCTTTACAGAGTACCGACATGTTGCCTTGGCCTGCTCGATTTCCCGATCTGTATCCAATCGAGCACGCATGGTACATCATTGGAAGACAATTTCAGCGTCATCCATAACCGGCATTAACCGTCCCTGTATTGACCGAGCAAGTGCAACAGGCATGGAATTCCATTCCACAAGCTGATATCCGGCACCTATACAACACATTGTATACACGTTTGCACGCCTGCATTCAACAGTCCGGCGATTACACCGGTTATTTATCGACCAGCATGGAAAATTTGCGATTGTTTTTCTCGCGTGGATAGTAACCTGTAGTCTAGTACCTTTAAACAATTAAATATGTTACCTCGACAAATATATTGCCAAAATTGCCTTATTCAACATCCCTTATTTCATGGTGTTTGGATATTTCTTTGTTCGATTGTATTCCAGGTGGTTTACATAAACCCATGGACGCAATTGGAAGGGGAGATTCATTAATGAACTCCCTAGGAAAACGGCTTTCTAGGATGATCTAAAAGTAGTAATCACTCCTTTGAAACTTTAATTAGCTAACACCTCCTCATTAAAATTAATTATCTTCCTTGTGTTCTTATGCTCTTTACTTCACAATTCTCCTTTGGGAACTTAAATCTTTCTTTCAACAACTGAAATGATTGTGTTTCCACTTACTCTTCGTTAAACTAATTATGTATATTCTTTGAGTGGAAGTTGCACCAGAAAGATGTGAACGCTATGTAGCGAGTGCTTTAACATCTGGCACTTTGCTTGGATGAGATAAAACAATAACTTCATTACATAGTTGTGGCTTATGATTCGCACTGAACTCATTACAATCCTTATAGAGTGGAAGGCTTAATATACATTAGGTGATGGTATAATGATAATGGGAATCACAGTGAGCTACTTCAAAATATTATATCCCTTGATGAAGCAACATATTGCACATAGTGTGTAAAATTTTTACCTGCCCCTAACAGATGTATTTGTGGATCAACTATAATTATAATGATGCTATCGGTTTTAGGCCCCGTTACCTACTCCAACAGTTTACGGAGACGTCAAGTTGTTGAAATTTTCCCCGCCGTTTGCTGTTAAGTCTACTGCCATGAGGCTGATATAGTATTTGAGCTTTTTAAAATGCCACCGGACTGATTCACGATAGAACCCGCTCACTTGAGATCAGAAGGTCAGCGTTTTACCGTCTGAGCAACTCGTCCCAGGGTGGTTCAAAGTTTATGTGTGACACCTATGATTCCTATATTATAGTTCAAGCTTAGAGAAGACACCGATTTCGAAGAGTAGCGAAACATTTTCACACACCGTGGCATAATTCTTGACATACATAAGAACTCTCGTGGCAACGTCCTTCCGACGAAATTAACTACTCAGCGTTAAGGACCTTTCATTACATTTCCACTCCACTGGTTTATTCATGTGTTATTAGAACGTCTAAATTGGTGCGCAGGTAAACTCTGACAGATCTACCGGTCAGGAGGTGAGGTTACACATGCACTCATGCTTGTAAGCACTGGAAATTCATTTTTTATGATTATATTAGACCTTTTTGAGAAAGTATTGGCAGGTTTGATAGAAGTTTGTTCGTGTCATAGGCATGTTTATTCTTGTAAGGCTTAACTTGTAGGATTTCTCCACGATAGCAGATATTTTAGTTTGAGGAATTCAAATGGACTGTATAGCTATTGACCTATCTTAGGCTTTTCACAGGGAAGATTATGGGAAACTACAGATGAAAATGCGGGCAATTAGACCAGACAAATGGTGGATGAATAGATGTCTGATTTTCCATAAAACGGAACTCGGAGAATTACCCTTAGTTGATTGATTGATTGATTGATTGATTGATTGATTGATTGATTGATTGATTGATTGATTGATTGATTGATTGATTGATTGATTGATTGATTGATTGATTGATTGATTGATTGATTGATTGATTGATTGATTGATTGATTGATTGATTGATTGATTGATTGATTGATTTGCAACTCAATTTGAAGCATACATTTTCACTTGTCCACAAATATGCATGACCGTTTTGAACATTAAGGTAATTCACGTATTAGTATACATTCTCATGACGTGACAATGGGAAGGTGCTGAATGAATAAATCGTTTATGCTTTTTATCATCAAAATCATTCAGTTCACTGTTGCAAATAGGTTGAGAAATATCCAACAACTGTACTTTCTTCAAGTGTAGACGCGATGTTCAACTTGGTACTCCGATATCTAATGCTCGTTTATTGGTCGAATTACGGATCCGTGGGGCTAAGAAGGTATCTTCTCCATCAGTGTATCTACTGTAGATCAATTCGTTGCAAAGGGAGTTTTTTATAATTGAAACTATTTGAAAGCTAAGGTAGCATGATCTAAAAACATTAATCTTTTTATGAAGTTCACATAATCATCTCTCTCTACACTTTTCAAATTTTGGCCGGATAGTTATTATTCTGCGTGATGGAATAAATGATAGTGTATGTCGGGTTCAGCTGAATATTTGTCGGTTTTTCAGTTAGTCCGTTTGTCTCCTTGTTATAGCACCCTGGGAAAATTGATGGATCGATTTTCATGAACCTTGTTATCCATGTTTACGATAAGGCCGAGTAAGCCGGTCCTGTGGTCTACGGAAGTGAATTTACCTGTTACAGGGTGACCCTAGGTACAATTCCGAGCCAGGTTAGGGATTCTTACCTGGATCTGAAGATATTTTCGAGGACTTCCAGCATCGTGGGAATAATTGATCAGTTATCTGACTGTTATATTGTGGCCTTGGTCTAGAAAGCCAAGAATGATGTCCGAGAGGATGCGTCACCTAGTAATCTACAGACCTTCAAGCTCAGGACCGGCAGTTTAGTAGGCTAAAACCCTTAAAGGCTCTGGCACTATAGAGTTATAAGCATCATAGTTGTAAGTTGTAGAAAAATTCAGCAGGATGGTCGCTTCAGGTTTGGGTTGTGTGGGTTAGAGTTTGTGCCAGAAACTTTAAAATTCAATGTACCTCTTTTACGGCTGATTTTATATAGAAATAGTTCCTGGGAATAATTAGAAAAAAATTATACACGTAGTTCTATGGATTTATAAAATACATTTAAAGGGAGATTATTGGTGGCTGTCTTGTGAAAGTTAACGGTAAAGGGCCAATAACTAATTCCAAGGAGAGTTGCTATGGGCATCATTCCGGCTACAGTTTGAATAATTTTCTGGTCTTCCCCTATTTCTTAAAATATTAACCTGACAGTTCCATACGGTAAGGAAGAGATCAATTTATGAGCAGCAATCATGCATAAATGTTGAAAGAGCAAAGTGCCAGAGAGAACCTTTAAGCGTGTACGTCACGTACGTACCTACCCACATCAAAAGATCAGTCTCAACATGAGGAATCAACAAAAATGTTATAATGTATAGTTACTAAGAAAGAAGTTGAGTATTGCACGTTCCTCGCATTTAATAATTTGAAAAAAATCCACAGCCTGTTTCCAGTCACTCGACCAGGTCAGGAACGGAATGAATTAATTCCCAATCTAGCGGCGAGAATGGGAACGGTGCCGGCGCCGAAGCCTTTCGCACTCCCCTGGGGCAATGAGTAATGACTGACAAATGAAATTAAATTATAATGGAGAGTGTCAATGAAGTGAAAGATGACAGGGAAATCCGGAGTACCAGAAGAGAAACCTATCTCGCCTTCGCTTTGTCCAGCACAAATCTCACGTGGAGTGACCTGAATTTGAACCAGGGAACCCAGCGCTGAGAGGCAGGCGCGCCGCAACGCCGCCGGAGCCATAGAGACTTTGCATTTAAAAAATGTTTTTTACTTACTGTTAATATATCAAAATATAATTCACTTCATTGCAGATAAAACTTCTGTGGATAACGACAACTTAAAAAATGTAATTCGCTCATTATTTTTCCTTTTTGGTTGAGTGACTGTACTTGCTAAGTGTTTTTACCCTCAACTTGGGGTTTGACAGCTAGTTACACGTATGTGTAGGAGTTGCAGAAATGCACATATTCAACGATTCATCGTGCCTTATTAAATAAGAAATACTCGTGAGTACTTTTCTGATATCCCTCTTACCTGTGAAGTTATCCCTGTTTTAGAAATAAATAACTAATTTATGAAAATATCTCAGTCTCAATTACAAAGTAATTTACCCACATAAGATGAATACTTGCCTGTAGAATCGAGATAAGCATCGTTCCGGAATATTTATATATTCCATTCGAATCTGATATAAGTTACCGTAATAATGACATACGTCCGGTATGTCGGATTTATGTGCATGCGTGTAACCATAGGATCACTGTTAAGGAAGTAATAATATTCCCGTCAAATACACAGACGTCTCTCACCATTTTACATACACATCAAAATGGGGGAAAACTCAACGTTTAGAAACGCTAGAAAATTCTAGAGTTCAGTTAATATATCAACAACACGTGCTCAATGATAAAATTGAAAATGAAGAATATTTAAAAACAATCTGTCTTGCAATTGGCTTTTCTTCACACCGACCGAGTTGGAAGGAAGCAACCGTGGCTTTAATTAAGGTACAACCTCAGCATTTTCCTTGTGTGTAAATAGGGAAACTGTGGGAAACCACCGTCAAGATTGCCGACAATGGGGTTCGAACCCACCATCCCCAGATTGCAAGATCACAGATGCGTGTCCCTACCCGTACGGCCAACTCGCTCTGTAAACTGTATATTGTTGACACGTTGTACATGTAGAGTTGCCCCAACATAAATCTAATAAATGCATAATAAACATAGCTCCAACTGACGATGGAATAATATACATTTAAAACAACTGTGTGTAAATTAGAGCAAAACAATATATGTCAGCATCTCACCACTTGACGAAGTCTCTAAAACGCGTAGTTGTAAGAATAATTTAATGAAGTTTGTGACTGGTAACAGCTATTATTATTTCATGAAGAATTAATTTGACTCTGCTATTGCTAACGGACTAGCTGACATCGGACGGAATAGGAGATGGCCATTTAAATTCACACCTATTTTTTTTAAATTTGATACTCTGCCTAAAAATATAGGTTACTACAAAAAATTATAAATTAATAGCCTACAGCAATTGAAGACATGGATGGAAGAAGGGCTTAAGTCAGGTTGTGTCGTTATTCGGTAAATTGCATATATACATTCCTTGGTGGCTGTTCTAGATACTACCTAAATGGCAACTCGGTAGTGTCAATAGATGGCGTGTGATGTGCTATATTCAGTTGCGCCGTTCTTCCAAATATTGCTCTGCCCGACTTAAAATATACACCAATGCTGACTTACGGCGAGCCAGCACTCATCACTCATCAGAAGCGAATCGGCTGACGCAGGAGTAATGTCGGGAGGAGAAACATCTGATATTTCAGCAGATGACAGTGAATATATACCAAGTGAAACCTAAGATGATTCGGATACCAAATCCTTACAATCCGAATGTTCTGCCGTTCTCAGCCCAGTGTCATTTGCAACATCACAAACAAAAGCATTTTAGTTTTCAATTAAAAAGTATGTCATATTATGTTACTCTCCTGAAGGAACTGTATCAGGAAGCCAGACTTATAATATTACGTTTCATGACAAGTTTCAGTTATTGAAAGATATAAAGTCTGTAGATACTTTGGATAGTATCCCAGTTCCTCATGTAGGTACTGAAGCCGGGAAATTAAAAGATGTTAAAGATTTAGTAAGTTTTATATGCGCAGATGCACGTGCATGGTTTGAAAATATTTTCCGGGGAGCTGAATTTGTGGGATTAGGAAATTCTCGATGTAGTGGTTCCCCTAATAACATGTTGTGACCTGTCAAACGTTCTAACCTGTAAAACGTGTCTACATGCTTCCAACAATGTAAGTAACATTAATTTTCAATGAAAATGTTTCTTGAAATTGGAAGAAGGGCGTAACTCCAAAATACAAAACAGACAACAAACCACAAAATTTATAAATATTTTTGATGTACATATTATGAAATAATAAAGAATGTAGTTATGTATAATATCCCAGAATTCTGTATTTCTGAGAGAAGTGTTTGATGTTATAATTCTTTAAACTCATTTATTTCAAAAGGGTGTTTTTTGAGTTGCGCCCTTCTTCCATCCATGTCTTCAATTATGAACGAAGGAAATGGTATGTAGATTCCAACGGCATGCGAGTGTACACTGGTGATTCAGTAGCCCACTGACTTTTCGTGGCAACGTCACGTGACGTGAGTCTGACTGGGTGAATTGTAAGACACGTGAGATAGTACGGCTGTTACGTTACTGATGTTGTTCATTACAAACTAAATTTTCTGGCTGATAACATACTGACCCACATGGTGAATTATATTTACAAATAAAACACTTATTATATATTTGGATTCATATAATTTAGGATGACACTCATACACCATAATAATTCATATTATAAATTAATGGTGATACTTCACTAATTAGTGGCTATTTACAAAAATTTCTTGTTCTCACAGCAGGACTGGGTCTTGCTGGTATTTACCTGGAAAGGGCGATGCCACCGTAATCTCGATTGACAAGTCTATTTTTTCACTGCGCTTTGCACGCAGCGGTAATTCCATCCAATACTTCCCTGTATCTGAGCTCAAATACACGAATGGTGATTACTACAAAGCACCATTGCTGTTTATTTCGTTCGACTCCAGACCGCTAATTTGTCCAATAAAATCTATGACTATTTCACACAATCAAATACTTAACACATATCAGAAGAGTTCACAACACAAACTAAACACCGGTCACTAAACAACGACTACAACATTCAGTTCCAACAACTGCATCACGACGACATTCTTTCAGCACTTACTCCTAAATGACAACCACTGGTTCGTAGCGTGCCCGCTTTTATATACCTGGTGATGAGGTTCTGGTAAATTCGTAGTGGGGTCAGAATACGAATGTTTTATTTTCTCCTTCCAGAAAATCCACGGGGACATCAGACGAAAAGCGCAATACAAAGCGACGCCGTATCATGTCCTCAGGCTGGCCGGGAAGTCACCTCCTGGACTCAATCGTTCTTTCCAGGTAAAACCGAAGGAGGGATCATAGTCGCATGACCATGTAACATTAAATAGCCCAAACGTGCTCGACCAGTACCATACCAATCGGCACGTGCGATTATGTTTGTCGTATGATTTACTGCAGTTAAAATTTGTGAAGTCTTAGATGTTGGCGAAATCTTAGAAGGGTTGTGGTGGAACAGTTCAGTCATATTCAGATTTCTCTTTCGAGTCTCTCGAGGCATAGCAAGCACGGCAATGTCTCAAAACAGAAGGAAATTTTGGATTTTTTGTTCATCATGTAACTTATGCCCTATTTGTTATATCAACTAAAAAATACATTCGAGAAAAGGGAGAACTTGCATCAGAACCAGTCTTGCGTTTAGCTCATTCAGAAATAAACCTCTATGTCGTTTAAGATGGTAAAGTGATCGAGAAAATCCTTTACAGGCTTTGGTCCATAAGGACTATAACTGGACGTTTACTGCTGTGCCACTTCATAGCAGACACGCTTCCTATAAACCCTTTCGTTTTCGTTATAACTTGCTCTTACACCCTGTATTTATAGATATCCTCATATCATTAATCCATCAAAATACATTTTTCGAGCCGCTCAAATTAAGAATGTTTGCATGGTATGTTCCTCACATGTAATATTTTACTAGACTTAATTTTAATAATATATTATCAATATACAATAAGTGGATACCCTAAAGCAACTATTACATCTATAGGTTCTGAGATGATAATAATGTCGTATGGCCTCTGGAGAGGCCTGGTGCGGGTCTTTTCCTCATAGACGGCCTATTAGGCAACCTGCATATCTGTGAAAATGAGGGCTCTACCTAGGATGATTTCTAATGCTGAATACTCCACACACACACACACACACACACAAACACACACACACACACAGTTTCCGAGCCGTTGTAATTAAGCAATTAAGGTTAAAATCCCCGACCAGGTCGGGAAACTAACCCGGGATATTCTCCACCAAAGGCTGGAACGCTAACAATTTAGCCATGGAGAGATTCTGAGAAAAGTGTAGCGGTAAAGAACTTACGCGGTACTACGCGCTTATTTTTTTCAGGGACTTTATGTTTACGATATCATCCTTCGATTATTAAATTATTGTCTAATTCTTTTAGAAATACAATCCATGACTCTATTTTAAATCTGAGATTCGAATCAAACTTTTCGGCCATTGTTAAACATAGTTTTAAGAAAGTAGGGGGGCGGCAAACATTCTATGACCGAGCTCGATAGCTGCAGTCGCTTAAGTGCGGCCAATATCCAGTATTCGGGAGATAGTAGGTTCGAACCCCACTGTCGGCAGCCCTGAAAATGGTTTTCCGTGGTTTCCCATTTTCACACCAGGCAAATGCTGGGGCTGTACCTTAATTAAGGCCACGGCCGCTTCCTTCCCACTCCTAGCCCTTTCCTGTCCCATTGTCGCCGTAAGACCTATCTGTGTCGGTGCGACGTAAAACAACTAGCAAAAAAAAAAAAAAAAAAACACATTCTATGGATCCTACTTTGTACGTTTCACTTCAAACCAGAAATTTTAGAGTAAAAAATGTATTACCTCCTATCGTATTTTCTCTATCCTGATAGCAGAATTATAGTTTGTGACTTATGGTTCTAAGGGTGTGAATATGACCATGAACGACGTAGATGACTTTTGAAGAAAAACTCAGAAATGTTGGCACTCCACGTTATAACTTGTTTGAAACCATTGCGGGCGTACTCCGATATCGTTTGAGAAACATATTGAAGCAACTTATCCTTAGATTCTGTTCGGATCTGTTGTCCATTCTCTACTAGGTGACAGTGCTGTTGAAACTTCGTTATTGGTACAATATTCACCGAAATTACATCGCTTTAGAATAACTGCAGACAATAGCTGAAGTCGCACTATGATGCTTATGAAGACCACAATGAAGGAATAAACAAATGAACCGTTCATTAATACACTCTCTAAAGGTATATTCGATGATGTCTGAGTTCGATACATTTCCAACTTACTTGAAATTTATTATGGAAAGCCTAGGTAAATAAGTGATTGTGAATTTGTCACCTAAGCGACTACCCTAAAAGCATATCAGTGGTGATTGATTGATGATTGAGCTGAACAGTGGAACACCAGAACAGTATTTACCGTCATTGGGGGTGAAGACATCGTCGCTGCCGGGACAAAACCTCCTAAGTGAAATATTTTAGCTTAGAACTTTGGCCTGTAAGGTTCTGTCATCTAAGGTGCAATATTGTGTGAATATTGTCAAGGCATTCTCGCTCTTCATAATATATGTGCTGCGGGTCAGTATATCTCCAAAAATATTATCACGTAGGAGGTTTTGTCCCGGCAACGACGATATATTACCGTAGCTCCTCATAGATGAAAATTTGCAAGCAATAAGCAAATATAGTACAAGGCTCTTGATTTAGAAACAGAGTAGCTTTGAAGTTTTACGTGACTATTGACATCGATCTGGAAGATGACGTGTAGTGAGGTCACGTCTGTATTCGCTTCGTTTAACGCCAGCCATATTCTCAGGTAATCTATCAGTTGGTTATTGCAAGGGATATCATCTGAGTTACAAGTGTCATACCAACGTCTTGAATGATTATTATGACTCTCAAGAAAATACAATCAAAAGAAACATCGTTAGTTCGTATGAATGAGTTTCAGTGGAACAAGCAGCCATGGCTGCAGGCAGGGCTGCTGGCCCCAAGGAAGAAGATGTTGTGTACTCTGTACTGAGCACTTCAACTGATAGTTAACAAGCAAATTGAGATAATGGACACTCAAGAGGTGTACTGCAACATAAATTGTCTTCTTCACAGCGTTAGGAAGTGTCGCAATATACAACCGCGGAGTGTTTAAACAACATGAAGGAGATAGACTCAACAATGGCCGACACTGATCGCAGTATAAGATTCAATGGTTGTAACAGTACAGCGGCGGACGTGGTAGCTAATGGCAAGTGACCCATTTTGTTTAAATTGGGAAAATAGTACGAGCGCGAAGGAATGTGGAGTTATAAACGTGCCCCAAAAGTATTCAATGGTTAATAAATGAGTCTCTTGCCCAGACTAGAAAGAATAATGTTATTTGATTTACGTCCCACTAACTACTATACGGTCTTCGGAGAAGCCGAGGTGCTGCAATTTAGTCCCGCAGGAGTTCTTTCACGTGCCAGTAAATCTACCGACACGAGGCTGACGTATTTGACCACCTTCAAATACCACCGGACTGAGCCAGGATCGAACCTGCCAAATTGGGGTCAGAAGGCCAGCGCCTCAACCGGCTGAGCCACTCAGCCCGGCAGACTAGAAATAAATATACTACAAAACGTCCCTAAATGTGCGGGAAGGAGAATTTTATTTTAGAATGGGTGCGTGACTTTTATACTGGCGGTAGAAGACTTTGCAAAAATACTTGTGCTTAACTTGATTCCGTTCTGTAAAGACTTGGAACAGATATGAATAGATCAACCAACTATGGCTGTATTATCTTGTATTAGTATAGGTTTAAATTATATTGCGTCTGTTAAGCGCGTGTGTGTGTGGCGCTCGCGTAAGTATCATTTCACGATTCACCTATAGAGAAAAGAAGTATGCTATGGCTCCTGGCGAATGTCTTTTTAACACAGCACCGTTTTACCTTCCCCTAAATGTCACAATGACCTTCAGCTAGTTAGCAAGCTGGTTATTTCTCTTTCCCCACTCTTTCCACTTCTCTTGACTCGGCTTGTAAAATGCTATTAAACCTGTTTAAGCCTGAGCCCCATTCTTTGAACTGCCTTGACTAATTCCCAATGGTTTCTAGCCCTCGTTGATGATATTACAGCTCTACTTCAAGACTATTATGATTATTCTGAAAATTCAGAACTAATATATTACGGCAGAAATATTTACACGAAATCATTGTTAATTACATTCCACTTTTGCAACTTGACGGTATTACCTCTACAACCAATTAACCACACTAACAGATCATCCTTGTCCTGCCATACCTTTTTAAATTTAGTTCTAATCAGTAATCTTCATAATATTTTGTTGTGTTTTCCGTTTCCTGTTCCATGTATATCTAAACATGACTTGATTTAACTGTCATACTTTTTTAAATGAACATAGTATAAATAAATATGCTATTTTCTGGGAAATTAAACATATGAATATGCGTGACATTTGTTATTCACATTAGTACAGCACAACTCATTTAAGCGACAATGATATGAAATTACAATGTACTTGAACAGTATAGGGTTATACGCAACAGAATTAAAGTAGTATCAGAAAACAAGAAAAAATCCCTCTACCAACAAGTAGCCCGTAATTTGTTTTCAAGGAGCACATGACGAGAACTTTGTTCCATGGTCATGGCAAAATCATAATCTAGTCATTATGAACCAGATATAACACTCGAAGGCTTAATTAAATATTTATCTGGTGCTGAAGTTAAGCACGAAAAATTACTTATAATTCGGACCTTAAAATGTAGCATACCCTACCACCATCAAAGTGGCATATTTTTATCTCATGCTCTTACAGAAAATGAGGTAGAACATGATCTGCTTTCGTTCACATTAAAGACGACAGGAGTTAGTAGACTTTGCATCATTAAAGTTATTCTACATAGGCCTATGATTTCCTCAGTAATTGCTGATATAATAAGTTATGCTTAATTTTTGGTACATATCCAAGGATATTGGAAAATGCTATCATAAATCTGGAAGCAAAAGTCCTTTGCCGTTAGCTCATCAGACTATCTAATCACTTGGAATTCACAATCAATCGCCAACTAACTGACTGTCTTAATAAGTATCGTTTGTTTGACCCTTGATATTCGGGCTTCAAAAGGAGTCACATCGTGACCACTGCTCTACTCAAGGTAAGACATGACATAATATACTCAATGGGTGAACAGGAGGAAACATAACTTACACTTCTTGACTTTATAGGCGCATTTTACAAGGCAAATGTAGAAATATTGTTGGAAAAATTAAAATCCTTTCATCTGAGTCACAATGAGGTATATCTCCTTATATCACACATTTCAGATAACGAGTAGTTACGGAGAATAAGACATCAATGGGCAATGAAACAGGAAGTGTACCACAAGACTCACTGCTTGGACCATTACAGTTCATTTGTATTAAAAGTGAGATATCATCGCAATTGAAATATTATAATGACCATTTTTACGCCGATGACGTTCAAATATACTATATTACAAACGCTGAAGTTATTCGCCTGGCAACTTATCGAATGAATGCAGGCTTACAAAATATATTATCATATACTAATGAAGACTGTATTTTAAATTTCTCGAGGACAAGAATCAATTATTTTTACAATTGAAACTAATAAACATTACAAAGAGTGCGAATATCCCTTTTCTCACTATACAAGGTACTCGAATTCCATACGAAAATTCAGCACATAATTTAGGTGTCATTATAAGCGAGAATCTAATGTAATCTTCAAGAAGTTCCGATTCCTGAGATATCACCCCGCTATATGTCATCAAAATGTACGTGTCTTTCCTCTTTTCACAAGCATTATATACACTCCATTACCACACTTGCCGTAACCTTGAGCAGGTCAGCTGCCTGTAAGAGTTTATCCATTGCGATGGGAACCAGATTATGGAACTTGAGATCTGTTAACACCAGTAACACGTCGTTTTTTAGTGTTATATAAGTCTTCATACAAAATGATCTTTTAGCCATACACCAATTCGTGATGAGTGAATGATAGTGTGTGTGAATAACATAATTCATTTTTCATAATTTTTCTTGTAATAGTAGTTGGAACACTGATATGAATTAGTTTAAACCGAACCTAATATTATATGTGATTTTTTTAAAAGTTTTTATGTTTAGTTTTCAAATTGCGTTTCTTATTCTAGTAATGTGAAATGTAAGAGAATGCCATGAGTGATGAGTCTACACTACTAAAAAAATAACAGTATTCACGTGTTTATAGGCAGTGGAATTCGAACGGTAAGGACACATATATCATCCGAAATTCGAACCAAACTCAACTTGGTAAGAATTGATTTAGTGAACGGTAGGCAGACGACGACAGGCTATATAAAACATGACGGTCCATTTGACGCATTAACAAGATGAAAATTAGGAAGACTGTAAGTTATGCCGACAGAAATAGGATTACTGAATGACAGGAGTTCAGCATCTATAATATATTCATGTCAGGTTTGCTCATTCAATTCTCTGCCTTGCCTAGCTCATTTCAGGTACAAAATATCAGAGTTCACTGACAGTATCAGGTAAACCAATTATTGTTTTTGAAGGTCATTATTATATAGCAATAAATTTCAAGCATAAAATAAAATCTACTTTAGTATATTTTTCTCATCGATGGAACGTTTCTTACCAGTGAATCTAACAGAGCAAATAATTGCCATACTTCTGTGTAATGAATCAACACAAAATAATGGGAAAGAGAAGATGTTTAGCATTTGATATGATTCAGACTTCATTCTAACGTTTACGCACTAACATATTCTTTTGCAGCAAGTAATATCTTGCTAACTATTTCGAAATATTAGATTAGAAATAGGGAAATCAGTGATAGTTAAACAAAAATTTACCCCCTCGAGGTTTGACCCCTTCTTACTTAACCATTATTACACTAATAGCTATCTTGTATTTGCTTAATTTTAACCCGCTATCGCTCCTAATTTTGAAATCTAATGCAAGGATTTTACACTGTTCTCAAAAAATAAATCGTTTGTAGTCCGGTTTAGAACGTCGTCCTGTTTAAAAGAGACTCAGTCAGTTTTGTGGGCCGCGATTTTGGAGTAGTTATCGTTATCAGGCCACATTCCCTTACCGTGGCTGATATGAAAACTAGTTCTCCTCAACCTATACAATGCAGTGAAAGATAGGATAAGAAGGTAGTACATTGTGATAGCGGCGATTAAATCAGAATAAAACCAAATGTTAAAGAAAGTTAAGGCAATCGAAACAAAATTAGTTACATCACCCTACACGTGAGGGAAAATATGGTATCATGTTTGTTTTATGTGGTTTATATATATCGTCGCTGCCGGGACAGAACCTCCTGTGTGAAATATTTTAGCTTAGAACTTTGGCTGGTTGGGTTCTGTCATCTGAGGTACAATATTGTTTGCATATCACAAAGGCATTCTTGGTCTTCATAATGTATGTGCTGCGGGACAGTATACCTCCAAAAATATTATCAAATAGGAGGTTTTGTCCCGGTTACGACGATATCCACTTTTACAAAGTCTGTTTATTAATGTATATTTACTTACATTTTATATTGCAATAATTCTCATTAAAAGAAAAATGTTCATTATTTGTGACTATTTAATTATTAATTTCTTATTAAGGGGAATACTATAAAATGTAAAAGAATCGTACGTTAAATCAAATGTGCGTATTGTCAATAGAATTTGTTTAATACAAGTACCTCCTCTTCATCTCTCCCGCCGGGAAATCATTTATGTCGTAGGGATATTTATAATGTGAGATCTCTTTTCAATGAAAACGAACATTTTGTATCTATTTTCATACATAGGCTTAATATGACGTGAACGTGACCTATGAACTTTAATTTATATCTATTCCAACCCTAAGGCTATAGTGTTGTGTACACTCACCCAGTGCGCAGTACGTCAACAACAGCCGTTTGTCATGAATAAGCGATCATGTTTATTATGAGAGTAGTACCAGTATAACAAATTAGGCTCTTTCTGAAAATTCATAAAAACCATAACCTTCTGTATCATTTACTTTCAGATATCCGGAGGTTAAAATGAATTACGTTAAAAATTGGAATGATTTTATCTATTATTTATTAAACATCAGTTGTTTGTTCCAAGATTGAATTTCGTAAAGAATTATTCATTAACTTCATCACGAAACTGTAAGTTATTTCCTAAGTCGAATTTCCTAAATCGAATTCCTTAACGTATTATTAACCAACTTCATCACGAAAATGTACGTTACTTTTGAAAGGACATCTAAATCTAATACTCCAATTCACCTTAAACTGAGATGGTGAGGTAAGTAACCTGGAGTGCTCTTAGCTGATGGTTAATCTCAAACGCGTTTATAAATTGATATTTTATTAAACGAAATAATACACTACAGATAGATTTTACTTCATAAGGGGTTACAGATAGTACCTACCCAATTGTACCTAGCTAACACTTGAATTCATTTTGTCACCGCTTAGTGAATAGCTCCACGATATTAGGTAGGCCTATGATGAATTACCAACACGAGGGCTAGTTATATCATCAACAGTTCCACCATCAACTTCCATAGATATCCTAGGCACCGCAGAAGATGCTTTCTGGAGAAATGTGCTTTCATCACAAGTCAGAATTTGCTATTACATATCAGTCTGCCAAGCCCAATATGAGTAAACCTGTGAGCGATATTATCTTCATAGCATTCATTACGAGGACTGGCTGCTTAAAGAATGACATTTCGATCATCGCTCGTAACTGAGCACACATTCATGTAGTCAAAGCTGAGGATGAGACCACAGAGGCGGACCTTTTAAATTTCCATCAATACATTACTATACAAAACTTCATGTTCAGGGTGTCCCTTCAAAGATTCATGAGTTAAGGCGCGTTGTAAAACTATTATACAAATACACGTGGACATATGGTGACATATAATGTTTCTCTTTAGATAAAATATCCGATTGCTCTACTTTTTAATGACAATTGAGGAATAAAAATGCTGGAGTGTACAACAGTCGAGCTATGGACAAAGCTATTCCGTGGTTTATGGTTAACAGCGCCCAAGTGTTCCTGACAGCCGCAGGGTGTGGAGATCAATATATGCTAGTGGTACAAGTGACACGTGTCTAGCTCACACCACCGCAAATTAGCATCTCTTCTCTTGTTAATGGTAATTGTGGAAAGGTAATTTTTAGAATGATGAGTTAAACATAGCAAAAAAAAAAACCTCTCGTCCTGGTTAAACCACAATATCACGAAATAATCTGAAATTAATAGGTAACACGTTAGTCAACATCTAGTCTTTATATGTACAGAAGGCGAACACACATTGTATCTCAGTTTTTTAGACTTCAAACAGTACAAAAGTACGTAGGTTCATATCATTGGAATCAAATCAAATTTATTTTTAGCCGATATGTGCCTAGAAACATTTTCAGATGAAAAAAACAGTCTCCTGAAAGCTAAATAAACTTAAATTGGAAAGTATCAGTGTCGAGTAGGACAGGAGGTCCTCAGGAGTGAGGGTCATATACGATAGGCAATCAGTATCGGGTCAAGGTGAAGATAATATATCCGTTTCTTTAGAAGGTAGGCCTACAAATATAGTTAAATCTGAACCGAAATGAAACTCGTCTCTGTTATTATTACCATCAAATGCAGATGTATTTTTTTACTTGCTTTTGCGTGTGGCTCGAATGAGTGAATGGAGCAAATGGCCGCGTGAGCTATGAGCTATGGGATTGCATTCAAGAGGTAGTGGGTTCGAATCCCACTATCAGTAAACCTGAAGATAATTTTCCGTAGTTTCCAATTTTCACGGCAGGCAAATGCTGGGGCTGTCCCTTAAGTAAGGCCAGGGTCACTTCCTTTCCACTCCTAGCCCTTCCCTATCCCATCGTCGCCGTAAGATCTATCTGTGTCGGCGCAACGGAGAGTGAATTATAAAATAAATAAATAAATAAATAAATAAATAAATAAATAAATAAACAAATAAATAAATAAATAAATAAATAAATAAATAAATAAATAAATAAATAAATAAATAAATTAATTAATTAATTAATTAATGTTATTGGTTGTTCGTCACACTGCATTAATACGGCTTTAGGAGACGCCGAGTTTCCGAAATATTGTCCCTCAGGATATACTTTACTTACCATTAAATCTACCCACACAAGGCTGGCGTATTTCAGTGTCATAGAATACCTACCGGATTAAGCCGGCATCGAACCGTCCAACTTGGGCATGGTTAGTCAATGCTTCATTCGTCCGAGCCAATCAGCCCGGCTGTATGCACGAGCATTTTGAGTTCTTTGTAACTTCCCACCCTGCAGAGAACGTGCCTGCACCTTCAACACTTTCTCAATAACTACCGTATTTTGTTACAATTTCCAAATTTCATCAGTTCTTTGAACGGGCACAAAACAATTTCCACGCGTTCAGTATTTACAATTTGATTTACCTCGCACCGGATAGGGAGATTTTACTGTCCTAGGTTAATTCCTCTGGCTCGAGGAATGGGTCTTTCTGACGTATTCAGCGTTATAGTGTATCTTAGACAAGGCCAAATTAATACAAAAACGCACGTCGGCTATAGAGTCACGTCATTATTGTTATTATTATTATTATTATTATTATTATTATTATTATTATTATTATTATTATTATTATTATTATTATTATTATTATTATTATTATTATTATTATTATTATTATTATGTATCTACAATATTTCAGGCAGAGTGTTCAGTTTTAAGGGCTCCGGATACACAATTTTTGGACTACTTCATGGATCCATGGTCAGCATTCTGGCTTTTATGATATTACTATATAATAACAATAGGCCTAATAATAATAATAATAATAATAATAATAATAATAATAATAATAATAATAATAATAATAATAATAATAATAATAATTATACACTATGGTTTTCACTGCATTGCAGAAATTGATTCACTGTCTGAACTACTGGTTATGTATAAGCTGGCATATGAATTGGTCAAGGGAGCAACACTCCCTCATTCAACCTAAACCCACGGTTTTGAACGTTTAACCCTGGTATTTATTAATAAAATTGTTGGGCCAAAAGCAACATTTCCTGCTGGAAATTTTATTTTTAAATGAAATGGCGTTACTGTCAGTGTTATGAGGACTTGAGGTATGTGTGACAGTTGTTGGCCCTGTTAATACAGAGCCTTCAATTATATTGCTAAGCTGTTCTTAGACCTGTAATTTTGTGATATTTCATTATATATTTTGTGAAATCTAGTGTTTATAGTATACTACGTTATTCTAGTATGGGCTGGAATATGTTTCTTATTTTATTTTTACATTCAGTGTCTCTCTTGGCTTTGACAATGCGGAAGGGGCGGAGGTATGAGCGATACTAGTAATGCCATTCCTTATGCAGCCTGTCCCTGTTATGGATAGGTCAGTGTACTTGGCAGACTCATATGTAAAATAAAATAATTCCTTTTGTTCAGGAATCCTACGGTAAACCAGCTCACTCCTCATTCCCTTCTACGCACCTTCGGTGATGTCTTGGTCATGTACTCTGACCATCCTTCGGGCTGTGACTACTCAACACAAGGTTGGTGGATTCGGGTTACGCAACCACGTTACTGGGTACCGACTTTTAAGTGTGAAGAGCGTTCTGTATAACTTGCTTGTATGTTGTGCTGTCGTCAAGTGCATGCAAGATGTCATTTCCTTACATCTCTTAATGGATGCTACTCATCGAGGATACCCATTGCAACAAATTAAATTCTCCCGCTTATTGTGATACTTGTTTTCATACGATCGTGAAAGCTGATCCATTCAGTTTACTGTTTGATGAACCGTAATTACAATAATCATCAATACACTTGTTGCAAGTTACCTATTTATGATGAATTCATGCTATAGCGGACATTGTTGTAGATTTCATTAAAAGCTACAAAAATTACCCATGTAATTTTCAAATATTTCCTGCTGGTGTTTGGTCCAGTGTGTCCAGGGTTCGATTCCCGGCCTCGTCGGGAATTTCATCTTTCCTTGGTTACCTCCTCTGGCTCGAGGACTGGCATTTATGCCGTCTTCGACATTAAACTTCAACATAGTCAAGGCCAAATTATTACAGGCACGCAGGTCTTCTATATGGTGTTCAATCTATAGATCATCACTAGGCCTCTCTGGAAGTGACACTTCATTATTATTATTATTATTATTATTATTATTATTATTATTATTATTATTATTATTATTATTATTATTATTATTATTATTATTATTATTATTATTATTATTATTATATGCATTTGCTGGCAGGATGTAGTGTTTAGAGTTCACTATGCCTTGTGGTATGGGCTAGAATAAATGTATTACTTGCACTGACCTGTCTCAGTCTCATCCTTGGCTTTGACAATATGAAAATGACTGAGGTAAGAGCGATTCTAGTCATACCGTTCCTTATGCAGCCAGTCCCTGTTAGGAATGGTGCGAAAATTTCGCTCATAGGGTCGGTTGGTGCATGCATTTCAGTGGGCTTTTCAGACTGATATGTAATAGCAACTTCTGGTTCAGTGAGGAAACTACCTCACTCCTCATTTCTCTAGTATGCCTCTTCAGTAACACCTAAGCTGTCTATGACAGCTGTTGGTTGAACTGTAGAGGATCAAACCAGCCTATGGGAGAATACCCAACATACATTATTATTATTATTATTATTATTATTATTATTATTATTATTATTATTATTATTATTATTATTACTATTATTATTATTATTATTATTATTATTATTATTATTATTATTATTATTATTATTATTATTATGTATCCAAAATAGTTCAATCACCGTATTCAGTTTTATGGGTTCCGGATAAAGAATTTTTGTGGGCTACTTCATGTTCATTCAATTTGCTCAATCTCCAGATAAACAACTGTAACTATATGAAGGTCTTACAAATTTTGAAGAAGATTTTTGAGGGTTGAAGAATTACTGAACTCAGCTGAGTGGTTCCCGAGGTTATCCTCCATATATGAAAAAACTCACAAATTTTCTTTTCTTTTACCTATGGGAGGCAGGTTAAATTTTACACAGGGGCCGATGAGCTCTAAACAACAAGCAACATCATTATCATGACATTTTGCACAGTTGGAGATATCATGACTTCATAAGGCCTTCGCTCGTCTGCTTCTTAGTAGACAAAATGAGTTCTTTCTCTGGGGATCATTCATGAAGAAGCGATCTCTGGGACAAGTTACGCAAATATAACCATAATAAGTGCACACATCGCTAAGTTCCGGACCAATTGTAGAGAGAGTCTGTCCTTGCGGCTTGCTTTCAGTCATCGCAACGCAGAGGTGAATGCGATGGTTAGATCCGCTTTTAATGATCACAAGGTAAGGAATATAGAAGGCCACAGGGATAGCTACAAATAAACTAATAAAGTGGCGTAGAGACACTTGGATCATTCACAGAGGGGTTTTGCAGTTTGAACTTGAATGAAAACTCTGTAATAAAGATACATGTATTGTGTGTGAAGTATGTTGGTGATGACAGATAGATATTGACATAATTAAGGCCTTTTGCTATACCAGTTATTGCACGTTAGAATCAACACTAACTTTCGCTGTCTTTTAAGTCATCAGCCTAGAGGCTGGTTGGATCCTGAAATAACACCATCAAAGGTTCTGCAGTTATAGGAAAGCCACAAAAACCAAGGGCAAAAATGAGGCGTACTTGGCAAGATGAGGAGTGCCATCGTATTTAATATAAGTTAATAAAGAGTGATTGTGAGTTTATTTATATACAGAGTGGTTGACAACAACTTGAACCGAGTATACCAGGTGTATGCATTAGCTTTTGCCGGCTTTGTAGCAGGGAAGTGTGGTGCCAATATCTGTATAACGGTTGGTTTTAGGGTCTTAAAACATGGTTTTCGGGCCCGTAGCACTTACTGATTTTTGCTCTTTGCGTCAAAGGGCTTAAAGTGAGTTTTGTGTCGTCGTTGTACGACAAATTCTATATTTCGCTTATACAGTCGAACCTCTCTTCTGCGGACACTGTCGGTTCCGAGGAAAATTGTCCGTCACGAGAGGTGTCCGCTAAAACAAGTTTGTAAAAATAATCGAACATTTTAACAGCAAAGAACATCCATCTTTAATATAAGCATACATATCTTTATTTTTATTATTCTAAGTCATTTCTGTGTTAGTATTTCATAGAGAGTTATTATAAGTGATTTTGCATCATTTACAAACTTTACAATTTCGTGAAGTAATCGTTAAGCTTCGTCTGTGTAAATTTAGCACATGTTTTCTTCACTTCAATATTCTCGAAAACGGAATAAAGTCTGTTAAATGGTTCCATAGTGTTCTCGCCGTAATAACGGTCCAGCGTGACACACAAATTCTCACTGAAAGTCCTTTGTCACTTTCTGTAATCGCATTTCTTCTTGCCTCGAGATCTAAACACGATCATCCCTTGTTACTCATGTTTAACAGACAACTACGGTATTTCTGTCTCACTAATTAGTGCCTGTTCTATCTTTTCCTTCTCAAGTTGACTACCTGAGCTCGACCTTATCAATGACAGTCCGAGGTATGAATAGAATGATGCAAAAAGGGAGGAAAATCCCCAGGTAACTTGTAAGTCAAAATGTCTCTGGCAGCAATCCTGGGCAATTAGAATTCTCGGAATAGGCCTATACACCACTAGGTAGAACTGCATTCCGATGTACTTTCTCTCCCCTTGCACTCGAAATAGTTCCAACATTGAAAAGGGATTTCCTTAAGTCTGAAGAATGGTTTTAAAAGAAAGGATTACATGTGGTCCGGCGTAATAAATTTCCTGCAACATGTAAAGTGCCCGCTTAAGTCATATGGACGGGACAAATGGTGATGTCCGCTGTCCGAATTTTGAGGTCTCCGCTTAAATGAGGCCAATTTGACACTTGTCTTATGTAAAATAAAGTCAGTTCCGCGGAAAATTGTCCGGATAGGGAGGTGTCCGCTGAATAAGGGTGTCCGTTACGGCAGGTTCGACTGTATTAGCATATCGTCGCTGCGGGGACAAAACCTCCTGTGTGAAATATTTTAGCTTAAAACTTTGGCAGGTAAGGTTCTGTCACCTAAGGTGCAATATTGTGTGATTCTTGTCAAGGCATTCTCGCCCTTCGTAATGTATGTGCTGCGGGTCAGTATATCTCCGAAACTATTTTCACATAGGAGGTTTTGTCCCGGCAACGATGATATCGCCCCCGTCGCACCCCCTAGAATTATTTCGAAAATAAATATAGCCTACTGCACTCAGGCATAGTGTATCTTTATTTATGTGAAATAAATTTTAGAATCGGTCCAGTAGTTTCTGAGATTACTATCCATATATAAACAAACTCACAAAATTCGCACTCTCTCTTTATTATGTTATAGTATAGGTCAGAATTAAGTCCATTCGAATAGAGTAATGATAACGGGCTTCACTCTTCATTATTACTTGTACGCCACAGCATAGTCAGCCATTTTATTTCACGGATTATTTATAACTGCATAACGTTTGGTGTTGCTGTTTGACTATCCAAGCAGCTTCCGATCTGATGATTTCACTGACGGACGATGATACAGACTAAATCCAGAGCTTAGGGGGGGAGCTGTAATTTCCTATTCATGTATGGTAACTAACAAGTTATTGTATTTCAATTCGAAGCTTCGAAAATATAGGCTATTTTGGAAAATAATATGCACATTCCTATACGGAAATTATCATTACATTTCATGTATTATTGAAACAAATCTTTCCATGATATTGAAGTTTAAAATATATGATATTTGAAATTATGAAATGAAAGTTTCTACCACATAATGATGTGGCTACCGACACAACAAATAATATTCCCTTCCTATCGGCCTCATCCATTACCATACCACAATCAGGTCCATCAGTAAGGAATAAAAGTAAATCAAGTTCGTATGGGCGGACACTGGGCAGGTATAGGTCAAATTACTTCAATTCATATTAATCAATAAATTAAGAATTCCCTTGCTATACCGTTTCGTCTTACTATAACATTGCATATCTATTCATTCTGTACAAATCGTTGACCAAATATGAAAATGTATGCAATTCTGAAGCTGAAACAGATTGTTAATACTTGGTATACATGAAGGTTCCTCTGAAAAGGATTGAGTAATGTCGGCAGCATTTATTTCATTTATTATTATTATTCTTAGTCTGGAATGTTTCACTTAGGACAACGCGGAATCAACATTTGTTGGCTTTTTCTTTTTCCACGTATGTAGTGAATGGGTGTGTTTTCGTTGCAGGAACCATACCTGTCGGTTAGGTTTCTTACGTAATCCTCAAAATCCCGCGCGAGTGATTTTTATAATTTCATATCGGTCCAGTAGATTTGGTGATCCTAATTCCTTCAGGCTTTTTATTCATTGGTTTTATTCTTTAAGAACGTGTAAATTCTCTGAGTCAATCTGTTTTAGTCCATTATCTCTGAGAGTCCCACGAATTGTATTCTTCGCATGCGCATGGTGTCTGTAATTTTGGAGATTATTATATGTATTTCCGCATTTGGTTTTGGAAAATGTATACCATCTTTGATTCTCGGTCCTAGGATTTTTCTCATTATTTCATATTCTTTCACTTCTAATTGTCCTTTTAGTATTTTGTGTTGTAATATGAGAGAACTTTATCCTCCTTGGTGTAAGGATTGAACATCAGTCAAGACGGTAGACAGTGCTTGTGTTGGATCATCACTAGGTGTAACATATCGATGGCTTTCTTTAAAATCCTCGTAAGTCCGAATACTCTTCCTATCCATTATATTCCTTAAGACTAGTCACGCCTCCCAGTCCCACATTTATTTGCAGTCCAAAAGAATAATTTTCGTTATGGTCATTTTCCTCTGCCGATTTGCAAAGGAAAATGAACCTTAAATACATTATACTGTAGAAGTGTGTAAATTTGCCATGCAATCAACATCCCTACAATTCGGTACGTTAACGTCCATTTTCTTTAGACATTAGCAAAGGAAAATGAATACAGCGAAAATTATTCTGATGGACTGCATACAAATATATGACCGGGAGGCGTGGCCAGTCTTAAGGGATATAATAGGTAGGAAGAATATTTGGACATACGAGGTTTTAAAAGAAAGCCGCCGGGCTGAGTGGCTCTGACGGTTAAGGCGGTGGATTTCTGACCCCAACTTGGCAGGTTCGATCCTGGCTCAGTCCGGTGGTATTTGAAGGTGCTCAAATACGTCAGCCTCGTGTCGGTAGATTTACTGGCACGTAAAAGAACTCCTGCGGGACTAAATTCCGGCACCTCGGCGTCTCTGAAAACCGTAAAAGAGTAGTTAGTGGGACGTAAAACAAATAACATTAAAATAATTAAAAGAAAGCCATCGATATCATTTAAGGCCATAGACGAAGTCACATCTATACTTTAAAATATTTCCTTGACATATTTCTTGTTATTCTTATTAATTGTTTATTGCCGGGCTGAGTGGCTCAGACAGTTAAGGCGCTGGCCTTCTGACCCCAACTTAGCAGGTTCGATCCTGGCACAGTCCGGTGGTATTTGAAGGTGCTCAAGTACATCAGCCTCGTGTCGGTAGATTTACTGGCACGTAAAAGAACTCCTGCGGGACTAAATTCAGGCACCTGGGCGTCTCCGAAAACCGTAAAAGAGTAGTTAGTGGGACGTAAAACAAATAACATTATTATTATTATTAATTGTTTATTACGTTAATGTTTCGTTCTATCATGTTTCAAATTAATGAATAGGATTTCTCCTTTTTTGTATACATTATATTCATTCAATCATTACATTCATTACTGAGGTATAGTGTCGGATATTGCAGTTCCAGGAGAGATGTGTATAATTGTAAGTATTATTGTTAAATCAAGTGCATTTCCCATTCTCTACAGTTGCGTTTCAATAGATTATTAGAAAAACGGGATCTACGTCAGAAGTTTTTCATTAAAACTGTAACAATTTCTCACCTTAATATTCATGTTCATTTTCTTCTAATTTCTTATCAAAACTAAGCTTTTGAAAGTTGGACACAAGGCATATTTTTCTGATAAGTCCAAATGTACTATGTTCGAGATAGATAAGGAGTGATGTTACTTTTGCAGGTCATTTCCAACGAGATGCTTGTCCCTGGTGTCAATTGTGCAATCCTTTCAACCGGCGTTTAGGGCGACATTTCGAGGAGGAGGACTAGGGCAGGAGAGCTCTCTGACGTCATCCTGGCTGGTAATAGTAATCGCCATAGCTACGTTACTCCCACACTAAGTTAATTGAAGCCTCCCGGAGAGACAGACGGAGCGCGGCTTTGTGGAACTGTTCTGTGTGCTGCTCACGCCACTGGCTCTCTGCTGTGTATATCTAAGTCATCCAAGCCTCAGCTGAGATGGGATACCATAGAACGATACCACGAGACAAACAGAAGTTATGTAGCACGTTCTGCAAGGCAGAATCCCTGGAAGTAGCCATCGACCGGAACCAATCTCCCTCCACGTGAGATATCACGCAGTGGAGGGAGCTCATATCTCATAGCCTAAACTTCGCCGGCTTCATTGTAAACTGCATTCTCCTATTCTTCTATTCAGCCCTATTTATAATTATTTGCAAATGCATATCACATATTGTTTGAAGGTAATATGAATGAAATGCTGCCTGCTGCCATTTTTTTGATGAGTACAGTACATTTGCATCCCTCTCTTGACACAGGTTAGAGCAAAGTGTAGCTTTCACTGAAGACCCAGTCTCATCCATGGCTGTGACAATAGGGAAGTTGCTGGGGTATGGGTGGTGCTGAGTAATGACATTCGGAGCATTTCCAGTACGTCTAAGTGTCATAAAAGATGTTACTTGTATGGTTAGTCGTGCAAAAAAAGCACTTTCTGGCCCAGTGCGGAAAGCAATGGCAAACTACCTCACTTCTCATCTCGCCTAGTACGCCTGATTTTGCAGCTGCCATTGGATGTTGTGTTTTTCTTATAACTGCATATCCTTTGGTGGTGCTATTTGAGGATCTAACCAGCATCGTGGCTGATGACTTGGTAGACAGATGAATGAAATAAACATACCATTTTATTCAGAAGATTTTTCATTTAGTGCTCTTCTAGAGTCTATTGTTGGCTCTGGGAGCCTCCGTGGCTCAGACGGCAGCGCGTCGGCCTCTTACCGCTGGATACCGTGGTTCAAATCCCGGTCACTCCATGTGAGATTTGTGCTGGACAAAGCGGAGGAGGAACAGGTTTTTCTTCAGGTACTCCGGTTTACCCTGTCATATTTCATTCCATCAACACTCCATTCTCATTTCATAGCATCTATTAGTCATTAATAAATCACTTTGGGAGTGGCGACCCCATCGTACTAATAGCCAGTATCTGCTTCATTCATTATATCCCTGACCAGGTCAATGACGGGAAAACAGGTTGTAGATTTTCATTGTTGGCTCTATACGTCGTCCAGGCCTATAGATCCCAACATTAAGATTTCAAAACGGCAGAGGTAGGAAGAAGAGCGGAAAAAGTCAGTTCAGTACAGAGTGTTGTAGAGTGTAGGCTCTTAAAACGTCTCTTGATACACTTTTTGTGTTTACTCTAGAACTCAGCAACAGTACATCCAATATTCTTCTTTCTATATCAATTGATGGAGCAAAGTAAAAAATCAATATTGACTAAGGACAAGACATACTTATATGTACAATATATACATTTTCAGTCGGTAACTGTGGAGGACAACATATTTTAGAAGTTGCTGAAGAAAAATTCATTTGGAGAAGGAAGTTTGAATTTGAAATGCGAAACTTTACAAAGAATCCTCCATCAACGAGAGTCTATTTGAAGTTATGAAACTGCTGTTCACCAAGGAAGAGAAAGTGAGAATCTTTTCGAAATTGAAATATTATTGGACTTCAATCAGCTGTTCACTGTTCAAAAAAGCCTATACCGTAGATTAGTAACTTTTTATAGTCAGCACTTAAATTATTAAGAGAGGACGAATATACTCTACACAAACTTAAATTCCATGACTAAGGAAGTATTAAAATTTGCCTATGGTAACAATGACATTTACAGTAAGATACAAAAGTTGAAAACTAGAAAAGAGGCTGGAATTGATAAGATTTCTGTGGATATACTAAACGCAATGGGTTGGTATAGAGTACCATATCTGAAGTACTAATTTGATTATTGTTTGCATGAAGGAGTTATAACAAATGAATGTAGAGTTGCTAAAGTAGCCCCTTTGTATAAAGTAAATGGTGATAGACATAAAGTTGAAAATTACGGGCCAGTCAGTTTGACATGCATTGCGTGTAAGCTTTGGGAAAGCATCTTTCTTATTACATTAGACATGTTTGCGAAAGTAATACCTGGTTGACAGAAGGCTGTTTGGGTTTAGGAAAGGTTATTCCACTTAAGCTCAACTTGTAGGATTCCAGCAAGATATAGCAGATATCCTAGATTCAGGAGGTCAAATGGACTGTATTGCGATTTACCTATCTAAGGCATGTGATAGGGTGGATCATGGGAGAATACTGGCAAAAATGAGTGCAATTGGACTAGAAAAAAGAGTGGCTGAATGGGGGGCTATACTTCCAGAAAATGGAACTCAGAGAATTAGAGTAGGCGAAGCTTTATCTGACCCCGTAATAATTAAGAGGGGAATTCTTGAAGACAGTATTACTGGAACTTTATGTTTTCTTATACAGGGTGAAGCGTAATTCGCGCACTCGGGCGTCGCAGCGCGACTCCTCACATGCCAGCAATAAAAAAAATGTCTCTTACAAAATTTCGTCTTGCGAGTATATCCGGTAGAAAACGGACGTTGAAGAGTAGCAGTCTGGCAACACTGTAACCATACGTAGGGTAACTACCGCTGTCAGCATGTTCTCGTAGTGCCGTAAAGTTGGTGCAATGGGTAGAGTTTTTGGTTGGCATGCAGGAGGTCGATGGTTCGATCCTGGGTTGAGGAGCATTTTTTATTTGCTAATTTCCATCTGACATTACCTACTGTAATACAGTAAGACACCGTTTCTGAGGTCACATGTATCCTACATTTACAGCATTTTGTAACGCTGAAACAACAAATACCTGGTTAGACTAATAAGAAACAGACAGCTGAAACAAACAGGTTACACATCTGGTAGATGAAGTGGTGCGAATAAATTCACGCCCACGACGTGGAAAGGGCGCCTTTCAAAGCTGACCAATGAAAACGATTGTTCGTCCATTTCTAGGATCGTAGTATGTAAGTGCAAATGGTTTCTAGAGGACCCGCTGCAATCGCTGTTGACGATTAAGATGCCAGATACCATACCACCTGGACTACATTTACGAAATAAAAAACACACGCCTCAACCCAGGATCGACCACTCGACCTCCTGCATGCTAACCCAAAAAACTATCCACTGCACCAACTGTACAGCACGACTGCTGACAGAGGTAGTTACCCTACATGTGGTTACAGTGTTGCCAGATTGTTACTCTTCAACGTCGTTTTTCTGCTGGATATACTCGCAAGACGAAATTTTGTAAGAGACATTTTTTTATTGCTGGCATGTGAGGAGTCGCGCTGCGACGCCCGAGTGCGCGAATTACGCTTCATCCTGTATGTATATATATATCAATGATATATGTAAAGAATTGGAATCAGAGATAAGGCTGTTTGCAGATGATGTTATTCTGTACAGAGCAATAAATAAGTTACAAGATTGTGAGCAACTGCAAAATGACCTCGATAATGTTGTGAGGTGGGCAGTAGGTAATGGTATGATGATAAACGGGGTTATAAGTCAGGTTGTGAGTTCCACAAATAGGAATAGTCCTCTGAGTTTTAATTACTGTGCTGAAGGGGTGAAAGTTCCTTTTGGGGATCATTGTAAGTACCTAGGTGTTAATATAATGAAAGATCTTCATTGGGGTGATCACATAAATATGATTGTTAACAACAGGTACACATGGTTATGAGGTTATTTAGGGGTTGTAGGAAGCATGTAAAGAGAGGGCATATAAGTCTGTGGTAAGACCCCAACTAGAATATGGTTCCAGTGTATGCGACCCTCACCAGGATTACTTTATTGAAGAACTGGGAAGAATCCAATGAAAAGCAGCTCGATTTGTTCTGGGTGATTTCCGACAAAAGAGTAGCGTTACAAAAATGTTGCAAAGTTTGGGCTGGGACGACTTGGGAGAAAGGAGTAGAGCTGTTCGACTAAATGGTATGTTCCGAGCTGTCACTGGAGAGATGGCGTGGAATGACAGCAGTAGACGAATATGTTTGAGTGATGTTTTAAAAAGTAGAAAAGATCACAATATGAAGGTAAAGCTGGAATTCAAAGGGACAAATTGGGGCAAATTTTCGTTTATAGGCAGGGGAGTTAGGGACTGGAGTAACTTACCAAGGGAGAATTTGAATAAATTTCCAATTTCTTTGCGATCATTTAAGAAAAGTCTAGGAGGACATCAGATAGGTAACTGCCACCTGGGCGACTGCCCTAAATGCAGATCAGTAGTGATTGATTGATTGATTGATTGATTGATTGATTGATTGATTGATTGATTGATTGATTGATTGATTGATTGATTGATTGATTGATTGATTGATTGATTGATTGATTGATTGATTGATTGATTGATTGATTGATTGATTGATTGAAGTCAAAGTCATATCAGCCGTTCAAATTTAATGAAACTTGTATGCCAAATTTCAAACATATTCCGTGTGTGACTGTTATCACTGATAATACTAAAAATTGTCAAAACATCCAACTTTCACTAATTTACTCATCCATATTTAGTTGTTATTAGTTCTGTCAATAATTTCATTAATAGTAGAGGGTGACAGTCAATTTCTATAGTTGGTACTGCGTGCTTATCAGCTATTAATCTTCGGACTTTAAAAAAATTTAGAACCCAAATATACTTTAGCTTATAACTTGAATGTGTTGTTGAAACGAAAACAGCTCTTGATATCCAATGGGGCATATAATTATTTTGGGTTATTTATAACAGCCGATGTGTTGCAATATCCTATAAGGTACCTAATTTTTTGGACTGTTGGCAGTGAAAGAAGACTGATTTAGACTCACTATAGTTGTAATTATCTTCTTTCACAAGCGTTTTAACGTCGTGGGAACACTTCGGTAATGGGATAGGAATACGCTAGGACCGTAAGGAAAGTGTTCGTGGCATTAAGTAAGGGAATCTGATGTGAATGTAGGACACTTCGGAAATAACGTATTTACGACTGCCAATAGTGTAATTCCAATCCACTGCGCAATGTTCTTCTATATTATGGTTTAAGTAGACTTGACGATTAGAAAGTATACCCAGAGCATATTACGAAGTATACACCCTGTGTTTCCAGAAGACAAATACTGTGACATAACGACGACAAATTGTGTGTTAGTATTCCTTCAATTTCCTGTGTATTCAGTAAGTGATCTAGAGTCTAATACCTTAATGTGAGACTTCATCCTCGACGAGAAAGTGAAATGCCGATTGATGCCATTATTGAATTAGATGTTCATCTGATGTCTTATTATTGGATGTTGCATATTGAGCAGTTCAGCAACTTTAGGATTGGTGGTTGAAAGAAATAAACCGACGGGCAATATGAATAAACTTCTAATTTTTTAAGTTCGGTCAATGTGGTAAACATTTGAAATATTTAATTCCATGTCTTTCATTAAATAAAGTCACATTCTAAACTTTATATGTTTAAATAAGTTAAGGGCAACCATCACCTCCTTATAATTAGTGTTGTGATCACATTTGACTGTTCATCTCCTACTCTGATACAATTTAGTACTCATACAGTACAATTTTAAAGTAGCTATTCTCTCTTCATTGTGAGCACACACGAGAAGTTGTCGTCTCAAATTTGTACCAGCAATGGTACCCATTATTCTTATACCATTCACCTCAAAATTCTGCAATTTCCAATCACGTAAGAAAATAGGGAGAGTCACATTGGACTAGTCACGCAGGTTTTCAAAAATTCTACTTGGAAAGTACACTAATGTGTTTAAACGGAAGCAAGTATAGTATAGACAATTGCTATCAGTTACATCGTAGATCAAAGCTCACAAACAGAACGCGCACTCTCGCTCTCTGTCTCTCACACTCAAGCACTGGTTTGCTGGATCCCCTTCCGGCATTAGATAATGATATTGACTGATTGTCTTTATTTGAAATAATGTTTGAGAATTCTTTCTCTAAGTACTGTGCAATTCTAGGTCATAAAATTTGAAGATGCTACCATCCTTGAGATAAAAACATGAATTCCCTACCTCCGGATGGAAGAAGTACCATTCCACTAGTACGGTTAACATATGAGAAAGACAGAGGCATTCACAAGGAATATTGACGAAGTGCCTGGCAGGTATTTATCTCGTCCTATTTAAATAGGCATAAATTATTGACTGGATAGCAGTAACACAAATTTTTGCTTCCCACAATGACTCGTTTATATTTCATTAAAAAATACATTCATAATTCCGTTTAAACACATAGAGCTAACAACCGTTTCTCCTGGTGTAACTTCCCTTTCCTAACTTTTCGATGTATATGTTTTTATTTAATTTTTATTTTTATTTAATGGAAGATGTTTATCAAATGCTTGAGTGAGCGAGGTTTATTCAACATTAAGTTGACACCGTAGTTAGCCAGTTCATGCCCCGTTGGTCAAAAAGTATTTCACCATCATATTGTTAGCCGATAGGGTAGGAGAGGTAGTGGTATACAATTTATAATCAATAGATTGAGTGCCAGAAGCCTGGATTCAATTCTAAACTTCATATGGCGTGAGAGGACATGACGCTGTTGATTGTGATTCGTCCGTCGGATGGGGATGTAAAGTTTTGAACAGACCCTTTAGTGTTATTCGACAGGAGCAGGCTACATGCCGACACCGGGTTCCACCCTTTCATTATCATCCTACATTCAGACGCGCAGATCGCCCATGGGAGTCAAATAGAAAAACCTGCAACTGGTGAACCGAACATGTCCTCGTATACTCCTGGCACTAATAACCGTACGATAAATAAGTATGTAAGTAGCTAAGTAAGTAAGTAAGCACTTTATAAGTACTTTATAACTTTATAGTACTTCATAATAATAATTTACTTTCAACTATATTAATATTGTTTCAATTGACCAATTGCAATTACTATACTATACGTCTAAACGCAGTTCAGAATTATTGTAGTGTATTGTATTATTATTTTTTTGCTAGTTGCTTTACGTCGCACCGACACAGATAGGTCTTATGGCGACGATGGGACAGGAAAGGGCCAGGAGTGGGAAGGACGCGGCCGTGGCCTTAATTAAGGTACAGCCCCAGCATTTGCTTGGTGTGAAAATGGGAATCCACGGAAAACCATTTTCAGGGCTGCCGACAGTGGGGTTCGAACCTACTATATCCCGAATACTGGATACTGGCCGCACTTAAGCGAATGCAGCTATCGAGCTCGGTAATGTATTATTAGAAATTATGGCGATTGCTGCATCATTGCGTAGTATTTGTCTAGCAAGGTAAAAAAAAAATTGTATGTTAGCACGTAAGTAATAGGAGAATAATAACCCGACCTATTATCAAGTATTTAGTTTCAACTCCAGTTCTTTTGTTTTATTTTATCTGTAATAATTAGGATACGCCTATGTGCAGTTGAGAATTGTAGTGTAGTTATTTTCTATATATTTCCTGCTACATTCGTGTGTTTTCCATGTGTACGGTGGCTCTGTCGATATTTCAGCGTTTGACTAAACGACATTTTAAATTTCTATCAGGGCATAGTAGGGCAAGATCGTAATTATATTAATGTTTCTACTATTTAGCTTTGCTGTGTAATCCCTCTGAAGTTTAACGGCAATTTTCATTTCCGTTTGGGCGTAGTAATAACCTTTTGCAGTTATGATATATCTGAACGCAGTTTAGAATTATTATGATGTAATTATTTTACTAGAAATTAGAGCACTCATTTTATTGCTGAGAAATATTTGTATAGTAGGGGAAATATATCTCTATAATTTTACCTCTTACTCCAATTCTATCGTTGTAATTAGGATAGGTTTAACTCCGGTTTAGAACTGTAGCATTACTATTCATATTTGACAGTGCCTTGCTTGCTTTTTCTATTTGCAATTAGTAATAATAAAAAGGGCGATGAAAAAGTTTCCGTTCGACGGTCGTACAGTCCTGAATCGGGATGCCAAATTCGCCGTGAACACTCAGGAACCAGGTTGAAGGTCTCCTTATGGTAAAACACCGTGCCCTGCTGCGTGAAGAGGTCCCTGAACACCCGATGTACACCCTCGTCCGACAGGAAAGGTCGACAATTCAAAGCCCTTTTGAGGGCACCGAAGGCGTGGTAATCCCATGGAGAGAGATCAGGACTACAGGGCGGGTGTTCGACTGTCGCCCACTTGAGTTGGCGAAAGCTTATTGTCAGTAATGGATGAGGCTTGCCTCCCAGATCGACCGATATCTTGTGTCGAAACGAGACCAGCACGCAGCTTGGTGCACCATTCCACAACGGTGGTTTTTACGACATGCTGCCCCATACACTGCCATTCTCCGATGGATGTCCACCGGTATTTGTTCTTCGGCAGCCAAGAACAGAATAATAGCATGTTGGTCCTGTTTGGACGCATTTGGTAATAACGTCGCCATATTTCATGTGGCCGCATTTAACGCACGCACATCGGCACGACACGACTGCTACACTATTCTCTTTGCCTACATATCCGTGCTTATATTCGTGCATCGGAGTCATGCTACGTTTCATGTCTGCTGCAGCAACGCCCTCAAATGGAAACTTTTTGATCACGCTTCATATTTATTATTATAATAATTAAAAATTATCTGCCTGTAACTATACGTATTTGAGGTATGTACACATTTCTATAATTAGCCCCTTATTGCTAGTACTTTATAACGATAATACGTTTAAATAGAATAATAATTGTAGTGCAGTTAAGCTACGAGTTGGATTCCTGATTGCATTATCATCGTGAAATACTTGTGTAGTAGACATTATTCCCTTAATCTAACAAATGTGTCTACTTCTATTCATAGAATACAGTATTTTATTTCTGTTGATATTTCCATACTATTTCACATTTCAGTGAAGAGATTAAACTTAGGCTCAGAGAGGCAGGTGTAAGAACTGTGGGCATTAGTGGGAACTGAGGAGGATGACGGAAGAGATGGGGAGTTTGAGGGAGAAAATTAAACTTGTAATGGAAGAAAGGAATGGAGATAGGCCTCCGTCAGTGAATGTACAGGATACGGTAGATAGGCAAGAAAGGAGGAATAACGGTTTCCCTCAGGGAATGGATCCTGGAGAGATTTCGGTGAGTGGCTGCAGGTAGATCAGCAGAGGAATTATGGATCTTATGGATGTGTTACAGAGGGTTTACAGGCGTCAAGGAAGTGAAGGGAAACCAGAAGAAGAGGGGATCTGATGGGGAGAGTGGAGTTGAGGCTCCCGTCATGGGTAACTCAATTGTCACCCATGTGCGGAAAGTGTGTGCAGGATAGGGAACCAGGGTAGAGTGTTATCCAGGAATTAGGTTAAAGCAGATGTTGAGGAAAAGAGCAGGGAGGGAGGAGGGTAAGGAGAAGGTGGTAATCTTCCGCGTTGGTACAAATAACGTAAGGCAAGCAGGAATAGTACTAACATAGATGAGGATGTGTGGGAATTGGTTAGGGCAGTACGGAAGAAGTTTGAGGAAGCAGAGTTTATCAGTCGGATATTCTGCAGGAGGGGTACTGACGAGTAAAAGTACGTCTCACTCTTTTTTGTTCGACATGCTAACGTAAAACTACAATGCTTGATAACCGACCATCGACAATCAACCCCATACCTAAATGTGTGGTCATCTTATGGCGACGTCATGCGCATTAATTAGTCACCGCAGTCACAATTTGTGCATTCGTTCTTCTAATTTCAAATAATATGCAACCTGAAATGAAATGACTTTCCGGGAGATCCCATGACGGGTTCGGCTTGCCAGGTGCAGGTTTTTTGATTTGACTCCCGTAGGTGACCTGCGCATCATGATGAGGATTAAATGATGATGAAGATAACACATAGTCCCAGCCCCCGTGTTAGGGAAATTAACCAATGATGGTTAAAATTCCCGACCTTGCCGGGAATCGACCCCGGGACCCTTGTGAACAAGGCCAGCATGCTAACCATTTAGCCATGGAGCATATGCAACCTAATATCGTATATTTAATTCCCGTCGAGCTGTAGGCCCTAATAACATAACTCATTAGATGGAATGTGTCACAATGATTTTAAATCTCGACAGCACACGAAAATTCGCTGTTAACACTTAACTCAGAATTCACGAAACTCGTTAAACAAATCACTGACATATGTATAAGAAGAAAAATCACGCTATGCGCTGTACGGGAGTTTATCGCAGACTAGCTGAGACAATGACATTACTGGGTGATCATTAGAGGTCGGGCGGATATTGCATAAACCACTCGCCTAGACACGGCACAAATAACAACTGACAAATACACTGAGGTTCACACTGTAATTAGGATTTATGCCAGGATAGTAGTAGATTAAATGAAATCAAATCAAGGTGTAGCTAAGCTTGCAGTAGTATTCAACACTTGCATGAATGTATCTTTAGGTGGATCTGTTAGCAAGTGTATAAAAACTTGGTGGACTCAAAATATCTTATTCGTAAGTTGGAAGTGATCGATATAAAAGTAACAAGAATGATAGTTGTACACGAATACACAGAAATGGTGTCCCGATATAAACATTTTTTTAAAGAATTTGTTTTTCTCTCACCGACACAGATAGGTCTTATAGCGGCGATGGGATAGGGAGGGGCTAGGAGTGGGAAGGAATCGGCCGTGGCCTTAATTAAGGAACAGCCCCAGCATTTGCCTGGTGTGAAAATGGGAAACCACGGAAAAGCATTCTCAGGGCTGTCTACAGAACTCACTATCTCCCGGATGCAAGTTAACAGCTGCGCGCCCCTAACCGCACGGCCAACTCGCCCGGTCCCGACATAAACAAAGCTTGGCGTCCCCTCACATCCTCGCATTGTTCCAGTTAGACAGCCCGCTACAAAACTTACTTGTGATTGAAATGGGCGCAGTGGTTGATATACAGCAGTACACACACTGTGCCTTCAGCACTCACTATCCGTTCACTCCCTTCCACTCCTTTTCGGAGCTGAAGTGGGGCGGTGTTGATTGTTTATGTCGAGACACTATTTCTGTGCATGCGTATATAAACAGGTGGGAAGGTATATAAACTTATATACGAACAAACCATCTTAATTTTGTGGTCATATTGAGCCAATGGAGGAGAATAGGCTACACCGCCGTGTAAAGTAAGAGAAGCAAAGGGACAGCAAGGCAACTTTGGCTAGACATAGTTCTGAATGATTTGAAGACAGGAGAGATGAAAGTATACTAGGTCACCATGCTGAATGACTAAATGGTTAGCACGCTGGTCTTTGGTCCACGGGGATTCGGGTTCAATTCCCGGCCCTGACGGGGATTTTATCTTTCATTAGTTAATTCTTATGGCTAGGAGGCTGGGTGTTTCTGGCGTTTTCAGCATAAAAATTCATCTTAGGTAGGGCCTAATCTTCTCTCTCTCTCTCTCTCTCTCTCTCTCTCTCTCTCTCTCTCTCTCTCTCTCACAGACACACACACACACACACACACGGATCCTCACACACACACGGAGGACACCTATATCGTGTGAACTCGAAATACATGTATCACGCCTCTCTGGAGGTCACACGCCATAATCACCACCTTAATACATGCAAATAGAAGAGTGGGGGAGAAGCACAATTAATTTACAGTAGCTTTCAGACTGAACTTTGAAAGGCACAACAGTCTCTAATGAAGATTTATCTATCTGCCCATAATAAGTAAACGAACTGCATCACACGAATCTGTGGCAACAATGACTATGGCAAGAGATATGTTTTCCGTTTGGAGTAATAAACGTCCATGGTAAGGATAATTGCAGGTTTAATTAAATGCAATAGCACAGTGCTATGTACACATCAATCGTGTGGCTTCTCAAGCGAATTAAAGCTCTATTTGCGCTCGAAAACGGACCAACTCAGCCCTTGTATAGCTATTCAGCCACGAGTAATACGAAACATTTATTTAGTTGTAATTGTTCGCTGGAGTGAAGTAGAGGTTGTATTGTTTCTCCTGTAGAATGCACTAATTTAGATTCATCATTATATGGCGGTTGCGCGGAGACTAAATGGCCGGGCAAGATCCCTCTATGCCAATTACGTATGCACAATTGAATTATCCTCGGAAACAAATGCTCATCACAGGGACACTAATTTAATAGCGTTTCCATATAAACATGTGAGGTGCAACAAGTACTTCCAGTTTTCTTTCTTTATAATCCATTTACCGTCCAGAGTTGACTTCTTTCTCGGCCTTAGTGAGGGTTCCAACCTCCCCCGTATCAAGGGTGGTGCACTACACCGTGAGGCTTTTGGTTGGGGGATTCAACGGGGGAGGAAGACCAGTAACTTGCACAGGAGGCCTCACCTGCTTTTCTCAACAAGGGCCTTGTGGGGGAGATGGGAAGTTTAGGTAGGTTAGGCAAGGAAGAGAGAAGGAGGCAGCCGTGGGCTTATGTTAGGTACCATCCCGGCATTGGCCTGGAGGAGAATTTGGAAAGCACGGAAAATAAATTCGAGGATGGCTGAGGTCGGAATCGAAAACCTCTTTACCCAGTTGACCCCACCGAGGCTGAGTGGACCCCGTTCCAGCCCTCGTACGATTTTTCAAATTTCGTGGCAGAGCTGAGGAAGAACTCGGGCCTCCTGGGTTGGCAGTTAATCACATTAACCAGTACACCGCGGGCTATTTTTTATTTTCGGCAACAATATATCTACAGAGCGGATGACCTAGAGCAGGAAAATTTATTCGTTTGATTTAATAGGCTGTCATAAAAGCAAGGAGTACTTTATTATGTGAGGTAAATTCTTTTTTTTTTCTTGTTCTACTTCTTCTATTTATCGTTGTGCGGCAGGTACAGGTCCTTAAACGCCATCTTGCACGGTCTCGGGCGTGGTTTGGCCACGAGCCAACAGCCCTCATATCCTGATTTACTGCAACTTGGCGAGCGGTTTCTTGCTCAACCTGGTGGGTGTAGACCGTTGACGTCGAAGTGGAAGTCCAGGTTCGCAGCTGTGCCATGTGCTGCACGTAGAACATGACCATACCTTGGGAGGTGCCTTTCACGCATTTTCTCCATAATTGGCGTGATACCCATTTGCTGACGATTCGTGCCATTCCCTATGGGGTGAATTAAGAAGACGGCGATTGATTAGTGGAACATTCGCATCGTCATGGCGTGGAATTGACGATGGGTGCTTTTGTTGGACGGTCGGCGTTCAGCACCATATAGCGTAACTGGACGTACTATTAGGTAAATGAATCGACTACAGTTATGTTAAATATAATTTCTTAAGCTTATAGCAAGTATTTTCTGGGTCATTGTCCCATTTTGGTTTGGCTGAGGATGTGTGGTTACATATCGTTCCTGACGACACGCGGCTTTTCGGGACTGAAGATGGTTCAACCTTAGCCATCCACGTAGGAAGCCAACAGCTACTGCAATACGCTAATCAATCCCCTAAATGACTAAATTTACATTGGGGTTATATTATAGGCTGTAGGTAAACGGCAAAAAACCAATGGTGGCTACGGAAAATGAGGAATGATATAACCTATCATTGTTTTCCTCACTGGACCAGGAAGTATAATTGTGGTACGACTGACCCTTTGAACAACACCACTCAAACAATGACATGCACTAGAGAGTTGCGTTTAAATGTTCTTAAATAATAATAATAATAATAATAATAATAATAATAATAATAATAATAATAATAATAATAATAATAATAATAATAACTGCGAGTGGTCTCCGGAGAGGTCTGGTGCACGTCTTTCGATTTGACGCCGTATAAGTAACCTACGGGTTTGTGTGAATCCTGAAGACGGCACTAAATTCAGACCCTCAACATGGGTATTAATTAATAGACGTTAAAATCTTCGACCGTGTCGGGAATCGAAATCGGGCCACCTTGGACGAATGACCAATATTCTAAACATTTTATCATGGAGCATAATACTAACAGTAATTATTGTTGTTGTAACTATAATGTGGCCTCTAGTAAAATTTCGAATTTCTGATTTCCTGGTATCCAGCGGGAAGCTTGGGGTGGACGCCGAGGCCACTTATGGAAGCATTTAACCTGAATATATTCGTGTCATGAACAGTCAAAAATTTTGCTCATCATTTAAAAGAGTAGCATTTGAATGAGGACGGAGCCCTTGAACTTGGATCATGCATCGGGTAAAATAACATTCATCTACCCGGGCTGGATCTATAACATTACACAACCTTCACGGGCATAATTGAAAATATGAATTGCTGGGTCGTGTACACTATGGACCATTTGTTCCGGTTTCTCATTAGCCTTAGTAATATCGCTATGATTCTATTTCATCTCAATTCACCTGATATATTTGAAATTAAATATCATTTTCATTTGGTTCGGGTTCAGTTGAAGACCGCTGGTTCCTTGACTATGATCTGTCGGAAAAATACAATCCTGATTTCTTTCAATCAGCCCTGTATAATAATTTCGTGTGGCTATTTCTAGCCGAGTGCAGCCCTGGTAAGGCAGACCCTCCGATGAGGGTGGGCGGCATCTGCCATTTGTAGGTAACTGCGTGTTATTGTGGTGGAGGATAGTGTTATGTGTGGTATGTGAGTTGCAGGGATGTTGGGGACAGCACGAACACCCAGCCCCCGGGCCATTGGATTTAACCAATTAAGGTTAATATCCCCGACCCGGCCGGGAATCGAACCCGGGACCCTCTGAACCGAAGGCCAGTACGCTGACCATTCAGCCAACGAGTCGGACATCAGCCCCGTGATGTAAGGGTATAAAGCTGTGCATGATAGAGCATAACTGTTCAAGGAAGTCAAGCAGTCGAACAAGACGTCGCGTTGATCACTTGAGACTTCAGTATTTGCATACCATTTCGCAGGGAATCAGGCACATATCAGGCTGAAGCTTTTAATGCGCTGTATATGCCAAAAAGCTGCCTCTGTAGATCAGCGATAGAGTGTCGCCCCCCCCCCCCCGGACCCCAGGTTAGCGGGTTCAAACCCGACAGAGGTAGTTGGATTTTTGAAGGGCGGGAAAAAGTCCATTCGACACTCCATGTCTTACGAAGTTGGAATGTAAAAGATCACTGGTGACACATTTGATATTTACTTGACATGATTAATTAAATCTCAGCCATAGACGCCCAAGAGAGTTTCTATTTACTCAGTTTGCTATCTAGTAGGCCTAGAGTAAAACAGAACGTCGAAATTGACGAGCAGAAAGCCAGATGGTGTCAAATTAAAATGTCTGCACACGGTAGCTGAGGCCATGCGATTATCATTATTTTTATTATTATATGCCAAAAGATATTTTTAGTCTTGTAATCCTTTATCTATCGATCCTGAAGGTATCCTTTTAAAATAGCTGAAATATATATCCGTACACTCATACATATTGTTACGAATAATACACTATCTTTTGTATCGATATAATTTAATTATGACCCAATTGGTACACACCAATTATATTCAGCCAGGAATGACTACACTCCACTAACTTCTGTTTACTTACAAGTCTCTCTCATCAGGCCTCCACCTCGACTGTCTTCAACTGAAGCGACCTATAATCTTTATTGACATCTCACTGAACAGTTGCACGTAGACAGGTTTGAACACAGGGCTACTAGCCACCGCAATACCCGACGACTACTGAGCGAGTTAACCATCCGGTTAGGGTCAAGTAACTGCGAGCTTTCATTTGGAAGTTTGTGGCTATGAATTCCAACGTCGGCAGCCCTAAAGATGGTTTTCCGTAGGTTAGCATTTTCACTCCGGGAAAATACTGGGGCCATGGCCAATACCTTCCCATTCCTAGCCATTTCGCGTCCTTGCGTAACTGAAAACCATCGCTGTATTGGTGCGACGTTAAATCACCAGTACACACGATGACTTTTCCTTCGCTCGACTCCAGAGAAAATCCGCCAGTCACACATTCAATTCAGGTGGTCACTCGACACAGTGAACTACTTAACACTGAAAACTAAAAGCAGCGGTCACATAACTACAACTCAACAGTGCTAACCAGTAAGACAATACTCATTACAACAACTGAACCAGGTCCAATGTTAGGCAATAAAGTAAATTAAATATATTTTGATAAAATCACCAGGAAGAGACGCACCTGTTTGTCGAAGCTTATTTTACATTTTCATTCCTCATCGCTTGATAAATGTAATTTCATTTCTTGTAACATACCGATGGATTTTATGGCGCGTTTTCTCCGGAGAGGCCTGGTGCACGTCTTTCCAGTTGTCGCCGTATAGGCTAAAAACGGCACAAATACTCAGACGCCTAGCTATAGGAATTAACTAACGTAATATATAATCACTGTCGGGAATCGAACACAAGACAGCATAGACCGAAGGTCAATATACTTACCATTTAACCATACTGAAAGACACAGATCTTTATTATAGCTTGTTATTATTTTCAGCATTTAGTATGCAATAGTCTGTGTTTTAACGAAGAACTACCACAATGCTCTATTTGAAACTAGCTCAAGGACATCATTTTGTTCCACATCTCATTTTTAATCAATAATCCTGAGTCTAGCCATCGTCACCTTGATCTCCCTCTACTTTTTTTAACGGTACAGTACCCGGATCATTATTCTCTTAGGTAATCTTTTCAATTCGTTCGCCACATTTATAAACATCGATGTTAATGCATCCCTGTTGACTAGATCTAGACCATGCAGCCGTAACTCAAGGAAAGGCGGCTATAGCGTGAACGGGTCGTGGTGGTGATGGTGATTACTGTTTTCGCAGGAAATACGACTAGGCAACATTGCTCTAGTAGAGGGTGAGGTCAGCACACACTGTTCTACTGGGCAGGTATCAAAACACCGCTTATTAGAGTACTGCTTGTGTATTATAATCTTAAAGATCTGAAAATATATGACTTCATTATATTCAATTATTTTTAAAGTTAAGGAAAAACATAGATATCTAGTAAAATTCCAACCATAAAATTTAGATAATTATAAAGTTTAATAGTCGAGAAGAGAAGCTCAGGATGACCTACTGAGTTCATGTTGGACGGTTCGCGGCTCAGTCCGGAGGTATTTGAAGATGTTCATGTACGTCAGCCTCGTGTCGGTAGATTTACCGTAATGTAAAAGAGCTACTGCGGGGCATATTTCCGACACCCCGGTGCCTCGAAAAATGGTTAAACTTGTCAGTCGGACGTAAAACAAATAGCATTAATTAATGAAAATTAATCAATTAATTAAGGGACTATTCATTCCTTTATTTAATTACTTATATTTAGGCTAACAATTGTATATGTTTTAAATGTAATTGGTATATCACTTAATTTCATTAATATTGTAAATATTTTGTTTGCAATCAGTTGATTGTTTTATGCCTCTAACGTACGTGTGTTCACTTCGAAAATTCCCATCTTCAAAAATATTAATGAATCATATTTTGATTTATGGTCATTTGACTAAAACACGTCAATTTATAGAGAGAATGTGAAACTGAGTTTTATACACCACCCGTAAACTGACTTGATTTTCCCCAATAAGAACCAAAAGAAGTACGATTATATTTATTCAAGGGGGAACGTTTTGAAAAGAATGCGTATTATCATAAATGATAACATTAGTGTGAGGTTAATCTGCTCAGCTATGAACAACAGTTATCACAAGTACAAGGGGTCGGCACTGCTAATATTATCCTTAGCCCAGCGCCGGCTCCAGAATATTGGGCGGTTATGACGTCATAGGGCAATGAGTGTGGCTTCCTGGTGTAGAACGGTTTTGCTCAACTTTTTCTTTAAGCATATCCTATTAGGCTTCAAATCCCGTAATTACATAATTATAACAACACGCTACTTTTAAGTTATAACAACCATAATTAAACTTTATATTATACAAGCATTAACATATTTTTATATAGTCTTGCTGGGATCAACGCAATGAATACCAGCTTATGAAATGTGAAACTTAGAAAGTTATTTTATTGAAACTACAGAAATATAATAATTATTGTAACTTGAAACTACGTAAAAGTTAATTCAGGGTCTTGCTTGTTAAAAATTAAGGTAGTAATAAAATGTAATGGTAGTCATGGAAACCTGATTTAATAGGAAATATAAGCCTAATTTGCGATGGTTAAAGTAAGCCTCTTTATTAAGTTACCATGCACTGGCGATACAAAATTATTCTCGCATGAGTTTTCGGCAGTGTGTGCCTCAGGCGGAGAAACTCTGATCCTGACGAAATTTAAAAACAGTCAGAATGGTGGGATATTGACAAGTTTAACTTGAACATATTGTATACCGATGGCCTAGATTGAATACCTCGTATCTCAAAAAGTTCTTCTTATCCAATATTTCCCTTAAGACTGGTCACGCCTCCCAGCCACATTTGGATATGCAGTCCATCAGAACAATGTTCGTTGGGTTTATTTTCCTATGCTAACGCGTAAAGGAAAATGAACCTTATAAGAATTATACTCTAGGAGTTAGTAAATACTTCACGTAAACTTACTTTCCTATAGCACGGTACTGTAAGGTTCATTTTCCTTCACACGTCGTCATAGGAATAAAGAACACAACGAACATTGTTCTGATGGACTGCATATCCATGTGTGGCTGGGAGGCGTAACCAGTCTTAAGGGAAATAATGGATAGGAAGAACTTTGCGAGATACGAGGTTTTCATTCTAGGCCATCGATACGTTCTACTGGTACAGGGACTGAGAAAGAAACAAAACGATGGCTTTCTTTTAAAACCTCGTATGTCCAAATGTTCTTCCTACCCATTATATTCCTTAAGACTGGTCACGCCTCCCGGTCATATATTTATATGCAGTCCATCAGAATAATTTTCACTGTGTTCATTTTCCTTTGCCAATGTCTAAAGGAAAATGGACCTTACCGTACCGTATTGTAGGGATGTTGATTGAATGGCAAATTTACACACTCCTACAGAATAATGTATTTAAGGTTCATTTTCCTTTACCCAGCAGCATAGGAAAATGATCATAACGAAAATTATTCTTTTGGACTGCATATAAATATGGGACTGGGAGGCGTGTCCAGTCTTAAGGAATATAATGGATAGGAAGAGTATTCGGTCTTACGAGATTTTTAAAGAAAGCCATCGAAAAGCAACATCTCAGCAAAACGAGAATTTATTTTACTTTTATGAGTCCAAAGATGATATGGAAGGTATAAACATCCGCACTAAGAAGGAAACAATAGAATAACGGTGCAAAATGTTGGACCTCATAATTCCTATTTTCTAATATATCGATAGGTATTTGTCCAGTTGATAGAAGATAGCCACCTTTTACATAATGTTAAATAATTTATTCGTGGCGCTTACAGTTTTTATGTGCTTCTCATCCATTGACGCAGCACGTTTTAATCAGCGTTTTCGTGTGGATCCCATGATGGGCTATGGTATAAATTTTAAAGAATTACGTCTTTCTGATCTGCACTTCTCATGGCATGCGATAGTACTGAACTTCTGCAATGCATGTGGATGAAATACTAAAAAATATTCACCAGCATTCAGCGTCAATATTGCTACTGCTGAAGGACTGCCTCGTGATATTTTAGTTGCACTTCACATTAGTTATATAAGTAAGAAATGTAACTGCTCATACGGTAAATAACAGGGTGGATGGGTATCGACATTACTGCCTTAAGCAAAATAGAGTATTAACAGCGAGATAGTAACATGTTCACCAGCTTTAACCAAATAAACAATTTGACGCTGAATGCTGGTGAATATTTTTTAGTATTTCATCCACATGCATTGCAGAAGTTCAGTACTATATCATGCCATGGGAAGTGCAGATCAGAAACCAAATAAACAATTTGATTTCATTTATCGACGTTTTAACAATTTCCAGTTTATCGCGACTTGCTCCATTTCACACTAATGCCGTAACGATACTCAGAAAATGGAGGAAAAGGATTTGGTCCTAAATCAACTTGAAGCTCCCTCATTTTCTCCGCTTGAAAAAATGAATTAGCAGTAAACACATTTTTCATTGCTGACAACAGTGAAACTCGAATTAACCATCTTCCAAAGCAAGCTTTTTGCCACATGATACTTACCATTTAACTTGCTCGTTTCTTAGACTCATAAGGATAATTGTTGCAAATAACCGAATTACCAGTGAGAGCAATTAACGATAAAGCTATTTAAAAGACACAATATAGCTAACCTTCTCACTAAATTAAAAACATTATTCAAATTTTTTATGGTATGCTTCTTGGCGTGGGTCTTTCCAACCCTACTGTATGTACGGGAAAGATAGTGGATGAGATTGTTTGCTTTCAGTACTGAATATGTCAGGTAAATTGTAGCTTTGCTGGATATTAATTTAGTTCTACTGATCCATAATTAGAGGAGTGTCTCTTCAAAATTTGCTATTTTTACGCTACGAAAGTTATGGAAAAATGCAACGAAATGTATAATACAAGGTGCATTGAACATAACCATGGTCAGGTTTGGTATTACTTTTAAAGAATTACGTTTGTATGATCTGCATTGCTCATGGCATGCGATAGCATTGTATTACCGCAATGCATGTGGATGAAATACTAAACAATATTGAAGTGGAAATAGAACCCTTTGAACAGACACTCCTCAAACGAAAACTTCTTCTTTTTCTTTTCTTACCGCTTTTCCCACACCTATAGGGTCGCGGGTGCAAAATGTGCCGCACATGTGGATTTGGCCCTGTTTTAGGGGCGGATGCCGTTCTTGACGCCAATCCTATATGGAGGGATCTAATCACTATTGTGTGTTTCTGTGGTGGTTGGTAGTGTAGTGTGCTGTGTGAATATGAAGAGAAGAATGAACGCTGAAACAAACACCCAGTCCCCGAGCCAAAATTATTAATCGAAGCGATTAAAATCCCCGACCAGGCTGGAAATCGAATCCGGGACCCTCTGATCCGAAGGCAGTGCGCTGAGCGTTCAGCCAACGAGTCGGACGCCCCTCACAGGAGAACTAAATGCAGGGATCTCAAAATTAAGCAAAGGATTGACCGATAAGGAGATTATTGCCATAAATAGGCTGTTAATCAAGTCTCAAATCCCCGCTATAATACATTATATAGAAATCTACATATAAAAGTGTTATTACTACAGGCTAGGTAAACATGTATTCATTTCAGCGTGATATATAAATCTTTGCCAAGGAACAACGTCTTTCATTATGCTCTGTTAGCAGCTCACATTGTGAACGCTTGTGCTTTTCACGTGTCAAAATTAAATACCTATTGTCGTTTCTTTCTGCTCATTTTAACCTCTGAGGTCATGTTCTTTATTCTAGATAATCTAGCCGTCTGCATTGTCTCATATGACTTCAACTACTGGATCCGCTTAATACACATACATTCATTCAATGTGGTCGTTAGTAAGTCATCACTTCACTGAGGGGGATGGGCATGCGATTGGGGTCGCTTAGATGTGAGCTTACATTCGAGTGATGGTGGGTTCGAATCCCACCGTTGGTAGTCATGGAAATGGTTTGGGGTTCTCTCCCGTTTTCACATCAGACGTTAATTAAGATCACAGACGTTACCTTCCGAATCCTAGCCCTTTACCATTCCTACATTACTAATAATAATGGCTCGTGGCCTCCAGACAGGCCTGGTGCAGGCCTTTTGATTTGACTCCCGTAGGCGACCTGCGCGTCGTGATGAGGATGAAATGATGGTAAAGATGTGCACACACACCCACTTCCCGTGCCAGGGGAATTAACCAATTATGCTTAAAATGTCCGACCGTGCCGGGAATCGAACCCGGGACCCCTCTGACCAAAGACCAGTACGCTAACCATTTAGCCATGGAACCGTACCACTGCGTCACTGAAACCTTCGATATGTTAGTGCGAGGTTATACGACTAGCAAGAAAGGATTTTTTTTTAAATATCACTTCAGTACGTGAGAAGAGAGTTCAGTGGGCACCTCGTTGGAAAGGACTCCAGTCAGTAGTCCGTCAAAACCACGAGGGATAAAAGGAGGGTGATATTCTCACCTTAGTGGAAAGTATTGGTCCTGAGTGGTTGCGAAGTAGGTGCAGAGTTCTATTGTAAGTAAATGGGTCGCACTGAAGAAGTATTAACACGAAACTAACGATATATCGTTCATGGATACCGCGCTATCCTGCAGCGTGATGCACTTTTAATAGATAGAACAAGATTAACTGCAGACTCTCGGCGAAATAGCCTTATTACTTAATTCAATATACTACTCAGATATTATGCTACCGACTACTGTTGCTGAACAGGAAGTTTCTTCTCAAATTCATGGATAGGTGCGAAGTGAGAAAGAGGCGATAGACATCGAAAATTATATCATTTATTTCGTATAATAATAATATTATTAATAATAACAATATTGTTATAATAAAAATAATAACGTGTGCTTCCCTAGCGTAAGGTTAACGCTGGTCACTCAAAATATAATGACCGCCTAATAGTTTATATTCCTTGCATTCGATATTTCATCCGACCTATTTTTAATTTTAACACTTATAATTCGCCTCCCACATAAATATAAAACCCTGTCATTACCCACAAGAGTAATGATATATCTATGTAAGTTGAATAGTTTCTACCGGGCGAGTTGGTCGTGCGGTTAGAGGCGCGCGGCTGTGAGCTTGCTTCCAGGCGATAGTGGGTTCGAATCCCACTGTCGGCAGCCCTGAAGATGGTTTTCCGTGGTTTCCCATTTTCACACCAGGAAAACGCAGCTGCTGTACCTTAATTAAGGCCACAGCCGATTATTTACAATTCCTAGGCCTTTCCTATCCCATCGTCGCCATAAGACCTATCTGTGTCGGGGCGACGTAAGGCCGCTAGCAAAAAAATGCATTGTGTATGAGAACTGTGTATCTGCCACGAAGTGTATGAATATTAAGACTACTTAGGTCGGATAAACTTAATACCGTCGCAGTTGGGAAAGAGGAAGGTCAGATTGGAAAAAAATGAACGCCAGAAGCTTGGCAAATGTGGTAGTTCGTATTGAGCGCTGTCTAGTGGAGAGTTCAGAATTATACTTTTTGAATAATTTATTTTCAGTGTATTTTAAAAGATTTTAAAGTGATATACGTAAATCTTAACAGTATTTGTATGGCTGAAAACTAGTAACTATTTACCATGATGTTAAGGAGAAAGCACAAATATATTTGCCTCTTCTTTTAAAATTAAATTTTATCATAGGATGCTACAGTCAAGATGGTTGATAGAGGAAAGTTCATTCAGATGTAGAAATGGAAACTCTTGGTTTTGTGTTATAATTTTCTTTTACTGAAGGAGTGCATTATGGCTTCTTCTCTTGATTTTTTTTTTCGTTACGATCCTAGATAAAGCCAGATTTCTTATGCTTCGTGTTCTATACCTTCTTCTTAGTCATGCCTACATGGCACAGGTTTATGCTTTCACGTGTGGTCTTATGATCTTAACGATGGGACACTATTTTTTACTTTCCCTGATAATCACTGTCACCATCCTCCTGGCTTATTTAGGAGGTTACGAGTATTTTAAACAGTTTTACAAGATTGGATCAACCAACACTGAAGTGAACTAGTGTTCTCAACCTGAGGCGGTGTAGCTCTTTTCATGCACACCCCCCCCCCCAATGAACGTGAGCTGAATGTATTATTTAAGATACATACGAGCCATCATGCCATTCTTAAATCTCTGACAATACACGTACGCCGTTTAAGTGATGCATAGAATATCCATGACAGATGATGGTAGAGCTGTTGCGTATCCAACCAACCTTCGGACTGAAGACTCAACATATTATTGAGAAATACTACACGTATTGAACTTGTCGACTGTTGGCTGTGGCTTGTCCAAGTATTTCACGTTTGACTGAGAATGTCCACGCTACGAATTTCATTATGAAATAGTTTCGAACTAAATCCATCGGCAAAAATTTGTGAGTCTGTTCCCTCTGTTACCGCTCAAACCACAGGGACATATGACAAGAGACGTTCTATAACTTCTCATGTAGAATGTCTCAATGGCGTGATTATGTCCACAGGAATAGTTTTTTTTTGAAACTTCCTTTGCGAGTTAGTACGATGTACTTGAGTTGTATTTTCCCCTTATAATTTTTCAATACTCTAGGCTCTCTTCAGAAAGATGATTGATGTAGTTCCTTGGAGACAATATTGAGCCTTGTATTAATACCGTGTTTTCGCAAGTTCTGCCGCTGACATCTCCTATCTCCGGGGAAGACATCATATTCGTGACGTGCAGATTGATTGGTGTCACCGTTGATAATATGGTACCAGATGCAAGTGACATTCCCTGCTCTATATTTGCTCATATGACTCGCTTACAGCATTAATGGTAGGTATTTACTTGTCAAATATGATGACTTGTGATGCACATCCTTGTTTCTTTTCTCAACATCCAACAACTTGACATGCTAAGGGCAGCACGCACTTGAGAAGGTTGAACTCTTGTGTTTCCACTATCTTCTTCTTCTGTGAATCTGTCTTGAGACAGGTATTCACTATCTAACTTACTAGAAAGAGTTTTATTCGGTCTCCTACATCAACTCCCTGCTAATGTATTGTATCTATACAAATAAATAAAATTGAAGTGTCTATCTGTAATGTCAAAATAACAGCATTTTACTAAGTGCATATGGAAGTATATACGGTACTTATAAATGAAAACCAATTTTTACAACTTTTGTTTGTCTGTCTGTCTGTCTGTCTGTCTGTCTGTCTGTCTGTCTGTCTGTCTGTCTGTCTGTCTGTCTGTCTGTCTGTCTATCTGTCTGTCTGTCTGTCTGTCTGTCTGTTTGGCTGACAGTTTGTTCCGGCTAAAATCCGAAACGTTTGGACCGATTTTGACGGGACGTTCACTACCAGATAGCTGATGGTATAAGTAATTTAGGCTACTTTTAAATTTGCAAAGAATTAGAGGAGGGGGGGGGCGATGGGGGAGAGAGGTAAAAATAACAGGCGAAATATCGTATTTGTCGTACAGGGTCTTGACAAAGCTCATTTTAAGCCCCTTGACGTAAAGAACAAAACGCGGTAAGCCCTAAGGGCCCGAAAACAATGACTTAAGGTCCTAAAACAAACCATTATGGAGATATTGGCACCACACTACACCTGCTCTAGGAATCCGATGAATAAACGACCAGTCGTAACCATGGTAACGTCAGCTCAAGGATTCTAGAACAGCGAGAATTGCCACCCAAAATTGATACACATATGAATTACGGAAAAATGTTACGGTTTGGATAAGACAATCACAGCACCCTTTTCGGCGGGGATAGTAAGGGGTTATCTACACTATTTAAAAATGTATGTATGTAAATGACACATCTCCTCCTAAACAACTGGGGAAATTTCAACCAAACTTGGTACAATTATTACTTACTATCTGAAGATGAGCACTGTGGGGGTAAGTCACCTCTAGCAGGGGCTGAGGTGTAAAAATAATCTTAAAAAATGTCGAATCCATAGTTTTCGGAGTCACAGAGATGAACAGTGACACTCTGGATTTTTTTAAACTCCAAGTTCGCCCCCCTTAGGATGGAGGCATGGTGTGTGAGATATAAGAATAATCGAAAATAGTGTCAAATCTATAGTTTTTGGGGTCGCTGAGATGAACAGCGACACTCCAGTATTTTTAAAGTCCACGTTCAGCCCCCTTTAGCATAGGGGGTGAGAAAGGGTAAAAAATGACTAATATGACCGGAATTATGCATGTATGTATCTGTGTATGTATGTATGTATGTATGTATGTATGTATGTATGTATGTATGTATGTATGTATGTATGTATGTATGTATGTATGTATGTATGTATGTATGTATGCATGTATGTATGTATGTATGTATTGCACCCATAAGCGAATTTACGTAAATAATTTATGAATTAAAAACTGAATATTTCGCATATCGAATACTACAGTAGGCTGTGTGAGCTAGCAGTCACAAAGGAACATTCTGGCGCCAGTCAGTCGGCAAGGAAATCCTCGAAACTCTTCTTAGAGCACGAGCAACTTGTAAACCGCCCTGAGTACTGCATCCAATAAATTTTATGGTACCGCCTAGGAGTGGCAACTTTCTACTTGGTTCTCACGAGAAAATCACGCGTTGAGGCCTGACCTACTTAGCAGGACAAAGGAGACAACGATAGCACCCACCAACCCTTGGGAGAAGATGGAAGCATCCACGCTGTGAAGAGCGCGAACGTCTCAGCCAATCACAAAATTCCAAATGTGAATGTCCTGTCTACAGTCAGTATTTCGCTATTTGGAGCCCGGAAGAGTTGTGTAAAACAGTGTCCTGACTTCTTAATAATATTTGAAAATTTATTGGTGCAAATCTGTGGTTAATTAGTGCCTAATTAATAAAATTTTAGCTCTACACGGAAGGGTAGTATCGCCCAGGAAATGAACTGTCATGGCGGGAAGGAACCATTCGCTGGAAGAAAATAACGCCGGTGACGCGCGCCGTCGTGTGGATTATCCTGTGATCGTTTCCCACGGCGCAATATAACAAGTAAGTCAGACCGAAATTAGGAAGATTTTGTACATAATTTTTGAAGCTTTAACCCACGGATGTATGATAAAGCGCTCCCAAGTGCTAGATTACTACACCCCATCCCTTCCACAGAACTATTTTCAAGGTGGGGGGAGAACTCATTACAAAACCAGCGAGCAGGGTGGTGAAGCTTCAGTGATTGTGTGTTCTGTGTTCGTGGGTTAGTTGAATCTTCAGTGTGTTTAGAGTGTGTCAGCTAATTCAGTTAGTCAACTTAGAACTTTACTTTTGTCTGGTAAGAAAGCGATCAGAGACACTTGATGGCATTCGAGTGAGCCATGTAGTTTACTTGGGAGAGTAACATTTCAGAAATGAACACTTTAACAAACTTTTACTTTACTTTGAATTTATGCAGAGATAACAGGCAATAGCTACACTTTCAATACTTGGCATAAATGAACTCACATTACTAATCGAGAGGGACAAGTCCATGTTTCAGCGTAGCTGCACAAAACCTTTCTAATCCACGTGTAGTTTGACATTTGTAGGAAAGCTATTTTATTCTTTCATTTTGGGAGGACGATCAGTATAAATTTCCCCACATCATTGGAAACTGTACTTTAGCTTGCTTTTACCACTGATATGGCAAGCGAGATGTTTTCGGGGAGAAACTAGTTAAAGCAGACAGGGAGCAGAATGTCTTTTCATTAATGAAAGGCCGCAATGTTAAAGACCTTGAGCAGACTGTTATGTTCCGAAGAAGTGAGTAACCGGTAAGCCACTAGGTAAACAGACTGAGACCAGCAGGTGTTTTTCAGCCAGGTAGCGGAGAGGAAACTTTCGACTTCACGTCAGGAGTCTATGCAGTGCGATTGTATAATCTTCACTGGAGTGCGAGAAAATGCGAATGTTTATGTTAATGTAAGCGTGTGTAACGCCATGATAAAAATGTATCAAGTTTGCGTGTGTGAAAATTCGGAATACCACATCAGCTTCAAGATGGAATTCTAATTCACCATGACGGAGCCCGGAGGGTGATCCAACATGCCTCCAGCACCCAGGTATGAGCATCTAAAAATAATGTATAAATAAATATGTAGGATTGTGAGCTAATCGATGATCAAATGTAGCTTAGACTGTTAGGTAGGATTGTAAATAATTCACATTTTAATAATCATAATAATAATTATAATAATAACAATAATAATTATAATAACAATAATTTTTGCGCTTTCAGCTAGGGTTATTTGCGCATTTCCTTTACGTAGATGTGTTTGCGTATTATTATGGATATTTGTAGTAAGTCACTTTGACAATTTAGGATGCTATATTATTTGATCTCAATGAGTGTAATGCCGATTTATAATAATTATAATAATAATCTTCCTGTTATTATAACTTTAGTTTTGAGCGATATTTCTGTTGGAGTTGTGATCTTGTAGACGCCGCCTTGTTGATTTTAATGCTTATTTGGAGATTTGCGCATTCAGCTTGTTTTATGTTGTGGAATCATCATTCAGATGACCTTTTTCCGGTAGTTCTTATACCGTGTATTTTTGCGACGATTTTGGTGGACGCGAGTATTTATTTCTGTGTAGTTGGGGTTACACATTATTTTTCAATAGCTGTGTTTTGAGAGGCAATCTCGTCTTTTTTTCTTAGTAAACAGTTAGTGACAGGAAGCCATTGAGGAGCCAGCTCTGATATTTTGTGATATGTGAAGCAGAGAATGATCTAGAGATCGAGCTAAATGAATAATATCCCTGACGATCTACTTTGATAATGGAAATGTGATACCATGTCATGAACTGTCGTAAGAAATAGTGGTGTGCACGACAGATATTTCTCCCGCCGGATACGAGCGAGGCCGTATTATGAGGTACTACGTCAAGAATAATAATGAGTGAATAGAATTGAGAGATGAATAATTTAACCAAGAGTGTTAAATACGTAACGACATGGATTATGGTTGTAGGCAGAGGCCTGTATTTTGTTTCAAATAGTTCCAGGGAAAGTAGATGCTCGGCAAATATGCTAGTCGTAGTACATGTGAGCAGAGCGACGAATCAATGTGTATTTTGATAGTCATGTAGAGTCATGGATGACATGGAATAGCAGTAATTATTGTCCATAAAGGTTAAATAGTGTCATGGCCAGACATTTGTCGTCTGAGGTTAGAGATTGCCGTCAAATTCACAATATATTGCTACTCGTAGCGGGGTAAAATTTTTCTGTAGGCTCCGACACTTGCGCATTTCATCCTTATTAATTTCAGTAGTCAGCGATGTTGGTATCTAGTTTTGTTTATTTATTATCCTTTCTTTGTGTACCTTTTATTACCGTTTGTTTGTAGAATGTGATAGCACGTGAATTATTGGCATTTTGATGTGATGTAAATAGATAGGTGTAGTTAGGCTAGTTTTGATTTCTGTATTATCTTTGTTGGAGCAGTGTCTCTCCATTAACAGGTCTAATTATGTAAATAAGATTTCATGTGTTAGGATTAGAGATCATCGATTAGTTCGGAGTAGTAGTGGTATGCTCATACCAGGCATTCAGTAATTACCAAACCTTTACAAATCCACTACATTTTAATTAGGAAATGAAGCGATCTTTAATAAACCAGTTGTATAATAACAGCCGCAATGAATGAGGTAAATAAGATGGGGTCTGCCTCCATCCAGTGGTGGTACCACAAATTATGAATTCATAATGAAATGTAGTCAGCGGCAAATTAAGTGAAATTCTAATGTACAAGGATCGCTTTCATTTGAAATGTAAACATGAGGCACTTGGCCTAATCATTATTTATATTTTAAAGACGTCCAGACTATCACAGTCATGCAGGTGAAATTTAAGTAATTAAATGAGTGATTGTAACACTCAGGTTCATGTTTCAATAATCTCTTGTTTTGCAACTACGAGCAGGTGTTTGAATGTGACAGTGGTTATGTGGTAAATGATGTACGATGTTCATGGCTGTTTTCTTTGAATTTTCCTTATTTGTTACACATGGTTAGCGCAGTCCACGATTATTTTAAAGTTGGGTGTTCCCCACTGAGTCACATGTGTTATAGATTTGATAAATACCTCAGAGTCAGTGTTGATTTGATGACGTGACTAATTAATTAATTATTCAACCACGTTAATTTATTTTGAGAGACATTTTCTACGTAATACAATTCTGTACTTCAAATGAGGTGGTATTTTCTGACCAGAGATTTGTATTTATTCACGTCATCGTCCTGAAGACAGTGTCAGCATAACCTGAATATTATTATTAATTTTGATTGACCTTCAGTCAGTTTTATTAAGCAGATACTTGAGTTATTGTAAGGCAGATCTTCTATCTTTTTTAAAAGTTCTATTTCATTACACTTTGTTTACATTTTTCACCAGTTTATTTTCAATTTTGACACTTTGCACTTTATTCAATAAATCACTTTGTTATTTAAATTTTAATTCAGTCTTTGGGTACCGTCATTTATAGTTAGTTTACCCCAACTTTTCATTTCCTCACTCCCTGATCGACGGGTGGCCTATCTCCGGGGATTTTCGAACGCACCGCGACTGAGGAAGAAGAGTCTACATGCAGCGGTGAGTATCATTTAAATGTCATTTATTACAGGAGCAGCCGGCGCACAGAAGAAGGAAGAAGTTCACCGCAGTTGTTGCCTTGAAAAGGGCACAGTATGTATGTATGTATGTATGTATGTATGTATGTATGTATGTATGTATGTATGTATGTATGTATGTATGTATGTATGTATGTTCCAGCAAAGTTGTCAACTAAACATGGTACAAATATTACTAGCTTGAAATATAACTAAAGCTATGACCTATACATTTCATGGGCTTGAAAGTTTCCGAAAATCCTAACTATTACCCTCCCCACCCCCTATCATGATGGCGGCACACATTGCCAGACGAGATGGAAAATTGAAATTATAAAAATTATAGCTTTTAGCCTGTAACCTACGCAAAATTCGAAAATGTTCAAATTTTTAACATTTTACCCTGAAAAGTACGGAAATACCGGGCAATTTTTATGACGGTGCGAACCTTTGTTTCGAGGTAATTGGTGGCTATACAGTAATTCATACCAAAAGGCAAATAAAACAGTCGTACGCAACATAAAGGGATCTACAACTTTGGTTCTATGACGTTCTTTCGTATCTCTATCTCTTATACGTTAAATGGAGCCTCGTTTCTCGATTGTATGTAAATTTTGTACTGTTAAACTCGTATATATTATAGTTTGGCACACAGAAATGTCAGATGTAATAATCAAATTTGGTACACATATTAGAATAACCAGTGGCCATTTGCAAGCCTAGTTCTATGATTCCGGCTATTACGCATGTACTTGAAAAATAAAAATGTGTGAAAAATATAGCACAAATGGCACCCTATTCAAATTTTTTCTAACTCAATCCGACACATACATAGAGAGGATGCGAAAAATTGTCATAGGGTCGATCATGTAGATCGCTGAACGGTTCGTCGATATGACGTATTGATGATAAACGGTACATGGCGAAAACCCTTCTCGGCCGGTTGGCTAATATCGAAGTCTAGGCTCACTGGAAGCGATCATGTGTAATGGAACTCCGCGATCTTAGCATTTTTTCGTATTCTGTGTAGTGTTAGTGAGTATCAGGAAGTATTTGTGCATCCTTTTTGTGTGGTGGATGTGTGAACGTGTTATCTTAAGTGTCTGCAGCTTATTTTAATTGATTTGAGGGCATATTTGGTTTATTGCCCAAGTGCCTCCATATTGGATTTTGCTACAATTGCTCCATAGATAACTTACTAAGAGTGTATTTTCGTTGTTAATCTTTCCCTAACAACCTCACACTCGCTAAATTCTTTTCGGTATCTATAGATACTGCTAACTAGATATATAACTCCACTCTTCCATTAAGGCGTTTCTAAGACAATAGATCTTGGCTTACTACTGGGAGCCATCTTCGCGTCTGCGAAAATATAATAATAAACTACAGAAGCAGTGTCCTGTATCGAGCGTTCCCCTTCGCTTCCACCTCCAACGACTTAATATCACAAAGGCTCAGTACGCACGAGCGGGCTATTGCGGATGGTTGAGTCTCAACGAGGTGTTTTTGTTCGTTCGTATTGAGTATTTAAGTTATTAGTCATGCCTGAAAGAAAATCAAATCTTTCTGAAAACACGAGAGGGACCAAAAGTCAATTATTGCAACGTGAAAATGAATCTCAACAGGACAGAGAACGTCCTCTTACAAATTGTCGATTGAGGCAATTCATATCTAGGTCGAATGAAAGGAGTTCTGAGAGGAACGAACGATTGCAGTTAGATAGAACCCGTCATTCTTTGTTAAGTCGTCAAGAATCTCAGAAGTCAACAGAACAGCGTGCAGAAAACGATCGTATTCGACACGCTGTCTCGCGTAGCCTAGAATCAGACGATTCTAGAGAGCAGGTATTAGAAGATAACCGTATTTGACACTCTGTGTTGCGATCTCTAGAATCGGACGATTCCAGACAGGAGCGATTAGGAGATGACTGTATTCGACACTGTGTGTTACGGTATCTAGAAACAGATGAGTCTAGAGAGCAGCGATTGGAAAGTGATCGTTGTCATCACCAAAATCGACGTGAATTGGAGAGTCAAGAACAACATGACATCCTTGTTACTGAACAATTTAATCGATATCATGAGTCACTAGGACAGAGGATCGAGAGTTTAGCACGCCCCGTAAAAGTGTGGGCACCATTCGTCAGTCAGAAACAAACTTTGGTCGAGAAAGGCGTCTGGTTACTGCCAGATAAACGACAAGTTCTATGCGGGATTTTGAAAGTGAAGGCAACTGACGACCACGACTGAATAATGACCAAATAAGAAAAACTAATAGTCGTAATATTGCATGGCAAGAAAGCATAACAGTGGGTTCAGTTATGAAGCCGAAATAAATTATTCTGCAGCATCATGTTCGGCTCGCCAAGTTCAGGTCATTTGGTTTGACGCTAATAGGTGACCTGCGCGTTGTGATGACGATGAAATGATGATTAAGATGACACATACACCCAGCCCCCGTGCCAGTGTAATTAACCAATGGTGGTTCAAATTCTCGACCCTGCCTGGTATCAAACCTGGGCACCTGTGACCAACGGCCAGCACGAAAACCACTTAGCCACGGAGCCGGATGGCACGTTACAAATATCGAATGACTCTGATGCTATTTCAAATATCTGATGTTACTTCGTTCACCATGGCCTTCATTATGCTCGGTTCCGCTTACAACTGACAATACATGAAGCATTATTAGTAGTTTTCCACAGATCAGCCATTATCGATACAAGATAATTTGGAAAATGGTGTGCAGTTTTCCTACAAAATGCAAATTTCGAGACAAAATTTCCCCAGTATTCCTGCTCGAAAAATGGAATAAGTAAGATCCCAACTTGACATATCTTAAGGATTCATGAATTAGACATTTTTACAACTTTCGGTAGGTTTTTATTTTCCATGAAGAGCGTTAGCTGAACAATTCTTTCAGGATTCATTAAGCAATAGTTTTAAATTGACGTAAAATAATTCAAACTGGCCTGGTAGAACTCCAGATATAAGCATTCGTAAGAAGCCTGAGTATTGTAGACATACTGACGAAAGATGTTAACCGAGTGAGTGGCTAGGTGGCTTGGATTACGCAGCTGTCAGGTTGCTTTCTGGAGATAGTAGGTTCGAACCCTGCTGCCAGAAACTCTGAAGATCGTAAATGCTGGAGCTGTACCCTAATTAAGGCCACGGTCTCACCATTCCCACTCATAGTCCTTCACTATACCATAGTGGCTATATGACCTATTTGTGTCGTTGCGACGTAAAGAAAACTGTAAAAGAAAGAAAGAAAATTGATAACAATATGATGTGTGCTTCAACAGCCGCGAGGAAGACAGAGGTGTAATTGCTGATAGTCAATAATTACTTATGTGAACGTGTTGAGTCTGTCTGATGCTCTGTGTTGGTATAGAGTCTGTTTTAGTTTGCACATTTGTAGTAAAAATAAATGTGGCTTGGGCAGAGATAAAGCATCCGTGTGCACAGATAAGAAACAATTCGTCAGGAGGTGAAAAGGAAAATGATAAAACACACCTTCTAGGGAATCAGTAACGAGATTCCATCTCTTTGCTATCATCTTACCTAAGACATAGTTCATCTTCTTCGAGTTCCTTAAATATGCATTAAATTTATATCAGAGCAGGGGATGAAATCCCAACAATGAGGTGGTTTAAACACTTTCAATAATATATTTAAGGAAGTTGAGGAAGATATGTATGATATTTTTGAAATTCGAATGAAGGAATTACGAATCAGTTATGTTGTATTAATCTGCTCTCACATACTGGATTTTGTCTATTAGTCACAGGGAAGAATTCTGAAGTAAACAATGTCACTTGCATAAGGAATATTCAACATTTCATCCATATTCTCACAACACTCACAAATAACGTAACATATTGCATGAGTAGCGTAGTTTTCACTCACATTGTCACCTTACATTCGCAGCATAAAATGGAGATGAAAAGTCATATTATGTATAATGGTTTAGTCATTTCAGCCAGGTGTATCTTTATTATCACAAATCATAAGAATATTTTGACTAAAACCCTCATGAGCATTTAGAGATAAAAGCTAGTGAAATATATTACATACTGTATTCTATACGCTTTAAAAACATATATCCGTGTGAGAGTATTTGTAATTTAGATACACTTGTACAAACACGGTAAACCAAAACATATTTCAAAAATCAAATAAGAATCATATCGTCGCTTCACCGGTAAAACGTTGTATCCCACAATACTCCTCCTAACCATTACTCTCCCTAAAACTGGTCTCGCCTCCCAGCCACATATGGATACGCAGTCCATCGGAACGATGTCTGTTGTGTTCGTTTTCCTATGTCGACGATTAAACGAAAATGAACCTTACATGCATTGTACACTACGTGTGCGTAAATACGTTATGCAAACGTACATTCCTACAGTACGGTACTGTAAGGTTCATTGTCCTTTACACATGGGTATAGGAAAATGAACACAACAAAATTTGTTCTGATGGACTGCATATCCATATGTGGCTGGCGGGCGTGACCAGTCTTAAGGAGAATAATTGTTAGGAAGAGCTTCGTGGAATACAACGTTTTACCGGTCGAGCGACGATATGATCAGGTATAATCTTTCTGGAAATCACCTTGTCTGTACTTGAAAATGTGAATATCAATAGTACAAGGGCTGTATTATTTCACCTACACATGCTTGCTGTTTGAAAAACGAAATGCTAATGGTAGATGACAGCTTGCTGCATGCGTCGCTATCTTACATTTATATAATAAGAAAATTATTAAGATCTTGTAGGATTTGTTTACAATTTTTAAACGGTTCTTTTTTCACCCAGAAATTAGATATTGCCTTCATCCTCAGCAACTATCAATATTATGACTGGTCCACCGGCCACATATACAAGGTGGTCGGAAACAACGTGAATCGGGTATTTGATGGTTAGAGCGTTGGTCATACTGATAGGTAATTTGAAAATATTACATCGATATCTCGCGTCGTTGTCATTTTATCAGCTGCTGAATTTAGCCAATCAGATCGCTTCGCGGGCGAATTCAAATGAGTTTTACAAGGTGGTGTTGCTAAATCTGCACGTGGCTTGTGAGCAACACTAATATGAGCACGGAGAGCATATCGTCTTTGCCGAGACAACACCTCCTATGTGATAATATTTTTGGAGATATACTGCCCGGCAGCACATACATTATGATGAGCGAGAATGCCTTGACAATATTCACACAATATTGCACCTTAGATGACAGAAAATTACCGGCCATAATTCTAAGCTAAAAGATTTCACATAGTTGCACACAAACATCGATTAAGGCTCTGGAACGTAGTGGCTTTCGGCTTTCTTCTCACATGAAATCGCTTGCGATTCAGGCATTGCGACTCTACAGACTTCTGTCATGTTTCTCTGAGTATGAGTTGCATGTCAACGTACTCGTCAGAGGAATATATGTCCACTGTACATTACAAAAGATTATTACATTACGTGGTATATTCCTCTCCACTACACGGATGAATGAACATGTAGTATAAATGGTGAATATAACATTGCGTTATAATTGCGAAAGAGACGCGATGTTATGCATCGCTGTAAATATCTTAAAACTATCTACATAAAGTATGGCTAAAACGGCAGATTTAGTTTCAGATCAGAAATTCGACCAATACTTCGCTGATTTGTTCATAGTGGTGACACAATCTTTACTGGCAGAAAGCTCGGTACTAATGCATGCCGCTTTCACCTCGACACTTAACAGCGCTCATTTATCAAATTCAAACAGATCATTTCATACAATTTACTATCATCATTGTTTTAGCACTACATACATTATAACAGTCCGACTCGTTGGATGAATGGTCAGCGTACTAGCAGTCGGTTCAGAGGGTCCCGGGTTCGATTCCCGGCCGGGTCGGGGAATTTAACCTTCATTGGTTAATTCCAGTAGCCCAGGGGCTGGGTGTTTGTGCTGTCCCCAACATCTCCGCAACTCACACACTACACACAACACTATCCTCCACCACAATAACACGCAGTTTCCTACACATTGCAGATGCCGCCCACCCTCATCGCAGGGTCTGCCTTACAAGGGCTGCACTCGGCTAGAAATAGCCACACGAAATTATTATATTGTAAATTATAACAGAACCCAATAATCAGATTGATCGTAAAATAAAAAACCCTTTCTTATTTGTGTACACAATACAGTCGAATGTCATATGCAAGGTTCGCACGTAACAAGCAGAGCACCTCAATGTTTGACGTAGATGGGTTGCATATCTTCACTATTATTAATAGAGGCTGGACCACTTTGTGTATACTATCCTTGGGAAAATACGTAATTTTTCCACCCGCCCAAGATTTATGAGACGTATGCGGCACTCTAGGAGTCACAACTGAAACTGTCATAGTTTGACCTTAGCTTTCAGAATGACAACCACTCAATCATTTCGGTCTTGCACCTTCCTTCTAGACACTATTCTGCAAGCTTTACATAGCCATGTTTCTTGACAGGTCGTTTCCGTAAATGCAACCGCTTTGTGACTTGAAATTTTGGAATATTTTCCAGTTGTTGATTTGTTAGTCTTAGGCACTAACCCCTAAACTGCAGGACCGATGATTCCGTTGTGTGAGTTACCGTACCTTAGTCGAGATATCTCAGCTTTAGCTCTCATGGAACTCGCTCTTAACCCTACCCTAACGGGGCTAGGATTGGCTACTAAGTAGGCAAGATCATCAACCACGTAAGTCGTCCGCATGTATTAGCAATACCAATTCGAACTCCATGGCTGTATTACATTCGTTCAATAAATGGTCTGAAACAATCATTCATATTTTATTTTATATTCAACTGCAGATAATGTTCTGGTTTGCTCAATGAAAGTACAGTCATCACCACAACCAACATATCCAGCGAAGTACTTAAAACGTATTGACTGTGAGCAGTCCTATTTACAGCTCAACGGAGAAATAACAAGTCAAAGCATAACTTATATGCTTATTCTGATGCCTTATTGTTACAATGATATATACCAATTGATATTGTTAGAATTTGCATACTGTATGAATAGCAATTCAAAAATTGTGATGCGATAGTATTTGCCCACGAATTGCGTGGAATTGCTTTAGCCGCTGTTCGTGATGCTCGTATGAACCATCCCTGGAAATCCAAATGTGATGTGATAAACATATTTACCAAGAGTCAATCATTATCGATAGACGTATCTACAAGACGAACCAGACATCAAAGCAGCCTACCGCCAATTTTGTAAGAATCCGTTTTTCTCGGGTTGCGAGTAAAAACTGTGTTATTTGTGTCATTTGGACTTCATAATCAGATGTTGTTAAGAGCAATGGACACATAAAATAATTCGTATAGGACATAATGGTTCTGGATGTCCCGGATAGACTGCAAGGGGGGGGGGGCAGCAACAGATTCAATGACTTCCATGCTCACTATCTAGAAACATTGTTAGCAGCGCTAAGGCTTCATAATCATTGCCCGAGGGAGTTCCAATTGACTAGAATCGGTGAGTTCTTGTCCTTCATCGACCATTATACTTCTTATAATTAAAACCTCAATATTATCATCTTTGGTTTCAAAGACAGAACAGCGTAACGAGAAATTCTACCAACCGACGTCGTATTGACTTTAGTGACGAGCAGAACCGTTCATTGATTAATTGAGTTGTTGAAACAGTAGGACGCTGGGTATTTGAACCCAAAATGGTAGGTTCAAACTCGTATCACTCTGATCATACTTGAAGGTGATCAAATCTATCGACGTCGTGTCGATAGATTTACTGATAGACAATATAATATCTCTGGGGAATAAATTCGACACCTGAGTGTCTGTTAAGCACTGAAGTTGTTAAAGGTATCTAACACAAATATAATTGTTATTGAAACTTTCACTTGAATATTTAGAAAATAATTTCTTCTTTTTCCACTGCCTAACCACTGACGGATATTGGCTACCACATGTTGGACTTGAATTCTGTCCTAGGCTCCACGGAGAAGTTCACCAGCTGTTGTCACCGGTGTTTGAAGAGACACAGGTGAGCCCTACGTTTAACTGGCTTGTTGAACCTATGCTGTGTGTTTCAAAATATTTCATTCCCTCTAAATTTATAACAGTGCTGATAGAATTCGTTGCATTCATTCTTGGGAGATTCTTTCCCAGTTTATCCCAACTAGCACATATAAACACGCAACAAACGAGAGGAATCGCAAGCACACCCAAAACGTGAAAACTGGACCAAATCTAAAGGTAGTAAACAGATTAATGCAGATTTAATATCAGCTAAGTAATGATGTCGAGAATTTTCTTTAATTCTGATTTAATTGCAATTTAGTTTAACAAAAGCAATTTAATTTGGTATGAGTTCTGATCACTACATGTGACATTGCCAGAATTTAAATAGATTTAATGTAATGTTAAGCAGGAATTATTCTTTCTTTACAAAATAATTTCTTCTTTCCCACTGCCTAACCACTGCTGGATATTGGCTATCACATGCCCGAATTGAATTCGATCAGAGGCTCCACGGAGAAGTTCACCGGCTGTTGTCACTGGTAACCCACTTATCTTCTCGTTTCCTTTCTCTTGTCAACAAACCTGCCCTGAAGGGCTAGTGAACGCATTTTAGATTTGGAATTCGCTATTATATGGCCTACATAAGACGTTTCTCTGAGTTTAATAGTCTGGATTAATTCCCTAGGGTATTTGAAGGAGCTTTTATTAAGATAACGGGATTTAGCATATATCGGTAGTCTAAAAAAATGAATATCATGTAATAAATGTAAATAATTACTGGTGAACTGAGCTGTCGTAACAAAATAAGAGGAAGATTCAAATATTCCTGAAAACAATTCAGCATAGATGGTACCTACTATCAATGAATGTTAAGAATATGGAATGGGATTGCTAATTCAAATGGCGCTGAAGTAATGAGATACCGTAGTACATGCAAACGACGTCATTCGCTGAGCTCTTTGTGTAGTCGCACTATCAGATGTAGAAATCTGGCTAATTGCCGGAGAACGATTTAGTTTAAGACACAATAATACGTAGTTTCACTGAGAAGGTATCCAAGTATAACTGAATTAGCCGTCTACACTCGTCTTTCGCCGTAATATTATCAGGGAAATAATGGATCTAACGTATACACTTTTGATGGAAACAGTAGGTGTTAAATTTCTTTTAATGCTATTTATTCGGGGAGTTGACCTAAGACGATCTTTTTCCCCTAACAGTAGGTGTATAAAAATAGAATCCATGAATTACGCAATTTATGTTGTTATTGATTACATTTACTGTTAAAATGTTGTTTTTATATTCATTGCGAATATGTTTGAGGAGAACAGTCCTCATAATGTGAGTAAAATGACAACTAAATACATTCTAATAAGTTCCAATGTAACGGTTTACACAGTACCTAACATCACTATTGAATATTCTTGAATAACATTACTTTGACATTGTCTGTTGTGATGTGCTTTGTGTCTATGTTGCCACTCATCTCCGTTAGATGGGATTACTGCTGTATACCGAGCTTTTTAAAAAATTTGCTTTACGTCGCGCCGACACATATAGGGCTCACGGAGACGATGGGATATGAACTGGCTAGGAGTGGGAAGGAAGCGCCCTGACGTTAATTACGTTACAGGTGCGTGAAAATGGGAGACCACGGGAAACTACCTCCAGGGCTGTCGACAGTGGAGTTCGAACCCACTACCTCCCGGATCCAAGCTCACAGCTGCGCGCCCCTAAACGCACAGCCAACACACCCGGTCGTACCAAGTATAACAGCCTGCCTGAATATTGGCGGGAAGTAGCTGGGGAGTTATATAACTTTCTGATACTACTGATACGTAACAAACTGGTTCATCATAGCATTTGAGCTATTCAATCCCAACTCTGAGGCACTCATTGGAATGAGCACTGTGCATATTTTACGGAATAATGGCAGAGAAGTGTTCACGGCTGTCTGCGCTCTGGTCATTCCCGCACTGGAACTTTGGACTGTTAGATTGGCACCGTATTACTGTTCGTTAAAAGTGAGAAAATATGCGGTTTTAATTTGATCGAGTATTTTATATGATAGCATTGCTTTTAATCGCTACATTCCTACTGACGACTTCAGGTACGAAAACTACAAATACAGTCTTTCTGAGAATCCCGTTGCGAAGCACGGATACATCAGCTAGTTATTAATATCGCTCATTCCACGCCTACTTGCGTGCCATTACAGAACCTGTCTACATCTATCTACACGTTGCGAATGACGTCCAGCGCCATCTAAAATTTCGGACGGGAACTTCCTGAAGCTAGCTACAGATTGGAACCATACGCCCTATTAAACTTTCACCGGGGTAGTCTCCACACCACAAGAAATTGCAGATACCTTCAACAGGAAATTTTAAAATAACTTCTCCGCCCCTACTGAGGTAGAGAACATGCTCTATGCAAGCACAGCATCTACCCCTCTCTTCCCTCTAAACAATTTGTATTTATCAGCAAATGAAGTCAAGGAGAGCCTTCTGTAAAAAGGACCACACGCCACGACCGGGCCAGACCGAGTGCCAGCAAGAATTCTCAAGAACTGTGCAGCCGCCTTGGAACCGTCTTTTTGCGCTCTCTTGAACTATTTCATGTAACACGGGCCTATGCCCGTGGAGTGGGAAAGAAGCCAACGTAGTCCCAGTTTCCAAAGATACATTTTTAACGTAGCCCACCCACTCTGCTGCATACCCAGCAGGGGCCAACGATAAGGTTTGGAGATCCCTGCTTTACGAAGTTTTTATATGAATATGCGAAATATACCCCTGTCTACCACTTAGGCTTAATGTTTTACTAACTGAGAAGCTATCACTTTTGTCATTTACCTAATTAGCCGGCACATGTTGCGTGCGAGATGCTGTCCAACTTAAACTGTAATTACATTTATTTGTCATAAAATTAAAAACGTTGAATTAATTAACGAGATGTTCCCGGTATATAGGGACACGAAAATAATACTCTGAGCGCACAGGTGGAACACATTACACAGCTAAAAGGCACTACGAGGTGGAGGATGACAGCGGTTTTGTGAGTCAATGTAGAATATCGCCGTTGCCGAGACAAAACCTCCTATGTGATAATATTTTTGGAGATATACTGACCCGCAGCACATACATTATGATGAGCGAGAATGCCTTGAGTATTCACACAATATTGCACCTTAGATGACAGAACTTTACCGGCCAAAGTTCTAAGCTAAAATATTTCACATAGGAGGTTTTGTCCCGGTAGCGACGATATACTTTTTAAAATCTACAACTGAATACTTGAAATTGGAGTCTGAAAGAAATACCTATCAAAATCGGAAAATGTGCGCTTCGCTTAATCAATAATTTGGCAAATGGAAAGATTTTTTATTTTTATTTTTTTGCTAGTGGTTTTACGTCGCACCGACACAGATAGGTCTTCTGGCGACGATGGAATAGGAAAGGCCTAGGAGTTGGAAAGGAAGCGGCCGTGACCTTAATTAAGGATCAGCCCCAGCATTTGCCTGGTGTGAAAATGGGAAACCACGGTAAACCATATTCAGGGCTGCCGACAGTGGGATTCGAACCCACTTTCTCCCGCATGCAAGCTCACAGCCGAGCGCCTCTAACCGCACGGCCAACTCGCCCGTTCAAATGGAAAGCAACCAGTACAGCTTTTAAGTGCTTTTTCTTGAAATTAACCCGAATTATTTGGGTACCAACCATTAAAAAGATACCATATTTCAATATGTGCAGAAAGTGGCCACCGGTGGATTAAAAATTGGAGTGAACAGCATACAGAGACTCTGAGAAACTACATAGCAACAATGGTCATAGGGCTTTTATACTCTGAAGTAGAATATTGTATCAAGATGACCGATATCCAACTAAATCATTTTACACCAATTATAATTGGATGTATCGGCTGGCTTCTAACTGTGAGTCATGTTGTACCCTAAAATTACCGAGATATAAAGTCCTTTTGAAGAAATATCATAAAATCAGCCTCCGACCCCGGACATGGGTTTAAACTGACGTATTATTTACTCTAAGACCCAGTCTTCTGAAGATCATAACGGCCCCTATCATACTAGTGGAATCACTGGAGTAGAATAATTTCTACATGAACAGTAAGTGGTGGTTGTGGTTGCTATTTTGTGGTGAAGTACACGCTGAAAATCATACCCTATTAACACCAACCTCAGAAAAATAGAAGAGTTCCCACCGACAGAAGGAAAAGAGGGGCCACGAACGGTTAAAAATGAAAGCCTCTCTCAGCCTCGCAAATATCGTCGCTTCACCGGTAAAACGTTGGATCCCACAATACTCTTCCTATCCATCATTCTCCCTAAGACTGGGCACGCCTCTCAGCCACATATGGATACGCAGTCCATCGGAACAATGTCCGTTGTGTTCGTTTTCCTATGTGGACGATTAAACGAAAATGAACCTTACATGCATTGTACACTAGGAGTGCGTAAATACGTAATGCAAACGTACATTCCTACAGTACGGTACTGTAAGGTTCATTTTCCTTTACACATGGGCATAGGAAAATGAACACAACAAACTTTGTTCTTATGGACTGCATATCCATACGTGGCTGCGAGGCGTGACCTGTCTTAAGGAGAATAATTGTTAGGAAGAGCTTTGTGGAATACAACCTTTTACCGGTCGAGCGACGATATAATACCATCGGGTTGGGAAGAGAGTGTGGGGAGTGCGACACGTGAAAGTGAATCAGATGGGTGCTTAAGGTCACCACTCCACACTGCTATGTTGAGCGCCCATGAGCTCGTATTTTCAATCAATCAATCAATCAATCAATCAATCAATCAATCAATCAATCAATCAATCAATCAATCAATCAATCAATCAATCAATCAATCAATCAATCAATCAATCAATCAATCAGTTAACACAAATCTGCATTTAGGGCAGTCGCCCAGGTGGCAGATTCCCTATCTGTTATTTTCCTAGCCTTTTTGTAAATTATTGCAAATAAATTGAAAATGAATTGAACATCTCCCTTGGTAAGTTATTCCAATCCCTAACTCCCCTTGCTATAAACAAATATTTGCCCCAATTTGTCCTCTTGAATTCCAGCTTTACCTTCATTTTGTGATCTTTCCTACTTTTAAAGAGGCCACTCAAACTTATTCGTCTACTGATGTCATTCCACGCCATCTCTCACCTGACAGCTCGGAACACACCACTTAGTCGAGCAGCTCGTCTCCTTTCTCCAAAGACTTCCCAGCCCAAACTTTGCAACATTTTTGTTACGCTACTCTTTTCTCAGAAATCACCCAGAACAAATCGAGCTGTTTTTATTTGGATATCTTCCAGTTCTTGAATCAAGTTTTTTTACAGGGTTTTTACGTCGCACCGACACAGATATGTCTTATAGCGACCCACTGTCTCCCGAAAACTGGATACTGGCCGCACTTTCGCGACTGCAGCTATCGAGCTCGGTCCTTGAATCCAGTAATCCTGGTGAGGGTCCCATACACTAGAACCGCACTCTAGTTGGGGTTCTACCAGAGACTTATATGCCCTCTGTTTACATCCTTACTACAACTCCCTCATAACCCTCATAACCATGTGCAGCGATCTGTACCCTTTATTTACAATCATATTTATGTGACTACCCCAATGAAAATCTTTTCTTATACCCATATTGAAACCTAGGCACCTACAATGATCACCAAAAGGAACTTTAACCCCTTCAATGCAGTAATTAAAACTGAGAGGCATTTTCCAATTTTTGAAACTCACAAATTGACTTTAAAGCCCGTTTATCATCATACCGTTGCCTACTGTCCATCTCACAACATTATCGAAGTCATTTTGCAGTTGCTCACAACCTGTAAATTTGTAAATTATTTCTTACTCTGTACATAGTAACATTATCTGCAAAATCATTATCTCTGATTCCTCTTGTTTACACATATCGTTGATATATATATGAAAACATAAAGGTCCAATAATACTGCATTGAGGAACTCCTCTCTTAATCATTACAGGGTCAGATAAAGCTTCGCCTACTCTAATTCTCTGAGTTCCATTTTCTAGAAATATAGCCTCCCATTCAGTCACTCTTTTGACTAGTCCTATTGCACTCATTTTTTCCAGTAGTCTCCCATGATCTACCCTATCAAATGCTTTATATAGGTCAATCACGATACTGTCCATTTGACCCCCTGAATCCAGAATATCTGCTATATCTTGCTTGTAATCCTTTTAGTCACCTTTTACGCCAGGCAGAGGATATCGTGTATGTCAACTGCAGGCCACCAGCCATAGTGGAACATCACCACCAAATGGTTAGAAATATGCATATTTTTTTTGGTATTTTTTATTTTACAATTTGCTTCAGGTCTCACCGACCCAGAGAGGTCTCATGGCGACAATGGGATAGGAAGTGGGAAGAAAATGACCGTGGTCTTAATTAAGGCGCAGTGTTTGCCTAGTGGTGCTGAAGTGGTACTTCTCTTCAAGAAAGGTGATAAGGAAAATTTAGAGAACTATCGTCCTGTGAGTTTGTTATCACACCTTTACAAACTCCTGACTAAAATTGTAACCAACCGCCTCACAAGAGAACTGGATTTTTATCAACCTGTCGAGCAAGCGGGATTTCGTAAAGGTTTCTCAACTGTTGAACACATCCAGACTATTCGTCTTCTTCTTGAGAAAACCACTGAGTACAACATCAAGATTCATCTGGCCTTCATTGATTATAAAAAAGCTTTAGACTCAGTGGAGATCTGGGCAATCATGAAGGCACTTCAAAATGCCATGATAAACTCAAGGTATATAAAGCTTCTGGAAAACATTTATGATCAAGCAACAATGGTAGTCAGAGTGGACGAAGACCTCATCACCAATAAAATCCCAGTTGGCAAAGGAGTTCGACAAGGTGACACAATCTCTCCAAAGCTGTTTACCCTTGCCTTGGAAGATGTATTCAAAACCCTTCATTGGGATAATAAAGGAATAAAAATCAACGGGTTATATTTGAACCACCTGCGTTTTGCCGATGACATTGTGCTCATAAGTGAAAATCTAGATGAGCTAGAAAGCATGATCCAAAAATTAAAAACTGCTTCTGCTAAGATTGGTTTGGAAATGAACATTAATAAAACGAAAATTCTAAGCCCAGAGAGTCGACCACTTAAAATGGGAAACCAATATATAGAAGCTGTCGATGAGTACATCTATCTTGGACACAAGATAAAACTTGGAAAAGACAACCAACGTGCAGAAATTCCTCGCAGAATAGGTATGAGTTGAACTGCATTCCGAAAACTAAGGTTCATCCTCACCAACAAGGATGTTCCAATTAACCTGAAGACCAAGGTTTATAATACGTGCGTGCTGCCAGTTACAACTTACAGTCTGGAAACGATGACTCTGACGAAGGAAAGTGCTCGTAAGCTTCAGCGAACACAACGAGCCATGGAGCGACAGATACTAGGGATCAGCCTTAGGGATAAGATCCGTTCAGAGGACATCAGGAGAAGAACTAATGTAACAGACATCCTAAAGATAGTAGCAAGACTAAAATGGCAATGGGTAGGACACGTAGCTCGACAAGACTACAACAGGTGGACCTCTAGGATTGTTCACTGGAGACCATGGGGACACAAGAGAGGCATTGGAAGACCCCTGAAGAGATGGCTCGACGACATAAAGCTGTTGGCTGGAACACGCTGGTTCCAAGTGGCTCAAGACCGAAGACGATGGAAGCACATGGAAGAGGCCTATATCCAGCAGTGGATTGAAATAGGCTAGAAAAGAAGAAGAAGAAGAAGAAGAAGAAGTTTGCCTAGTGTGAAAATTGGAAACCACAGAAAACACTATTCAGTAAATTACGCAAATACTTGCAGGATTAATATGAAATTGAACTGTTCCAGGGAAACTAGAGATAATTTTAGGTCCATTTCGAACACTAGCTAGCATGGCACTATCGTAGTACATAAGGAAATCTCTTAATAAGATCCGTGCTGGACATTGTGTCAGCGCGGGTAACGCGGATAAATGGGCTGAGTGCGACCGTGCCATGGACATTCGGACCATCCAATACACTTTGAAAGGCTGCAAGCTGATGGCTCATCAGGGAAATTGTAGTGGCTTCTGTGCTCCAACACAAACAACACTTCCGTGGATATATTAACTGGATATCACAGCGTAATGTTGTTGTTTTATATATTATGTAAATGTGTTTCCTTTCTTGCTAGGGGGTTAACTTTTCCCCGATAATTATTCGGCAACAGTGGTTGATTGGAATCTTGGCCTTAATTACGATATAGTAACATTGATGTGGTGAAAATTAACATTTCACAGAAAACTCTCTTAAAGTCTTTGACTATCTCCTGATTGTAAGTGTACAGCAACACGGTTCGTGTCGAGCAGTCAACTCACTGGATATGTATGTTGTACATGTTTGGTATTATACTAGCACGAGCCGAGATACCGTGCGCTCCCTAAGGTAATCCCTCAGTGTTTGGGCCAAACCACATACCATTATTGCATGGAAAAAGGAGTTCACAACCTAGTCAAGCTAATCCAGTCTAATGACAGGTCTGTTGAAGGAATATATTTTCATATTGATTTTAAGTAACATCGAATCGGACAGGTCTTATGGCGACGATGGACTAGGACAGGGCTAGGACTGAGAAGGAAGTGACCGTCGCCTTATTTAACGTACAGCACAAAGTTTGCCTATTGTGAAAACGGGAAGTCACACCAAAGCACCCTACGTCTGTCGACAGTGCGGTTCGAACTCTCTATTACCCAAAGACAAGCTAGTAGCCAGAAAGCCCGAACTACGTAGCCAGCTCACTCGGTGTTGAAGGTATCACATGCGCAAAAGTAATTTAACTTGCCGACTGATAACACTGGCTGCAATCAATCAATCAATCAATCAATCAATCAATCAATCAATCAATCAATCAATCAATCAATCAATCAATCAATCAATCAATCAATCAATCAATCAATACTGATCTGCATTTAGGGCGGTCGCCCAGGTGGCAGATTCGCTATCCGATGTTATCGTAGACTTTTCTTAAATGATTTCAATGAGATTGGAAATTTATTAAACATCTCCATTGTAAATTATTCCAATCCCCAACTCCCCTTCCTTTAAATGAATATTTTTCCCAATTTGTCGTCTTGAATTCCAACTATAAATTCATATTTTGATCTTTCCTACTTTTAAAGACGCCACTCAAACTTATTCGTCTACTAATGTCATTCCACGCCATCTCTCCACTGACAGCTCGGAACATACCACTTAGTCGAGTAGCTCGTCTCCTTTCTTCCAAGTCTTCCCAGCCCAAACTTTGCAACATTTTTTTAACGCTATTCTTTTGTCGGAAATCACCCAGAACAAATTGAGCTGCTTTTATTTGGATTTTTTTCAGTTCTTGAATCAAGTAATCGTGCTGAGGGTCCCATACACTGGAACCGTGGGCCACTCTACTTGAGGTATTACCAGAGACTTATATTCCCTCCCTTTTACATCCTTACTACAACCCCTAAACACCCTCATAACCATGTGCAGAGATCTGTATCCTTTATTTACAATCCCATTTGTGTGATTACCCCACTGAAGATCTTTCCTTGTATTAACACCCAGATACATACAATGATCCCCAAAAGGAACTTTCAGCTCATCAACGCAGTAATTAAAACTGAGAGGACTCTTTCTATTTGTGAAAATTACAACCTGACTTTTAAACCCGTTTATCCTCATACCATTGACTGCTGTCCGTCTCACAACATTATCGAGGTCATGTTGCAGTTGCTCACCATATTGTAACTTATGTATTACTCTATACAGAATAACATCATCCGCAACACCTTACCTCTGATTCCACTTCTTTAATAATATAATTTATATATATATATAAGAAAACATAAAGGTCCAATAATACTGCCTTGAGGAATTCCCTTCTTAATTATTACAGGGTCAGATAAAGCTTCGCCTACTCCAATTCTCTGAGATCTATTTTCTAGAAATATAGCAACCTAATCAGTCACGCTTTTTCTAGTCCAGTTGCACTCATTTTTGCCAGTAGTCTCCCATGATCCACCCTATCAAATGCTTTAGACAGGTCAATCGCGATACAGTCCATTTGACCTCCTGAATCCAAGATATCTTCTATATCTTGCTTGAATCCTACAAGTTGAGCTTCAGTGGAATAACCTTTCCTAAAGTCGAACTGCCTTCTATCGAACCAGTTATTAATTTCGCAATCATGTCTAATATCATCATAAAGAATGCCTTCCCAGAACTTACATACAACGCATGTCAAACTTACTGGCCTGGAATTTTCAGCTTTATGTCTATCACCCTTTCCTTTATACACAGGGACTACTATAGCAAATTTCCATTAATTTGGCATAGCTCCTTCATGCAGACATTAAAACAAATAAGTACTTCAGATATGGTACTATATCCCAACCCATTGTTTTTATTATATCCCCATAAATCTTATCAATTCCAGCCGCTTTTCTAATTTTCAACTTCTGTGTCTTATTGTAAATATCATTGTTATCATATGTAAATTTTAATTTTAATACTTCTTTAGCATTAGAACAATAAATTCTGGTTACTGAATACTTCTGCCTTTTGAAGATCCTCACATACACACTCCCCTTGTTCTTTAATTATTCCTGGAATGTCCTCCTTGGAACGTGTGTGGGATCTGGTAAATGCAGCACGGGTGAAGTTTAAGGAATCGGAGATTATTATCAGTGGAATGTCCGACTCGTTGGCTGAATGGTCAGCGTACTGGCCTTCGGTTCAGAGGGTCCCGGGTTCGATTCCCGGCCGGGTCGGGGATTTTAACTTTCATTGGTTAATTCCAATGGCCCGGGGGCTGGGTATTTGTGCTGTCCCCAACATCCCTGCAACTCACACACCACACATAACACTATTCTCCACCACAATAACACGCAGTTACCTACACATGGCAGATGACGCCCACCCTCATCGGAGGGTCTGCCTTACAAGGGCTGCACTCGGCTAGAAATAGCTACACGAAATTTTAAAAAATCAGTGGAATACTGTGTAGGAGGAATACTGACTGGAGGGTGACTAGAGATTGAAATGAGACTATGGAGTGGGTATGTGGGAAACTGGGAGCCGGAGATATAAACCCGAAATCCATCAACAAAAATTCACGTCAGTACAATGATTCTGTTAGGAATAAACTCATTAAATTTTCTCAGTGTTACATAGAACTTGGTAATGAACATAAGCACAACTTAGCCATATGTTGCGTATCATTACGTCCTGTTACATAAGCATGCACTGCATTACATTACGTTAAATTATAATTTAAGAATATTTTGATGAAGTAAGCCTCACGCAAATATTAGATCCAACAACGCTCATCCAAGTAAGCATATCAGTCACGAACGACCTATTCACGAGAAAATGTTGTACGGTATCGAGTAGCTTGAAAGAGAGCTCTGCATTCGGGAGGCGATTGCTGGTCCGACCATTTGGAATGCTTTCGGTGATTTCCTATTCACCTAACTAGGGCTAATGCCAGGACGGTTAATTTTATAGGCCACGGCCGCTCCCCTCTCAATTCACCGCTACACATCTCCTGACCTAAGAGAGGGCGTACGGAGAAAGTTGGCCGTGCCGTTAGGGGCGCGCAGCTGTGAGCTTTCAGTCGGGATATATTGCGTTTCAGCCCAGCTGAAAATGGTTTTCCGTGGTTTCCAATTTTCACACCAGGCAATTGCTGGGATATACCTTAATTAAGGCCACGGCCGCTTTCTTCTCACTCCTAGCCCTTTCATATCCCATCGTCACCATAAATCCTATCTGTGTCGGTGTGCCGTAAAACAACTTATAAAAAAGACAATAGGGGCGTCACCCTCTTAGAAGCCCACTGTACCCCGTTCAAAGTATGAATTCTTTATAATGCTGTGCACTTAGTATAATATTTGTAGGCGTAGTTTTCTATTTAATTAACAGCACACCGTTCTACTCCGATATCGCATTTTCTGTCTGACTCGTTGGCTGAAAGGTCAGCGTAGTGGCCTTCGGTTCAGAGGGTCCCGGGTTCGATTCCCGCCCGGGTCAGAGATTTTAACCTGAATTGGTTAATTCCAGTGGCTCGGGGACTGGGTGTGTGTGTGTGGCGTATTCAACATTAGAAATCATCCTAGGTAGGGCCCTCATCTTCACAGACATGCAGGTCGCCTAATAGGCCGTCTACTAGAAAAAGACTTGCACCAGGCCTCTCCGGAGGCCATACGCCATTTGTATTATCGCATTTTCTGTAAAGAATCTCTTCGTGAGCACGTATTTGATTTAAGTAAATACCATCAATGTTACTGGTTTGAAAAAGTATTCTTTGTGTACATTATTTGCACTCATTTACCAGCTACAATCCAATGAAACTAATTCGTACATTTTCTGAGCCAAGCGACGATGTATTTCTGCTCCAAATAAACCTACATCCCTCTTCCACCTACTCTCAATCGCAGGTCTCCGTGTCTCCAGCTCTTTCGGATACAGTGTTACTTACGAGATAACACTTAAATAGAACACAGCACTACTACGAGAAGCTTAGTATACCCAATATTTAAATACTGTCGCGATAATGAGCAGTTTAGCTGGGACAGAGTGGCGAGCAATTGCGCAATGAGCTTGTCGAGCTTGTCACGCAACGTGCTCTGTATCTTCGAAACTGTTCGTCTTAAGACTTTAAAACTAAGGCTTCCTTGGTTAAGAGGACCAAAAAGATTTATTCCTCAGATCAAAACCATTAGATTTGAAACACCAAACTCCCTGCAAAAATAGTCTTTAATTTAAATCAGACTAACAAGAACATAACGAAATATCATGAAAATCCTCCTGTAATTTTCCATTACTGAGAAAACAAAACAGAGAAACATTGGCTTTGGTCCCATTCGTCATAGTATGACCCAAAACACTCAGGAAAGCTTATTCCCGGTCAAAATAACCAACAGAAAGAGAGTTTAATTTCGTTAACAGAGATTGTGCCTGTGCGATACTGAACAAATAGTGCTCTTCGTTTTAATTAAAGCGAATTCGATTAACGTTGGTCTGAATGAATTCGCAGAAAATTCGTTTACTTGCATGGTGTGATTTATAGCTTCGTGTCAAAACGGATCCTCCTTTTTTATGAAGGCTATGATGTTGCACCATTTCTTGAAAGGAGCTGATATTTGAATTTTGCTGAGGTGGATTCTTTGGGAGATGATTGAAAGATATCAAGTTCAATTTCCGGGGATGACATTAAACAGGTTTCATCGAGGGCGGTCGAGTGCTGTATGCTATGTATAAACGGGAGTACAAATGCTCCAGTTTGAATTATCTCGTGTTATCACAGTCCACTTCCTTACAACTACGCTCTTTCCTAGAGGGTGAGTACTTCTAATGATGTCGTGAAGAACAAATTGGAAATTGAAGATCTTATCCTTTAAACTTGTATGTTCATTTGTTCCTGATATATCGAGATATGATGTTCCGTCGAGGCTGTGTCCCTAGTAAAGGCGTACTTGGTTCATCTGGATGGCTGCTCCCCTTCAAGACGTCAAATGGTTTAGGAAAATCCTTTCTCTTGAAGGGAGGAGTTCACGCCTTGGAGAAAAGGAAGCCCGGCATTGGATAACAACCCCATCTCAGTCAGCGGCGAGGTTACTGATAGTGCAGCTTTTACTTTCCGCTTCTCCAATGGCCATTCGAGGCATGTACGGAGATGACTTTGCTTTTACCAAGCCCTTGCCATGTAAACTTGTTAACTTGGTTCTGCTTGACACATCACCATTCTTATTTTATGCCTACGAGGTACCAGTCACGTCCTTGAAGGATTATATTCGGGAGATAGTTAGTTCAAATTCCATAGGTATTTCGGAAGATAATACTCCATGGTTTCCCATTTCACACTAGCGCATAGGGCAGAGAAAAATATGGCTTTCACTTAAGTCTTAGTCTCAATAACTACGGTGACAGTTGATATTATTATTATTATTATTATTATTATTATTATTATTATTATTATTATTATTATTATTACTGAGGTATGGGCGTTCTCAAGTAACCTCATATGCACGCTTGTGGCTATTTAAATCAATCAATCAATCAATCAATCAATCAATCAATCAATCAATCAATCAATCAATCAATCAATCAATCAATCAATCAATCAATCAATCAATCAATCAATCAATCAATCAATCAATCAATCAATCATCTGCATTTAGGGCTGTTTCCCAGGAGGCAGATTCCCTATGAACCGTTTACCTAGCCTTTCCTTAGGTATATATGTTTTCGAAGAACCTTGAAAATTATCCAAAATTTCTCTTGACAAATTATTCCAATCTCTTACTTTTCGTCTTAGGGATGAATATTTGCCCCAATTTGTCCTCTCGAATTCCAACCTTATATTAATATCTTTCCTGCTATGTATTCCACTCAAGCTTATTCGTCTGCTGATGTCATTCGACGCCATATCTCCACTCACAACTTGAAACATAAAGAATGGGAACTGCGGAAAAATGTTCTCAGAACAGCCGGCAGTCAGGTGCAAAATATCTGCCTCCCGCACGTACAGCTACAACAGGAGCCAAAACTAGGTTTGTAAATCGTATACCCATAATGTTAAATTGTTCAAATTTAGCTACACTTTTCTCGTGAACTATTCATGATAATGTTATAAAATTTTAATAGCTGGTAGAGAAGGGGTTTATCTCCCTTGACCTATTTTTGCAGGTAAGTAGGCCTATCTGGCATAATATACTTTTAGAGAAATTTTTGCAAGTTGTAAAATTTTTCCAAAATGTCCAAATACTCAGTTTTATTAATTCATAATTTGTAAAATATTGAACATAAACTCTTTAAAAATGCATCAATAATGTTCATCCCAGTATACGTAAGATATTTAGTTTTACTGTTCTATGATGGTTAGTTGCTGAGAAAAATGTACTTCAACATTAAAAAATAAAATCTCAGAAAACAGGTTTCAAAGTTGATCATAGATTGTTACTCACTTTGGAACATCACTGCCCCATATCCTGGGTCATCTGCATTTTATTTATCCTCCCTGACCATTTTAGCATTTCTTGAGTGCATTCTTGACTTCCTGGCTATCATAGTCACATCATAATCTGCTTCTTGACACGGATAGCATATAAGTCAGAACACGCCTTCACCCTATTTTCCCTAGGTTTTATGCCTAATGCTTGAAACACACTAACTCTACCAATATCGCCATAATTAAATGAATGAACTGCATCATAAACATCCAAATTCAATGTATCCTTAACTACAAATACTGCTTTAGGAACTCTAGACTATATTAGGCTATTAAATGATTCATTTGGGTTCTGTGTTTTACCATGCAAACATTTACGTAGCAGGTCAGACTTCTAAAGACTGGCTTTATTACATTGCACACTTCAACAGACAATGAGTGCCTGTGACTATACTGTTCACCAGCTGCTAGAGCACGGTTTTATTTGCACCATGAGGTTGGTGCTTTTGGGCACAAGACATGACAATACTCCTTGTCAGTAGAGAGTTTATGGAAAGAAATTGCCAAGATATCCAGCTTCAATTTCATCTTACGCTCACAGTTCCTTCTAAATGACATACCATAATAGTTCCGCAAACTGTATATCTCCTTGTCCGTGAGTCTACCTTTTCCAGATAGTGGTTTTCCATCTGGTAATTTTATGCCTTCCATGTCTTTCCTTAACTTGCCAAGGCGTGTCCCCATTCTTTCCTGGACATGTCCAATACATTCCAGATTTTCCAAATTGACATCCCCATATGGATTTGCTTTGTCACCACACTCTTGGAGCTCTTAGTGTCTCCATCCCCTAAATATTGTATATACCTTACCCCAAACATATCAACTGACCTGGAAGAATGTTTACTGCATCTGCAGCTTCTATGCTCCCACTGAACCCTTCAAAATTTACATTACATTTAGAACTTTCTTTATGTGATTTAAGTTTTATAAGTCTACACTTATGGCAGTACTTACTCAGTACCTTTAAATCTAGCACTTTGCCTTTATCCATGCTTGTTACAGTTACTACACCATACAGACTCGTACGCCCTCTACACTGCCACGTATCATCAACAGCCACAGCAAGATCTGTAGAATTATCGTTAATTTGAATTGCATCACTGACAGCAGCCTTCATAGAGGCAATGCTTAGAATCTTCACATAATGTACCTATATACTTCTGGAATCTTGTTGGGCCACTTGAGAGATTCATGACTTACCAGCTAATTCACTTTTACCAATTGTACGCAATCAATACACGAACTTAATATTAAATTCATACCCACCTCAACCTTCTTACTGGCACGAAATGAATACTGAGCTTTACAGTTCCTTCATTTCAGAAATAGTTTGCTAGCAAGTCCATATCTTGCAGTGGTATCTTCACAAGAAAATAAACTGTCACTAGCTTGGCATACTTTGCAAACTGCAAACGAAGGTATGGCAGGTGACAACAATTCAATGTCTATGACAACATTGCCACTTGTTTGTCCTTAATTATTAGATTGGGTACCTACAAAAGAGCCTATACTTGAATCAGTATTCAGATTTCTTCTGGAACTACTGGCACTAATATTTTCACTGCTAGAATTATCACTCACAATCACTGATGAAGTTGAAGCACATGTTGAATCTGACCTAGAACAGCCTGAAACACTCCCACTGACCAAATCCCTATTATTTGCACCATTATTACCACTAACTACACTTGCTTTCGGCTTTCTTCCAATTCCTCCTTTGCATTTCTTGCATACTCTTCCAATTCGGGGCAAATTGTCTCGGAAACAAACTTTCAGATGTAAACACGTATATAAAACAAGTTGGAAATACAAGGAAAAAGTTATAGTTGTTCCGAAATATCTTCATAAATCAACATATCGCTAAAATTAAATATTGGAAGTTCAAGAAGTTGAATGATGGCAAAATGGGGGCGTGTTAAGTTGTGCTGCCCTTAAAGTAAATTAATGTTTAAAGCCTTTAATGGCAAGAATGCCATTCGAAAACATATTTATATAGTAAAGTACACTCCAAGTAATATTTATGAGCAAATAAAAATGATATTTTGCCCCCTAGGAAGATACAACCGCCCCTTTTCCGAAGCCTACCCTACTCGGTGTTAAGACACCATTCAAAACCACTTAAAGTTTTTTGAGGAAAGAACAGTAACGGTGCAATAGTTTAGATATGTACCGTACCTATACTTGTACTAAAACATTCATAATCGATGAAATTAACGAATCCCTCTCAGGAACTGAATTTTTGACATTAGTGCTGCAAACTTGAACTAAAACTAACCGGGTGACGGCGGGTACTACAGCCAGTCTATGTATTAAAAGATTATACTAAAACCAGGTTTGGCAAATCCGTCCGTCCGTACTATTGAACCGATTTGCTTCATTTTGCTTTATTCTCAGCGGAATTACTTACCGTGAATCATTAGATATTCAGCAAACTTTGAATAATTATAAAATCAATTGCAGGCGAAGGCTTACCCTAATCCGCAATACATTCTGTACTTAGCAGGTTGCTATGCAACTAATACTTTCTTTAATATTCTGATACATGTTTCATCCTTAGCAATGTCATTGCATGCAGCCAGGTTTGATTACTACCTGCTAAGCCAGAGAGTATACGCTTTCACTAATCACGGAAGTTCTATTCCTTGCTAGATATTATTTGATTCTCTAACATTTCCCAGCTTCCAAATATCTACGGATTGGTTCTAAAAGGGCCAATGTAATTTTTATCTAGAATGAGACATTAACTGATATAAAAGCGTTTTATCCTGGCTTGTAACATGTTAAAAGGGCCAATGTCTCTGTTAAGTACTAAACGAACAGTTAACGTTTAAGTAAATAAGCCCTTGCAAATAATGTTAATTTTCCAATAAAGATTAGAGACCTGGCAATTTTTAAAGAATACGATAGAAAAAAATAGCGTTTAATAAGGTGACTTCCACAAAGAAAGTATAAAGTTATTTAAAGTTAGTTGTTGAAAAAAATAATTGGAAAACTATAAGCAAAACTTCAACTGCTCATAGCTTAAAAAACAGGTTTTTTGACATTGTCCATTTTAGAACCAAGCCACTGTACCTTTCCAAGGCATCAGTACATGAACCAGTTACCATTCTTCATAAATATGACGTTAGAATGGAGCACCATCGGTGAGCCTCGAACTCAGCCCGGTTGTCGAAGCCTCACCCTCCCCTACTACAATAGTTCGCTAGCCGAGTCGGTATCGCATTTTCTGGTCTGTGGAATGTCCAATGGGGCGGTAAATCCTTTAGTAATAGTCTCTATAGTAGGGGGAAAAGTTAATTATGAGAGGAATACTATTTCATTACTAATGAGAAGAGAGACAATATCTTGTATAACAAATTTTTACTTATACTAGTGAAACACATTATTTACATGGATGTGCCATACAAACACCTTACATACAGTAATTTGGGTGATCTTGACTTTTAAATGTTCGGTAGTCTTTTTCTACACTTCATTATACGTTTAAATATTTAAACTTAAGAAGGCGTTCCCTCTTGGGTTATTTACACTATCTCAGATTTAGAGGGGCGCTTCCTCTCGAATTATTTCACTCTACACTTACATTAAATCACATACATATTTAATCAGTATGGACACACCCCGCTGTAAATCTGTTTACCTGCCGAGAATTAATATATTCAAATTGTATCCAATTATGATATAAGTCTGCTAGAATCGGATGAACTGAAATAGGCAATTTACACTCCCAATCCTTTGAAAGTCGCGTTACAACACTTCCTTAAGTTAAACGTTGCCAAATATGCAGTATAATAAACACGCTCATTTCATTAGGATTTTTATCAACACATATATCAGGACATTATTTACACAACGTTGCTACCTATGGACAAGCACTTAGCGACTTTAATACCAGACATCATAAACAAAGTATCATAGCACTACCTGCAATAACTGGACAAGAATATATACATTTCACACACACACGATGAATCACAGATGGTACAAGCCACCCGCTGTTCGTAACAGTGAACATAAACTTTCACTGTCTCCTGGAACGAACCCAATATATTCTGAGACGGAGTATATCTAACCTGGAATTCCCTGAACGCTATAAGTAATTAAGAAAAGAAATTGGGGGGGATCCTTCCTTTAATGCTCATTTGGGATCTCTGCGACTTTGGCTCTATTTAAATTAACACACGTAATCTCTGTGCCGAAAGGAAAGAAACTCGCCACTTGTATCTGTTCTATTTCACTGAAGAAAACGCCTTCACTCCCCCGTTTAAAGGGGCTCATAAAACTCCAGCTGTTAGCTGCCCGTGACACACTTCCAAAGAGCGGTCCACTAAGCCTTCTCGGACAATGGTTTCACGGCAAATAATCTATCTCACCTCTTTCAATACTGCCCACAATGGCATCACAACAAATCTCGGCCCTATATCCGGCCGTACTCAACATATTCACATCGCGATATGCACCTCGCGTATCTTAATGACAGATTCAAAGGGAACTTCACATTTTCATTTCACACTATATGTTATGGCTACAGCCTGTCCAGCCATCTCGTTTCTCCTTTCGGTACATCGACCACGATGCATATATAATGATGAACTCCTACCACACGGGTCCAAATTACCTTACGCATTCGCGAACTAACTAATTAACGATGTAAGATACCCACTGTCTCGATGTCTTGTTCCATGTGCCTTAGTTACTAATTAGGAGGGATCTCTACCAGGTGAAGCGCACCTAAAAAAAAAGAATTACTGAAAAATTTTGATGACTCGTATATGCTATGGAAAGATGATAACTGGAGTCATTTTTACAGAATATGTAAGCCCTCTCTACTTGACAGCGCTTCACACTTAATTAAGCCAAGGTCCTTATAATTACGTCATGCATTATCGAACAGTTATACAAGTATGGAAGTAAAATATGGTCGTCCCAAAACCATGATGAAAGTATTCTATAAAAGACCCAAATAAAAATGAAGTTATTATTATCCCTCTGAAATGGCGTGCTTGCAGTCTACGTTACATCTAAGTGAAAAATCTACATATTTACAATGGGACACGACCTTCAAAGATATAAATACTTGGAAATGTGCTCAGCCTTCTGGATACCACGTTCACAGCTTTACAGGGAGGCAACCATGTTTTACTCGGCTTCCATCACGTCATCAGCGATGCGAAGACCTATGATGACTTCCTGGCAGGTCACACACATGACAGCGACGTTCCAGACGTTCTCTGCTACCAGGCGAAATTTCGGCAAACAGCTAGATGACTCGTTCACTCCGGTACACAGGCAAAACCTTGGCATTCAGCTGGATGTCGACGTTCTCATAGACATGTAAATGAGGGGAAGTTATCTCATGTGAATGCGTTAGTTTATTACACATCACAATTTGAATATATGGTTGGATATACTCATTAGCAAGAGCATTCCAACACGATGTCGGTAATGTACCAGAAACCCGACATTAATCCCTTCTCATTTATCTATTCTTCTTGTAGGCAGCTATCATAGGCCCAGAAATTTCACTAGTTTCCCTAGAAACGACAGTGGTTAGGCCACTAATGTATTAGCATTCTCGTATTTCATGATACTACTTCAGGCCTGTTCTATTGCACTTAGCCGTAAGTCGAGCTCTCAACTGCAGTACGGATTACCTTAACGTGGCACTATCCTCAATTGGGTCGACAATGAGCCGTTCACTGACTTTCTTGGTAATTCACATTTATATCGAGCACGCTCGCTCCACACACTTCGCTAAGTACGTCCCTATATATGTTAACTGAGCCGTATTAGCTTAGATACATAGGAGGCTCGATGTACGACCTCTTCTACACACGGACATCGGTTATTGCGGTTTCGCACCGTTCCTATTTTATTAATTAGCGGCACACTGTACACGCTAACATCTCACTCAGAGGGTGATTATTTCCACATATATTCGCAGACTTTAATAAATCACTGCATTATACTGCTCAAATTACAAGATTATTTCTTCACAAACGACTCACACACAAACCACGACGAAATACTACCGTACTGGCGTTGCACTGAAAATACACTGGGTAGTGTCTGCCTCTCAGCTCTTGAATATATAGGCGAGCTACGCGAGAGGCTCGAATGATGAGGGTGGGGGAAAAATGCAATTTCTTCTCAGAATTCGTTCCGGTAATATGAAACGTAGAGTAACGAACAGGGTATCAAAATGTAGCTCCTGTATTCCCATCTCCACTGAGTGAGTCTTTATGAAATAGCTTCGTAGATTCTCAAGCAATCTCAAAAGCGTCCTTTTGTCTCTGGCGGTGAATGATGACGAGCACAGGGGATTCCTTGTGTTCGCTGGCACGGTTAGGGTCCAACATCTGTTAGTCATTAGGACGCACCCTTGTTTACAGCGTAGTTACCGCTCTGTCAGTTAAGTAGAGCACTGCTCGGTCTCATAATTATGCGTAAAATTCCCTGATTCAAATGAATGTTTGCGCTTAATTATCCATTGGGTATTTTGCGATTTATAAAAATTAACGGAAATAAAACAGCTGAATGGGATACGTTGGCAGTGGTGAATGAGCGAGAAAAACAGGGTATAATGTTAGTTTTCACGTTGGATATACTCTCTGGGCTCAGCTAGTGACCTAGATTCTCTGTCACGTGATAACGCGTCTCTTTTCATCTCACTCGCGGTTGGAGTGAGAAAACTTCGAGTACAAGCGCTCTTGCACCGCCTTGCTGCTAATTACCAGCAACTAGAGCTGGGTCGCGCGACTCTGGATACTGCAAATCGAGTCCTGGTGCGGGTGGAAAAATTCTAACTTGGGTAGTTTTTATCGTAGAATGACGCGGAAAACAGCATATTTCATCTCCTGGATATCATGACATACCATAGGTGACGTTGTGAACGGTCACACCACAGATATATTCAACAGATGGCAGAGCGTTCCTAATAACTTACATGCTGCCAAGAGAAAATAGTCTACGTACAAACAGACCCCATCAGGACATACGCCTCAGACATCATCTGGGAACACTTATCGAAAGCTAACCTAGCTACACTAGAAAGAGTGAAGTCCATGTATCATGAAAAACTCTGCCTGCCAAAAGTCGCTCATTCGAGACTAAACTATGATCTTACAAGGCAACCGTTCTATGCAGAAGAAATGCCATTAAATATACTAATGCCTTCTACGACACAACACCAAGCATTACATCAAGAACTGCAGGACAATAAAAAGCGAATATCGTCGCTGCCGGGACAAAACCTCCTATGTGAACTATTTTGGCTTAGAACTTTGGCGGTAAGGTTCTGTCATCTAAGGTGCAATATTGTGTGAATATTGTCAAGGCATTCTCCTTCTTCATAATGTATGTGCTGCGGGTCTGTATATCTCCAAAATACTATCACTTAGGAGGTTTTGTCCCGGCAACGACGATATATGGATAGATGTTTACCAAACAGGCGACATCATGACGTCAGAATGGATGAATTCTCACTACAAACCGTGGCATCCATAACGCGCTTCTTCTTACATGTTCATGAAACCATTGGAAATCGCAGAAAAGATGACTACGGGCATATGAAGACGAGATACCTAACCAATTTAGAACGAATTCTGCGGAGCAGCAAGCGTCTTCTTGTTATATGTAATTTTAAGTTCGTATTCAAGGAGACTACCAGACTGAAAGTTCTCAGAAATTGTTCTGATTGTTTTTTTGCGACACAGCTGAGAGATTTATGAGTAAATATTTACTCACATTATATGCACCTGAATCATTGAAATGTTCTCAGGTTTTGTAATACCGTCTGGGGATTACAGCTTTGAAACGTGAACTGAATTAAATCCATCTATCCTGACATTGAAAAATAACAGTTCGAGATACGTACATTGCATAAATATTCTGACATTTTAATCACCGAAACGTGAGCTCTGAATGTTAAAAAACGTGTTTTTGCATTGATCAAGCCAGCTAAGTTGGATGAAATGATGTAAATATATATCTCGTTCTGGTGATATTTTATAACAGATGATGGACACGTTCGGGCAACTAATTCAAATCACAAAAGCAAGAAAGAGTACAACGAAGAGGATACCAGAAATATGTCGAATGGTACGAAAGGTCAACAACATGGCGGATTATCGTGATTCATAATACTGACAACAATAGCATCAAACTGAACTAGAATTATTTATGATCTGAAGAACTGAAATTCTTGAGTCGTTCAATGGATTATTGCAGAGAAACTCGCGTTAACTTGTTGGTTAAAAAGATACTAATAATATGGCTTCAGCTACTGTGTGATTTGACGTTATCTACGATGCCTACTTATAATTTAGTCCTTCCATTTTATTCTGACAAATAGTAACGACATCAGAAATTCACTTGGAGAGATATCGCTAAATTTAATTAATTATACACATGGAATGCGGAATGGAATTCGTTCCATCCTTCAAAATTCCAACCATGCCGGGTTTGTTCCCGCCTGCTTGGAGTCCGCAGTCTGAGATTTCACCGGAGGTAATAATAATAATAATAATAATAATAATAATAATAATAATAATAATAATAATAATAATAATAATAATAATAATAATAATAATAATACAACCTAACGGGCGAGTTGGCCGTGCGCATAGGTGCGCGCACCTGTGAGCTCGCATCCGGGAGATAGTGGGTTCGAACCCCAATGTCGGCAGCCCTGAAGATGGCTTACCGTGGTTTCCCATTTTTTACTCTAGGCAAATGCTGAGGCTGTACCTTAATTATGACCACGGCCGCTTCTTTATCATTCCTAGGCCTTTCCCTGTTCCATCGTCGCCATAAGATCTATCTGTGTCGGTGCGACGTAAAGCAAAAAAAACCAAAAGAATATTAAACAACGTCATGAAACTGAAGTGCCCGTATGCAGCTGAATGTTTTATCATAACAAATTTAGAAAGCGATGAATTTATAAAAAAGAAGGAAGAATTAATATAAATAAAATTTTTTGGTCCAAATAAAAATGCAGATATGGAGGAAAAAGAGCAATAAAGAATTTAATTCTAAACCTGGAATGCTTTCAGACACTATCAGTAAGGGAGGACTACCTTTTATAGCAATTTGGTCCGAATGAATCCAGAAAGGCTAGCGAAGAGAATATTTGGTGGTTTGGATAAAAATCATAAACCAAAACTCCGATGCTTCATAGAAGTTAAACAGGAGATGTCTATGCTGGGTATCATTATAAAGTATCAAAGCCATTTCTTATTAACAGTGCTGATGTAGTTATTTCATTATTATCAATTATATACAGTCGTATCAGCACAGACTTCTTTTTAAAAATATTAAAATAACTACATCAGCACTGTTTTAAAAGAAGTGTGTGCTGATTCGACTGTATATAATTAATAATAATAAAATGAGCTGGGTATGACAAAAAGATAAACATTAGATAGAGCCGCTATTCAGATAAAAAGGATTAAGGAGTTTGGAGGATTCCAGAAGGAGAAGAGGTACAAAAAACATGTCTTGACGGAGGAATGAAAGAGGGAATTTACTGCAAAAATGAAGAATTACTTGAAAGACATGAAGGCAAGGAGAGGAAGGAAAGTATGGACTTACTCTCTGCGTTCCACAGCAGGCTAAGATGATGATGATGATAATAATAATAATAATAATAATAATAATAATAATAATAATAATAATAATAATAATAATAATAATAATAATAATAATAATAATAATCATCATTCTCAGAAGAAATTGCCACATGAATATATCGTCCCTGTTTTTCCAAAATGGCGAATGTTACAATGCTCTTCCTATCCATTATTTCCCTTAAGACTGGTCACGCCTTCCAGCCATATATTGATATGCGGTCCATCAGAACAATTTTCGTTGAGTTCATTTTCCTATGCGCGTATGTAAAGGAAAATGAACTTTACTGTACCATAATGAAGGAATGTATTTTTGCATTATATTTACCCACTCCTAGAGTGTGATGTATATAAGGTTCATTTTCCTTTACTCACGCGCATAGGAAAAATAACTCAACTAATTGTTCTGATGGACATGTGGCTGGGCGGTGTGACCAGTCTTAGGGGAAATAATAGATAGGAAGAGCATTGTCACATTCGCCGTTTTGGAAGAACAGGGACGATATATAGTTTACGTATTTATCTGAATATACGGTACAATATTTAAGAAACTATTAGCAAAATATTTTGGTAGCTTTAAATAGCAGTGATATCTGAATTTTGATGAATCACTAAAAAAAAGTCACTGAACCAATAAATCTGAAGTGTTGTTCTCTTTCTTGTAATGATCTAGAACAGATGTTGGCTACGTTTGAGCAAGTAGTCCAAATTACAGGTGCAAGAAAAAACGCATGAACAGGATATCAGAAATATATGAAATGATGGAAAAGATCGACGCTACACCCAAATATCATGATTCCTATTGATACCTATAGTATTAAATGTATTTTGTTAAATAGTACTAAATATTCAATTCACGCACATACCTATTTTTGTTTTACAATATTTTACACTGGGATATATTTATATGTAGGTGTTTACAAAATTGTACATGTTTTGTCTAGTAAAAACCAAAATAATTGGCAAATAGTAAGTTCTGTAATAAAATAAAGCCCACAGTGTATACTGACAATCCAATGTTCTAAAAAAAAGTGTTGTATGAATTTGAAGCGCGCTTGCCTTTACTCACCGGTTATTGTAAAAACACATGTCCTCTGTCCTTCATGCTACCCTTTCTATCCACTATATGGCATTGCATTGGTACTGCAGTAACTATAAAAAACCTATCTTGTCAATGACGGCACTGCTTTTGTGATGTCGAACTGTAGAAACCGTGCCAAGCCCATCAGCTGATCGATTGAGGCGGTTTAAGCGAATGTTAGAAGTTGTACGAATGAAATACATAGCGAATGGGGGTATTGCGTGGATAATTGTTGCCGTGGCATGACTGGTCTTTATTTTTAACAGTATTGCAGGCTTATTCTCAATATTCATCACATAAAAATGTGCGTAAACAGCTCTGATTGAGCTAGTTTGACCTCATTGTTTAGGTTAAGTATGTTATTTTTAAATGGTGAGTAAATTAAATTCAAGGGAGGTAGTGATTATTGTGAAATGGAATCATTGAATTGCTACCGAGTACCACCTTTTTGAGTTTGTAGGTTTTTACCTCCCACTAACTGCTTTAACAGTTTTCGGAGACGCCGAGCTGCTGGTATTTAGTCCCGCTGTAATTCTTTCACGTGCTAGTAAATCCACCGAAACGATCCTGACGTATTTGAGTACCTTCAAATACCACCGGACTGAGCCAAGTTGGACTCAGAAGGCCAGCGCCTCAACCATCTGAGCCACACAGCCCGGAAAATTTAAGTATGTTGTAAGTTAAAATAGAGAATGTGAAAGTACGCGATTACTACAGTGCCCAGACGTTGTGCGTGCCACGATGTAAATCCAATTATACAAGTATTATTATACCAGTATGCTCAATTTCCTTTTATGATACAGGAAATTTCCAGTAGCAAATAGGGAGAATACAAAAGCGCATTTCACTCATTATTCCGAATCCCTAATTTTGAGGGAAATTTGAGTAACCCTTGGTGATGGCGATTCATTCCTTTTACTTTCTTGTTATTTACCGATTTGCAGCAGTCCGTTTTATTGTCGATATAGAATACGCCTCAAGTAACAAAAATGATCAGTAACCAAGTCGATCCTACGTTTCGTTGACCGCATGGAAGTCCAGTATCTATCGTATAGACCGTATGGAATGTAGAAGTGAGCTGTTGCTTCGGGGGTTTGATTTCATTTATTACATATTTTTCCATTTATAGTGACAGGACTACTCACATAATTCCTGTATGTCGTAGAGTAACTTGAAAAAATGATTAACAAATCTGAAGAGTACTTAATATTCGTTTACTATTCGTATGAAATATACGCGTGTTTTTAATCCCTTTGAAATCCGTTTGGAACCAGAATTGTCACAATAATTGAAGGTTATGAGATTTCACGAAATCAGCATCCTCATTGGTACTGACACATAAATTAATTTACATCGGATGACTACTTTATTTTCTACCATCATTATATCCAGCAATGTTGAACAGTACCAGTCAACCAGTGTTATAATATGAACATAAACTCACATTTACCTAACGTATAGGCCTAATCATCATCATCATCATCATCATCATCATCATCATCATTAGCATTAACATCGTCATCTCCATGTCCAGCTCCATCGCTGGCCTTTGGTCTAAGGGGTCCCGAGTTCGATTCCCAGTCGGACGGGGATTTTAACTTTAATATCTTAATTCCTCTGTCTCCGGTCCTGAATGTCTGTGCCGTCTTCATGCTTGCCGATTGTGATCTTCGAACCCACCATCTCCCGAATGCGTTCTGCAATATTGGAGACACAGTTCAGAAAGCGAAGCAATACGGCTATAATCAAGCTAACCTCATGGCAGTCCGGTATCTAGTATGATTTTATCCTCCTTCGTCCTAATTCTATTCTGTTCATTCCAGGACGTCTTTCAACAAACTCTTTCGGTGACATAGCTGTCAGCTTGCATACGGAAGATAAAGGGTTGGGAGCCCATTTGTGGCAGCACTGAACATGATTTATTGTCATTTTAGACTTTTATACCAGGCAACTCGACCTTAATTAAGGCTACGGATGCTTCCTTCCAGCCCTTTTCTAGCCAGTCGTCGCCATGAGATCCATCTCTGTCGGTGCGACGTAAAGAGCATTGTAAGAAGAAACCTGTCTTTTCTCAAGTCGTGTTCTATACAGATCGTCTTACTTTCGATCACTGTTCGTATTAAATTTCCCCTGTTTGAGCTAAAATCTCGATGTTCGTAAACTTATATCTCCATTTTAACTTTAAACACCCTTCATCACACTCACGCTTCGATGGCTTTTGAGTCTCTATATTCCACTTTTCGTGATGTTCCAGGCTTGCAATCCGTATAAGCACACTGGAGACATAACTATTCGCCAGCCGATTTCTTAATACAAAGTTCGTTCTGCAGATAGTCTGAAAGCTTCATTTGCCATTCCAATCCCTGCCCCCATTTTCTTTTCAGATGTTCATTCCCCTCTCATATTAGGGTGAAGGTATCCAGTTTCTTGCACATTTGATTCTTCAGGTACAATTTCATTATTTCCTCGTTTCTAATGTTCTAAATTTTGGCTTCATCTGTCGAACTTTATCCCATAATTATCTCGTATTTTTCTTGCGTGTTCTTCACAGTGAGAAGTGTGTCAGTTAAGATCTCTTTAAGAGCACCAGTAGACTAAGTGCTCTTGAGCATATTTCCTAGCACATTTGTGACGAAATAACAAATCGTGCCACACAGTATAGAACAGAAAGTTGGTTTGTTTTCCTCGTCAGGAATACTTTCTCCTTAATTAACATCTTGGCCTCTGCGTAGCGAAACAATGCGTTGTGTTCTTGTGAGAATGATGAAGCCCAGTTTACAAAACAAATAATGGTCCAGCCCAGCACAATAGATGGGGCTCATTTTCTTCATGGCAACATACATGAGACGAGATTAGATAACAGAGCGCAAAAAAGTTATATGCAAGACGTTAACATATAAATCAAAAAGTTAACCTCTTACGTTTCCGTCGTAATTACTGTCTCGTTTGAAAATGCTCTGTTGTGTTCTCTACTGAGAAGGGTTCTCTCATACTGTGATGATTGTTATTATATCTATTTCACCCTCTACTCCTATTGTAAACTGTCCTCCAATTTACTTCGTAGGTGGAAATCATAGCGTTAAGGGATGAACAACGAAATAATAATTCTTTGTGTGCGGAAGAGAAAGAGGTATGATACTATGAATTACTACAGAAAGAGAGAAAACAGCAAGAAATGACTTCAAAATGAAAGAACTATTTGGCCTTGCCAGCTTAATGATATCCTGGTCACGAGAGGAAACGATTTCACCCAAACAGGGTGGATAAGAAAGTTGTAAGTGAAGAATCAAACTAATAAAGGAAATCCCAGGCTCACTGATTCTTTTTCTTCTCTTTCTGTCTCTTTTTTCTACCTCATCTTTTACGTATCACATTTACGGTATCATAGATGAGGAATCGCCATCGGAATTTCCACACTCAGGATAATCTCCGCCCACGTTCACGTTTATTTCGCATCGTACCTTTTATGATGAGGTTGTAACAGTACCCTAAATGCACTTTTTGTTTCGGAATATGTGACAGAAACAGGTTTCTTATCTGCGTTTCGTGAGGCCTTACACCGTAAAGCAGCACCAGTAACACACACGACACTTCAGGGCTCATCGATGAGTTTCGAATCGGAAGCAAGGGTAACACATACGGTGATGCCAAAAAGTTTAGGGGGCCGATGACCTTCGATGTTAGGACCCTTAAAACAACAAGCAGCATCAAAAAGTTTAGGGACACCCGTATATTTCAAACCTGAACAGAATGACCCTATACTTTTAAACTTATAATTTATTTTAAGTACAACTGATATAAAGTACTGTTCACTAATATGATCTTTGGTTGAAAATTTGAGACTGTAACTCAAATAGTTCATGAGTTATGAAATTTTTGGCTTTTACGGACACCCAAAATTGACCTTGATACTGAAGAAACACATAATGCAATTAAAAATCTATCCAACAATGCGTAATGTTTGTTACGTGGTTACTAGGCGATAACAACACCTTTAAAATGACACCTGTTAGAAGGTGTTAAAAGAGTTCTCACTCATTTTGCCATCATTTTAGTAAAATTTCTAATCGGAAATAAATGGACAAACAGTTAGATTCCAAATTACACGAAGGTATGAACACCTGTGAGCTGTTGATTGCGCGCGCAGTTAACTCCCCCAACCACTGCAACACAAGGAATCCATCCGTGAAAACGTCATCGCGCTAACTGACTCCGTTCAAAAGTTGCAGCAATTCAAAAGTCAGTGCTACTAGTCATAACATTTACAGGAACTGAAATTTTACTAAAATGATGGAAAAATAAGTATGAACTCCTTTAACACCTTCTAACAGGGGTCATTTTGAAGGTGTTGTTATCGCCTAGCAAGAAAATAACAATCAGTATGAATTGTTGGATGGCTTTTTAATTGTATTGGTGTTGTTATCGCCTAGCAAACACATAACAATCAGTATGCATTGTTAAATGGCTTTTTAAATGTATTATTTTGTTTCTTCAAAATCAAGGTCAATTTTCGGTGGTCATAAAAGTCAAAAGAATTCATAACACATTAACTATTTGAGTTACAGTCTTCAAATTTTCAACCAAGCATAATATTTGTGTACTTTATATCGGCTGTACTTAAAAATAAATTATAAGTTTGAAATTGTCGGGACACTCTGTTCAAGTCTGAGATATATGGGTGTCTCTAAACTTGTTGGCAACACTGTACGTTGTTTCAATTTCAGAAATACTATTCTTGCTATGCTGATTCTAGCATATTTTTGCATTCGGATCACATTCTTGTGAAATATAACACCCTGCAGTGGTGTTTCTTTTCAGAGACTCACTACGAAGGCCCCAACGCTTATCACTTTTGCAAATTTCACGTTGAAACCTCTAGGAACGTATTCCTTTCAGACGCGTTTTCCAACATGCAAGGAATATTGTGCATGTGTTCTTTCGCCCGTTAAAACAGGGCGCATTTATTTGCTATAACAAAGTCTTCTTAGGCCTATTATCCACACGAATAAAAACTTGGCATATATTGCGCGTTAAGAACCTTTCCCTGACATGACGACTGATCCCTAGTAAGATAGCCTGCAGATAAACGCATGCCACGATTTCAGCCTGATAACACTCCCAGATGTATTAGATATTTTTGACAGTGCACTAATTCACGGATACATGTTAATTAATTATGAATTCTATGTGGATTTAGGAATTAGTTTCCTTTACATTTTATTGATTGTTAAAATTTTTATTTAGAACAGTTGAACAAGTTCCATTTTAAATTTCCATTTTCAGACTTAAAATATTTTATCCAAATTGATAATATCGAGGAACTGGAATTACGCATTTATTCCTCAAGTGGTATACAGAAAAATCACCTAAAACTACCACCACTAATGTAGCGAAACGAGATGTTCAATAGATGCGAACTTTTCACGGAATGGAAGTACATACAGGACCCTAAAAAGTAAACTCATGCAGCGAGCGATTCCAACAGTGCTCTAAAAGTGGTTTTCGAGCACTTAGTTGATGTTTGTTAAATGTAACAAATAATTAGATAAAACTGGGGACGATTAGAATCACATTGGCTTTTGTTGCAGGGTCCTTGTATAAATAATAATTAATGATATGTCACAATATCCATCTGGGAATCCCAGTCTGCTCCAATTGCCCGGCAACTACCGTACTATGTGTGGCTCCCACTGCCGTATCAGTATGTACGTACCTCGTTGTAAACTACATTTTCAGAGAATATTTTGTCAGAATTCTCAGTCAGTTTTCCCTGGTTAATCCCATATCGATGGCCTAGAATGAAAACCTCGTATCTCACAAAGTTCTTCCTATCCATTATTTCCCTTAAGACTGGTTACGCCTCCCAGCGACACATGGATATGCAGTCCATCAGAACAATATTCGTTGTGTTCTTTATCCCTATGCCGACGTGTGAAGGAAAATGAACCTTACCGTACCGTGCTATAGGAAAGTATGTTTACGTGAAGTATTTACTAACTCCTAGAGTATAATTTTTATAAGGTTCATTTTCCTTTACCCGTTAGCATAGGAAAATAAACCCAACGAACATTGTTCTGATGGACTACATATCCAAATGTGGCTGGGAGGCGTGACCAGTCTTAAGGGAAATAGTGGACAGGAAGAACTTTATGAGATACGAGGTATTCAGTCTAGGCCAGGGCCTCTCAAACGCCCAAGATCTCACGCGTGCAGAGCGAGGCGCAAGAGCTCCGTGCACTGTGCATCGGTGCCGCTCGGTGCCGCTCGGTATGGCTCGGATCAACGCTTCGTCTCTGGGCTACTCGGCTATGCTCGGCTCTACTCGGCTATACTCGGCTCAACTCAGCCAGGATTTGGAGCGCTACGGCGCAAGTGGGGGAGAGGGAGACAGGCGGAGCGAGCGACACAGGCGTGGGGAAAGAGAGAGACAGCGCTATTGCTCCAAATCGAGGAATGGGGGTCTGCACTCTGGTCAACCAAGCCAAGTCGTCTTTTGCACCGTGCACAGTGCATGCACCACGCGCATGCACCCTGAGAGGCCCTGGTCTAGGCCATCGATATACAATTTTAATTGCCCGTTCCTGAACACAGTTTCTTTAAGAATAATACCCTTTCTCTAATGTCTGACCTTACGAACGGTTAATAGTCATGGCATATGCAAGTTTAATTGGGTTATCTCCTTAACAACGGAACACTGAGATGAAACAACTTTAATTTTTCTATTAGGTTGCAAAGAACACCGACGACAAATTTCAGGCCTCTAGATTCGTGTGAGTAGTAGGAATGAGTGATGAAGGAAATACAACGTCGGGCCTACGTTAGCCTTTTATCAAAAAGGCTACATTTCAACTCTTAACAATTACGTAAAGACGTTCTAATAACCGGAAGGTTCATATAAGTTTTATCTACACCGGCCGTCCGATATATACGGTTCCATGCTTGAATTATCAGCGCAAGTGGCTTTAGATCCATAGGGCCACGGGTTCAATTTCTGGCCTGACTAGAGAATTTAGAATTCGTTGATTTCTGTAGCTCATGGTCAGGGTATCTTTTATCATCTTGATACACATCATCATTATATACAACACAGTAGTAATAATAGAGACGAGTGGCATCCAGAGAGGTCTGATGCAGGTCTTGGCCCATAGGTACCTGGGTGTCTGTGAGGATGGCGCCGTATCTATTATAAATTATACTGTTGAAGACGTCACAGGCATCCCACTGGGAACCAGAGGAATTAACTAATGAGCGTTGAAATCCTCGACCAAAGACCATCATGCTAACCATTTAGCCGTGGTGCCGGACTGTGTCTCTAGAAGTGGTGGTAATGGTTCTGGCAGTTGTACTAATGCGCGAGCCTCAGTCCAGTTGTTGTTTATGCCGTACCTGTGCGAGTGGATAGCCGCATGACCCATATGACTCCCCCACAGATGTCATATTCTCAGATAGTTTTCTCATAAGCATCGGTACAGTGAACCGCTTGATTACTTCATAACCAATGATAATTCTCATAGAACAGCAATTGATAGGTTTACTACGTTTCGAGTTTCTAAATTAAGTGTTTAAGGGCTATTCTCGTGTGCTGTAGATCTGTAAACGCAATTTACACCGAAACTTTGAAGATTCATAAGAGTGAATCGCAAGAAGGAGTGAACCGGAATATCATCGCAAGCTAGACCACTTGCCCGCAGTCTGAGTGACAACATATTCAACACTCACTGCAATGGAATAAGTTTTACTGTTCTTTTGTCCGTTTCTCAGTCTGATTATTACAGCCCGGATATGCAGGCAGTAATAGGTTGGAGTGCAAAATTACTGATGCGAATAACAAGTACACTCTACCCTGCAAAACATTTACACTATGAAATTTGCATAAACATTAGGGTACGTTCTATCAGACTCCTAGAATTTCCGTTACTCACTACACATTGCGGATGAGCTGGGTGGATGACACTTCCTACGAGCCTATTTAGTTTACATTCTGACCTATTACTGCCTAAGGATAAGGGATCCACTGATTACCTATTCAGCTAAGTTGATAGGATTTCTACGGACGTGCGGGAACAGTTTGACGGGGACTGCATCTCGTGTAAGGACACACAGCTTGAAGGAATGGCGGCAACTCCTGTGTGACTCACCCTTTAGTATTCGGAGAAGGACGAGGAAGAGGAGGAGCAGTACAATATTAACAGATGTACCCATCGTTGACGGGTTAAAATTTGTATAAATATCGGAGTAGTTCCACTAACCGGAGACGAGTGGCATTAGAAAGGAGAGAGAATACACCTACCTTAACAACACTGAATCAGTGTAATGCTATTTTTGAATGCATGTTTTAACACGTAAAAACGTAATTTCCTGAATAAATATTAAAGTTCAAAAGAAAACGCATATGACCATCTTCGTAGAAAATAGAATTTTACGCCTACCCAGTGGGCTTGTTTTTGTAATAGGATTGACTATTTGTCCATTATGTTGTATTTTTAGTGCATGTAACATGCGCAAGCTCAGTAAATACCCACGTATTGAAGACTGTACCTTTTTTAACAATTACATCTTATAGAAAAATTAGAACAACCGTGTGTTCGTGCTGAATATCTGAAATAAATCTGTACCAAATTTTAGCTGTATTTTCCCTATTTTGTCACTTTTAATTCTGGAGGTAGCTTCAAACCCGAGTGTCGGCAGCCGGGGAGATGGTTCTTCCGTGATTTCCCATTTTCATACCAGGTAATTCTGGAGCTGTACCTTAAATAAGGCCACGGTGGATTTCTTCCCGATCCGAGCACTTTCCTACCACATCGTCTCCATAAGACCTATGTGTGTTGGTGCAACGTAAAGCAAATTTTGTAATGAAAGTTTCTGAATTTTTTGCGCGATAGATCGAAAAAGGAGCAGGAGCTATTAGAAGGCATTATCCGTTTTTACGGCAATTGATTTCTTAAGAACGGTAGTATATTTTCGGGGCTATATTTTGAAATGAAAGAAAATATTGGTCACTGGTCAACTTATTTTGAAAATATTTGTGAAAAACTGTATGAAATTCTGCCTAGTGTTTCAGACATGACGTCTTTTTGAAAGACAGGCAGGCAGGTAGACGTCATTCCATTTTTATATAGAGAGATAATACGTGTAATTACCTTCAATTACAACTGATTCTAAGAACTTCATGTAAAGAAATTATTTAATGCGTCGAAAGTCATCGAAAAGAAGTAGGCCTACTTGTTGAAATTAAACACATGATATACTAGAAATAGAAAGTCAATGACTTAAAATTTACTGCACTTCTTCTTCTTCTTCTTCTTCTTCTTCTTATTATTATTATTATTATTCTTGTTATTATACGTCAGGAAATTCATCTGGCCGAAACCACACGCAATCTCAGCTGATCCCCGAACCGTATCAGGAAACGGGACTAAGGCTTGACAAACATGTATTATTATTATTATTATTATTATTATTATTATTATTATTATTATTATTATTATTCAGAGTTGTTTAATATCATAAACCTTATTTTAAAGGCATGGAGAAAACTCACGTCTTGCAAACTATTTTATTGTGATCATTTTCTGTTTTCGGGAAGGAGTGTATAAATGTAAAGCAGTAAAGCTGATACTGTTTTCTCTTTGTCCTTTAAAATGACGTACCCAGCAACACACGGAATGTTTCCTCCCCAAAGAAAGCCTATCATAGTCGATTTTATAATGTTCTTTACGCAGCATTCAATCACGTGGTCGTACCTTGATCCATTATAATTTTCAATATTACGTTCCAAAATTCTAGAGCTGTTCTTAATTGACCGAACTTTTTAAGACCTACATACAATACATATTTCCTAATTGATTTCAGTGATTATATGAGGAAATCAACTGGAGGGTATTGTTTGATCCCCAGAGAGGAAATTACATCAGTTCACTTGTTAACCCCCAAGGGTGAAAGAGATGACGTTTTGAGGTTACCAACTAATTATGTGGCTGAAGTGACCTCAGGCAGTGCGATCTGACCTAGTAACCGACTACAGCTGCAATTTGTATGCATAATAGTACAGGCTTACACTTTATTTACTTAGCAAGCCGAGTTAATTTACTGCTTCTCCTGGCGGAAGTGGGAAGAACGCACACGCTACCATGAGCCGCACTAACCACTGATAACGTAAGTTACTAGCAAACAATATTGATGCATGCCTTCGTCCTTCATATTACCACGTTCGGCAGCACTTGCTGTTTCAAAAATACAAATAATGTATGTGTGTCATCACACCTTCGTCTTCTTCTTCTTCTTCTTACCCATCTACCGCCAGGCTGAGTGGCTCAGTATACGGCTGCATGGCTAAAAGGTTAGCATGCTGACGTTTGGTTCATGAGGCCCCGGGTTCGATTCCTGGCAGGGTCGGGGAATTTAACAATAATTAGTTATTTCCATTGGCTCGGGGACTGCGTATGTGTCTTGCTTAAATAGAAAATAAAACGAAAAAAGAAAAGAATGAGAAAATAAAATTTTAAAAATACCGATAATAATAAATATAAATAAAAGACGGTTGAAACGCTGGCCTTCTGACCCCAACTTGGTAGGCTCAAATCAGGCTCAGTCCGGTGGTAATAGAAGGCGCTCAGATACACGTCAGCCTCGTGTCGGTAGATTTATTGGCACGTAAAATAACTCCTGGGGGACTATATTCTAGCACCTCGGCGTCATCGAAAACCTTAAAAGTAGTTAACGGGACAAAAGCAAATAACAGTATGATGATGATATTGATTCTTCTTCTCCTTCTACTTCTTCTTCTTCTTCTTATTCTCCTTCTTCTTATTATTATTAATTCTCTACCTCTTTTCCCACACGTGTAGGGTCGCGGGTGTGAACTCAGTCACACATGTGTACTTTGCACTGATTTTAGGCCCGTTGTCCTTCCTGAGTCCAACCCAATTTGGAGGGTTGTCATAACTATTGCGTGTTTCTTTGAGACTTGATAGAGTGGTGTGCCGAGATTGAATTGTCCGAATATGAAGAGGAGAATATTTGGACAAACACAAACACCCAGACCACGAACCTGAATAATAAATCAGACGGAGTTAAAATCCCCGACCAGACCTGGAATCGAAACCGGGACCCCCTGAACTAAAGATTCCAACTATGACCATTCAGGCAAGGAGTCAGACATGCGATGCATTATTAACCAGACAGAATCATTATTATTATTATTATTATTATTATTATTATTATTATTATTATTATTATTATTATTATTATTATTATTAAATTGAAGATTTGCCTTGAGATACAGAACGGCCACTTACTCCAGAAAGGAATATAACTGCTATGTACATTGCACTCCGGCCGAAATATATAAAATAGAAAAGCGAATAACTGATATTCTGTATTCACTACTGAGTACTGAGTATTGACGTGACTGAAATACCCCTACTCGATCCGAGGTAACCAGTCTCCCAGTCGCCTTGGAAAACAATACTGCAATGTACTCGAAACATCAGCAAACTGTACATGATGTACAGATAACAACAACACGGTTCAACCCGGAAAATAAAGTAAATAATCCTACACACCGTGGAAGCTTCGCCTGTGTAGTATTAAGTTGTTTATTATTATTATTATTATTATTATTATTATTATTATTATTATTATTATTATTATTATTATTATTATTATTATTATTATTATAAGTTGCGTAGTCAGGGTAACAGTAGTGGGTCCTGTGTTCGAGTCCCCAACACTTCAGGGATTTTAACCACGTCTGCTTAATTCCTCGAGTTCGGGGACTAGTCTTAATACACACCTCTTAACTCACACAAATCACACCGTACTAACAAACACTAAAGAAACATGCAGTAGTGAATACAATCCTCCGCAGGTGAATAGCGTTAGGAAGAGCAGCCGGTCCAAAAAAACAAGATCAAGTTTACATTTGCAACACATTTCGCACCCTCCACTGCACTAGGGAGGGGGAGGAGATGGGGTGGGGTGGGGCTGTTTAAAGCAGCAATAGAAAGGAACATGGAGAAATTTGCCTAGTGCTTAGCTTTGTTGTACGGTTTAGGTCGATTTGAGCGAATGTAATGCTTTGGCAGGTATAGTTTTCACACAAATTATTGGAGGTTAGAGCAGCCCTAAGTCATGGCCTTTCATTTAATGTTCATAGTCTAATCACAAGCAGCCTCTTGTGCAGAGTTTTCGCATCCTCACCAATTTACTCCAATTTCCTGATGCCTACCGAAATCGCTTTGAAAATGAGTGAGGAATTTGTACACAACATTAAAAACTCACTTTATTTGAGAATTTATCCTAATAGATTCACATACTATCAGTTCAGGAAATTCTACACAGATTATTGAACTGTAAGCATCTAATAGCATTATTTATAGTCTCCTGTAGTTTATCTAGTACTTCATACCAGTGCTTCTTACGTAAGCAGATATAATACCCTGCCAACTTAAATCCGTTTTCAAACATGTGGTGAATATACAGGATCCATACTAGGAAGTCATTAATTCTTTTGTGCTATGTAAATTTCAATGTCACTGATATGACACATTAAGAATGAAAAAGTTAAGACAAAAATTGTAAAGTTAAACTGGAAGGAATTTTATAGAAAATTACTTTTATATCAGAATTTAGTTCATCGGGGGATAATGAACAATCAGAGTAGGAAGAATTGTGGAACAGTGATGAACATTAAGAAAACGCTTCTTATTATTTTATACTTTTCGTAATTTAACACATACCGCATATATTTCGTGTACTTTACAAATTTCCAACGTAGATGGCTGCCACTAAATCTCCCATCTGGATGGTGGGGAGCTGCCGTAAGCCTATCGTAGATTCATTTCTTCGGCAAGAGAATACGTCGATTCAGTTTCCTAGAGAACGTCCAATAATATTCCTCAGTCAGGAAGTTACCTAATGTGCAGTATGATGCCGGGCGGAGTAGTTCAGACGATAGACCACTAGCTTCGGATTTCGAGTTCTATCCTGGCTCACCCTGGTGGTATTTGAAGGTGCTGAAATACGTCAAATTTGTGTCCGTATAGGGACGTGAAAGCAATAGTTTTATCATCATTACGTAATGTAAAAGCTACGTAGCCATATCATGTGCATAATAAAAGTTCACTGAAGCAGGCCATTGAACGTACAATACATGTAAATGAACTCCTCAGAATTCTCAAAGATTAAGATGAAAAATTTCATAAATACATGTCCGTATATTTCGTACTTTGATCATTGACAGGATAAGAAAACACAAGTCCTCTAAAATTATTGGTTTTACGTCACATTGCCTATTTTACTGGTTTTGGAGGAGCCGGAGTGGTGGAATCGTGTCCCTTAAAATTTATTTAAAGTGCCAATAAATCTAATGACAAGAGCTGGAGACTTCCAAATATCACTGGACTACTGGAGTAAGCCAGGAATTAACCCACCATTAAGTACTCGTAACTCAACGAACTTCTTGAATTATCAGTTTACTGACTGTGACTCAACTGCAAGAATTTCGTTTCTTTCTAAGTATTTAACCGTAATTCTCCCTACCCAACTTACAACAATTCACAAAATTATCATTAGTACATGTTATACTGGGGGCGTTCAATACATAATGCAACACACTTTATTTGTCGGCCAATTTCGCTTTAAAAAATGAAATTTTGTCTGGAACATCTTTGAATATTCCCGCTAGAGACTCGTACAGTTTCATTAATTTCCGATAGATGGCAGCGCTTTAACTAGCATTCAATATGGCGTCTGTAATGGAGGTGCGTATCCTGCGTACCAAACAGCGAACAGTTATTGAGTTTCTTTTGACGGAAAACCAGGGCTCACAGATATTTATATGCGCTTCCGGAATGTTTCGGGAGACCTGGCAGTGGACAAAAAGACGGCGAGTCGTTGAGCGAGGCCTCTTTCGTCCTCAAAACGAGGTCCAGCAAATCTGGCTGATCTGCACTGTTCTTCCTCATGCACCGTACAGCCCGGATCTCGCGCCTTGTGACTTCCATCTCTTTGGCGCAATGAAGGATGCACTCCGCGGGAAGCACTACGCGAGTGATGGGGAAGTTATCGATGGAGCACGTCGTTAGCTCCGACATCGACCAGTCGAGTGGTACCATGCATGCATGCAGGCCCTCAGATTACGGTGACGTAATACCGTAGCTTTGAACGGAGATTGTGTTGAAAAATAGAGCATTGTATCACACGGACTGGGAAATAACATGGTGTATTTGAATGCTCAATAAATCCAATCTGCTTTTAGAAAAAGAAAGTGTTTTGGATTATATAATGAACTACCTTCGTATATCAGGTAAGTACTCAAGACGATGACCTACCTATTATTGAAGCACACACTGAATATGTAATCTGGAGTAATTGTTGTGCTGAAATCATGATATAATGTGGTAGTGATGGTGCACTTTGTTACTTCTCCTTGATGAGGATCACAGGGTAACGATCCAGTCTTCAGGATCTCATGTCAGCCCTGTATTAATGTGGAGGTATGAATGTTACATTAACGGTGGAATGTGATATCTGGTCAGGTTCGAAGCAACGGAATTATTTGCACACTAATCAACGTCTTCGTCTTATACGCCCTACATTGTACTGTATTTCAACAGAGCTTACTCTCATAGTGATAACAGTAGATGTGTTTACTTAATAACCACTGAATAGCCCTTTTAAATTCACGACGGAATTCACGAGGAGCTATCTGACGGTGAGATAGTGGTTATGGTCTAGAAAGCCAAAAATAATGACCGAGAGGATTCGTTACGCATACCATGCGTCATCTTACAATTCGCAGGCCTTCGGACTGAGGAGTGATGGCTTGATATGAAAAAGCCCGTTAAGGGCGTATTATCATTGTGGTGGTGGGGGGTGATTATTGCCATAATTCTGGAGTTGTAGCCTCTTCTGATTCCATCTCTCCCGGCAGGAAATCATTAAATATAAAACACCGAGTTTCACCTTCGTTCCTAGGCCTGTCTCCATACCGTAACGATATCATCACGTGAATATTCTGTGCTTATGCATTTCGTTATTACCCGTTTAATGAAATCTGAGCAATGGATCACCTGGTAGATTCCAAATTATACATCAATTAATAGTAATATGTGGAACTTCGCCTCTGTCGGGTAGTGGTGTGATTAAATGTCATCCCCGGAGGTCCGGATTCGATTTCCGGCCCTGACACGAAATATGAAAAGTGGCACTAGGGCTAGAACTGGGTCCCCTCAGCCTCGGAAAGTCAAATGAGTAGAGGGGGTTCAATTCCCACCTCAGCTATCCTCGAAGTGGTTTCCCGTGATTTCCCACTTCTTCTCCAGGCAAATGCCGCGATGGTACCTAATTTACGGCCATGGCCGGTTCGTTCCTTCTTCCTTGTCTATCACTTCCAATCTTCCCATCCTCTCCACAATACCCTTGAACAGCATAGCAGGTAATGCCGTCTGGGCGAGGTACTGGTCTCCCTTCCGAGTTGTATCCCCGACCCGCAGTCTCACGCTCCAGGGCACTGCCCTTGGCGCTGAGTACGAGGCAAGAAACCCTGGAGGGAAAACGGATTAAGAAGGAATGAAAGGAAGAGGAACGTCAAAATGCCTCAAATCAAAATGCATCTTCGCGGCAATTTAATCCACGTTCTTCCTACATCTTTCCTTACGAGCTCGATAGCTGCAGTCGCTTAAGTGCGACCACTATCCAGTATTCGGGAGATAGTAGGTTCGAACCCCACTGTCGGCAGCCCTGAAAATGGTTTTCCGTGGTTTCCTATTTTCACACGAGGCAAATGCTGGGGCTGTACCTTAAATAAGGCCACGGCCACTTCCTCCCCACTCCTAGTCCTTCCCTGTTCCATCATCGTCATAAGACCTATCTGTGTCGGTGCGATGTAAAGCAACTAGCAAAAGAAAAGCATCTTTCCTTTCACATCTAACCTTCCATTTGCCCCTTCCTGCCATTTCTGGGATTTATGTGAATCACGTATTAGTGTATACATGATTCCTAGCGTTTGATAACGTTTTCCTATAAGTATTTTACGAAGTCCATCGTAAGATATTTCTCCTTCACCTGTTTACCCTTCAGGGTCGGTTTTTCCTCGGACTCAGCGAGGGATCCCACCTCCACCGCTTCAAAGGGCAGTGTACTGGAGCTTCAGATTCTGGGTCGCGGATACAACTGGGGAGGATGACCAGTACCTCGTCCAGGCGGCCATATCTGCTATGCTGAACTGGGGCTTTGCGGGGGGATGATACGATTGGAAGGGATAGACATGGAAGAGGCCGTGGCCTTAAGTTAGGTGCCTTCCCGGCATTTGCATGGAGAAGAAGACGGAAACCACCTAAAACCACTTCCAGGATGGCTGAGGTGGGAATCGAACCCACCTCTACTCAATTAACCACCCGAGGCTGAGAGGACCCCGTTCGAGCCCTCGAACCAATTTTCAAATTTCGTGGCAGAGCCGGGAATCGAACCCGGGCCTCTGGGGGTGGCAGTTAATCACACTAACCACTAAACCACAGAGGCGGACGCACGTAAGATTCTCTGATATAAAAAATCCTTACTTCCTTCTGCACTAATTTCATACAATCAAGGACCTCGTCCTTCATGATAATTTGAATATTCAAATAGAGTCTAAACCGTTTATTGGGACATGGCTTTTTACGATGTATTGGATATAACGTCAATATCTAACGTTCCACACTGTCCAGCTCACTGGCTGAGTGGTTGGCGTTGAGGCCTTCAGTTCAGAGGTTCCCGGGTTCAATTTCCGACCGGGTAGGCGATTTTAATCACGTGTGATGAATTTTTATGGCTCGGGGACTCGGTGTTTGTGTCTGTCCCAACCCTTTAATCTTCATATCCAGACAGCGCACCACACTACCAACCACTACCAAAACACGCAATAGTGATTACATCCCTCCATATAGGGAGAGCATCCGGCCGTAAAAAAGGGCCAAATCCACATGTGCGACACAGTTCGAATCCCCAACACCACAGGTGTGGGAAAAGCGGTAGAAGAAGAAGAATATTCTAACGGTACCCACTAAATCCTATATGAACACTATTTTAAAAATTACCTTAGTACTACATCGCTTTTTACGACATATCGTATCAAATGACGCATTTTTATCACATTTTCGGAGAAATGTACCGACTACAACGTCCAATCTTGATTTTTGTGTGTTACGCGTTCGAGGAGTTCTGACAACAATGTGAAGCTTAATTTCGAACTCTTATTTTCAGTAGATTGCACTGCAAGTTTCTAATTACTCTGCCTGTTTAATAGTCAAGGCAAGCATCGCTGTGAAGATGTCGCAAAGAAAGGTAAAATATTTAATAATGAGGAAAAATCCCAAATAATACGAAATTGCATGTATCGCTCTCAAATATTTCTACAGTTTGGAAGGACAGAGAGAACGTTCCATTTAATAGCCAAGACCTTGTGGGACATTGTTGAACAATTTACATTGTTGATCAATTTACATTGTTGCTACTTCTTTCCTGAGTTATTATTTTATATTTTGCTGACATATCATTGCTGTACAAAGAGTGTAAACATTTGAAGTAAAAACCTCTCAGTTCCGCTCCATAAATACTGTATTGCAAATACAGTACTTATTTCAAATTTTGGGGTATTTTTAAGTTTTAGCTATGTTAGTGTACAGCCTAGAACTTATAGATATGACACTTTTGGCAACAACAAAATAGTGGTTTGTGAAACTATTTCCTATAACGACCGTTATTAACGGTCACTTTGGAGTCGTTATAATCGATTTTCTAAGAAGTGTTCAGAATGCCACTTATTTTTAGGTATTACTTGTGGGGAGCATATGAATACTTCTGCATATCCAACGTTCTAATCTTGGTGCTCAAATCAATTGAAATAAGGCGTAATTCCAGGATTTACTAAAAAAGAAACAGTTTCGAAATAGCTGCTGTTACCTCAGTCTTTCTAAACTTTAGTCCACGGAACATCTCTGATAACCAAGTAGCCAAGGTAAGGTTTCATTTTCGTTATTAGTTGTATCTGAGTCATTCGTCTCGTTTCATTGGAGCAATGACCTCAGCGAACACGTATAAGCGAATTCAACTCCGAGTGGCTTCACCACAAACAATCTAAATGTGGAAATCTGATCGCAGACAGTTGATTTCGTTAGATCCATCTATTACCTCGTGAGAAGCCACACACATGGATAGGTCATACGCATGAACAGGTTAAGTCAATGACCGCAGGTACACAAGTGTGTAGGCCTATCTCCAACCCTGAATTGTTTAGTCCGTGTCATATGAATTGACACTATCAGAACTCTTTCACGAAACCTATTTTCTACTTACGGGTGAGGTCACGTTCGAGGGAAATGTTTAGTCATATCAAGATGCCGTTCGGACTAAAGATACCTTCGGGAGTTAGAATTTTAAAATATTTTGGTTGTATTTATATTTTCCAGCTTGCTAGTTACATACATTATCTTTACAATTATTTCAATAAAACATCCAAAATACTGTATTCCAAAGTAAATATTGAGGTATAAAGATGCGCAATATTCTTCAAAATGGTTTTATGCTAATTCCACATCTGAGCTATTCCGACTATTAGTGTATATTCTCTGAAGATAACTAATATAATTTTTACCTTACTTCATCTGGTCTGAGTATGAACAAGATAAAATATAACACTATGTAAAAAGTTGAAGAAATAAATGGTTTCTTGGTCTTGAATTTGCAGTGACAAACTTGTTGTCTGATAAAGGAGATTTTGACTTTAAAATAATTGGGAAATACATTAAGTACGCCAACGTTCTACTTCTTTGAGTGCAAGTGTATTTTTGGGATTATGTTCTTGTACACTGGCCATTTGTGTAGTATATTTCTAATTTATATCGTCCCTGTTCTGTCAAAACGGCGAATGTTACAATGCTCTTCCTATCCATTATTTCCTTTAAGACTGGTCACGCCTTCCAGCCACATATTGATATTCGGTCCATCAGAACAATTTCCGTTGAGTTCATTTTCTTATGTGCGTGTGTAAAGGAAAATGAACCTTAAATAGATCACACTCTAGGAGTGGGTAAGTGTCATGCAAACATACATTCCTTCAGTATGGTACAGTAAGGTTCATTTTCCTTTACGCACGCACATAGGAAAATGAACTCAACGGAAATTGTTCTGATGGACCGAATATCAATATGTGGCTGGAAGGCGTGACCAGTCTAAAGGGAAATAATGGACAGGAAGAGCATTATAACATTCGCCGTTTTGGCAGAACAGGGACGATGTCTTAAACCTTTAAAAGTACATTTTAGTGGTGTGACGTGACTAGAGACGTGGATGCTAAAAGTGTCCACAATGCGTAAGTGTTTACGTCAATTTCAGAGCAGTGTATACCCCAGTAACTGACCAACTACTTATTTCTGTGGAAGACCATACCCGTGGACCATCTGATATGCTGATGATGTGTTCCTTGCTGATCAGATCGGAAGGAATCTGTAAAATCTCCTGCGAATTTGGAAGGACATTTGAGGGGATTATGGATTGCGCCTTAACATTTCTAAAACAAAGAAAGTGCAGTTTGGCTTGAAAACTGCTGGTATCATTCGCATCGACGGGCAAGACCTAGTTAAAACAAACCAATTTAAATACCTTCGATCACTCACCACCTCAGACGGAAAGACTTTACCAGACACCCGAGCACAAGCAAATTCTACATGGCTGAAGTGGCGTTAGGTCACGGGTGTGCTATGTGATAAGAAAATTCCCACCCGCCTGAAGGGAAAAGTCTACAAATCCATTGTCCGACTAGTTGCACTCTTTAGATTGGAATGCTGGCCAACAACTAAAAAAATACGAGCAGATTCTATACGGTATGGAGATGAAAATGTTACGTTGGTCACTGCGTGTTACAAGATGGTTCCATGTCAGAAATAAAGACGTCCGAAGGTGATGGGGAGAACCGAGGGAAGGTACGAGAAGCAGGACTTTGATGGCATGGTCTTGAATTCCGGTACCCTACAGACTCAATGATACACACAGCCCTCCAATTTGATCCTGCAGGTTCTCGATCTCGAGGTCATCTGTAAAAGCGATGGTTCGGCTGTACCAAGGCAGACATGCTTCTTGTAGGCACCACTGAAACTTACGGCCTCGACCGCAGGAAATGAAGAATGGCATGTTTAAAAGCGGACCCTGCAGGAATGCGGGACTAAACGCTAGGAGAGAAGAAATTCTGTTTATAAACTAACTTTAATATGAACGCTTCCCATGACCCCCATCTTGGAGAGACTGTTAATTGTATACTCATCCTTACTCTGTTATACAAATGCATAATTCTTGAAGTATAGATCTATCTTCGATGAAATGCGATATTTCTTCTTGTGTCTTCTAGGTTAGCATATAACAAGTTCGTTATTTTTAATTTAACACCAATTTTTATGAAGCCAGTACCAGAAAAGAATAATGTCGAGATTTCGCTAAAATGGCCAGCAAGTGTATCCATTGGTAGATTGATAATTATGTAATAACACTTTATGGTACTTTGAGGAATGTTCCTCTTGCAAATCCCGTTGGTGACGTCTAGGATTTGCACGAGGTACTTGATTCTCGGGAATCAAATCGGGTTTTGTAATCAGTATTCAACATACAATGTAAAACAGGTTCGCAGTAGATATTGCTGCTTTCAATTTGTTACATTGTGTGAACAGTCATAATAGCAATCAATATTAACAACTGTTATATCGCTATGGACTGCTTGCATGAATGCACTGTTGATGTCCAGAAGGTGGATTTCTCCTGATACTCAGACAATTAATCTATAGTTACGTTCATTATAACAAAATAATTAAGAATGGTTGTTGAGTTCTATTACCCTACGACACTTCATAAAGCAAATTTTACGAACCAGTTGACTGTGTGGTACGGACTTGAACTTGCATTGAAGAGATGGTGAGTTCGAACGTTACCACACGCCGCCCTGAAGATGATTTATCGATTTCCATTCCAGGGAAATATCAAGACTGTACATTAATTAAGGTCACGGCCAATCCGGTGCAAGTCATAGCCGTTTCCTATCGTATCGTGCTCGAAAAGTCTATACAGTAAATGAGTAACTGCAACGTCCATAACTAGGAAAATAATATATATCTTCCGCTGAACTGAAGCTACGTGGCAAGAGTCCTGTAGCTATAGGCTTGCATCCAGGAGATAATTGATTCGAACCCCACCGTCGATAGCCCTGAAGATTGTTTTCCGTGATTTTTCCATTTCACTACAGCCAACTGCCACAAGTAAAACATTAAGGTCTTCGCTGATACATTACTAAGCCTTGTCGCTTCCAACCTCATCGTTGTTCAAAACCTGTATGTGGTAGTTAAACATTAAACAGAGAAAATGTGCGAGCATAGGTGTTCGTGAAACGAGTGCGGAAAAGGAGAGAAGTTTGTTTCCTCTTACTAATCTTCCGAATTACAGGTGTCCCTGTATACAATAAAAGAATGGCCTACAGCGGTTATGAATAAAGAAAGTGAAAAATTTCAAGAGAAAGTCCTGTGATTTGCCACACCTTGATCCCATAGACGTGAGGAAGTGTGTAAATGTTTTGTCAATATACTGAGGGCAAGTGAATTTCATGCATTTCATATTTATTTCTTAATCAGGCACCGGTGAGGATGAAATTAACTTTAGCTACACCATAAATGTGCATTTAAAAACTATCTTGAATTAAAATAACATTATTATTGCGGTGGTGCAGGTTTAGTGCCTAGATGCGGCATACAATTTTAAAACAGTCTCGTATGAATGCGAGACCTTAAATCGGTCACCGACAGCGCACATTTTCACTGGAAAGGAAAATAAATTGTTCTATCAGTCTGAAAGATTTAGAAAGAGATTCCGTTGACCTGGAGGTCAACTCTTTCCCTGAAGGAGAGAGAGAGATTTTAAAAGGAAGAGATCTATTTTCCCAGTACTATATCATCGCTGCCGGGCAAAACCTTCCATGTGAAATATTTTAGCTTAGCACTTTGGCCGGTAAGGTTCTGTCACCTAAGGTGCAATGTTGTGTGAATATTGCCAAGGCATTCTCGCTCTTCATAATATATGTGTTGCGGGTCAGTATATATCCAAAAATATTATCACATAGAAGGTTTTGTTCCGGCAACGACGATATGATATATTAATGAGATGTAGTGAAACGTTCAAATGTGATTTCATGGCTTCATTGATCAAACATTATATGATATTTCTTGAGTGAATAATAATAATAATAATAATAATAATAATAATAATAATAATAATAATAATAATAGTAATAATAATAATAATACCAATAAGACCTCTCCCTAGTGGTAGGCAACACTTTTAACGTCTGAGTGTGGTAAAACATTGCGTAAGTATGCTGAACTTTCTGAGGAGTAAATGATTTTTCAAGTTAATTAACAATTGTCACTACTTTTAATTTTCGAATGCCTCCTAGAGGCTTCGAAAATCTTTAGTTATGCATGTAAACTGTTTACGGTTTAACACAAGAATGCTTAGGTCTTGTAAGTTGTCACTTCCGTGACTGCATATTAAATCAACATCTCATCGCCAAGCTCGCACCTGTTAATAGGGGTAATCTTGAACTTTATCCATCTGGATGGGATTGTGAACAATGCTACGAACTGTGAGGTTCTCCTCATACGAAATTACCGGCGAGCTGAGGCAGTTCTAAGATAGCCGGCTGCACTTTATTCTATCATGTGAACTTACTTGCGTGTAAGACGGGAAAGGTTTCATGTGGTATGCTGTTACGTTCTCTTTCTGTATGTTTCCCATGATAAATATATTAAGTGGCGTGGTAGAAAATGAATTCTGACGTAGAAATGAAGCGTTTGTGTACCCATTTCCTTATAACATACCTACTCCTTAGCTATTAAGCTGTAAGCCTACCTTACAGCTGCGCTGTACATAATCAGAACGTAGTGCCTCCTAACGATGATACATGAACTGCTGCATATTGCCATTTACAGTAAGTGCTACACATCTTCCCCGGATATTGGCAATATCCGGCAATCACGTCTAGCCCAAAATGAGGAACACTTTGCATAGAGTCAAGCAGCGGAATGTTTTCCAAAAATATGACCTGAAGTGAGAATAAAATGGTGAGAATAAGAATATAAAATATCCAAAGCGTAGAAAGAAAAGATGTAAGCTGACGAATGCGACGAATAAAGGATTATGAATTTACAATTGATGAATATACTGAGCAAGGTTTGTAGCCGGATATCAAGACAAAGTGGACTACGACCGTTTTAATGATAATATTCCCGTGTTGAGTTTTCTGACAGGTCTATAGCCAGCCACTATATCTGAACAAATGAAAGCATGCTGTTAATCATTACATCAGCACTGTACAGTAATCCATTCCTGCGAACGAAACTTTTCACTATTCCTATATGGTGTTGGAATATAGACGAACATCATTGTTTCAAGTAGACACCTTTCTCCATGGCAATTTTTTTCCCTTCATAGATATCACTTTATCTTATGGTTGTGGAACAATGATACAAAAAGATGGAGTAAGTTCGAAGATTAAGATTATCCCACACACGATCTGTTCTAGCATTACTATCAATAAATGACTAGGAATTAGAGCAATGTAAAATTACACTTTTCGGAGCTAGATTCGAAGAGAGAATAATGAAAGTAATAGCCTTAAGGAGAACAATGCCCATTAAAAGTCATTCCCTTAAAGCATGGGAGAAATTTTAATGAAAGCTACTATGTACCTCCTGGCCTATTTTTACGGTCTTAACCCTCAACTGGTATCATCTACGTTTGTAACATAACTGGTATCATACGTCTGTCAGACTCCAGATATATACTTTTAAATTTAAAAAATGTTCTTATTTTTTTGTTATTTATTCAACTCAATTACTTTAAATATATGTTTGCAAATATGTCAGTGCAAACAGTAGAAGAAAAAAATTACAAACCCAGAAAAAAAATATTAGAATGATGCTCCAAAAATGTGGACGCTTCTGCTTTTCTCAAAAATCTACAAAATATGATTATTACGATTATTTCGCTGATATATCAGTGTTATACAAAGACCATCCAAGCAAATAAAACATAAAATTACTGGAAAACTCAAAACATAATTTTACATTTTAAGGTTCAAAGTCACTGTTTGTTAGAAAGCACAATTTTCCTTATCACAGGATATGTTACTTTTTTTTTTTTTTTTGGCGCACTCCAAGCAGATCGGTTTTCCGCACTTCTGGCACTGGTACTTCGTTCTTCTTTTCAGTTGAGGATCGCAAAAGTAGCACGTTTTACGAACCTCGAAGAATTCAGGTTTCTCTTGTTCGTCATCAATCTGATGAATCCTCCTCATCCAGAATGTCAGTTCACGTGGAATTTTCTTCATCTCAGTAAGCTTCCGATGCATTTGAGGATATACCAGTGACTTGGCAAGTGTCTTCATAAAATCAAGCCTAGCCATTATCTCAATATACACTCAATACTGAATAACGTCATTCCCGAACAATAGTAACGGAACTGGTATCATACGTCTGTCAGACGGCGCAATAAGTTTAATACTCACTTATTCAAGGTGAAACAAAGCGAGCGGTACATCACCTTCCCTGCAGGGAAACAACATTCCAACTGAGAGGTACACAAGGGAAGAAAGCAGTAGGCTGAGGATAGGAGAGGGGATGGCCTTGGGAAAATTTTCGGCCGTCTCACAGACGTATGATACCAGTTGAGGGTTAACAAAAGTCTGTGCTATCGGGGGGAGGTCTCTGCATTAAAAGACCATGGGTTCGATCGTGACAGAGGTAGTCGAAGTATGGAAGGGCGGAGAAAATCCATTTGACGCTACGTGTCTTACTGTTTCGGCAGGTGAAGAAATTCTGGTGAAAAATTACCTGTTCAAAAGGCAAGGTTATTTAATATGTAGTGCTTTCGTACTCCAAGCAGAGTCTTGGTTTCTCTGCCATCTGGTAGAAAACTCGATAGCCTATGCAAGCAACGTTTGTGGTATGTTATAAGGAGTATCTGAAAGTAAGGGAAAAACTGTTTTGGGCAAATTGGGTGAACCCATTTTAGGTCTGGATGGTTGAAAGGTATATTCATGAAACCTTAAAGTAAAATAAATCCTTCCCCTCAACGTTTCAAACAATGAAGTTCATGGGGAGAAGGAGAATTATCTCAGCGAAATTGCGCTGGTGGAAATGAAATGTTGGAAAAATTAACTACACTATAATAAATCAGAAATAAATAATAGAATTATAATAATAAAATACCGTGGGAAGGCATAGAGTAATTTCAACTGTAGGCTATATAAGCAAGAGTGCACGAGCGACTGAAACAACTTATGGAGATATTTTATTGATCATTTTGCTAGACATGGTGTTCAATGGTATCTTCCGAAAAGGGGTTTATGTGAATGATTGAGAGTAAGTTGTGTGAAAATCATTGTGGTCTGAGACCATAGAAGGGCTGGTAGAATCATATTTTCACTAGAGGTCAAATAATTGAAATATTTGACTAGACTAATAGGCAGTTGTGTTTATGTATAATATATTTAGAGAATAGTACATCGAACCTATTGCCTACCAGCGCTGAAGTATGCAGCAGAAGCCAGGACGTGATCACAGTATAGACTAGGGATATGCGGTTTCCAAGAACAGTGTAGGAGTAACGAGATGGGACGGTATGAGGAATTAAAATATCAGAAAGGAAGTACATGATGAATAACACGAGGTAAGGCCTGGCTTGTTCCATGTACGGTATTATCTTGTTCATTTTGTTAAGGGTTCCTATAAGGAGATAAGGTCATCGCTGTTATCAGCCTCATATAATCGATGTCTCACTACCAGTGTGGCAGTGGTGTCCGTCCTCGTTAGTTCATTTCAATTTACTGTGGGTCCAGAAACGAGAAAGCAGTGGCAATGCTAAATATGTACTTACGAACGGTAATATGAAATATTCTCAAATAAATGGTTTAACTTTTTAAAGAAATAGCCCGTTTTACAACACAATGTAGGTTTCTTCACTAATCGTATTTTAAGCCCTCTTTCTTTTTTCTCTTTTCTTTTAAAAGTTGTTTTACGTCGCACCAATACAGGTAGGTCTTATCACGAGGATGGGACAGGAAAGGGCATGGAATGGGAAGAAATCGGTCGTGCCCTTAATTGACATACAGCTCCAGAATTTTCCTGATATGGAAATGGGAAACCACGGAAAAACATCTTCAGCGATGCAGAAAGTAGTGTTCGAACCCACTATCCCCTAATACTGGATACTGCCCGCCCTTAAGCGACTGCAGATGTCGAGCACTGTGAGCCCTCAATATTACCATACTTTGAACACTTAACCAAAGATAAAATGGAAGAATCTGAAAAAAAAAAATTGAAGTTTCAGCCAAAATTATAATTTTATTTATAGAGTATGTGCTACTGATAGGGAAAAAGATCTTTCTAGATCCACCCCTCGAACAAATAACATTTTAAAAATATGTGCTACTGATACTGACTGTATCGCTTAATCAGATGGTGCCTGTCTCACTTCCTGTAAATTTTCCAGTAAATTTAAAAATTTCTGATGATCTAAGGACGAAAATCCCGCTCTTCGCAGACGTTCGGTCTACATCATATTTTTTTTTTTTTTGCTAGCGGCTTTACGTCGCACCGACACAGATAGGTCTTATGGCGACGATCGGATAAGAAAGGCCTAGGAGTTGGAAGGAAGCGGCCGTGGCCTTAATTAAGGTACAGCCCCAGCATTTGCCTGGTGTGAAAATGGGAAACCACAGAAAACCATCTTCAGGGCTGCCGATAGTGGGATTCGAACCTACTATCTCCCGGATGCAAGCTCACAGCCGCGCGCCTCTACGCACACGGCCAACTCGCGCGGTACATCATAAATTAAGTAACACACTGTATGTATTCATTCGCTCCATAAATATTAGATTTTTAAAGATATGAAAGTCAGTGTTACATAATATTCAAGTTTTCAATATTTAGATAATATGCTGTACTAACTGAACCCAGTTGCAAAGGGGATATCAGAAATCTAGGTCAGTTCAATGCCGGTCCCAAGCCCGGGCGAATGGTTGGTTAAAGAGACTTAGCGGAGAAGCTACTGTAATGCCGAGTAGGGGTCTGGTAAATAATGTGAAATGTTCGAGTTCGTAGGTTAACATACTTACACAATCAGCAAATCCTATCCCTTAAAGTAAAATAGAGGGCGAGTACCCCGCGCCTTGAAGCGGCGCAATCTAGGCTAAGGTATGGTAACGCTGATAAAAGAATCGCTAGACCTCCAGGATGAGGTTTGGTGTAGGGTTAGTGGAGTTGTTGCGTATACCTTAAGATTACTGCACATAAATACTTCGGAGACGACCAGGCGAAGAGAAAGACTACTGGGGAAGAAAACTGATTTTGTCCTAGCCACCTGGAACTAACAAGGGAAGTGGAAAGTTGAAGAAAATACCTGGTAAAATGGGCAAATTTGAAGCGAAAATATGAACACAGGATATACGACGGAAAGGACGAGGAGTGGTTGTATCGAGGAACCACATCCCGATGTACAGCGGAGTAGATAAAAGTATTTTTGGTACTGGATCCCTCTTGCAAAACTGAATAAAACTGAATGTAATAAATATTCACGGCAATCGACGATAGGAAATGCTGTTCGAGACTTAAGACCATATTCTTCAATGGTACAATTTGTTGTGTGTATGCTCATTTGGATAAAGCAGAGAAAGAGAAGAAATATAAATTTAACTCGGAACTGGAGGAAGAAATTAATTCAGTACAGAGGCAAAATTTAAAAATGGTATTTGGTGACCTAAGCGCAAACGTAGGAAGGTGTATGGAAGTAAAAATCGAGAAAGGACGTCTTCAAGAGTTCATCATTGTTAATAGTTTGAGGTATAGACTTGAAATTCTGAAGGAGGTGATAATTAATAGTACTTATGAACCACGAACATACATAAAGAGATCTGGATATCGCCAGATAGTATTACAAGGAATCACATAGGTCCTGTAGGAATAGATAGGTAATATGCTTCAGACATTGTGGAAATTAGTCTCTATCCAGGTGCTGACGGTGAAAGATCACTATCTAGTTAGAATAAGGTATGGACAGAAAGTTATTCAATATTAACTATGAGTAATAATGGAAAGATCGTCGTTGCCGGGACTAAACCTTCTATGTGATAATATTTTTTGAAGATATACTGACCCCCAGCACATACATTATGAAGAGCGAGAATGCCTTGACAATATGCACACAATATTGCACCTTAGATGACAGAACCTTACCGGCCAAAGTTCTAAGCTTAGAACATCATAATCTATGTGCTGCGGGTCAGTACATCTCCAAAAATATTATCACATAGGAGGTTTTGCCCTGGTAACGACGATATGAAACATAATGTTGAGAGCCTCAGAAATTTGAAATTGACAGAATAGTACAAAAGGGAACTCACAAAGAATTTAGATAAAGAAGGAGATAACGGTTAATGGATACGTGTAAGCTAAACGTTAATTTATTAGGACAATTGTAAATTAAGTTGCAGATGATACCATGGGAAAGATGGAACATACGATGCGTCGGACAGTGGCTTGATGAAATGGATTGGCTTTGATTCAAGAGAGAAATGAAGCCATGGAAATAATGCTCCAAAGGAGTATATGGCAGATTATGCAGGAGTATAGAGAAAGGAGGAGAAGAGCAGATAATCAATACAGGAGCAAGGAAATAAGGTTTGAGGAAAAGAGATTTGAAGAGCTGGATGTAATGAAAGACAGAAGTAAGGCGGGGAAATTCTACGATAAACAAGGGACCTAAATGAAGGATTACAGCAAAAGCTTTATTCCCGAGAATAACGATGATCTAATTGGAGACAAAATAGAAATTTATAAAATATGGTAGGAGTACTTTTAAGTGTTACTTAATACAGAAGAATAGAGTAACAGAGAAAATTTGGATATGGGTAAATGTGGAAAGGAATTGGATGTGGAAGAACTGTCGCCGAGCTTATCAGAAGTTAAAGGAACACAATAGAAACGTCAATAAGTAACCAGGGAAAGGTGGTACTGAATCAGAATTACTAATATATTATGGACAGAGAATTGTAAAGCCTTTCTATGATTTAATAACTGAAGTATGTACGAACGAGAAGACATGATTGGAGTGTGCGAATAATTTGCCCCATACACAAGAAAGGATACCAGGCAGCATCTGGAAATTACCGCCTTCTTAGATTGAATATACAATGTACGATATTGGAAATGGTTTAGTCTTATGGTAGGGGATATTGGACCATTCCAAGCAGGATTTAGGGAAAGTGGTTCGTCATCGGATAGGATATTTACACTGCAACAGGCACTGGAGACGATTTATGAATATCCAAACACAGTTTCATCAGCAGTGTGTTGATTTTTAACTAGTACTGTATGTGATATTATTGAAAAAAGTAAGCTACACTATGTGAGATAATGAAAGATTTTGGGATCGTATGGAAATTAGTCAGGTTGACAGAAATGACTATGCAACCACAGTACGCAAAGTCAGGATAGAACAAGATGTGTCCGTGGGAATTTAGCGAAGAAGGGGCTAAGACAATATTTGTTATCTACACTACTGTTTACTGGAGAACGTAAATCGTGAAGTTTCCATCAACCCTGAGGGGACAATATTAATGGACAAAGTCAAATGGTAGCATATTATTTTAATGCTGAAGATGTAGCCGTTAATGAAAGGAACAGCAAATCACTTGAAGAGTGTTATACCGTATTACAAAATAAGTCATAGGATATTGAACTTAAAATATATGTAAATGGAACAAACTACTGAAGAAGAAAAATAACGAATGATTCTGGGAAGAATTTCTTTTTGAATAGAAGAGAATAACAAAAATTTGAATTTTTCAAACACGTAGAACTTTTAATAACTGAAGAATTCTTACAAGTTGCTTTACGTCACATCGACACAGATAAGTCTTATGGCGACGATGTGACAGGAAAGGGCTAGGAGTGGGAAGGAAGTGGTCGTGGCCTTAATTAAGCTACAACCCCAGCATTTGTCTGGTATGAAAATGGGAAAGCACGGAAAACTATGTTTAGTGCTGCCGACAGTGGGGTTCGAACCCAGTATCTCCCGAATAGTGGATACTGGCCACACTTATGCGACTGCAGCTATCGATCTCAGTTTCATAATAACTGCAGATAACAGAAAAACAGTAGAAATACAGGAAAGAATGAAGCCGCTCCTATTCTGCCTTGTATAAAACGAATAAATCTACAAATATCAGCAGAAACACCAAAAACTATATCAAGAACTAGAGTTACGTATGACTCAGAGTACTGGGTGATGGCTGCAAGGGATGAAGGTTGGATTTTAAGATGAGAGAGAAGATCTTTAGAATGTTTTTGGAGCAGTGAGAGATGAAAATGCCTGGATACTGAGGACAAATTCGGAATTTCAAGAACTATTGGGTAGCCAACATTGCGGTGAAAGTTAAGTAGAAGAGAAAAAAGGTGTGCTGGGTATGTACCTGTACAGAGATTGCTGATAATCAGAGAGACAAGAATATTTAATGGAAATATGACTGGAAAAGAAGGAGAGGTAGACTCAAAAATGGTGACCGTTGATAAGACTGCTTCAAGGTATTAGGCATTAGGGGCTGGAGAAGATAATCTGAAGATCGAGATATATGGGAACAGATGACCTATTTCTACGTGAACTTATGCGTCGTCTGCTAAACGATACAAATTAATCAATAAGCAAGGGAACCACAGAAATAAATAAACTCTTGTATATACCTATGACATGTCTTTTCCAAGTCTTTTCCTAGTATACAGATTACTGCAAGCATACTATTTCTGAAAGAGCCTATACTGAGATACCTACGCTCCTTCCTTCCATGTTAATATCAATCCCCACCTTTACGATACTGTTCAGTTATGAATCAACTTACAACCTTAGTTGTCTGGTTCAAGCTGTGAAATTCACTGCATAACAATGTAAATATTGCACTTCTTTAGTCTCTTAAGGATTCACATCAAGATTTTCTCTCAAATACTTCACAAATGTGTGTGGTTGCTAGAGTGAATGAGACAATATCGTCGTTGCCGGGACGAAACCTCCTATGTGAAGTATTTTAGCTTAGAACTTTGGTCGGTAATGTTCTGTCATCTAAGGTGCAATATTGTGTGGCAGTTGTTAAGGCATTCTCGCTCTTCATAACGCATGTGCTGCGGGTCAGTATATCTCCAAAAATATTATCATATAGGAGGTTTCGTCCCGGCAACGACGATATGTTAAAACGTTATCATTACCAGTATCACAATATATTTTTTTTTGCTAGAGGCTTTACGTCGCACCGACACAGATAGGTCTTATGGCGACGATGGGATAGGAAAGGCCTAGGAGTTGGAAGGAAGCGGCCGTGGCCTTAATTAAGGTACAGCCCCAGCATTTGCCTGGTGTGAAAATGGGAAACCACGGAAAACCATCGTCAGGGCTGCCGATAGTGCGATTCGAACCTACTATCTCCCGGATGCAAAGTATCACAGTATTCATTACTGTAATATTACTAACGTAGATTCCATTTGTAATGTTGATTCTAAAGTATCTTCATCATCTTGGTATTATGACAAACATACGAAAGGGTCAACAGCTGGAACTTCACCACTAGCAAAGACATGATTAAAATAAAATAAACTAAAAACAAATGAACTAAATCAACAAGAATATTTATCTCTATTAATTAATTAATTAATTAATTTCGTGTGGCTATTTCGAGCCGAGTGCAGCCCTTGTAAGGCAGACCCTCCGATGAGGGTGGGCCGCATCTGCGTGTTATTGTGGTGGAGGATAGTGTTATGTGTGGTGTGTGAGTTGCAGGGATGTTCGGGACAGCACTAACACCCATCCCCCGGGCCATAGGAATTAACTAATGAAGGTTAAAATCCCCGACCCAGCCGGGAATCGAACCTGGGACCCTCCGAACCGAAGGCCAGTACGCTGACCATTCAGCCAACGAGTCGGACATTTTAGCTCTAATAACACGAAACAGATATTTATTACATGTATATTGAGCTGCCTGTTATCTATATATAGATGGCTTTCTTTAAAAACCTCGTAAGTCCGAATACTCTTCCTATCCATTATATTCCTTAAGACTGGTCACGCCTCCCAGTCTCATAGTTATATATAGTCCAAAAGAATAATTTTCGTTATGATCATATTCCTCTGCCAATGTGTAAAGGAAAATGAACCTTAAATACATTATACTATAGGAGTGTGTAAATTTGCCATGCAATCAACATCCCTAAAATACGGTACGGTAAGGTCCATTTTCCTTTAGACATTAGCAAAGGAAAATGAACACAGCGAAAATTATTCTGATGGACTGCATACAAATATATGACCTGGAGGCGTGGCCAGTCTTAAGGAATATGATGGGCTGGAAGAACATTTGGACATACGAGGTTTTAAAAGAAAGCCATCGATATGTACCGAACATGCTACTCCTGTTAACAGAAACCTTTGACGGGTTGACATTCAGCGGAGAAATTCAGAGTTTTGTATTGTAAGACAAATATATCCAGGCAGTTGTCTGCCTTATAGAAATATACACAAGATCGTTCACGAGAGGAAAGTGTAGTTCTAGATAGTTTTATATATGAAGCACTTGCTTTCTCTGCCAGTGATTTTCCAAATTTCTCAAATATATAGAAAATGTATCTCATTATTGGATTCACGTTTTACTCTAGTGCAGTTAATAAATTTCCCGCGGAGCAACGAGTCAAAATGTTCCTCGACTTTTATGGTTTGCGGACAGCAGAGTGTCGGCTGCTCGTTCGTGTTCGTTGGGAATTTATATCTTGTGGTGATGTTGTTATGTCAGTCGACTTGCTGGGCTTTGACAGATGCTAAACTTTATTGTAATGACCAGTGGAGTCTCTGGAGCTCGTAAACTGGCTAGCCGAATTGTGTATTATTTGATTGAAATAAAAATTTTATATTCTAGGTTTATTTTTGAACGGACGTTTCAACTTAACAACGCAATGCAGAAATTTAGTGCACCCCTTTTCCGCATATGAATGACCTTTCAGACCATTTCATGCTCGAGTTAATATATTAATTAATATAATTAATTATAACATATGAGCTAACATTGGTCTTTGACAGATGATAAACTTTATTGTAATGACCAGTGGAGTCTCTGCAGCTCGTAAACTGGCTAGCCGAATTGTGTATTATTTGATTGAAATAAATATTTTATATCCTAGGAATATTTTAGAACGGACGTTTCAACTTAACAACGCAATACAGAATTTTGAAGGGCCCCTTTTCCGTATATGAATGTCCTTTCAGACCATTTCATGCTCGAGTTATTATATTAATTATTATTTTAACATATGAGCTAACCTTGTGAGTATTATGTGAGTAGTCAACCACACAAGAAATAAATAAATAAATAAATAAATAAATAAATAAATAAATAAATAAATAAATAAATAAATATGAGCTAAATCATTATCTACGTCTTCTTCAACCAATAATTCTTCGTTCATGTGCCAGATGGAAAATACACTGGTCGACGGCTTACTTCTAAAACCTCGTAAGTCCCGATGCTCTTCCTACGCATTATTTTCTTTAAGGTCGACCACGCCTCCCGGCCACATATGGATATGCAGTCCATCAGAACAATTTTCATTGTGTTCAATTTCCTATGCCGATATGTAAAGGAAAATAGACCTTACAATACTGTATAGTAGGGATGTTGTTTGCATCACGTATTTACGCACTCCTACGGTATAATGCATTTAAAGTTCAATTTCCTTTACACACTAGCATAGGAAAATGAACACAACGAAAATTGTTTCGATGGACTGCGAATCCATTTGTGGCTGGGAGGTGTAACCAGTCTTAAATAAGATAATGGGTAGAAAGAGCATTGCGAGATACGAGGTTTTAGAAGTAAGCCGTCGTGGTGCTGCAGTTTTCTGCCTAAATGTATTTCATCCACACATATACACCACGAAGTTTCCCTTATCGATGGCCTAGATTGAATACCTCGTATCTCAAAAAGTTCTTCCTATTCAATATTTCCCTTAAGTCTGGTCACGCCTCCCAGCCACATTTAGATATGCAGCCCATCAGAACAATGTTCGTTGGGTTTATTTTCCTATGCTAACGCATAAAGGAAAATGAACCTTATAAAAATTATACTCTAGGAGTTAGTAAATACTTCACGTAAACATACTTTCCTATAGCACGTTACGGTAAGGTTCATTTTCCTTCACACGTCGGCATAGGAATAAAGAACACAACGAACATTGTTCTGATGGACTGCATATCCATGTGTGGCTGGGAGGCGTAACCAGTCTTAAGGGAAATAATGGATAGGAAGAACTTTGTGAGATACGAGGTTTTCATTCTAGGCCATCGTTATACTCCTGTTTGTTACCTTGCTTTATATATTGAAGGTACTGCATTTTCTGCTGTTGAAACGGAGGCAACTGTTCAGGATTATTTTTGATCTCGGAAGGACTTCACTTCCTTCTATCCTTTGTACCTGGAATGTTTGAATTATTCTTCGGTGGATTCACAGTTTGAAAGCTTAAAAATGATAGATTGTAATTCCCACGTCTCCACACCTCTTCAACAAATCAGACCAACAGTAACATTTAAACATATCTTGGCATATCCTCGAGCAATTCAGTTGTATATATCTTACTGCATTTCATTACTCAAAAGAATAAAATAAGCGTCCCTTGTAGCGATATTTAGTGGATGCTATTCTGAATGATGCTGCCAGCATTGGAAGATATTAAATGAGAAAAATCCCGTTATTTGACTTCCAGCATGCTGAGGAACTGAGCGTCTACAATCCATGAGCATCGTTTGAAACTATCGCGATCTAATAGCTGTTCAACGAATAACATTGCATATTATTTATTCTGATCGGTTTTGTGTTTTGTGTCTCTGAAGTTTCATACGGCAGAATTTCTCGCTTTATTTCTTTAAAGCTATACTCTTTACGAAAATATTCATGCGCGAAAACATTCGCTATTTAAATTCTCTGTGCTTGTAGAAATAATATACAATGCATCAAACCGTTTGATAATAAAAAGTTTTAACACGACTTTTAAAAATCTCTTGCTCTGAAACCAATAGTCAAATTGAGAAATATGCGGGAATACAACTATTTATTTATATAATATATTCAGTGGAGTTCTTAATTCAGGAGTACCGAATTATCTACCTTTAAATGTTAATTAGCTCCCCTCCTATCGTAACGGCAATACACGGCCTAGGAATGGGAAAGTAGTGGCCTTGGCATTAATTAAGGTACAGCGATTGCCTGATGTGAAAATGAGAAATCACGGAAAACCATCTTCAGGGCTGCCGACAATGGGGTTCGATACCCACTATCTCCCGGATGCGAGCTCACAGCTGCGCGCTCCTAACTACAAGGCAAACTCGCCCGGTGTTATTCCTTTTATATGACAGCGGTATTATTTTTTTAAACAACTGAGTATTCAAAATATTGCGCATAATAAATTAACTGTTTAGGAGTAAGGGGGGCCCGTGAGTTACAATATATCCGCTCCTTCGTAGACACTGCCGCTAGGCTGTGGAATACCCTCATTGCGATCATTAGAGTTTTGATTTCTCGTTGGAAATTAAAGATGGATTGCCCAAAGTTACTTGTTGAGTACATCCACCTGACTTTTATGATGAGTAGATTATGAATGAATGAGTGAAGGAGCATATTCCTTAAAAATTAGAAAATGAACTCGTTAGTTTTAAGTTTAAATTGAAACATCTTATTTTTATTATTATATTTTTATTTTAATACTTATTGTTAGCTTCGTTAATTTTTTTTCATGTTTTGCATTCCATACGTAATGGATTTCAATTATTTATATTATTAATTTCTCCGTTATTTTTATCACGGAGCCTTAGTGGCTCAGGCGGCAGATCGCCGGCCTATCACCGCTGGATTATGTGGTTCAAATCCCCGTCACTCCGTGTGAGATTTGTGCTGGAAATAACGGAGGCGGGACAGGTTTTTCTCCGTGTACTCCGGTTTTCCCTGCCGTCATTCATTCGAGCAACACTCTCCAGTATATTTTCATTTCACCTGTCAGTCATTAATCATTGCTCTAGAGGAATGCGACAGGCTTCGGCAGCCGGCACAGTTCCTATCCTAGCCTCTAGATAGAGGGGTGGGGCCTTCATTCATTCCTGACCCGCTCAAATGGCTGGAAGCAGGCTGTAGATTTTCATTGTTATGTACTTTACTATTTAATTTCGAATGCTTTGTACTTTTATTATTTATCTCTTTTTGCTAGTTGCTTTTGGTCAAACCAGATAGGTCTTATGGCGACGATGGGACAGGAAAGGCCTAGGAATGGGAAAGAAGCGGCCTTGGCATTAATTAAGGTACAGCGTTTGCCTGATGTGAAAATGGGAAATCACGGAAAACCATCTTCAGGGCTGCCAACAATGGGGCTCGATACCCACTATCTCCCGGATGCGAGCTCACAGCTGCGCGCTCCTAACCACAAGGCAAACTCGCCCGGTGTTATTCCTTTTATATGACAGCGGTATTATTTCTTTTATATAACAGAGTATTCGAAATATTGCGCATAATAAATTAAGTGCTTAGGAGTAAGGGAGGCCCGTGAGTTACAATATATCCGAGAATAGAAAGGCTATCTATCTACATAACTGGTCCAGAATATATTCTCATTTATGCTGCGTAACGGAACAAATCAAACTTCACCGCGTAGCATCATCGCACCATCTGACGACAGAATATAAATGACAGCTAAAAATTAGAAATATATACCAGCTTCATCAGGCAGGCATACGTCATACATGTTTCAATCTAACCACATACGTTTAAGTTCAGGAGAAATTTCTTCCGTGCAATAGAATGTCTCAGTGCTGGAATACAGCCATTTACCTCTAAAAATCTTCCTCCAGGCCATGAGAAACATTGAATTTTTTGTAAGTCACTTAATAGGCTACTAACTGAGGTTGGGTGTACTTCTACACTATGTGAACTAATAACAGTCCATCCCCTGAACTTAAGTCTGTGTCCATTACTCTGCGCAGTCGAAAATCTCGTGAAAGCCACAACGTATGTCCATTTCTTGGTCTAATATTAGGCAGATACCTTTAATGATATTTGAGTTATATTTGTTTATTACGTTCATGTACTATGTACCGTAACAATATCATGCTATTAGTCCCATTCCTTTCTTTGTTTGAGTGGTATTTGTTAATTATTTTGATCATTTTAATTAGTACCGAACGATCGCATAACGATTTTTGTTACTTTCCATTCTTTATTTGTGCCAAGCTAATTTATTATCGACGCTCTTCTTGTGTTTCATTCATTTTCTTTGTGTGTTATGTGGTTAAGCAGCGCCCATAAAAATAAGGTAGATGTTAAGCTGAACAATATTCTGTAGACCATCGTTGTGATTTTCAGATCTACTCCAAGTTATTGGTTATCATTTCATTCACATGTAACTCCACCAGACTTGCACAGTTCGAAAGTGTTACTTCTAGTATAGAAAAATAATTTTCAGCAATCCCATTCCAATCCGCAGAGATATCAAGGACCTTCATCAATCAGCAATCAGCCAATCAATCATTCACCACTGATCTGCATTTAGAGCAGATTAACATCGCTGGACTGAAATTCCGTTAAATCACCAATGAGCATAGCAAAGCAGTTCACAAAGGCAGGCTTCAGTCCATCTCAAGAATGGAAAAAGCAGTGGTCATAAATAGCTCTCGAATAGTTTCGACTGATAAATTCAAATCGTTCTCTCGGAGACTTCCACTTGCCTCGCAAGACTTAATCATCACTGAACAGGTTTCGTTCAAAACGTGGCCAATGTGAATATTTGCCCCAGAAGAGGAAATTGCAGGGTTAATCCTACGGTGTGTGAGTAACATCCTGCCAGACTGTGGAGCATATTTTCACCGAATCGTCTCTGCACTTACACCATTGATTATAAGATTGCAGAATGAGCTCAGTGTGTATCTCTAAAGCTGTGACTTTTATATTTCCTTTTGCCAAGTTATTTGGTAGCTTACTGCTACATATGTTATTCTATTTTTCAGTCCTACAGTCGTACCATAAGTAAATAACATTTGTGTTCATTATGATAGTCATGTTATTAAGTACCAAGAAGTAATGCTTTCTTCCTTCTTGTCCTTCTTCAGTGATCTGTTATTTTTCTCATTTTAAACGTGGTTTATAGCATTAACTAGTAGTACGGTAGTTGATATCACCTAAGGATGTTCTGCCATATACTATTCGTATCTTTGAAAATAGGACATTTCCAACAATATATTAATCAGTATTAACTGAGGAACCTTGCGTGATGTAGATATCTTTCGACTATTCCATATGTCCCGGAACAAACAGGGTTAGTATTTACCATCCACAGCACTGCAAATGAACGAAGTAGGGAAGAACACGCCATTGCGTGCAAACACGGGCCGGTACAATCTAGATAGCCACTGATAAAGTAGCGAATATTTCGACTCGAGACTAATTTAATGCTGAGAACGTTTCGCGTTTGATGCGTTAAGCTAAATTATTCACTGTGTTCACGTATTTCCTTACCAGACTATATTGAGGGAAATTATAATATGACACCCATTAACGTAGAGTAAGTCTTCACTAAGCAGATTGCATGATATAAAAGGGACCCTTTTTGAGCTTCACTTTAAATGTTGCGAACAGTTTACCTTGGGAAAATATCAAGCTCTTGTACGACACAGCCATGAAAGTGACAAGATTTAACTCTCTACTCATAGCACTATATGACAAGCATGCTCCAGTTAGGCAAGCGAGAGTCACTCGCTTGCCTGCACTTTGGTTAACAAGCCACATAAAAGCAACAATGGCTCGCCGTGACGCAATGATCCGATACAAGGAAACAAATAATGAACTAGATTTTGAACAGTATCGTCTTTTTCGTAACAGAACAAAGCAATTAATTCGCAATAACAAATTTAATCACATTGAAATGTAACAAGGAACTTAAATGCACGTCAAACCTGGAACGAACTTCGAGCAATGGGAGTTGGAAAGTGCAAACTGCCACATGTCCAATTATATCTCTCGATACACTTAACTATCATTTAGTAACTAGCCCAATAAAGGAATCCCAACCTCAAAATCATATCAATCTAAATAAAAGAATCAGTGACCCTACAGGAAACGAACATAATTTCCCCTTTCAACCTGTCAGTGTAAATGATGTAAAGCGTATTTTGAATTCAGTTAAGTCACAAGCTAAAGGAGCAGATGACATCCCAATAGGCTTTATAAACATTATTGGCTCGATCCTACCAATTATTACCCTCATTGTAAACCACTGTCTCACTACAGGGACGTTTCCAACTGCATGGAAGGATGCTCTAGTAACCCCAATATTAAAGCGTACCGGTACCACAGCAAATGTGCCATCTGATAACCGGTCTATTTCAATTCGTCCCCCTCCCTCAAAAGTTCTTGAACGAGTTGTACGCGAGCAGCTAGTAGAATTCTTAACCAGACATTCTCTTTTTGACCCATTGCAATCTGGCTTCAGAAAGGGACACAGTATTACGACTGCACTTCTTCGGGTAACAGATGACATAAGACTAGCAATGGACAAACGGCAAGTGACGATACTGACACTCCTTGACTATAGTAGTGCGGTCGACACGGTAAATATACCGATGGCTTTCTTTAAAAACCTCGTAAGTCCGAATACTCTTCCTCTCCATTATATTCCTTAAGACTGGTCACGCTTCCCAATCCCATATTTATATGCAGTCCAAAAGAATAATTTTCGTTATGGTCATTTTCCTATGCGGTTGTGTAAAGGAAAATGAACCTTAAATACATTATACTGTAGGAGTGTGTAAATTTGCCGTGCAATCAACATCCCTACAATTCGGTACGTTAAGGTCCATTTTCCTTCAGACATTAGCACATACTATACTATTATCCAAGCTACGCTCTCTGCATATGGGCCGATAGCCCTAATTTCTTTTAAGTCGTACCTTACAAATCGTTGCCAGTGCGTAGTCAAAGATCCCAATAGGCTGTAAAATGTTCCGGTGTCCCTCAAGGGTCTGTTCTAGGCCCCCTAAAGCTCGTCTTGCATATTAATGACATATCTTCCACACTTCAATATTGCAACTACCACTCATATGCTAATGATATGCAGACATACAAACACACCACTACAAACAGTTTACATGAAACAGTTCAGCATTATTAATTCGGATATTGAAAGGCTTACCACCTATGCTGAAAACACCTACTTAATCCTAAATCCTCGTAAAATACGAAGTATTATCATAGGGAACTCTAAATTATTACATGTAATAAGCAATAACAATCCTCCTCCAATTGTAATCAATGACATTGCTATACCGTACTTTAAAAATGTAACTGATCTTAGAATCTCCATTAATAAAAATCTGACCTGGAATGAGAATGTAACAAATGTATGCAGAAAGTTTCATGCAGCTCTATATCCCCTGAAACGTCACAGAAATTATTTTCCTAAAAAATAAAATTAAAATTAATTTAAGCACTACTAACGTATTCCCAATTTTAGACTACTGTGATACGTTACTAGTCAATCTAAATGCTGAAAAAGCTTTGAGACTTCAGCGAGCACAAAACTCATGCATACGATATGCCTTCCAACTGCGACATGACGCTCATTTTACACTATATTTCAAAACATTGGGATGGCTACGGATAAATAAACGAAGGAATTTTAACCTCATGACACTTGTTTACCAAGTGCTCACGTCGGACAATCCTCCTAACCTCTCTTCTAATTTTCGTTTCCTTTCCTCATTCCGTGAAATAAAAACCGTTCTAGTTCCCTACTTCAAATTTCACTAAGTCGAACGAATTCCTACAATCATTCCTTTTTAGTTACTGTATCGAGACTCTGGAATACACTCCCAATCGACATTCGGCACCTTACTTCGTCTCATAAATTCAAATCTGCCTGCCGAAAGTTTTTCCCGGGAACATAAAACTGAGTTGTGTGGGTCACTGTGTGTATGTTGTGTGAATGGGTTTTCATCATTTATTATTATTATTATTATTATTATTATTATTATTATTATTATTATTATTATTATTAGTAGTAGTAGTAGTAGTATTAGTATTGTAACACTAATTGCCATACTGATATGTAGGCCTAACTTAGTCTTAGAATTATATGTCCGTAGTATTATTTCTTTCAGAATTTCTATGTTTAACTTTTATGTTTACATTTTTAAATTTTATTTGTTACAGTGGTTAAGTGTAATAGGTGCCGTGAGTCCTAACTTCACCACAAATGTAAGTCGGGAATTAAATAAATAAATAAATAAATAAATAAATAAATAAATAAATAAATAAATAAATAAATAAATAATCCGCTTAATATAATAATAATAATAATAATAATAATAATAATAATAATAATAATAATAAAAATAATGTTATGAGATAAAATATCTTTGCAAATATATGAGTTTCTACAAGTCATTCAGAGCCATGTTGAATTTCCTGCAGTTATTTATTATTACGAACCTCGGCCTAAATATAGGTGTAACGTGTCCTGATACAGTTCCTGGCACGTTGATGGATTTTAATCCAGAATTGAAGATTGGAACAGCTATGTGAAACCCACAGGGGAGCTATCCGTCTTCAGAGGCAGTGGACCCTGCCAAGAAACCTAATCAACATGACTGAGGTTTTCCTCGCGTTGACCAACGTATGTAGACTAACTGCTTGAGCAGCAGCTGTCTTGGAAAGATATCGTGACGGCTTTGTTTGCCTTACAGTAAGCCTGTTCTTATGAAATTTAATGTTTGTCAATATCCAGAATACTAGGACAACGGCCGCTTCCTTCCCATTCCCAGACCTTTCCTATCCCATCGTCACCATAAGATCTATCTGTGTCTGTGCTACGCAAAGATTTTTTAAATATATCTACCTGTTAATTGTTTGCTACGAGAAAGAATATTGTACAGCTTTACGTACATCGACGTGCCATTGACCAAGTGTTTTCAATCTTTTTTGCGGTTTATAACATTTAGGTCATTGTTCCTGAGTGTTTCACAATTTATCATTACAATTGTTCTCTAAGGCATTTTGAAGAGCTAGTTTATCACGGTTAATATTCACAAACATCAACTTCCTGTTTTTAGTTAGAATTTTAATATCAGTGCCCTTTTTTCTTGGGCTCTATATCTGTAACTTGTTCTGTGGAATCATATTCGGTTTAATAGCCGATTTAGAAACTGGCTTTGGAAGGCCATGTATTACAGTCTAGTTCCTCTGAAATATTCATGAAATTGTTTTACATCATGGAAAGAACCATAATTACTTTCGATGGAAAATTACTGTAGTTGTTTCATACAAGAATGGTGTAGTAAATCTCTAGGCAATCACTAACCTACAATAATTCTGATAATTACTATAGATCGTACAAATGTTCCAAAACAAATGCTATTTACAGTTCATTGGGAGTTTGTTTTGACAAATCTAGCGTGTATACACCCCGTTCTCCGTAGCCCATATTGTATATCCCTATGTGTACTTTGTCTGATACCATCTGAAAATCTTTGTTACTTTCAAAACCAATGGAGGGATGTGTAATATTCCATTCGATATTTCATGGCGAGTGTTGATTACCGATATTCAAGAAAGATGTGATGATTTTCTTCCAGATTATCCTCAGTATAAAAGTAAAATAACATTTAATATATTTACTATTCGTGGTTTGGTGCATATTAATTCCTAGTACTCACCAGTATATAGTGAAGAAATATGTTAAGTCAGTTTTACCATCCCTGCCTCTCTTGTGCCTAGGCGCTAGTCACGTTGAAGGCCATGCTTATGTCTGTGTTCTTTGAGTAACTGGGTTTTGCATGACTTTTCGGGCTCAGTGCGTATATGTTCTCATTGATTAAAAATAATACCTCATCGTCGTCACACAATCTATATTGCTTTTTATTTAAGTTGTATGTAAGGAACAGTGATAACCTTCAACTTACGTTGAAGAAGTTAAACGAGATTTAAAGTTCAACATTTTCTTATGATTATCTATTAGATCGTCGGCTTAATACTGATATCATTTTTCATTTTTCTACATTATGTGAGGGTGATGTGAAATCACCTGTATGTAACCTGAGTGTGAAGTGTTACTATTCAGGATCAGTAATTTTTTTGAAGGTCTAAAATTCTGAGTACATATCAAAACTCCAGTGGCATGAATATATATTTCTCGAGCGGTTTGAGGTCATATTAACTGAAATAGGCTTTCTGCGACGATGTGATAGGAAAAGGCTAGGACTGAGAAAGAAGCTCGGTCGGGGGACGCAGAGTAGGTTTCAGCCCACAAGTGGCCAAGGGTGGTCCATGGTGCGGCAGCTCTGCACTCCGACCGACCAACCGAGCAGAGGAGCGATTGTGGCTGTACGCCTCTATATTCGGGGGACAGGAAACGGCTGGTCACCTCCGTCCGCTGTCCTGAAAATGCTTTTCCGTGGTTTTCAATTCTCGTGAATTAAGGGGATTGCCGCAACAGATCCTAGTACAGGCCACGACCGCCAAACCATTCACCTTCTCCATATATCACCTTCACAGCTTCAGATCTTCCTGGTCACAATCGTCATGGAATCAAAATTCATTTTCTCATTGAATGGTTCCATAAAACTTCAGTGAGTCCAGGAAACATCACCCATCTTAAAAGCTATTGAAGCAAGCAATATTCAAACATCAGCAATACCGAATGTATAATGAGTATCATCAGTATAGTTAATCAATTGGCTCGAAGTAACTTGCATCATGCCTGCAGTAACACAAATTACGAAGAATAAGTTACGATTTGAAAAAGTATATATTTGTATTAAAAGTGAAACAAACGAAGTTTTTTACGACAAAGAAAAATATATGATAAAATTGTGGTGTACATTATAGTTTAAAAGGTATTGAATGAAATATATTTTGATTATATTTATAATGCATCACGTGCTTTAAATTACAAGTTTGTGAGGCGCATTCGGCGCTCGGACATCAAGCTGGACTGGCTTGGTCTGTATAATATTTCAAGAAAAGCTAAAGTGAATTCGTACTCTCTGTTATGTAGTACTTTTCGATAGGACCAAAAACATAGGTATTTAAAAATTAAATTTTAGGTGCCTTCCCCTGAACTACAATTTCATCCAGGTTGAATAAAATTGTTTATAGCTTAGACTGTAGTTTCTTAATCCCGACTCTATATACAAATTTTCATTAAATACTGTTCACCAATTTTATCAAGGCTCTGCGTCGATATGGACTTAGCAACAAAAATCCAAATTCATGAATATTTCTGTGATCATAGCCGGTACGGTAGCAATGTATAAGATATAAATGATCGGAAATGTATTACTATATAACTTTAATTATGTAGTATTTGTCGATACGACCACTTATAACATAAATATTTGAGAATTAAATTTTAGGCCTTCCCCTAAAATATCATTTTTCTCAGTGTGAGTACAATTACTTACAGCCTACATTTTAGCGACTTATTCTCCAACTTTTGCTACCCATTTTAATTAAGATAGGGCCACCAATAACATAATATTGTTTGTTTTGCTAGTTGGCTTACGACGCACCGACACAGATAGGTCACATGGCGATGAAGGGATAGGAAAGGGCTAGGTGTGGGAAGGAAGCAGCTGTGGCCTTATTTAAGGTACAACTATCTTCAGGGCCGCCGACAATCTCCCGGATGCAAGCTCACAGCTGCGCGCCTCTAACCGCATGGCCAACTCGCCCGGTGAATTAAATTTTAGATTACATCGACTTATTACCCTGGCTTTGCACATAAATTTTCATTAAGATATGGCCGCTGATAACATACATATTTGAGAATTAAATTTTAGGCCTTCCCCTAAACTACCATATCAATCAGCGTGAAGAAAATTATTTATAGCCTAGATTTTAGTGACTTATTCCCCGACTTTGCATACCGATTTTCATTAAATTCTATTCAGCCGTTTTCTCGTGATGCGTTTACATACCTAGAGGCAGACAGACAGACAGACAGACAGACAGACAGACAGACAGACAGACAGACAGACAGACATCGCAGAAAATTAAAAAGTACACTTCCTTGTTACTGTGGACACGATTGAAGCAGAAATACAATTTTTTTTAAATTCTGAGCAATGTACAGACAAAACTCATATTATATCGTCGCTTCACCGGTAAAACGTTGTATCCCACAATACTCTTCCTATCCATTGTTCTCCTTAAGACTGGTCACGCCTCCCAGCCACATATGGATACGCAGTCCATCAGAACAATGTCCGTTGTGTTCGTTTTCCTATGTCGACGATTAAACGAAAATGAAACTTACATGCATTGTACACTAGGAGTGCGTAAATACGTAATGCAAACGTACATTCCTAGAGTACGGTACTGTAAGGTTCATTTTCCTTTACAGAAGGTCATAGGAAAATTAACACAACAAAATTTGTTCTGATGGACTGCATATCCATATGTGGCTGGGAGGTGTGACCAGTCTTAAGGAGAATAATTGATAGGAAGAGCTTTGTGGAATACAACCTTTTACCTTTCCAGCGACGATATATATATATTGATTGCTTGGCATCTAATCATACGTATTTGGCTTGTGAACGGAAAAAGAGATCATTACTGAAATAAAATTGAAATTGCTCTTGTGTGGCTTCGGTAGCCATTTTCTTCAGTAGGTCATCGAAAGGAACACAACTACCGTTAAGATTAGCCTAAAAGAACAAATATGTTGATAATTTCTGGTTTACAGAACGGGTGTTTATTTCGTTTTCAAAACATATCCCGAAAGTAAAATATCATAAGGCACCACTATGGAATATGGATTACTGAACCGTATATTCAGATCAGTATAGTACGACAAATTGTGTCCTTCACAGTGGTAATAAAATAAACATACCATCTCCATTTGAATATTAATTAACATTAATTGTATAACGCCTTATAAGTTCGTGACCAAATATTTAGCCACCGCTATTTTCTCTGTATGTATTTTGGGTATATAGCATTAAAGGTGGTTGGATCCTCAACAGTACCACTACCATCCCTTAGAGATGGCCGAGACGCCACTAAAGAGGCGTACTTGGGAAATAAGGTCTGGAGTACCTTCAAGATGCTTCTCCTGCAAGCCCAAATATATTCTCTCTTTGTTCTGTAAAATATTGTGTCAATGTGTATGCGTTTAATTTCCACCGGACAAGTGTGTTTTAGCTGCTTATTACTCTTCCCGTTGTGGAGTGGCTAGTCATTTAGTTATTAATCATCTAGTTCCGTATGTGGATGGTGATCAAAGATGTGTGGAAGAAGTGTCCACATAAGCAGCCACCAACCATCCACGCAAAGACGGCAAGAACTGTGCGACCATTGAGAAGAGAAAATCAAGTAGAAGCACTAAACACGAAAATAACCTCGAATCGTAAAAGCATTACATGAAAACCGAACGAGTTGGCCATGCAGCTCAGGCCGAGTTGCTGCTAGCTTGCATTTTGGCGATGATTGGTTTGAACCCTACAGTCTGCAGTGCTGAAGAAGGTTTTACATGATTTGTCATTTCCACACCAGACTAATGTGGGGGTTGTACCGTAATTTAAGGTCATGGTCGTTTCCCGAAAATTCCTACCACAATCCTACCCCATCGTTATATTACGTCAGTGTGAATTATAAAACCGATAGCATTACATGAACTGCTGAAACAGCTTATTGGTCTATTTTCACTCCTAAAACCCAACGAGAATTCTCGAAACTGTTTTTTCTGCTCAGTCTGTAAGATTATTTGAACGGAGGAGAAAACAACTGTTCCTTATATATACACTCTGATATATCTCATTATTTCGCTCAGACTTTTATGCAATGAAAAATTGTGGTTACTCTCGCTTAGTCTGGGGAGCGCATATGAAAGCAGAACTGGCGAGCTAAAGTAGAATTCACTGCGGGTTTCAGTTACAATAAGCCGACGAGTTCACTCTCATGGGAATGTGCAGAGTGCATTTCATTCGTGCTTTGTCCTCTCCTAGGAGGATTGTGCGTTCGATACCAACTGACACCATCTCTGTTTGAATTGTCTTAAGAGAAAATTGCTTCTGGTTCTTTTCTGCCCTCGCTGCACGGAAAAAAAAAATATGAGAAAAGTGGACAGCTTCCTTCTCTCACTATGTGAGGTTAAAATTAAATGTTGGAATTATACAGTTTTATTCTTGAACTGCAAGATTTTGTAAATTAAAACGTTACATTTTTAGGATGCAGGTATAATGTTAACAATGTATTTTTTCTAAAAGAGGAGGAACGTATGATATCATGTTTGAGATGGTTCTATAATAATAATAATAATAAGAAGAAGAAGAAGAAGAAGAAGAAGAAGAATAAGAAGAAATTAAAACTTCAGAAAAACAAGAAAGGGATATCCTTAGGAGAATCTTTGGCCTAGTATACATAGAAGGACTGTGGATGGAAAGGAGTCTCCTAAATTATACCAGACTTCTGAGAAAATATAAGACCCTATTAGAAAAAGACGACTGAAATATTATGGTCATATTCATAGAATGAATAATGAAAGATTTCCTAGAATGTGTTAAATTACGCCTCCTCACTAAAAGTCTGGAATAACTGGATATCCGAAATTGCAAAAGACCGTCAAGAAAACAGCATAACAGGTGAAATTATACATGATAGGCCAAGCTTTAGAACGTTGGGGAACAAAAACAATTTTGCTGAAAAACCCAAGATGAGAAGTACCACTGCATGGACGGAAGAGCGGAAGAAAAATCACAGTGAGTAGATGACGAGATTACGGGAAGATAACAAAGCATTTTCGTTCGCTAAATAAGTTCAATTGCGCTCCTTAGTTGGGCACAGCGTTACGAAAAATATAATAATAATAATAATAATAATAATAATAATAATAATAATAATAATTTAATAATAATAATAATAATATGCCTTTGCTGGCGATACCTAGTGTTTACATTGCACTATGTCTTCTGGTACGGGCTAGAACAATTTTGTTACTTCATTGATCTGTGTCAGTCTCACACTTGGCTTTCACAGTATGAAATTGACTGAGGTATGAGCGATGCTAGTAATGTCATTCTCTATGTAGCCAGTCCCTGCTATGAATAGTGTGAAAATGTTGCTCATGGGGTTGGTTGGTGCATGCATTTCAGTGGGCTTGGCAGAGGGATATGTAATAGCAACTTCCAGCTCAGTGAGGAAAGCAACGGGAAACTACCTGACTTCTCGTTTCTTTAGTGCGTCTTTTCATTGATGACATCTAATGGTGGAGCTGTTGAGGATCCAACCAGCCTTCGAGTTTAGAATCAAACATACATCATATATACAAAAATATTAATAATGTTCTTCTGCAAAACCCAGTTATTCCCGAGGTCACTGAAACCACCCTGAGTATGATCCCGGTGATGAAGACAGAATGGACTTCCGGTCGTTATGTGATTATTCTTACTTTTCTTAAATCGCTCGAATGATGGTTTTCGGTAACACCAAGAAAGAAGACGGCAAGGAATGTGAAGGTACCGGCCGTAGCCTTGATGAAGAAAGTAGTCCGATAAACCCATTTGCCTAGTGTAAAATTAGAAACTATGAAAAACCATCTACATCACTGCCGACAGTGGGGCTGGAACTCATCATATCTAGAATGCTAACATACAGCCACATGACCCTTACTGAACAGCCAACATACCCAGCAACTTAAATTCACTGACTGCTGGAACGTACCATGGTGCTCCATTAGGCCTCATTGTATTCCCGCAATAAGTGCCAATTTGATAACGAATACGGTTACTTGGCTGAATGGTTAGCGTACTGGCCTTCAGTTCAGAGGACCCGGAATTAGTATCCTGGCAGGGTCGTTGACTTAAGGCTGCTTGCTGTTATTTCCCCTAGCTCGGGAACTGGCTCTTTGTGTTCTTCGTGATACACCTGTCTTCATGCAAGCACAACACATACACCACTAGCCAGCACAAAAAAACAAAACTATCAATATGATCTCAACACATGGTTAGCGTCAGGAAGTGAATCTGGCCTAAAACCTGGGGCCTAATCCAGATGCAGTGCTGACCCAACGACCCAAGGGTTCAAAAGAAATTTCATCAATGGTGCATGATAAACTAATTTCAATAGATCTAGAGGCAGCTGAGTTTTAGAACAATATGCTGATGGATGCCCAGAACGAAACAAAAATATAACCATGATTGGAATGCTTATGTATTGGCTGCATTCTACTAAATCAATCAAAGAAGAACACGTGATTTGCCCAATTGTTGTACATTCTTTTCTTCCGCCAGACAGGGTGTTCGGAAGAGTAGGAAAATATATTAGGAAAAGAGAAACCAGAATAACGCCATGTGGGTACAGAGATATCATTGGAGAGAGTACTAATGAGAATGATTTTGTCATAGATCTACATAGACAGTGATAAAAATTCCTGGTCACGGGAGCTTCAACTTTCCGCCGCAAAATGACTCATTCTCAAGAAAACTGCTTCTGCAGAAAATACGATTGTGAAGCAGATCTAGAAGCATTCAAATCAGTCATGAAGAGAGGAGAAACAATATCTCAGATGAGTCTCAAATCAAGTTTTCTTCTGAAGAAAGATATGTTTTCAGATGTGGCCGCTCTACTGACGAATGTGGAGAAATGATTCGCTATTCTGTAAAGGTGCTATGGAGGGAAATTCAGACTCAAATGAAGACCACGAGGAATTACATCATCCCAGTGAAAGGGATGATGGACTGATAATTTGAAATGTTGTGTTAATTTTTATATAATGTTCAAACATTTTCCATGGCAAAGGGGCAATCTTTATTTCATAATATATATATAATAAGAGTTTTGTCTGTACATTGCTCAGAATTTGAAAATAATGGTATTTCTGCATCGGTCATGTCCACAGAAACAAGGAAATGCGCTTTTTATTTTTCCGTACTGTCTGTCTGTCTGTCTGTCTGTCTGTCTGTCTGTCTGTCTGTCTGTCTGTCTGTCTGTCTGTCTGTCTGTCTGTCTGTCTGTACACGCATGAGTAGAAAACGGCTAAAGAGAATTTAATATAAATGGGTATGCAAAGTTGGGGAATAAGTCGCTACAATATAAGCCATAAATAATTTTATTCACGCTGATAGAAATGATAGTTTAGGAGAAGGCCTAAAATTTAATTTTCAAATACTTATGTTATTAGTGGTACTATCTTAATGAAAATAGGTATGCAAATTCGGGGAATAAGTCGCTAGAATCTAGGCTATAAATTGGGCTATAAATCACTATATCCACGATGAGAGATTTTATAGTTTAGGGGAAGACTTAAAATGTAATTCGCAAATATTTATATTAGTGGCCGTATTGATAAATACTACATAACCATTTATGTATTATACATTTTACCGTTCCGGCTATGATAACACAGATATTCATGAATTTGTTATTTTGTTGCTAAATCCATATCGACGCAGAGCCTTGAGAAAATGGGTGAACAGAATTTAATGAAAATAGGTATACAGAATCGGGGAATAAGAAACTACAGTCTAAGCTACAAACAATTTTATTCAACCTGGATGAAATTGTAGTTTAGGGGAAGGCGCCTAAAATTTAATTTTTAAATACCTATGTTTTTGGTCCTATCGAAAAATACTACATAACAGAGAATACATTTTCCGATCATTTGTTTTATTCAGTTTTTCCGTACCAACTATGATGAGTCGAATTTCAGAATCGGAAGAACACTTTACGTGAAGGCCTACAATATCGAAAACGCATAACATTGATCAACAATAACATTATATTGACCATTGTTTGTTGTGATGTCATTTTTCTCTTATGCCGCCTCTCAAATCCGATAGATGGGATTAATGCTGCGTACCGAGTATAATAGCCTGGCTGAAAATTTGTGGGAAATAACCGGGGAGTTAGAAAACTTTCTTCTTTAGCATGCCATTCGTCTGGTTCATACATTTTGTGATGCAGCAGGTACGTAACACACTGGTTCTTCATAGTATTCCAGTTATTCGATCCCTACTCTAACGCGCTGTTTTGAATGAGCAGTGTGCATACTTAAGGCAGAGGTTTACTTAGTAGTAGCAATAGGAGTAGTAGTATGGCCTGATATAGAATAACACTTTAGGCCTCAACAATTCACTAAATAACTCAAAAATTCTACCTTGAAAAGAGCCGTTTCTTAAGAAAAGCATCTTCCTCTTCACCTTTATTAAATTCTATATGCATTTTATTCCAAATTATCTTCCTCTGGCTTGGAGGGAAAATTTACCTCCGAGTCAGATAGATTTTTCCACCGCCAGGGTAGTGAATTGATATTTTCCAACTCATCGGGTACTCTTAGGAAACAGATGAGTAAAAGGGCATATTTTTGGCCCTGGGAGTCTCCACTATTCAACCCTCTCCCCGCCAAAGAAGGACGAAGAGTGTTCACGAATGACGGCTGTCTGCAGCTTGGTCATTCCAGCTCTGGAATTTTGGACAGTTAGATCGGCAGTGTAGTCATAATCGTAAAATGTGAGAAAATGTGTGGTGTTTTATTTGATCGAGTATTCCATATGAGAGCATTGCTTTTAATCGCGCCATTCTTAATGACGCCATTGTGATATCTATTCATTTCATTTGGAAAAACCACTAAGCCAGTCATTCTGAGGATTTAGAAAGGGAGGTGGAGAGTGTCTACCATTATAATGAAAGCTCCCCAATCTTATTTGTGACTGATTGTATGCAAGCGGGTCTACCATTACAGTGAAACTCCCTAACTCAGTCCTCATATGACAAAAGATGTTTCGTGACTTACCCGTCGCGTTTCTAGGGTGATTTTGGGAGCTATGCAATTTAATACAATCTTGCTCACGACGTTTACACTAGAATTCCGTATACAACGTACAATTCCGTAGCGTTCAAACACAGCCTGATTTTCAGAAAGCTACTGTAATATTTTACAGTTTTTATGGCAATGATAATAGTATTTCAAGTTTATGATTTCTGCTTACTGAGATCCGTAATTTCTATCTGTCTGTCTGTCTGTCTGTCTGTCTGTCTGTCTGTCTGTCTGTCTGTCTGTCTGTCTGTCTGTCTGTCTGTCTGTCTGTCTGTCTGTCTGTCTGTCTGTCTGTCTGTCTGTACACGTATCACGAGAAAACGGCTGAAGGGAATTTAGTGAAAATCGGTATGCATAGTTTGGGAATACGTCGCCAGAGTGTAGGCCATAAATAATTTTATTCACTGTGAGTGAAATGGTAATGATTTTATTCTTAAATCTTTATATTATTAGTGGTCGTATCTTAATAAAAATCGGTATGCAAAGTCGGGGAATAACTTACTATAATCTAGGCCATAAATAATTGTATTTACACTGAGTAAACTGGTAGTTTAGGGGACGGCCTAAAATTTAATTCTCAAATATTCTCGCACCGACACATATAGGTCTTACGGCGGCGATGAGATAGGAAAGTGTTAGGAGTGTGATGGAAGTGGACCTGGCCTTAATTAGGATACAGCCCCAGCATTTGCCCGGTGTGAAAATGGGAAACCACGGAATACCTTCTTCAGGGCTGCCGACAGTGGGTTTCGAATCCATTTTCTCGCGGATGCATAAATTTTCCGATACTACTGTTACGTAACACACTGATTCATAAATCATAGCATTCGAGCGATTCAATTCCTACTCTGAGGCACTGATCGGAATGAGCAGTGTGTATACTTAACGGAATAATGGCAGAGGAGTATTCACGGCTGTCTGCGGCTTGGTCTTTCCAGCTCTGGAACTTTGGACTGTTAGATCGGCACCGTAGTACTGTTTGTTAAAAGTGAGAAAATGTGCGGTTTTTCATTTGATCTAGTATTTTGTATGATATCATTGCTTTTAATCGCTACTTTCCTACTGACGTTCTGTAAAGACCTATGTTGACTTCAGTTAGGAAAACCACAAGGTCAGTCACTCTGAGAATCCAATCCCGTAGCGAAGCACGGCTACATCAGCTAGTGATTATAATATTACTTTAATCTAAAGTGTAAAGTCACTTTCAAAAATATCTCATACCAGTGTACAATTCCAAAACTTTCTACATCCCAACAAAAATCTTGAATAACTTCACAAATATAAAGCCTTGATTTTCACAATTACGACTAGGATAAATATGTGTATGCCCTGCCATAAAACTAGAAAAGTTTTCCACTGCCACCATTAAGGAAAGGAATTATTTTCCCGCGATTTTTACAAAATCATTTATTATGGATGCAGGCAGTTTTAGGAGTGAAATCTTCAGCTGCTGGTGGGGTTTGGATATGCCATGGGCCCCATAAAAGCATAGATCCCAGTTGTCAGCAAGGCACCATACAGGTTGGTGGTAGCTCAGTAATATTGTGTTGTGTATTCACGTGGCATGGGGCCGGATCCGGTGATCCACCTGAACAGTTCGTTGACCAGTGACTGCTACGCTGAACTGCTTGGTGACTATTTGCAACGCTTCATAGACTTCACATATCCCTACAAGGATAACATTTTCCAGCAGGATAATTTACCGTGCAATCGGGCGCAAGTTATCCAGCATGTTCGAGGAGCATTCTGGGGAGTTTCAACACAACGACAGCTGTAGCCTCCTTGTTCTCCTGATATGAACCCTGTCGAGCACTATGGGACGTTGGGGTGTGGTCCACACGTACTCATAGCAGTAAGCTACGGGTACTTATCCAAATGGCATGGCTCAGAATCTATCCACAAATGTGTATTCCACTAGTGGAGTATAATTATTATTATTATTATTATTATTATTATTATTATTATTATTATTATTATTATTATTATTATTATTATTATTATTATTATTATTATTATTATTATTATTATTATTATTATTATTATTTGTATGGTGATATTTACATTGCATAGAGAACAAAACAGAAAGAGTAAAAATGAAATTGATCACAATCTAAAATCCACTGATGCAGAAGTCACAGATGTAAAGTCCTTGATGTCTTCTCCATATGCTTCACTCTTTTTCGGTTCCACTGTCGCACTTCGGAGTTCCACTTGTTCCACTTAAACAGTGAATTCACACAAACTCCAGAGTTAACCCTGATCCGGATTAGGTTTGATCATATCGCGCGAGGTAGGTCGAATCCAGGAACATTAGAGGTGACTGTTGGCATGTCTTGAAACTCCTGGGGAGCGAAATTCTCTGAATCTTGGAACCACTGTTGCACCATATCAAAGTTCTCAACGATTAGCATTGCAGCTGCACTTGGCCGATATAGAGGAGAGTCTACACGATACTAGAAACCTATCTCGTAATTTTAGCATATCAGTATATATTGTACAATCATAGATATATAGGTACACATCTCGTGATTCTTCTTATGTGAGCTACTAAATTTTCACACTTCCTTACGAAACTAAGCGAGCCTGTTTCAAATATTCGACGTTCACATGTTCTTCTTCTTCAGACCTTTCAAATTGTTCTCCTTTTAAGGATATGGGTATTCATTTTTGAAATTTGAATGTTAGAAACTCTTAACAGCAGTCCGCGTGATCTAACATAAGCGTTAGTCATTTTCGCAGGGCCTATTAATAAAATGTCTCCAGATATTTACAAATTCACAAAGTGAAAAACGAACAATTTCTTACATATCAGGGAATGGAAAATCTTTGGCGACACACACCAAAAAAAGAGGTAAATAACATTTGGTCAAATTTCTGTTGATTTTTACTCGTGGCTTTTCTTAAGGAACATTTTGAAGAATGAAGAGCATACATACGTTTAATTTTTATAAACATGCAAATAGCCGTTTCATTGCAATGCGCATTTAGAACTGATCATACCCAGCTACTCTTTTCACTCACATGGCTGCGGTAGACATCCATACTAAGGGGATACGGAGCCGCCTATCTTACCAATGTTAAATTTGTTTAATTCATGTTCCTTTTTCTCAGGATGTAATAAAGTTATGAAAATGAAATTTATGTCACATTTTATTCAAACCATATTTGACATACTGACGGAGTGTTTTTGTAATTGGACTTACGGGGAATCAGACACATATTTTTTTATAAACAGTCAATAAATAGAATATTTTTTTCCTAAAAACAGTCAAGTCTCAAATAGTTTTATATAAATCAGGAAATCCCTCCATTGAAATGTTAACCAATATGAGACAAATTAATGATGAAAATTACACAGCTCTGTGATAAATAGTCACCTAGAGAAAGGAACATTCATTTGAAAAAAATGGAAACTGAGAAAACTGCAGTTAAAACTTTCCACACATATGATTTTCGAATTGTTAGCGTAAGTTTAAATTAAAATTGTGGCATCTTTTAATGGTTAAACTATAATGTATTATACATCATTTTAAAGAGCAGACTTCAGAGATTCATAAAATATAAAAATGTAAAAAATGATATTTTTGACCATTTTAACCGTTCCGTGTCCCATTAACCAAGCAATACACACGCTAGTGAGAGATTGAAATAAATATAAAATAATAATCAATAAATCCACCATATCAGAGTTTTCCACGTGACCTGACATAGCGGTTAGTCATTTACACTGGGTTCTTCAAAAATATGTTCCAAGATGTTTATCAAGTCACAATGTGACAAAATAAATACTTTCTTGTATAGCAAGGAGTGGACAATCTTTGGTAGCACAAAACAAAAATAACTGATATTTTGATCAATTTACTGTTGAATTTCACTTGTGGCTATTTATAAGTAAATACTATGGAATTAAAGGCAGATTATTAAAAGCAATCAAAGGCATTTATGTTGACAATTGGGCTTCAGTGAGAATTGATGGCAGAATGAGTTCTTGGTTCAGGGTACTTACAGGGGTTAGACATGGCTGTAATCTTTCACCTTTGCTGTTTGTAGTTTACATGGATCATCTGCTGAAAGGTATAAAATGGCAGGGAGGGATTCAATTAGGTGGAAATGTAGTAAGCAGTCTGGCCTATGCTGACGACTTGGTCTTAATGGCAGATTGTGCCGAAAGCCTACAGTCTAATATCGTGGAACTTGAAAATAGGTGCAATGAGTATGGTATGAAAATTAGCCTCTCGAAGACTAAATTGATGTCAGTAGGTAAGAAATTCAACAGAACTGAATGTCAGATTGGTGACAAAAAGCTAGAACAGGTCGATAATTTCAAGTATTTAGGTTGTGTGTTCTCCCAGGATGGTAATATAGTAAGTGAGATTGAATCAAGGTGCCGTAAAGCTAATGCAGTGAGCTCGCAGCTGCGATCGACTGTATTCTGTAAGAAGGAAGTCAGCTCCCAGACGAAACTATCTTTACATCGGTCTGTTTTCAGAACAACTTTGCTTTACGGGAGCGAAAGCTGGGTGGACTCAGGATATCTTATTCATAAGTTAGAAGTAACAGACATGAAAGTAGCAAGAATGATTGCTGGTACAAACAGGTGGGAACAATGGCAGGAGGGCACTCGGAATGAAGAAATAAAGGCTAATTTAGGAATGAACTCGATGGATGAAGCTGTACGCATAAACCGGCTTCGGTGGTGGGGTCATGTGAGGCGAATGGAGGAGGATAGGTTACCTAGGAGAATAATGGACTCTGCTATGGAGGGTAAGAGAAGTAGAGGTAGACCAAGACGATGATGGTTAGACTCGGTTTCTAACGATTTAAAGATAAGAGTTATAGAACTAAATGAGGCCACAACACTAGTTGCAAATCGAGGATTGTGGCGACGTTTAGTAAATTCACAGAGGCTTGCAGACTGAACGCTGAAAGGCATAACAGTCTATAATGATAATGTATGTATGTATGTAATATCTCATATTGGCTTAATTCTATATAAACATAGTCTGTGGTCTCCGTAAATATAGTTTCAATAATTCCTTCCTCTAATTATTATCGACAAAGTTGGTCAAATTATCACATTTCGAAGTAACACGCCATTTGTACACGAGTTATGAAATGATTCCATAAATAATATTTCAACATATTAAATATTGTTCCTTAAAAATTACCAATTTCCATAATTTCTACAATATACAGGTGATAGTTATTGCTACTTTCCGTTTTGTTTTTCAGGAAGAGATTACTCGATTTTACATTCTATACGAGTGATGCGTTTGAACCTCGATCAACTATAAAATACCCCTGCAGCACCAAAATCTTCCTATAAACCTCTAAATAAAAGGTCCAGTAAAAAGTAGTGAAAAATTAGGAGTAGAGAAAAATGTGTAAATATACCAATAAAAATTCGTTAAAACAGGAAACATTTCCACATAAAATGCATGCAGTGAATACCAGTGTGGCATGTGTTCACAGCTGAAGTGTCAGGGAATTCATGTGCACTCAGATGATAAAAAACTCAACTGGCATCCGGTGGAAGTGTGCTGAGAAAGTATAATCTCCTCGAAGTGAAAATTCAGCAGTTCAGTGCTAACCACAGTGAATCGTTTGTTTATGAAGCTCCAGTCTTAATATTATGATGCGGAGAAGTAAGTTTACATGAGATTAAGCCTCACTAGATAACACTGTAACGCCTAGTAAATCCAGAGTCATTTATTTGTAACACTTTTGTTCGCTTGTGTGCAATGCATGTCTATGAGCCTGTATTAGAATGAAGTAGGTTGTTACGTTTTAAAGATACTGGGAGACATATACTAACCATTACAAGCAAATAAGTATAGGAAGGTAGGATTCTTAATTCAACCTTAATGTTAGTTGAAAGAGGGAACTATACACGTGTCAATACTTTTATGGTGAGGGGAGAATAGAATTATGGCAGAATTAAAGTATATAATGAATTTAACGTTGTTACCTTCCATATTAAAGGCTTGCCTGGGCGAGGCGGTAAAGGCGTGCTCGGTTCGCCCGGAAGGACTTGGGTTTGAATCCTCGCCAGGAATTCGTAAAATTTAAGAAACGATATTTCCACTTCCGGAGGTGCACATGGCCCTGAGGTTCACTCAGCCTGCACCAAAAATGAGTACCATGTTAATTACTGGTGGCAAAGACGGCCGGGTGTAGAGCTAATCACTCTACCCCATCAATTGCCGAGGTTACGGATAGTGGAAGACTACCTCTCAACCCTCCAAAGGCCTTCATGGCCTGTAATGAGACGATTTTGCTTTGATTTGCTTTTACCTTCCATATTAAGCATGTATGTTTTATGATTTGTTCGTTCGGGCGGTTCATTGGATTCCCGGTGTCTATACTACTACTACTACTAATAATAATAATAATAATTGAATCATCAGTAAGGCTTCTCCCTAATGATAGGCAACACCTTAAATACCTAAAGGTGGTGAACTCTTCTGAAAATATGATGAATTATTTGAAGAGTTGGTCGACATGTATTTCAAGATTATTAACAGATTTCACTGCTTTTGAATTTTGGATTGTCACTTAGGGACGTGGACTGTATACGATTTTATAGAGTATTGTAACTGTTAGAGTTGTCACACGACAGATTTCGTGTTCTAAGTTGCCATTACTTTCATTTCAAACCATACCAACCAATTATCGCCCAACTGGCCGCTATACATACTAGTAACTTTGGAACCTTATGGATCATGGTGAGTGCAGTGACAAATGAGGTTATCCACACAGGAGGTTACTGAAGAGATTGGGAGGCATGTAAGGTAGGCGGCAAGAATATTTTTCTAACATGTGAAATTACTTGCGGCGACGGGAAGGTACCAGTGTTCCCCTCTGGCATGTAACGGTTAGGGTGATCCGCATTTACCATGATTTTAAATGTAGGCTTTCTTAAATTTAGTTAGCTTTTTAATATGTATGGTGTAAGTTTCTAGGTTGCGTGTGGGCGGAGTGTAACCACCCTAGTGGGTGTTATGGAATGTCTTAATTATGTAGGAGTGTGGACCCTCGTTTCCCTTGCTCCCTTTGCTTACAGTATCTAAGAGTTATACATTCTTCGTATTTCTAGGTAATTCATTTATTTTCCACGTTAGTCGACAACGTATTATGGCTCACCCTCTGTGTCACCGGGCTTTCTGACCCATTACATTTTATTGCAAGTAATACCATGGGATTGCTTTCAGTGCCTTCAGCATCTCAGCCTGTTTTCTTTTCTGCCTTTACCATTTACCTTTCTTATTGTCAATTGTTGGACCTGTAGCTTCTGTTCTTGTTTTCTGGATCCATCGGATACCAGAACTGTGTTGTTGTTTTCCCTTGAAATAAGGACAGAAAGTGTCAAGTTGGGTAAAGCTGATAAGCTATAAGTGTACCTTGAGATACCTTGATATATATGCTGGGCTCATCTGGGCGTTGATAATGAAATCTCGGTGTTCTATCTCCTCTATATTGTCTAAGTGAACTGTTCGGAATCTTCTGATTCTCATGCTACGTACCAATGATTGTTGTACCATGCTGAAGGCCCATAAGTCTTGTAAAATTAGAGCTCCTTCTCCGCTCTTAATGATTAAGTTCTAAAGCTTATTTGGCAGTATACCTCCTATTTATTAATTCTTATTTTCATTACTTGTTAACCCTGTAGTTGTTGGTCTTTGCTTCAGTAAGAATATTGAAAGAAGGAAAGGTCATTTTTGGAAACATTCAAAATTTAGATTATTTCGAGTGTTCATTTGTTCAGTCTCCTAGGCCCTGTCACTGCTTCCCCTCTACTGGTATTGTACTCAATAATAATAATAATAATAATAATAATAATAATAATAATAATAATAATAATAATAATAATAATAATAATAATATAGTGTATAATAATATATTATAATTTGATATCCTTCAGACAAATTGAACGTCAATTTTGATGTCCCATTCGCACTAACTGGAAGAACCAGCCTGAAGAGTTAGAAAATAAACTGGTAAGAGAATGGAACAGGTGATTTTTTATTCTAAGCAGGAAATAGGAAAGAAGTAGAAGTTATATCCTTGAAAATTGAGGAACAAATGTTAAAAAAAAGGTTCCTCGCGACAACCTCGCGTCCGATTTGAGTAATGTGAGCACTGAGGTAAAATCAGCTTCCGTGAAGTAGTTTGTTTCGGAGCTTTTTTATCGCTAGGGGTTGCCTGGCTGAGGCGATAAAGGCGTGCTCGGTTCGCCTGGAAGGACGTGGGTTCGAATTCCCGTCAGGAAGTCGTAAAATTTAAGAAACGAGATTTCCATTTGCGGAGGTGCATACGGCCCTGAGGTTCACTTAACCTAAACCAAAAATGAGTACCAGGTTAGTTCCTGGGGGCAAAGGCGGCCGGGCGTAGAGCTAACCACTCTACCCCATCACGTGCCGCGGTTAACAATGGTGGAAGCCTTTACCTTCCACTCCTCCAAGAGCCTTCATGGCCTGTACGAAGGTGACTTTGTCTTTGTCTTTTTTATTTCTAGTTATTGAAAGGAAACTCTTAATCCTCCCTAGATTTCGGTAACTTTAAAGCACCTGTTGATAAAGTGTAAAACGTGCATTTTATTTGACGAGATATTTCAATATTAATAATAATAATAATAGTAATATTAATAATAATAATAATAATAATAATAATAAAAACAAATTACACTTAGAACGGATATTTTAAGGGATGTGGGCAGTTCATGGAACTGTGGCTTAAGAACACAATAGTGTTTTATGAGGAACACACCCTGAAAGCATTTTCATCCGTTTTTTGCACTTGCAGCTTCCTGATACACGAACATTAATGTCTAGAACATTCTTATATCAAACACACGAAGTTATAGGAAAATAATTCAGGTAGCCTAACTACAGGCAGAGGGTCAAGGTTACCATGTCCGTAACTGTGGGTAAAATGAGCTATGAAAGAAACTACTTCACGTATGTTAATTTTATATAAAGTGCGTATAATTGAGTTTTATGAAAATTGTGGCTGGAATGTCGCGGAGTTCCCTTGTAAATTCGAGGGTAATGTTTGTTACGGGCACGCACGTAATGACTGAAAAACTCTCCAACAGTTTAACTGCCAGTGGAAGACAGAAAGGACTTATCAAATCAAAATGAGGAAACACACAATTAAAACGGATTAAGGGCACACTTAGAACATAAAATAGGATTCCTATCCAAACTTAGGAAATAAAACTGAGGACAGGAACAGCTCACAAAATGAAATAACTGGGAATTGATGTGGCGTAGGTTAAAATTCTGGCCATTTACCTTGTGAAACGGGAATTTATCGGTTATTGCTTTATGTAAGAACGTAGAAAGGAATCCAACAAGCAGCTGCATACGCATTCAAGCATGCAAGCATACTTATAAGATTATTTATGAATACTTGCGAATATTCAGTTCCGCGAAATTCATGTAACATTAAAATCCTACTGAGACTGACGGTTAATTGATGAGTGCCCAGTAAATAGGATTGTTAAATAGAAATCTCACGAAGAATATTATCTACGTGCCTACATTTTCAGAACAGCGAGTATTTATTTTTGCTGGTCCAGTTTAGAAGTCTGAGGTATACCGCGCCACGGTACTGGCTTAGTAATGAGTGTGAAAGTCAGCGACATACTTTAGCGCGGCTTTTCAATCCAGCCTGTATATCTTTATAATTTATAGGAATCATGAAGTGTGTTAGGTTTATTCAGCTAGAAAACTGGTGAAAATCACTTTATAGGTGACATTAATTAGATCTTGAAACCACATCAATGTTTTCTCAGGTGGTATTTCCGAAACTTCATTCTGGGATTTAAATCCACCTCAAACTGAAGAACGTCAATCAGATGGAACTTTTAGTGTTTACACAATAGTTTAAATGTTCATTAACGCTCCTTACCCTCCTTATTTATTACTTCGCAATGTTTTTGTAGCCATATCAAGTAAATAATAATGAACAGTGTGTGTTAAAGTGGGTTGCAGAGGTGATTACGAATAATTTGAAGTGATCCCTTGATCGCTAATATTGATTCATTTAAGAAGATGCTACTAGGAATCCTCAGACCTAGCAGCTGTTTCACACAAAACATTAGCATTATTCCTCAGCCCAAAAAGTATTAACGGTAGAAATTCTGTAGACGTGTTTGAAATACTCTATTGCTGGCTCATAGGTGGCCCTCTCCACAAGGTGGTTGTATCTCACTTGAAATCTGATAGTTAGATACAAGGTTACAGCGCTAGCCTTTATTTGGTCTATTGCGATTATATCGCACCGTCTGTTGCTCTGTGCAGTGACAATGCATGCGACTTCTTCATACACTTCAAGGTGTTGCTGGAAAGGTGCAATGGCTATCCTTGTTCGGATTCTGTGATTTCTGGTGTTTCTAAGGATCCCACCTCTTGGAGAAGAACCGAGAATGTGTGCTAGGGTTTCGGTATCGCTGCAGTGTTTGCAGCGGTTTTCGTCTCGAGTTCGTCAGGAAAAGCACGCACTGGAACGACATATCGTCCCTGTTCTTCCAAAACGTCGAATGTGGCAATGCTCTTCCTATCCATTATTTCCGCTAAGACTCGTCACACCTCCCAGCCACATATTGCTATACAGTCCATCAGAACAATTATCGTAGAGTTCATTTTCCTATGAGCGTGTGTAAAGGAAAATGAACCTTAAATACGTCACACTCTAGGAGTGGGTAAATGTCATGCAAACATACTTTCCTTCAGTATGGTGCAGTAAAGGTCATTTTCCTTTACACACGCGCATAGGAAAATGAACTCAACGATAATTGTTCTGATGGACTGCATATCAATATATGGCTGGAAGGCGTGACCAGTCTTAAGGGAAATAATGGATAGGAAGAGCATTGTAACATTTCGATGGCCTAGATTGAATACCTCGTATCTCAAAAAGTTCTTCCTATCCAATATTTCCCTAAAGACTGGTCAAGCCTCCCAGCCACATTTGGATATGCAGTCCATCAGAACAATGTTCGTTGGTTTTATTTTCCTATGCTAACGCGTAAAGGAAAATGAACCTTATAAAAATTATACTCTAAGAGTTAGTAAATACTTCACGTAAACATACTTTCCTATAGTACGACACGGTAAGGTTCATTTTCCTTCACACGTCGGCATAGGAATAAAGAACACAACGAACATTGTTCTGATGGACTGCCCATCCATGTGTGGCTGGGAGGCGTAACCAGTCTTAAGGGAAGTAATGGATAGGAAGAACTTTGTGGGATACGAGGTTTTCATTCTAGGCCATCGATTTGCCCTTTTGGCAAAACAGGGACGATATTGTAGCATAAGGGCTTCCGTTCACTCATATCTCGACGAACCGTTCAGAGTCTCAATCCAACAGTTCTATGGCGCATGTTGTTGATGAATTAAAGCTCCTTTACGTTGATTTTTAAGTTCACATCGTACTCTCTCTATTAAAGAAATTCCAGTGTATGAGGAGGAAAGGGTTGCTGGTTTACACTGCGTGATAAGGCCGGATGTTCTTGCATATAAAGTGCTGTTATGAATTAGAACGCTATTAAGATGATTTATTAATTTACCGATACGTGATGCCGTGTATTTTGAGTACAATGTATACGATAAGAAGATGATGAATGTATGAAAGTATTATCAAACGCGTTCCACGTAATATTATTTATCAGGCCTCTTAATGAATTTTACATTCTTATCGCGCCTCAGCGTAGACTATTTTTTAAATAGCTGTTAAGTCCCGACTAGGTTTCATTTTTGTAAGCAGTTAATGAGTGAATGAAGATTAGATATTCCTCTGGAAGAAAAAAATTGACTCACTGCGAATTTGAATGTGAAATATTAAACTCCTTATTTTCCTGTGAAACTTTAGTTTTTATATTTGACTACAGTTCAGCATCTCTTCCTTCCGTGTAGAGAATTAAAATTCAACTGAGAGAAAGTAAGGTCATTTTCCCCCCACCATCTTTCTAGATGGGGGAGTGTCTGCGGTTTACGTCATTGAAATGATATTGACAATAAATATTGCATTTAAATTTTCGAGCTTAAGCTCAACGGTAAATATAGGATCAGGGACGAATATTTTAGGTTGACTATGATATACGAGTTCATTGCTTTGCCTGTCCTCAAACAGTTGAGGGGCGCGTGGGACACCCGGTGTATCAGCGAACTATTTTAACCCATCAATATCTCAACATGACTGGTGAGTGCTTTTTATAATACAAAAACTAACCCGTCAACGTCGGGTACAACATATATTTTAGGTTGTGTTCTGACCTTCTGTCCTATGCGATCCCAGAAAATATGTATTGATTTATTAAGGAAGAGTTGTACCTCGGCATTTAAAAAAGAATATTTCAATTATTGAAAATCATTAGCCATATTTAGGCTTACAATCCATTCACCATTTACTGAGTAGTTGTTTTAGAATCGTGTGATGTTTCGCAAGGTGAGCAATATCACTGATTCTTTATTCTGTATTAGCAAATGTACCCGTGCTTCGCTACGGATTCCTACTTTGAATACGGATTTCGTCATAAATTACTGTACACGCAGTGAGTAAGATTATATGAAATTGCATGGCACTCAGCGATCTCCGAAAGCAAAACGGGGAGGACCCCGTAAGGTGTTTCCGATGTAAAGTGCGCTTTAGGGAAGTATAGATGATAATTGCAGGCGACATTTACTAGTGCCATTCACAATTGAGTTGGGGAGTTTTACTATAACAACAAGCTCACTTGCCAACTGCCATTCAAAATATAGATGGAGAGTTTTCATTATAATGACAGGCCCCATTTCCTAATGACAGTCACAGTCGAGTTAGAGAGATTTGATTATAATCGAGAAATGCAGCACTGTGTAACGTTTAATGAATCGAGATACGACAATAAGTCATTGGACCAAAGTTGAAGATCTCTTCAAATTGAGCAGGTGTTCTTTAGTCTCCCTTGTTAAATGACTTACCTTTTATTAACAGTTACCCCAAAAGGAAGGTCTGCACCGTCATTGAAATAGCCACCATATTCCTACATTTTCCGAGGCCAAAAGTTGTACATTTCAACAGCTTGCAATTTTTCCTCAAAGGAACGCGTCCCCAGTGACAAAGCGAAATAATGTACTTAAGAAAAGTTGCTTAATATGAAGGGACGTTTCACTTAATATGACTATATTACAGTCTACGGATTTTACAGAAAATCTATAGCATAAGAGAAAATGGAAAAAACTTTTCTGGCTTTTCTAATAAACCCCCAGGCTATTGAGTGCTTTCAAAATCATGTGCATATCTAAAACTTCCTCTGCATTATTATACTTTAAATATGAAGTTTGGTCGAGATTTATCCAGCCGTTTCGCCGTGATGGTGAAACAGACATTCAAGCAGACAGACGGACAAAGAGACACGAAAGCTAAACACCACTGATACGGTTCTGACCTAAAATAAATCGGATAAATATCTGAAAAATAGGCAAAACAAACGAAATTACAGGCAGTGGACCCACTGCAACTTTATTTATTCTGTATAGAGTTGAAGATCTACGGTCAGCGTGATAACGATCAGTTTCATTTCAGGGTGTAGATATTGTTCTTCCCGGCTTTGAGACCCCTCCAATATTTCTTGAGCCCATCAGAAAGCGCCTCATTTGCTACTCGAAAAAATGGTCTCTCCAGATTTTGGGTTTTGATTCCGTTTTACAGACTTGGTACCACTTTACTATCTAAATTTGACCCTGTCAGTAATTTTAAATTCTGGGATACTGATCTGTCTCACACACCTTCCATATTCCTAGAACCACCTTAGACTTGTTGACTTCGGTTCGATATAATTCCGTAATAACTGTGATATTCCGCCATCTGTCCTCCTAAATACGTATCCGTAAAATAGGAGTGTTCAAATTTATAGCAAACATTTTTATAAGCTTAATGTTAACTTATTCCTACCCGATGTCCATTATAATATATGCAGCTTCTTTGTATTTTATATAACTCTCAGCCTGAGTTTATAACGTTTTACGGGTTTGTATGCACGTATTCACTATTGCAGACCTTTTACAGATTAACTGCTGCTAAACGATACGTTTTGTTGACAAACGGAGTGCACCATAAGACACCAATTTTACACGCAGTGAATTAAGATTTTTAAAATTGCATTTCTCTTAGTGTTTTCCAATAAACAGCGTGGGGAGGTCCCCATACGTTCAAAAGTGCGAGTTGCGGAGTTGTGATGATAACGGCAGGCTCACTTGCCTACCGCCATTCACAATAATTGTCGTTATAATAGAAGAACCCATTGTCTACTCTGTGGTCACATTCGATTTGTGGAGTTTTCGTTACAATGGCATATACGAAAGTATTTGCCTGTTTACATATTGCAGACCTTCATATGAAGCTTCCATGCTTCTGGTAGTGAAAATCAAGTGCCATCTGCCCTACCTCACTGAAAGTACACTAAAACAATAGGTGTTAAGTATGATTAGACACACATCCCGTAAGTTAAACTTTATCTTTAGGCAATTTCAGGAGTAAACATAGGCTACGTTATTTAGTGTTAGAGAACACCATCATTAATACAATTTGAAATTTGAGCTATTGTTAGTTATAAACGATTAAAATTAGGCAGCTAATCTTTCAGAGCAGTTTATTCATGAATATGAATCCAGTATAACTCCCAAAAATGTTTCGAAATTAATTTGTTCAATGTAAGTTCTTCCTGGAAACTTCACTAAAGTAAAAAGAAAATGATAAATCTTGGATTAATTTCAGATCTGAGAGGGTAAATGAAGAGAAAATGAGAACTCACACCGGACTCGAACCCCAATTTCTCACTCTCTGGAAAAGTCCGTTGATGGAATCTGCTTCGGTAGTCATCAAACGAGAGGGAGCGTTTACAATTTTTATTGCATTTCTTTGGAGTCATGTCTCGTTAGTACTAAAGCAAGTTAAGGGGGACTTGCGGATTTGGAGAGTAATGAAATATATAAATATACCGGGTGGTACAGCTGCCCCTATTCACGCAGTTTTATGCAACCCGCAGATTATAGTCGAACCTAAAAATATTGACCTTGACTACTCACTACAATGCCTGCTATTACAACGCGTTCCATAATTCGTTTATTCGTGTCAAGCAAATCAGCATTAATGATAAAATACCGATTGATGGTAAAGAATCGTGAAAATTATGTGTCGCAGAAACGTTCTGTACAGAGAATATTATTGGTGAATGACTAGAAGTAGCAGCAACACAACAGCGCTAAACAGCAACCCGTGATAGCCGAGCTTGCTAAAAGTTAGAGGAGAGGACCGGTGTTCGTTAGTAGGCGGTTCGAGTCCTGTGTACGACGAATATTTTTATTGCGTTGTTGATGTTCGTGAGAGTCGTGTTGTTGACGACAAATCTAAATCATGATCAGTTCTCATATTGCAGGTAATCAGCTATGTTTGTTTTTAAGGAGCTCTTAAAAGAGCTATTTGCAATAAAGTGATATTGTACCGACAGCGGTGCGATGGGCTTATGCATGGCCATTCGATTAATGAAGCAAATGTTCAAAATGACCAACTGCTTCGTTAATGCACATCTGAGCACGGTGGAGGGGAGACATTCTTGCTTGCTGCAACATATGTGGTGGAATCTGCCCGCAGGCTTCCGTGATGAGCCGCCGTAAATGATTCGGGCTCTCAGGCTCCTGCTCATAGACTCTTTCCTTTAAATAACCCCAGAGGAAAAAGTCGAGTGGAGTAAGGTCAGGTGATCTAGCCGGCCATGTGACCGGACCCCCTCGTCCAATCCATCGTCCAGGATATGTCCTATGCAAGTGGTTCGGTACTGCCAACGACCAGTGTGGGGGAGCTCCATCCTGCTGGAACCACATCCGTAACCGTGTCATAAGGGGCACATCCTCCAATAAGAGTGGGAGGTACTCACGAAGAAACTCTAGATAGCGTCGTCCCGTGAGGTTTCCTTCGAAGAAATATGGTCCAATTATCTTGTCACCTAGTATCCCGCACCACACGTTGACGCCCCATTGTACCTGAAATCGAGCTCCCCTGATCCAGTGAGGATTTTCAACGCTCCAGTTGTGACGATTAACAGTTCCGTTGTTGTGAAATCTGGATTCATCACTAAAGAGAATGTCCATTAAGAAATTCGCATCAGCTTCAACTCTTTGTAATATCCATTGCGAAAATTCTATCCGTTTTGGAAAGTCATCTCCGTGAAGTTCCTGGTGCAGCTGTTGATGGAAAGGGTGGAATTTATGGCGGTGCAATATTCGCAGTACAGATACATGACTGATGTTCAGTTCATTTCCTATGGCCCGTGAGCTTGTGTGCGGGTTGTATGCAATTGCATTTTAAACAGCTTCGTCGTTATTTCCAGACGTCACTGGAGCATCCCGAACGGGGGTAATGTATGAAATGACCCCGTTGCACGCAACCGTCTTTCAGCACGTCGAAATGTATCTGCAGTTGGCAGCCTTCGTCCAGGAAATCGTTCTTGATACAAGCGTCTGGCTTCCCGTGCATTTTGCCTTGCTTCTCCATAAAGTAGTACCATATTCACATAATCATCCCGTGAATACATAATGTTTGCTTTCGTGCTAACCGTACAGTACGTGCTCACACGTTGCTGCTAGGATTACGATATGCTGTTTCATGTGCCCTACGTATGAAGTGTAGACCGCTGTTAGTTGGTCTTCGAGTCGAACGTGCGCAGTTGCTTGGTTGAATGGGTGGGTCAGAATGTTGACAACACGTGCACTGCGCTTCATTCCCTGTAGTCGTTTGCCATATGGAAGTCGCATGGTATTATTCCTTTCGTATGTATGCTTTCTTTGTAAAGGTGGCAAATTACTTTTTAGACTTAAGAACGTTAAATATTTATTACGAATGGCTTTACAAATATAATATAAAAATAGAATTTAAAAGCTCGTAACTAGACTCGAACTCTAAATGCCTGCTAACATATCGTATGGTCGCTGCGATTCGTGCCATGTAGCCACTGCAGGAGACAAAGAATTGGTCTCGTAGCTCTGTACTAATGGAATTACCTAGGCCATCGTTTCGATACTGATCGTTGATGTTAAAAGTTCCGAACTCGAATGTGCAAACACCACAGTGAACTAAAGAATCGCGTCTCTCTTACGCCCAGATAGTTGCAACCATTTTCTACGCGTTACTTGGTTGAATGAGTCCAGCGTTATGTTTCAGGTGGTATTCACAATCGGTGCGTATGTGGCGATATTTATGATACCTATTTATTATAACTTCCGTAGAAGAATATCGGAGACTTCAGAAAGGTCTTCGTAAACGATGCCTAGGCGAATACGAAATGACATTAAAAAATGCATGACTCAAGAATGGTTGGAACCCTTCCTGCTTCAAGTAACCTATCGAGGTACGTCTTCCATACGTAATTCCGCGCAGCTATTTGCAACGTACAAGCGCCATCCTTGTAACTCTGTATTCACGAGGAGAGCGGAAGTTCCCGCTTCGACAAGTTACTGATGAGTTACAGCCTTATGGTCCCGTTTTATGCCTTTTTTGATCGCTCTAACGGTAGTAATTACATGGCGTAAGCTATCACATCTGCTGTACAGCATTTGCGTGCCACAGATTATAAACTACAGTGCAAAACACGTTTCTATCAATTTCGATGTGTTGAGACTGTACAAAATGGTGGTGCATTGACATGTCTGTAATTGGTCTTACCCTATCACGTTTTCTATGATACCACGACCGCCCTTTCTATCAAAAGAAAATGGCCACTTGGACCAATCAGGCGCGCAATTCTCTACCGACAGCTATAGGCGTGTTTATGGTTTGTACAGAATAGTAACATTTCGTAAAAATTAGTAGAGTATTGGACACCGCTCTACATAAAATGGTACAGTGTTTTTGAGATGGACCTCACTTACTGCCTCTTGTACCATTTTTCCATTGTGCGGAGAAGTCTACATCGGGTTAACTGCACATAACATTGCTGTAAGGTGTTGCGCAAGTTGGGACTCAGAGGCATTTACGTCCTAGCTGGTTGCATATATTCGGGAAAAAATAGGGGCAGCTGTACCACCCGGTATATATATTACCAAATATACCTGTGCTTTGCTACGGTATTGTACATTGTTTACGAATTTTGAAGCAAATACTGTACACTGTACATGAATTTCTCTTAGCGTTAACTAATAAACAGCGTGAGGAGGTGCTCATACTTTGTTTCCAATATAAATTACGAGTTGCGGAGTGGTGATGATAACGGCAGGCTTACTTGCCTGCTGCCATTAACAATTGAGTTTGGAAGTTTTCATTATAATAGAAGGTCCCCTAGTCTACTCTGTTGTCACGATCTATTTGTGGAGTTTTCGTTACAAGGGCAGGCCCCTTTCCTACTTCCATACACAATCAGTTAGGGGAGTCTTGAAGAAAATGTCATGCTCCCTTGCCTTCCGCCAGCCAAGTCGGGAAGGGAATTATTCATTAAAATGGTAGTCCCTCCTTTCTAATGCCACTTAGACAAGAGTTGAAGAAGGACCCCCATTCCTACTGCCACTCAAAGTCGATGAGGGGAGTATTGATTACAATAGCAGACGCCCTCCTGCTGACAGTCGCAATCGATTTGTAAATTATTAATTATAATAGCAGACACACCCCTTCTAGGTCGCCACAAATCGCCTTCAATTAATATATATAATAGACATATGAAGGTATATGCATGTTTACAATGTTGTTGATGGTGCTTGTTGTTTAAAGGGGCTTAAAATCTAGATCCTCAGACCCTACTACGTATTGCAGACCTTTGTTTACAGATTACCAGCTGCTAAATGGTACGTTATATAAACAAACAGATGCACCGCAATACACCTACTACAGCGTTCTAAATGGCTGATCCTATGTCATTTTCTCGTACCTCCTCTATTTAGGGTTAGTTGTGTAAGTGACATTAGAAAGGAAGGATTACCATCGTAATGGCAAAAATACGTATTCCTTTATGTTTAAAAGATATTAATAATACCAATTTTCACGTCTGAAACATGCTAAGATTTAGAGACATACTGTAGGTATGTTCATTTTAAAAATTCACGGCTTCAACCCCAATTTCAATTCTTTTCAATCCCCCTTAATTTTATTTTCCGAAAACAAAAATAATACGTGTTTCCTTATTTTTAAGATTCAAAGACAAATTTTCACGTCTGTAAGATGGTCAGCTGTTGAGATATCAGTATCCAATTAAAAATAATTCAACCCCATTTTCAGTCCTTTTTACCCCGTTTAGGTTGTTTTCCGGAAGCAAAAGTACGTGTTCCTTTATCCTTAAAAGAGAATAGCAAATGTACCCGTGCTTCGCTACGGTATTCTGCACTGTGTACGGGTATCGAAGTAAATAACTGTACATGCAGTGAATAAGAATTTTTAAATTGCATGTCTCCTAGCGTTATCCAGAAACAGCATGGGGAGGTTACCATATGTTGCTTTCAACGTAAAGTGCGAGTTGCGGAGTTGTGATGATAACGGCAGGCTCACTTGCCTACTTCCATTCACAATGGAGTAGGTAAGTTTTAATTACAATGGGAGTCCCCATTACTTGCTGCGTGGTGACAAATTATTTCGGGAGTTTCCGTTACAATGCCAGGCGCCCTTTCTTAGTTCCAGATAGATTACAGTAGAGGAGGTTTTAATATAATAGCAGACACCTTCCCTACTGCCAGTAAAAATTGAGTTGTGCTGTTATCATTATAATTAATGACAGTCACACCGAGTTGGTGAGTTTCCATTATAATAGCAAGGCCACTATGCCTAATGCCAGTCACATTTCAGATAGGTAAATTTGTTTAAAATGGAGGCCACACTTGCCTACTCCCTAACACAATTGATTAGGGGAGTTCTGAATTGTATGCTCCCTTGGCTTCCGCCAGTCAAATTGAGAAGGGAATTATTAATTACAATGGTAGTCCCTCCTTTCTAATGCTAGTTACAATGTAGTTGGAGAAAGATCCTATTCCTACTTCCAGTCAGAGTCGATGTGGAGAGTAATGATTACAGCAGCAGACACCCTCCTGCTGAGAGTCACTATCTATGTAACATACTAAATATAATGGCAAACACACCCTTTCTATATCGCTACAAATCGACTTCAATGAATATAGATCGACATACGAATTATATGCATGTTTACAATATTGAAAACCTTCATTTAATGACTAACTGCTGCTAAACAATACATCATATTGACAAAAGGATTGTACCATAAGACGTCTCATTTAGCGGTATAAATGGCTCTTGTCTCCTCTATCTATGGGTAAAATTAAGTTAGAGACGATAAATAGGGTGAAATTTGGGTAAGGTTTTCTCAGTACAATTGGGTACTAGTATGACAGCTACAAACATAGAATTTGGCTCACGTATTGATACTGGGTTGGCCAATGTTTGTGTAGAATTAGATAATTCTATCTTTTGTATAAGTGATTCGAACTACGAATTATACGTGTACAGAGAGCAAAATGTAGGTATAATCGAGACATAGAGACAAATCTGATAAGGAATAGAGATTCGACAAAACGTCATAGGACCAAAGATATTCTTTACTCCAAATTGAACCGAGATTGTGCCATCCGTTTTGTGATAGAGTTACAGTTTATCCACGAAATACCTCGAAACGAAGGTCTGCACCGTCATTAAAATTGCCTTCATATTTCGATATTCTTAGGGGTAAAAAGTTATACATTTCTTGGAAATTTTCCGTCGGTTAGAGGCTAAAACGTATAATTATGCCTAATTTAAATTTTCCAGCTTGTCTGGCAGATTGTGCCGCAATCTTCATTTTGGGCGAGGGAGATTAAATTTAGGTCTTTCAGCAAACTGGTTAAAATATATGCAGATATTCATTATTACCCCTTAAACGGATAGCCGTACGAAAATTTCTCCGAAATAGTCAACACACAGACACACGGTCGTTACGATTTAACTTAACATAGATAGATAAGGAATCTGCTCCACGTACAACACCTTTTGGACTTTGTCCGCTGGACTTAAGCCTGCAAAGCCGACCGTTCATGATATCTCCCGTATTAATCGTCCTGTCGTAAAAATGCACGTGAGAAAAAAGTTTTAGAAATGGATTTATATTAAGGTTGGTGGATTTCCAGTCTGATTGGTCTTGTATATATTGTGTGAGAGTAAAATTACTGTTTCGGTTTCCTATAAACCCCCAGTCCATTATGGGAATTTGGCATGGTATGGACCTTAAAACCTACATTTGGACAGGTGGATGCCAGGTATGAAGTTTGGTTGAAATATCTTCAGTAGTTTTCAAGTTATAAGAAATGAACTTTACACGCACCCGCTCTGAAGTCCGGTGAGACTTGTACCGAAAAACGGTCCCTTATTAATCCCCGTATCGAAATAATGCATAGGAGAATAGAGGTTTATAAGGTGATGTCCATTGTGTGGGGGTGCAAAATCACGGATGCGTTTTCGTGTAAAACCCCAGTCAGTTAAGGGATTTAGAAAAAATATTGGCCCTAAAACGTACCCAAGGACAGGTTGATTCTAAATATGAAGCTTGGAAGAAATATATCCAGCAGTTTTCAATTTATAGAAAGACAGATAAATAGACAAACAATCAGACAAACAGACACCAAAGCTAAAAAGGAAGCAGATGGACATTATTACACCTGACACGCATAACTGTACGGAAATTTTGCCTAACTAGTCAATGTACAGGCACGCGGTCATTATGATTTTATCATTTTTATATAGAATATACATTAATGATACCAATTCTTACGTCTGAAACATGTTAAGATTTAGAGATATACTGTAGGTATGCTCATTTTAAAAATTCAGCCCCTCTTTCATTTCCCAATAACTGAATTTTCCGAAAACAAATTATACGTGTTTCTTTACTTTTACAAGAAATTCCAAATACAAAATTTCACGTCTGTAGACTGTTACATTTTTTAGATAGCCTATACTGTTGATATACTCATTTTAAATATTCACTCAACCCCGGTTAAGAGGATTTTCTGAAAACAAAATATACGATTTATTTTATTTTTAAAGAAGATCATCATCATCATCATCTGTTTACCCTCCAGGTTCGGTTTTTCCCTCGGACGTAGCGAGGGATCCCAACTCTACCGCCTCAAGGGCAGTGTCCTGGAGCTTCAGACTCTTGCTCGGGGGATACAACTGGGGAGTATGACCAGTACCTCGCCCAGGCGGCCTCACCTGCTATGCTGAACAGGGGCCTTGTGGAGGGATGGGAAGATTGGAAGGGATAGGCAAGGAAGGGGGAAGGAAGCGGCCGTGGCCTTAAGTTAGGTACCATCAGGGCATTCGCCTGGAGGAGAAGTGGGAAACCACGGAAAACCACTTCCAGGATGGCTGAGGTGGGAATCGAACCCACCTCGACTCAGTTGACCTCCCGAGGCTGAGTGGACCCCGTTCCAGCCCTCGTACCACTTTTCAAATTTCGTGGCAGAGCCGGGAATCGAACCCGGGCCTCCGGGGGTGGCAGCTAATCACGCTAACCACTACACCACAGAGGCGGACTTTAAAGAAGATACCAAATATTAATTTCCAAGCCTGTAGCATCATCATGTTATGAGAATACGTTTACTCATAAAATGTATTCAACCACTTTTTCACCATTTTTCATCGCACTTAAGGGAAGGTTCCGAAAACAAATAATACATGTTTCTTTATTTTTAAAGTAGACTACCAACTGTAAAATGTTTGAGACATAGATGCACACAATTAAACAGTTCTACCCAGTTTCATCCCCTTAGCGACGGAATATTAAAAAATCTTCCCTCAATGAGCCCCTACACTGTAATATGAATGTATCCCCAAAATGTAATATTTTTATGTCGCGTAGATTTGGCTGGCATTTATTACAGTCAATCAGAGTTAGCCATTTACATATGGAGATATAGATGACAGATGAGCATGGGCACGCTTATAAGTGCAGACTTTATTTCGAGGTTTACTGCTCCTAAACGGTTCATCATATTGACAAACGGATAACGCTATCAGACGCCCCCTTTTGTCGTTCTACGTGGTTGGTCTTATAACATTTTCTCTTATACCCATATTTATGGATTAGATTGAGTTAGAAGCTTTGTATAAGGCGACATTTGGATACACTTTTGAACACATCACATTATTTTTCGCATACTTATACGGAAGATAGAATAATGAAATTTAACTCGCATATGGCCATGAGTTGTGGAAATATTCGTGTAAAATTGGATGGCTCTATCTTTCCTATAAGTGAGCCAAAGTACGTACAAATGAAGGAGATACGACAAAATGTCACTGGACCTATGCTGTAGATCTCCTACCTATGAGTTCGATTGTTCCATCTGTTTTGTGATACGGCTTAACGTTTAGCCACGAAATACATCGGAACGAAGTCTGCAACTTCATTTAAATTGCTTTAATATTTCGATATTTTTCGGGGGTAAAAAGTGAAAAATTTAAACATATTTGAATTTTTCCGCCGGTTAAAGGCTAAAACGTATAATTTTCCCAAAATTTTCTACATCGTCTGGCAGATTGTGCGGCCACCTTGATTTTTGGGAGAGGGGTAGAAATGAGGACCTTCAGGAAACTAATGCTAAATTATATGCAGATGCCCATTATTACACCTGAAACGGATAAATGTACTGATATTGCGGCAAAATAGTCAATCCACAGACACACGGTTGTAACGATTTCATTTTTATGCATAAGTATCATAATAAAAATACTTCAAACCTAATTTCAGTTCTTTTCAGTCCCCCTTAAGTGGATTTTCCGAAAACAAAAATAAAACGTGTTTTTTTTTACATTTTTAATGAGGATTCAAGTACAAATTATCACGTCTGCATGATCTACAGGTGTTGATATATCAGTATCCGAATAAAAATAATTCAACCTCATTTTCAGTCCTTTTTAATCCCCTTTATGTGGTTTTTCGCAAACAAAAAATACGTGTTTCTTTATTTCTGAAATATATTAGTAATACCAGTTTTCACGTCTGAAGCATGCTCAAGTTTTGAGATATAATGTAGATATGCTCATTTTGAAATTTCACTCATTCTTTCATTTATCGTCCAGTGGACTTTTCGATAAGAATTTATACCACTTTCTTTACTTTTAAACGAGATTCTAAATACCAATTTGCACGTCCTTTTCAGACATACTGTTGATACAATCATTTGAAAAATTCACCCGCTTTCCACTCCTTATCACTCTCTATAAATGGATTTTCCGAAAACAAAGGAATAGGCCTACATGCTTCTTTATTTTTGAAGTGGATTCCAAATACCAATTTTTACGTCTACAAACTATAATATTTTTGAGATATAGATGTCGACCTACTCATTTAAAGAGTTCAACCCCTTTCACCCCCTTAGCGACGGAATATCCAGAAATCCTCCCTTAGTGTGCACCTACACTGTAATATGAATGTATCCCCAAAATATAATTTCTTTATGTCGCGTAGGTTTGGATGGGCGTTGTTTACAGTCAATCGGAGTTAGCCTCATATATAGAAGATATTGATTTTTATACATATATGTTCCCCAAATTAAGACCATCCTGATTAAATTGATGTTTTACTTCGTATGAATAGTGCCGACCTCAGGAAATAAGGTAAAGAAAGGACAGGAAGAAAATTACTTGTTATTAACTCTAATTTACATTTCACCGTTGCTACGTCAGAATTACTCCATTTTGAATTACTTCTAGTACTTTGTATTTCTGAAACCAACTGGCATATAAATCTGTCATTTACAGTGATCTGTTTAAACTATGGAGTATCATCTGGTTGTAACGTGAATATTGTATGGTGAATAATAATAATAATAATAATAATAATCGTATTCAGTTCGAAGCCTATTTAATTAATTTTGAAATCATAACTTAATTTGAAAAAGTCATACAACTGTACTTATGTATTTTACATTAAACATTAAATATTAATAAGAATCAGGTAATACTTCTTAAGACAATGCATATTTTTCTTCCCTTTCAGTGTTACTCATCCTACTTGAAGAACGTTAAGATAATCTGGGTTAATAACACTGCAGCTCCTTGTACAGTTGAACGTCAGTCTCTCGCCTTTAAACATTTTATATCGTCCAGGTTTACATGAATATCGTATAATCTAGTTAAATATATTGCTGAAGTTTTCCTTCGCTTTCTGTAACTTGTTCCATGCGTTAATCAAATTTTCCAGGACTTTTAAATTAAAAGTTAATGATGAGGTGTAGGAAGTTTAAAGTCAGGCTGTCTTTTACTCTTTAGGCCAACCAATAAACGCGGATTAAATACAATATGAAACCCATTGCAGTTAAATTATTCTTAGCCAACACGCTACATTGAAAGAACAACATCATTCCACAACATTATTGTCGTTTATTTTTATAACTTAGCAACTAAGCTGGAAGAAAAACTGTGTCTACAACAGTAGTTATCAACGAGCCTTCTGATATGGCTGGTGAAATTAAAACAATTTATCTCAGTATATTTTAAAATTTCGTTTGGGACAGTGGAGGCTCAGTCCCTTCGGGATTTCGTGTCATCTCCCAGTGCTAAATTGTCTATGGATGGAACGATATTTGTTTTGAATAACTACAGATAAATACGAATGGCATCTTAGTGGGAAATTGCCCTTCAAAAAGTAAATAAAATATAATAAATACAACAGTTTAACTGATCTTATCTTCATGGATGTTATGTTACTGATATTTTTTATTGTGAAGTAACCTCTATGGCCGGTCATCTAGCAATATTAATGGATAATTACAGGATATAATCCAACCATACGTTTGAATATATTTGGTAATTTTCGAAATTTCATACACCATATAACTTCTGGCCTAATTGTCCTCTGTCTACAGCAATGGTGTCGTTATGTCGGGCGTAAGATTACCTATTCACTGGCTTTCAAATCATGGGTCGAAATTTGCACTTGAAAGTCGATATGAAGCAAACTAAGAAAGTCTCACCAAGCAATTGGCCAGGTTGTTTGGGTCTCGTACCTACCAGCTTGCATTTGAGAGATTGTGGGTTCGAGCCCCATTGTCAGCAGCCCTGACGATGGTTTTCCCTGGTTTCCCTTTCATTACATTCATTTAGGCCATGGTTATTTCCTTCCCACTCCTATCCCCTTCCTATGCATCATCGCCATAAGGCATATCTGTGTCGGTGCGACGTAAAGCAGACTGAAAAAGAAAAGGTCTCACATTTTCAAGCCCACATAACGTCATCCAGCCGTAAGGCAACCGTTGTGATAGCGTCATCTCAAGCATAGGAAAACTTTCTAACGCTAACCCACATAAGGGGTCTGAATTGAATGTTTAACTCTAGATTTTTAACACCGCACTAACACATTAAAAGTTTGGTGACCAAAGAGGGAAAGTGATAGGACTGGATTGGTAGCGTCCATCGCCTTTATTAAGTACAGTCCCTGCACTTACCTGTACGAAAATCGGAAAGCACGAAAATACATCTTCAGGCCCGCTGACGGTACGATTCTAACCCATCACGCCCGAATGCAAGTTCACGGCCTGAGCACTTGGTTGGAATTCATATTTATGTAGAAGATTAAATTTTCAATTCTTCCAAAACATTGTTGCCTACTTTTAACCTTCACAGTCACTTGTATTTTCTACAATCCTATATATAATATTTAGCCTGTAGATTTGTGAACAAAATTAAACAATAATAATTCACTTTCATTCATTTTCATTCACTACGGTGCTCCAAATAGTAGAGAGAGCGCTTGATCGAGGATTCAAAGCAGAGATCCCGCGGTGAAAGGTTGCATCATCGTGCTAAATTTATTGAATGTATTGGATTATCAGGCGATATCAGAATATCGAATATATCACACTTAAAACTCACTAGAAACAACCTGTGATGAACAGACTTATATTCGTAATGCCAATCTTCCGCGTATGTTGGCGTGTGGAGTGAAAAGGAACTATAAATAAATATTCAAGGTGTTAAACAAGGTTTCATGGGAAACTTGAGCTTACATTTCATTTTATGAAAAGCTCAATTCGTGGGGGAACTGAACAAGACAAACACACATATATTTCCTTATCAACTGACAGAATATTCTTTTTGTTGGTTGTTGTCCCTGTTGCTTTCCTCTCTACTGCTTTCATGACAAATACGCTTAGAATTGGTTCATTCTGAAAGACATGTTTTCGAGTCTGTTGCCCAGACATCATAGCTTACAGTTCTATGTGGGTTCAAAACCAGAGGGACAAGACTTCAATTTTTATTACTAAAATGGCGCAACATTTTACGGTATTTTAATTGAGATCTTATTGGTGAAAATACACTGATTGAACTACTCGTCTATCAGCCCGTCTCGCTCGTCCTCACCTTGAATTTATGTCAGATTCTTTTACTGACTCACAATCAAATTTACTCCTTTTAATCATCAACTTTCCGATATTTAACTTACATTTTTACAAAGAAATATTAACGCGATAATGCACATAATATATATCAAATTAATGACTTCAAAACATACCAGTACAGTGATAAAATGGCGTTCCAATATTAAGCCCGCCTACAAATTACTGCTGAATGATAGGTGTATGCTCGCAGTACCTGTGTTTTCAACTAGTCTACGTCAAATTCCGCTTTCTAAGCATTCAGATATTGCTCAATTTAAACAAGAAACCTCTGAATGAAATGTTCAGTTTTTATTGGAAAAATTGTTCCTACACTACCGAAAAATTATTCAGATAAGTCTCCGGTAAGTTCGTAGAAAATTCAGTTTTGTTTAACAAGATGAATGAAATTATATCGCTTCAATTTTATGTTTACTTTTGTATTTTGATTTGCCAAATTAATTAAATATCACCTTTAAATATCAAATACGAAATTTACATTTCGCTATTGTAGGGTACTCATAAATTTCAAAATTTCTACAAGCTAGTCTTTTAAGTTAGCGGTTTTGTTTTCCGCCAGCCTCGCTTAAATTTCAATACGATCGGAAATTGATATATTTCCGATTTATAAAGGCGGACTTCTATGATCACTTACCACTAGCACTAGTCACAACGACACCTTTGATATTATTTTATGTTTATAAGCGTTTCTGTGTAATATAGATGTTATGTATTCATTACATACGTTTGAAAGGACCGTATGTTCGCATGCCTTTTCATGGGCGCTGAGAAACGGATGCCAGCAGATATTAGTTTGAAATCTCAGAGTAGTCATTCCTCCCCTCACACGGAAATAGCTTGTCGTTTTGAGCTGCAGCAAAACTTCGTGTGTGTGTTTGTGTGTCCAGCCCTTGACTCGCTTCTATACGGGTCGGATATAAATCGAAATGAATATTCGTACAGAGGTTTTACGTCTGGTAGCCTTTCCTGACGTCAACCTCATCAGAGGAGTTAATGAGATCGGATACTAGGAAGGGAGAGGGTGAAGCCCGACACATCATCTACTCCTGTCGAATAGTACCAACGGATCTGCTTTACATAACGCATATTTTGCAACGTAACATGGTTTGCCATAATTCGCAGTATATTACCGTTGTTCTAGCGATGAATTTATTTAGCAAAGTCGCATGTTCATTAGAAAGGATTATCTTTACCACTTCCATTTCTGTAAATTATTGTTGATGTAGCTACCACGGCAAAATAGCAATATATAGTTACAGCGTATTCGGAAAGTAGCAGGTGCTAACGGGCACGGGAATTCTTAGTTTAGGACTTTCGCACTATATGCCCAGACATAGGCCTTTCGTGTCCGCACCTAATCATCGCTTTATTGGGCCAAAGGAGAACTATGGTATAGGTAATGTCTTCGGCGAGCTCGACTTATAGTTTATAACATTCATAAGCGCACACGTATGCTTCGCTTCATGTAGCTACAAAATGCAATGCATTTTAAAATTTGTGAGTTCGACGAAAAATGCATGTTACAAATTTAATATTTATTTTCCAAGGAAGGTAACACTATTTTGCTTAAAATTATATTAGCGATATATTTTATAAGAATACAATATTAAATGTTATTGACGCATTACATAGGAGAGAAAAATACCGCAAAGGTTATTACAGTGAGTTAAAAACAACTATGGAACAGATAAAACGTTATGTGCAACACCTTTTCACAATTACATCAGAAACTGGCCGGGAAAGGTTTACTTTACAGAAACTCAGGTGTTCTAACAACTTGCTTATTTTGATAGCATGTAGTGGAAAATAGAGGCACTTACAGAGGTATCCCTCTGGCGATTATATTGTAAACTGTTGGAAGTAATTTCTAAATTTTTCATATACCGTAATGAATTGTGTAAGTATAAAAGTGGGTTCAAAAATATTGAAGTTAAACGTTAATGAACGGCTGGAAAGAACAACGCCCACGTGATGAGTCCCTTCTTGCTACTTTATCCATACAGAGTTCCAACTCTCTTCCATTTCACTTCTTAATATATTCTTCACATGAGATACGGGACACGTTGAGAAGCTAAAATCTCCTTCCCATCGAGGTGACAATCTTTTCCAAAAATTCCAGCATGACCTTTCACCCAACTAAAACATATATGCAAGTTGCTGGATAACATTAAATTCCAAATGTTTTGTCAAATGGGTGTAGAATATATATTTATCTCTTACAGCGGTGATGGAAGTTTCATAATCAGTGGATATTTGAGCAGTATAATTATTTTGTCAGCACCATCTTACTGCCTGTTTATAGCAAAGAGTTCTTCGTGAATGATGGTACATTATGCTAACCTGTACCCCTTATTGAAACATTCTGAATTAACAATATACACAACGAATGAACATCCTTCATAAACCGTTTTGAGTTCTAAGGCAGTAATCCGAGACCCCTCTTTGTATATGAAGCAGTAATGTATATTGATGCAGAGGGTTACCTGCAAAGGCTCATCGTACTTGCCACGATGGCCTGACTCCAAAACGTGCGACTTCATTTCAACACCAGAGTGAGGCGTTTGAAGAGAACCATTGTAATCACTCTTTAAATTAGCAACCTTTGCCTTGAAAATAGCTGGCAGTACAGTAGTTCAATTCCAGCGATTTTCAGCGATGCGTCTGGGGAGACGGTGCAATAGCTATGAATGATTCTCAGTATGAAGCCTCCTTGAATCTGGCATAGTTTATTTGGGCCCACTGATTGTGAAGGATATCTTCAGAATCTGTCACAAGGTATGATAGCCCATGACCTTTGATGTTAGGCCCCTTTAAACAACAAGCAGCAAGAAAGCACAAAGTATGTGATAATGGACTCAACAGCAAGCTGAAATATTGTTTTCAATACGGATGAGTTCATGCACCACGTAGGTTTGGTGGCTCGAGTTATGCTTGAGAGGAGAATGGTAGATTTCATTGCAAGGTGATTGGAATGTGACCAAAATATTCATGTCTGATCAAGTATTACGCCCAAGTAAGACGTCTGATTAACAAGCGTGAGTTCCATGTCATTCATCAACAAAATTTGTTTTGCCATCTTTCTTTTTCTTGTTGAAATCATAGCTTCCGTCTTGGAATATGACTTCGTTTTCTGACCAAGATGATAGAGTTGGTCAAGAGCTGCGTTAGTATGGTGAGTTATGTAGGCCATAATATTGTCCCGAACCAGGAGCAAAGCATCGTCCACAAATGCCATGAATTGGCAATTATCAGGCAGTTTTACAAGTGTAACGTATGGTAACACTGCGGGCATGCGCGTGTGAATGGAGGGACATCTCGAGAAACTCCATGAGGCGCTGAAGGAGTTGAAACAGCTTATCTTTCTCTGGCCATTCGAAGGTATTGCGTATAATGTGAGGTGTTATAGTGCAATGGATCAATGCACAAACATGATCAACAGGTACGTCCCGCTTAGGCAATATGTGCGGAAGAGTGTTGTTGCTTTTTTTTTTCCTATAGAATGCGATGCCAGTGCAAGTGTACGGGACAGAAGCCATAAGAGGTATGTGTTTCGGACAGGTGGAAACACTTTTGGGGTGGATAGGAACCTCTTGTTGATGTGCCATGTCCGGGTCGACCGTTAATAAGCAGAAGTGCAGAAAACATCGTGCAAGTGCGACAGATCTGGCACAACATCAGCGACTCTCTCTGAGGAGGATGTCTAGGAATTAGTGAGTAGCAAGAACAGTGTGGACACCATCAATCACCAGAATTTGGGCAAACAGAAGATCTATTCTGCATTTGTGCCACGCACATTGAATGGCGAACAGAAGGCAACACGAATGAAAGTTGCTGGAGATTACATTGATGCCCGTGAATAGAGCCCCATCTTTTCTGAAAACCATCATGATAGGTGATGAGAGTTGCTGGTACCAGTTCGATCCGAGGACCAAGACACAATCAATGGCTTGCTGTTCATCGCGTTCCCCACTACCGAAAAACACTTGCCTTCCAAAGTCCAGCATCAAGACACATTTGATCGCCGTTTTCGACAGTAACGACATGGTTCACCAGGAATTCGTACTGAACAGTCAAATCCTCAACGCTTCAATCTACGGGAACATTTTAAAAGGATTACTGCCACTCATCTGGAGTGTTCGACTAGATTTGTGCAGGACTAGAAAGCGAAGTCTCCTCCACAACAAAACCAGCCGACATACTGCAATTCGTGTGCGCAACTTCTTGGCTAAGCAGGGCGTAACTGTTCTTAAACATGCATCGTACATCCCGGATCGTGTTTCACAGACATGCAGACAATGAGCATCAAACACTAACACACCGTGAGATTCAGCCAATGACACCTTAGCGTGCTTGCTGTGGGCCAAGCCTGTCAGAAAGGAAATCATTGTTCTAGCACCTCCCCTGGAGAAGATTAGTTCTTCTATTAGTGCTCTCAAACCGGTCATATGCCACGTGTACGTTTAACAACAATGCCTTGCAACGCCCGTCTGAAATCGTCTATCAATCGATCTGATTTGCTAACTTCAAATTACTTATCAGTATGACGGACGCTCTAACGCTCATATACCCGGTTCACGTTGTTTCCGACCAACCTATATACTTTATATATATATATATATATCATATATATTTACTTGTAGATTGTTTCTGAGTATATTAACCAATTACAGGCATACTTTAAATAATCCTGGCATATTATTCCAATAATTACGACCTTTAATTAAATGAAAATTTGCTATATATACAGCAGGGACATCGCAAACGAGAACACATTATGTGGTTTTCTTTACGGTCCGGTTTTATGCCCCTATCTTCTTAGTGCCTTTAAAATTTAATATCGTTTGTTGTTAGGATGTGAAGGGTGAAGAAAGATGGCACATGTCCTTGGAAGACATGAAGGCAGGAATCAAAAGAGTGATGAATGGAATAACAGTGGAGGTGATCAGTGCAGGAGGAGAGAGCCCACACTTTGAAATTTATAAATTACTCAGCTACCAGAAGTGCGAAAATTGGCCATATTACGCCTAATATAACATATAAGAATGGAAGTTAGAATACGGCTACTAAAGCGGAAGCATCCTCCTGAACGTGACCTATGAGGTGCTGTCTAACGTAATGTTACGAATAAAATTCCGTCTATTTCATTACTCTAATTTATTCAGTCCAGACACCTCCTATGGCCACTGTGTTTAGACCGCTGGATTTGAACACAGTGCCACCGGCTACACAACACACGATGACTCTTCGTTGGCTCAATTCCACAGACAGTCCAGTAAATCACATAGCCGCATGCAGTGAACAACTAAACAGCTCAACAGTATTCAACAGCAGGACGATACTCACAACAGCGAACATTAACACAGATTCATTTACACTCACACACACACGATAGCGGGATTCCTCGCTGGCTCACGGCGAACCTCAGTCCAGCGAAATACACAAGTACACAGTACTCTCAGGTAGTAAATATCTTCCTTTCTGTAGTCTCCAGCCCATCTACTCACTAGGCTTTTCGACACTACAACAACAGCTCCTGGTTCAGACCTCGGTGGTACACTAGCGACAGCGTACACCTCTGTCACCCTCAGCCTAGTCACCGAACCCTGACGCACTGAGTCTCTCACTGACTTCACCATGCAGCCCATCACTAACCCTAAGTCCAACACTGACTCCGCATCCAAAACTGACCAACTGTGCGCGGCAAGCCGCTCTTTTTATAACTCGCGTGATTCGAGCCAGCAATTTCGCGATGTCACTAGAGGAAAAACATTCCTGTTGAATTTCCAAGAAACTCACAATTAAGCCGGCCGACGAGAACTATACACGGAAAGTCCGGCCCCACCCTACAAGCCGGCTGGAAGATCCCAGGTCGTGTGAGTCACCAGCCCCTTCCTGGAAGTACCAAATGGAACTACCACGGGGTTGGCACGTAACAGTCATACATTCGAAACTGCCCCCCTCGTGCTTGACACGAATTTGATCTCTGGGTTTATCATAAATATCCTAAGAACCGGTGGTAGAGTTGAAAGGCAACAGTCAGACTACTAGTTTTGGACTCCTACACTTGCGGGGTTCAGTGGTTCAGCAGAAGGAGATCCGGCTTCTTATACTCAGATCTGCAGGTTCGATCCTGGCTCAGTCCAGTGGTATTTGAAGGTGGTCGATTACGGCAGTCTCGTGTTGGTAGATTTACTGGCGTGTCAAGGAACTCCTCTGGGGGAAATGTCCAACAATTTGGCGCCTCTAAAACCCGTAAAAATAGTTAGTAGGATGTTTGGATCCAATTATATCGTCCCTGTTTTGCCAAAAGGGCGAATGTTACAATGCTCTTTATATCCATTATTTCCCTTAAGACAGGTCACGCCTTCCAGCCGTATATTGATATGCAGTCCATCAGAACAATTTTCGTTGAGTTCATTTTCCTATGCGCGTGTGTAAAGGAAAATTAACTTTGCTGTACCATACTGAAGGAATGTATGTTTGCATGACATTTACCCACTCCTAGAGTGTGATGTATTTAAGGTTCATTTTCCTTTACACATGCGCATAGGAAAATAAACTCAAGGATAATTGTTCTGATGGGCTGTATATCAATATGTGGCTGGGAGGTGTGACCAGCCTTAGGGGAAATAATGGATAGAAAGAGCATTGTCACATTCGCCGTTTTGGAAGAACAGGGACGATATAATTTATATGTTCAGTTTAACTGTGTGTACGGGAGCTAAATCATGGAAGACTTATATATTGGACATATCTGATTTAAAATTAACCATAATAATTATATAAAAGGACTAGAAAAATAATATATGTAAGATAACAAAAGAAATTTGACACAATTTCCTGAAAGAAACGTTATGAAATTAAAAGAATGTTTTCTATCGCAGAAATTCTGGAATTATATGGCTGTATTTTCTTACCCTTTCCATCACCGTTTGAGGAATTAGGATATTATGCAGCAACTCTCCTAAACTAGTATTAACACTTATTGATTTATTTCCGATGAATGGTCAAAACTCAATCAAATGACTGCATGTCTGGCCGTCAAAATATATGACTGATTTTTAATTCATTTTTCCTTTCAAATCCATCTCTTTCAATAACACGCGTGTTTCCGTCACGGGTAATACTGTACAACCTCTCCTGGTGGCTTTAAAATGAATGCATTACTCAGCATATTCAAAAACGTGCACAGATAGGAAAGCATCTGTTTGTGTATGATTTATAAAATAATATTGATGGCATTCATTATATAGTACAAAAAATGTTTCTAGGGTGGTATTTATAGCGTGGATTATTAATGAATGCAAGGGAGATGTGCGGTGAAATGAATGGCGTTGATCCAATTGGTAACACAGAGGCGTATCGCAATATTTCATCTATGTTAACCATAAAAAGCATTGTACAGTTCTTGACAAAACGTGCTAGGCTAGACCGCTAGACCAATGTACGAGAAATTCCCCTCATGTATTACAATTAGGAATTATAAATAGGTTGAAAATGTTACATTCTTGTATTTATGCATACACATTTTCTATTGCGAGCTTGCTAGCAATTTTGACAATTGTTAATGATGTGAGAAGTAAGACGTGTCTGAATCACAACACCGTTTGGTTAGTCAGTTATTCCTTACAACTGGTCAGCATGTCAGTTATTTCTTACAACTGGTCAGCATTTTACGCTAAAGTTTCCCTTGTAAAAATCAAGTTCTAATGTTTGACGGAAGGGCAGGAGAGCTCGGCGTATGCAATTTTCAATCACTACATAACGTCCCAAAAGTATGGATTTGATTCCAAACCTCTTCACATCGATCACGTTGAGTGAAATAATATGGCGCTTTTTGTCGATTCGTCGGTCAGACGGAGACGTTAATGTTTTGAATAGACCCTTTGTGATATTCTACAGATGTATAAGCATCGATACCGGGTTTCACTCTCTCTCTCAACCTCATTATCGCTCTCATATGACACACAGACGCGCTAATCGGCCATCAAATAGAAAGATCCACTCCAGGTGAGCCGAACATGTCACCAGACACTCCCGGCACTAAAAACCACACGTTAAACACATTCATAATTAAATGACAAAATAAGGGTTCCAACAGTTTGAGTAATGAACGCATCGTAAAAAGATAAGCCGCGATGAGTGTGGAAGACTCCAAGGGCATAACAAACCTTATACCATCGAGTTGGGAAGCGATCTAATTTAGATCAAGGGAGATCAGAGAGGAAATATGAAGGTAGTCATACTAGTACAAATAAATGGGAGCAGTACTAGTCTCAGTCAGTGGCCCTGAAGTTGTAAATCCGTGCTCAATGTGTGTAGAGACCATAGGGAGAAACCCCTTCTAATCGTCTGTTATGCCAGATTACAGCTACTGTGGATGTATTCTATCCATCCTCCCACACGGGCAATCGAACAAGGGATATCATATTATAGGAAGCAAGATATCTAAGTGGCATAACCATTGCCTTTGTGGCAAGGGGGCCGTAGTTCAAATCCGACAACAAAACACGTTGGGTTTCTAAAATGAAAAGCTACTTCTTTGTGGTTCGGTTTCCATGTTTCATAGAAAGGCCAGTGGTCATGATCGTGATATCATGTACCTGTGTATGTGAACTCATGCTGAAAATTTGATATCTGTTTGAGCGTAAGAAGTTTTAGGCGACTGTCGGACAAGCAGGTGATAAAGCTCATGTATTCTTTGCCCCTACCCATAAGCTGGACCTATTTATTCCGCATTATATATTGACATTTCGCACACTTTGAATCGCTGGATCGTACGAAACAGAAGTAGGAACATTTTCCTACGATCCATTATCCATTTTCTTGAATATAATTTTAGAAGCAATATTACGGAACTTCTTCACCTTCTGCGCCTTTCCATTCCCTCGAGTAGGCAGCATTTGGGATACCTAGACCTGCACGTAGACCAATACCGGGTGGTTTTCTAATAGTCGGAAGAATTTTCGGAAACTTATTTCTACCGGCAATTCTCTGTCAAGTTCAAATTACAACAACGAAGGCTATGCTAAAGCTATGGAAAGTAAAATGCACTCCTACTTAAGATTTACACAAGTTTACGCTAGTACTGGAAATCATAACTGGTAACAAATTCCGTTGAATTGCTTTTCCTTTTGATAATTAACGACACTTTAACACTGACAGATTTTCATTGATCGGGAATCGAAATCAACCTCTTTTAGCCATACAATAGTATGCTAACGTCTCAGCAGAAGTGACATGATCATAATTGTTCGTCCTTTCTCTGTTCAGACCAGAAAGGAAAGAATCAATCCGAACTGTTTTCACTAAACATTAACCGCCAAACTTTATTTACCCGTTATTCCACCGACGACTTCAAAGGGGTCACCACTTTTACTGCTCCATGGAAACAGTTCCGCTGAGTTAATGAGTTTTAAATTACTCCTTTAAAAATTGCAAGTAAACCAATTGTAGTATGGAGCTGCATGTAGGCGGTTCTCTCGTGTACAAATAGGCCTGGAACGATTAGTTAGCATGGAGTACAGTGAAATGAACTCAACTAATTAATGTGAAATTGTATGATCAATACGAATTCAACAATCAACTTTACATGACCGATTTCTCACATATATCATAACAGGAAGATATGGCCAAGTTGCCTCAATGTTGTACATAAGATGGATTTTAGTGTATCAGCGACCATAATGTTGAGAGTTAAACACAATTTAACCCTGTAATGGAAACATGGCGTACATATCACTCCAGAGAAATTTATTTTACATTGTTTAATTTAATTTATTGCTTGCTACAGGACTTTCATCCCAATTACAGCAGCAGTCTTTGTGATACACAGAGAACTTACAAATAATTATTAATATTTCCTAGCGTAACTTAAATCTATTCTAAACTACTTTTAATCTAATCATTTTTACTGAAAAACTGAACGACTTTCTAGACATTCTGCATTGCCATAAGAACAAAGCTTAAATACATAAATAAAAGTATCACAATTAATAACAATAACACAGTATACAGTCTACAGCATTAACATTTGAAAACACACACAAAAAATATCAAAGGACAATGCATTGCTATTTTTAAATAGCCCTGTGGTCTCGTTTTGTGATGTCTCTTTTCAGTATCTGGTCTCCCTCTACTTCTCTTATACACCATCACCGAGTCAATTGTTCTCTTAGGCAACCTATTACCCTCCATTCGCCTCACATGACTCCACCTACGAAACCGGTTTATGCCTAGAGCATCATCAATCGAGTTCATTCCTAACCTATGCCTTATCTCCTCATCCCGAGTGCCCGACTGCCGTTGTTCCCACCTGTTTTTACCCACGATCATTCTCGGCACATTCATGACTGTCGCTTCTAACTTATGAATATGATATCGTGAGTCGACTCAGTTTTCACTACCATAAAGTAAAGTTGGTCTAAAAATAGTCCGGGAACTGAGTTCTGCCTTACAGAGTACTGTTGATCGGAGCTGCGAGCTCACAGCATTAGCTTTGTTGCAACTTGGTTAATCTCACTTTCCATGATAATATATTGGGAGAATACATAACATTAACGGGAATATGAAGGTTGGCCGGTGTGATTCTCCATTCTGACTGTGGGATCAATTACATGGCCTTCTTTTCGCTATCACGTTATGCTGGTACTCTCTGTGACCGTCATATGTCATGAAATTTCACGAAGAGAGTCAGCATTCGAATATAACAATTCGTTACTCTGCAGGGCTTTGCTTTCATGCTCTGTGGTTGATTTGGGGAATGATATTTAGAAAACCAACGACAACTTAACGTAAACCGAAGCTTGGGAATAAGGTATGTTATTGTTTGCAGAACTGCCATTGTTTCTCCGGAAACAGGTTAAGAATATGACTGTTTTATTGGTGGGAAATATGGTGACTGAATTCGAGGATAACTGTTCAAGTTAGACCAAGGATAGATCGTAGATTGAACATCACTCACTTCAGATGACGAAGATAAACTTCGCGCGTCTAATAGAACAACACTTCCGGCTCGAAGAAATACCACGAACTGAAGTCAGTACGACTCATTGCTAGCTGCAGCCTTCTACCTACGCGAGAGGTAAATATACTTCCTTGTATGGGCGAGTCCATTATAGGCATAATTTTTGGAATAGGGGAAGAAGGTATCCGTTTCCTGGAAAATATATGTATGCTCCTAAGAAATCAAACAAGATATTCAACATGCAAATTTAATTTAAAAAATTAAAATAGCTAAACATCAGGAAATTATCCTTTTTTCATAAAAATAGTAGAAAAATGACCAAAATAACCTGAACTTTCCCCAAAAATGCCCTATCTCTCAAAAATGGCAAAGAGATTCAAAAAATTACCTAACAAATAGACATCATTGTACTCATTCGTTCATGAAACACACACATACATATTTGAGCAACGTGTCAGACCTAAACGACTAACGAACCAAGAAGTACTCAGAAGGGAAACCGAAAGTCGACAACTCGTTCAAACATTAAAACATCGGAAGATCTCTTGCCTGGACCACATCCTAAGAAATGACCGTTACCTCATCTTACAGCGGATTGTACAAGGCAAAATACAGGGTCGAATAAGTGTCGGGAGGAGGCGACCCTCATGGCTTGGAAACATCTGAGAATGGACTGAAATTCAGTGTTGAAAGACGTTTCCACCTAGCAATAGATCGTACTGCATTCGCCACAGTGATCGCCAACGTCAGGGGTGCCTGATATGGTACTGTAAAGACGAAGAATGTGATATGCGCATCTGAATGAGGGATGATGAAATAGGGAGAGGGTGAAACCCGGTGTCGGCACGTAGCATACTCCTGTCAAATAACACCCAGGGGCCTGCTCAGTGCTTTAAGTCTCCATCTGACGGACCACTAATAACAGCGTCATATTCCCTCACTCCACATGAGCACTGCGGAGAGGTTTGGTAATTTAATCTAGATTTTTGGCACGTATTCTAGTGATTATAAATTGTGTAGTCTACCACCACCTCCTCTATCCTGCCCACAAACATTCTGGTGGTGAAATGTTTTTCGACAAACGTGACTCGTACCGGCTAAATACAGTGTCAGGCCATATAGACATCAACGCCTTAATGATCATGGCCACCAGGTGGGCTACAACGACTTTATAGACACATTCCAAGAAACTACTATTTCTTTAAATGTTTTTGTACTGCTCTCACACCACTGGCATTGCTGCTCAATACATAACATTAGTGGTATCGTTGGTTCACTTCATCATCCGCTCATTTGAGAGAAAATAAACAAGCTGTACACTTTGTCCCCCTCATGATGGATGATGGACATATTTCAGTGCTACGGAGTCAATGACCTGGCGTGGGCCGAAGTGTTGATCGCCTCACATTCGTTTCATCACCAGAATAATCAATATAAACAAGAAAGGCTCTTAACGACGAGCTGTGATTAATTGCGAGTGCTTCTGCGGTCGAGATTCATTAATACTGAGTGTGTTTATCAGCGCTAGAAATTTTATCCAGGGGTATAAAATGTACTGAACCCAGAAACCATGTAGCGTAATGAAGCACTTCCAGAAATTAATCTCAGATAATTGTAGCCTCCAGCAACTACAACTATGATTCCCACTACTACTCCTTATGAAAAACGTTTTCAAGCGTTCCCGACTCCGCATTATCCAGCACAACTCTCACATGGATTGACCGGGATTTGAACCACGGGACCCAGCGATGAGAGGCCGGCGTGCTGCCGTCCGAGCCACGGAGGATCAAATAATAAAAATAACTTTGTCTAACAGAAATAATAATAATAATCATAATAGTAATAATAATAATAATAATAATAATAATAATAGGTTGTAGGTGGCTTCATTTTTGTTAAAAGGAGCAGCCTTATATCGAGATATTTCACTAACCCAACGTAAAGATAATTGCAGAAAATAACTAACATTCATTTGTAAATTCTGGAATAAAAAATGTACATGCTTTATCAGCTGCAAAATTAGAATTAAAATGCAGTGGATTATAACATTAAAAAATTTAATAATTAAGATCACATACTTACATGCAACTTCTTTGTAGACTGGTATGCCTTTCAGCATTCAGTCTGTAAGCACCTGTGAATTTACGAAACAGTGACGTTTCCTCTATTTTTAAATAGCCCTGTGGTCTCGTTTTGTTATATCTCTTATCAATATCTGGTCTCCCTCTACTTCTCTTATCCACCATCACCGAGTCAATTGTTCTCTTAGGCAACCTATTATCCTCCATTCGCCTCACATGACTCCACCTGCGAAACCGGTTTATGCCTAGAGCATCATCAATCGAGTTCATTCCTAACCTATGCCTTATCTCCTCATCCCGAGTGCCCCACTGCCGTTGTTCCCACCTGTTTTTACCCACGATCATTCTCGGCACATTCATGACTGTCGCTTCTAACTTATGAATATGATATCGTGAGTCGACTCAGTTTTCACTACCATAAAGTTGGTTTAAAAATAGTCCGGGAACTGAGTTCTGCCTTACAGAGTACTGTTGATCGGAGCTGCGAGCTCACAGCATTAGCTTTGTTGCAACTTGTTTAATCTCACTTTCCATGATAATATATTGGGAGAATACATATCATAAATACTTGTTTTCCAAACCGACATTCAGTTCCTTTAGGTTTCTTACCTACTGACATCATTTTAGTCATGGAAAGGCTAATTTTCATATCATACTCATTGCACGTATTTTCAAGTTCCAAGGCATTATACTGCAGGCTTTCAGCACAATCTGCCGTTAATACCAAACCGACGGCATAGGGCACATTGCTTACTACACTTCCACCTAACAGAATTCCTCCCTCCCACTTTATACTTATCGGTAGATTACACATGCTACGAAGAACTAAGGTGAAATATCACACCTTTATCTGACACCTTTAAGTACCTTGAACCGAAGACTCATTCTACCATCAATACTCACTACAGCCCAATTGTCAACATAAACGCCTTTCATTGCTTTTAATAACGCACACTTAATCCCACATCATTTCCCTCGGTACTATGTCATAATTATGCCTTCCCTAGATCTACGAAACATAAATATAACTGCCTATTCGTTCACTACAGATCAGTTAGTGGTTTGTATCTTCGAACAATCCTCCGAATACCTCATATTCCTAACTTATTTCCTGAATTCAGAGTCGATTATGATATTGTTTCTTATGGATTTTGAGCCCATATCCTCCCATTTGTAGTGATTAATAGCCTCATGCTTCAAGAATGTGTTCGTAACTGCTGATCGCCTACTAGCACAGAAGTCCAGTAAATGCGTCCAATTCCTTTGAGCGTCCATACCATCCCCACATTTACTCCACACTTATCGTACAATTCAGTTCTCTTTACAACTCTCGCATTGAAATCAGCAGTGACGATGTCGCTCGGGTATGGAAGTTTGTTCCATGAGACTTCTTTAAAACCTCTCGGGTTAACGACGCATTGTTGTCACATTTAACACCCTCAAATCCCCATGACCACGACTGGTATCGAACCTGCACTCTTCACAGGATATTGTGTGTTTAAATTAAGTTTGTGCTCGGCCGTGCCAAGAATTGATGCTTGTTTACGACCGGTGCTCTGTCGTCTGGCTCTGTTCCCATGTATTAGCACGCTAATTCTATAACTGCTCACTTAGTCAATCGGTTAGTCCCTGGTGTCGCAATGGTTGCTGCCGCCATAACGTCGCTAGCCTCTTAACGATCATCACAGTTTTAAATCTAAATTAATTGTCTTGTTTTTTGTATTTCTTACAAACAACAAACCCACGGTGCTATAGCTCTGGTTGGTCTTGGCCTAATTAGCGACCACTGCTCAGCCCGAATGTCTGCAGATTACATTGTGACATTTTACATTTGTAACACTCACAAATTCTTCTCCGAAATTCATATTGTAGCCTCAGTGATACAAGACTCGTGTGGTGAATGTGCTATTTCCACTGACATCCCTGCTGCTCACTCCGCTGCTCTCTGCCCACTAAATAATAATAATAATAATAATAATAATAATCGTATGGCCTCAGCTACCGTGTGCAGACATTTCAATTTGACGCCATCTGGCTGTCTGCTCGTCAATTTCGACGTTCCGTTTTACTCTACGCCACCACTAGATGGCAGACCGAGTAAACCGAAACTCTCTTGGGCGTCTATGGCTGAGATTTAATTAATTTTGTCGGGTAAACACCAAATGTGTCACCAGAGATCTTTTACATGCCGACATCGTACGACATGGAGTGTCGAATGGACTTTTTTCTGCCCTTCAAAAATCCGACTACCTCTGCCGGGTTTGAACCCGCTATCTTGGGATCCGGAGGCTGACACTCTACCGCTGATCCACTGCAATGAACAAACACTAGCACATCCTTACCCCATTATAACCTTATTTCAATATGTAATACAACCTCTAATCGATTACGACACATAGATTGGATATAGCAGGTTTAAAAATGATTGCAAAATTCCTAACAGTTTATGATAATGTGATATGGAAGTAATTATATTACGTTATTTACAGAATAAATATCACAGAAACTCATGGTGTCATGCAATTTTCATACATACTAAGTACGCAGTATATTGACGACAATGTCCCAACCCATTACATGTATAAATTAAAACACGATCTACCTCGATAGGTAATCGTCTAAAATTTCATACTTGTTATCATCACCCAGTGCCAACGGCCGTAGTCGTGTTGAAACACCGGATCCCGTGAGATCTCCGAAGTTAAGCAACGTTTGGCGTGGTCAGGAGTTGGATGGGTTGCCACGCACTGTTGGTGGGGGGTAAGGGAATGGAGGAGCGGAAAGGAACTGGCCACCCTACCGCACGTAAACTCCGGCTCAGGAACACCTCTGCGGAGGTTCGGACCTGCCTTCGGGTAGAATAACCCTTACCTTACCTTATCATCACCTAAAAGATTTAAATCACCACGTGAATGGAGGGGTAGGCCATGTGATGGATAAATTTTGCCCCCTAATGAACAGAAGAGCTTGAATTACAGTTGTGAAGGGATGAGACTATATGAGAGGAAGGCACCTATTTTGAGTTAGCTGTTGGGTGTAAATACTCTTGCGGCTACGTGTTCCCTTACTGGCTTCACATAAAACTACAAGGTCAGTTTTAGGAAACTTGACGAATATACAACAGCCCATAAATTTTGGGATGTTTCATATAGTAAAGACGTCGAAGGTATGAAATAATGGAAGTGGGCAGTGGGAGGAGGGATAAAAGAAGAACGTATGGAATTATTGTGTGTTTAGTAGAATATTTCATGCCTATCAAGAATGAGGCGTATCTAGTTAAAATTCCTGTTTTACTGGTTTCTTGTTGTAGGAAGTAATGTTCCAGGAATTTTCCTAAAGGAGCAATAAATTCAAAAGTTGGAATGTTCTATACGTGTTGTGCGTAGGTGTTCTTTATCGAATACCTATACAGTTCAAGATGTTATATTTAGATCTACCTACCGCCTCCGTTCCCTAGGTGACGGCAAGCGGTAAATGAACTCCAGTTATAGGAAGTTCGTGTAAAAGAGATAAAAAGGTAGTATAAGAGAAATGGAATTTCACCCAAGGGAGGTATTTGAGTTTAAAATTACGAACATTTTGCTGGGGGTGATTGTGAATATTACTTTATGTGCCTGTAGTATTATGTAAACTGATATCACACGCAGATGTGGACGGACTGTGCTAGTTTTCTACGTGGAATAACGCATAGGCCTACGGGTGCTCAGGTTGCATTCCGGATATTGTGGGTTCGAATCTCATGATTCATGGTGCGTCCTAGTTCGTGAACCACGGGCAATAGTTGAGTGCTTAAGTGGTCCTGAGAGTCCTGAAAATCGGAATACCGGTTGCTATGGGATATGGGTGGGAATCCCGAATATATTCTCAGTCACTATCCTCTTTGCACTCGGACGTCCAGCACTACGCAATCCACAAGTGGCCCCTAAGCCGTTTTAGGAGAAATTCTCACCCAGACTATGTGTAAGTAGAGTAGTATAATGCTTCACAGAATTTCTACCGATCACGATCAGAACGTTTCAAGCAAGCCTCGGACCTATGAGAGTAATGAAATCCCACTTCCACTTGTAGGCTAGAAATTCTTTCGAAATAACATGGCGAACCCAAATGGAATTCAATGGGGAGCTATCAGATATTCATGGGGCTTATGAAAGAAAAAAAATAAATAAATAAATAAATAAATAAATAAAGAAAGAAAGGAAGTAGAAATGGCTGAGTCAACAAAGAGGATGCGACTGGACCAGTTAGGAGTTCATGATATTTCGTTAAGAGGACATAATGAGGAAGACATAGGATATTATAAATTGTCCTTAACAGGTGTTGGGAAGGGAAAGACAGAGTGTGATGTAGGAATATTCATGATTATTAATATTTCACGCAACATAGTTTCTGCTAGCCACGAAAATGAGTGAATGACGTGGGTAGATTTAGAAGCTGGAGGAATTAGGACGATAACTGTATCGGACAATTCACCATGTGAGAGTGCAGATGACGATGAATTTGGAGATGACGTACTCTTCATTTGTGCTGAGGGCCGAGAGGTGTCTTAAATTCCGAATTTGAAATATGACGACGAGTATGTCATCCAACATTGTTTTAATTGCAAACTGATAAAAAACAATGTATAAAACAAGGTAAGGTGAGGGTTATTCTACCCGAAGGCAGGTCTGAACCTCCGCAGAGGTGTTCCTGAGCCGGAGTTAACGTGCGGTAGGGTGGCCAGTTCCTTTCCGCTCCTCCATTCCCTTACCCCCAAACAACAGCGCGTGGCAACCCATCCAACTCCCGACCACGCCCAATGTTGCTTAACTTCGGAGATCTCACGGGATCCGCTGTTTCAACACGGATACTGCCGTTGTCTATAAAACAAGAAGGGTACTTATTTCCTGTACGTAAAAAAGGCAGAGTCTAACACTTCACACGTTTTACAGCAACCATTTATGACATGTATAATACTCTATGAAGAACTACAGGTATATCTCTACTGTCGCAGATGGATTCACCAAATTAGTCTGGCTGTATCATACCAGATGATCACGCCCTCCGAAATAAGTATCTAATTGGAAAGTCACAAAGTAATGTTTTGCAATCCTGTTCAGATTGTGTCAGTTAGAGGATATGACTTCACCTTCAGAAATGAAATGTCGTATGGCTTTTAGTGCCGGGATATCCCAGGACGGCTTCGGCTCACCAGGTGCAGGTCTTTCTATTTGACTCCCGTAAGCGACCTGCGCGTCGTGATGAGGATGAAATTATGTTGAATACAACACATACACCCAGCCCCCGTGCCGTTGGAATTAACCAATTAAGGTTAAAATCCCCGATCCGGCCGGGAATCGAAGCCGGAACCCTCTGAACCGAAGGCCTGTACGCTGACCGTTCAGCCAACGAGTCGGACTCCTTCAGAAAATTTGAAGAATACTAAACAACTCGATTTAAGCTGAGATATTTAAGATGCATTCATAAGAAAAATAGTTGTGGCAATAGATTTAAAACGTCAAGAATTTTGCATATAGTAGACGTCCGTGAAATTAGGGCATGTCCAGCACGGAAGAATAATTGACCGTAGAATAGCATAGGCAAAGTGGAAGTATAATTATGGTTGGATGTGAACTTGTGTTACTAGCGGATTGGCAGGCGTGAAGTTACCTGGATCTCCAAGTACGCCGACGGCTTGATCTTAATGTCAGAATTTACTGAAATATATTAACTTTGGAGCTATAGAAAAGATGCAGTGATTGTAACATGGCAAATTAATATTCCAACACTATCAGGTGGCCCTCCAGCCCCGTACTTTATACTGTACTTATAAGTGGGATGTCTGATCACTGGTTTACAAAGAATCACTGCAATGTGCAATATTTCGGATGTGAAACATATTATAACAAGTCACTTCACTACATACATCCTGTAACATGGTGCATTTGTAAATACACTAAAGATGCAGAAAATAATGTTTAAAAACTCAGTAATTCATACACCTACATGCATTCCACTCTCTCAAAACGTATGTGTTATGTAGCAAGAACGATTCAATAGCTTTTAATTACAACTCTGCTCGGTGAATTACGTATACAGAAGGCAAGCGGCTATATGGGAACTCCCGCGCGTACAGTCTGCGAGCTTCGTCTGCATTACAAGGAGATCCTCCATATTTTAAAATGATGACTGTGTATTCTTCGTTGATGAACACACCAGCCACTGTCGATATGTTGACAGTAATTGCAGTGGCACTGTACCAAATACCAGCCTGCTAACATACGTTCGAAAAAGAGGATTACTAACGCAAGGGGACACATTAGACAGGTAGCGCTGAAGAATACACTGCTGGTAGCCGTCCGATCGTTACCTCTTCATATTCTGTAACAACTTACCTGCAGACAGTAATACTTCAGTGAAAATCCGTTGTTAGACATCCCATTGATAATAGTGCATACGAGACACTCATAAATAGAATGTACGAAAATGGGGGGCCACCAGGTTATAATGGCGTCAGTTTGAGAGAAACTTGTAGTGGTTGGAAAAGCACCAGGAAAAAGTAATTGGACTGAATTAGAGTTACCCGAGAAATACACCATGAAATAAGGAATGTAGAATACGGAAATGTTGGCAATATACTTGCCGTGGTAACATATTTCATTGATTAAACGCACAAGACTACAGGTTAATATCCGCGCGAGAAAAGCCATTGCAAATGTGCCATGCTGGTCCATTAATAACCGGTTGTTATCACCTGACTTCTGAATGCAGGCATGCAAACGTGCATGCATTGTGCCTTACAGGGGCCGGATTTCAGCTTGTGGGATGGAGTCCCATGCTTGTTGCAATTGGTCGGTAAATAGAGCGGCATTTAATGCCGGTTGTGATTGACGCTAGAGTTGTCGTCCAATGATGTCCCATACGTGCTCGATTGGGCACAGATCGGGGGATCGAGTAGGCCAAGGCAATAGTGTAGAGTACGTTAGGTTACAACAGCGGCATGGGGGCGTGCATTACCTGTTGGAAAACATCCCCGGGAATGCTGTTCATAAATGGCAGCACAACAGTTCGAATCACTAGACGGACATACACTTTTGCAATCAGGGTGCTTGGGATAACCAAGACAGTGCTCCTGCTGTCATAAGAAATTGCTCCCCAGACCAGAACTCGCGGTGTAGGTCCAGTGTGTCGCCTGGAATGCAGGAGCTCACCTGGCTTCCTTCTAACCAACACACATCCATCGCTGGCATAAAGACAGAACCGACATTCATCGGAAAACACAACGTACCTGAACTCCATCCTCCAATGAGCTCTCGCTTGACATCACGATGACGGCGGTGGTTTGGGTTAAGTGGAATGCAAGTCGAAGGGCTTTTGACTCGGAGCTGTCCTTCAAGTAACTGATGTCGAACAATTCGTACGTCAATTTGATGCCAATTGCCGCTCGAATTGATGCTGCAGACGCAGTCCACTGCGCCACAGCCATACACCGAATACGGCGGTCTTTCCTTTCGGTGGTGCCACGGGGAAGTCCGGAGCCCGGTCTTCTTGGGAGCGTAAATTCTCGTGACCACTGTTGCCAGCACGCATACACAGTGGAGACATTCCTATTAAGTCGTTCTGCTATAAAAGGGAAAGAAAATTCAACTTCACGTAGCCCCATATACGGCCTCGTTCAATCGCAGTGAGCTGTTGATACTGGCCTCTTCGTCGTCCTAAATGTATTCTTGACCCACTCACAGTCACTCCGTCCAATCTCACAGATAACTAACGTTCTCGCACAGTAGAGCCTGTATTTAAAGCAAACCTGATATTCAAGGTCATGGGGCTGCTACTAGCGCCACTCTACTGCGATTTGAGGGAATATGGATCAACGTCATCTTTCAGATGTATAAATACGCCTACGAACGTTCCTTAATCTAGCTCAACTCCTTCGTGGGGTTTGGATATTTTCTCCGCCAGTGTATTTCGCTCAGCTACGATTACAATTTATATTTTTAACGAGTAGTAATCAAAAATTATACGGTTCTTCACAGAATGCAAATCTTAAGAACATCACTGAAACGTTTTCTTAGAATGGTGGAATAATACAAAAGTTTGCAAGGATAAAGATGTAGCTTTATTTTCTCTGTTTGTTTTCACCATAGATACATTAAAGTGTCTAAAATCACTAGAACGAAACGCGGCATCTTTCGAAATAATCTTCTCTCAATATTTGTATCCACGTTAGATACTTTTAGCTTTTCAAATAATTCGCCATTTATAAAATAAATGGTTCTTAATATTCTCATCACCAAACCTCGAAATCTTTGGGGAAAGTACACCTTTGCTGTTATTTTGAAAAGTTGTCCTTCAGGTGTAACTGAATGAATTCCTGCATTTCATTTTGGGAAAATTCCTAGAGGGGTGATGGATATTATGGGATAGGTATAATGGAAGTACTGGAGACATCAGTAGGCTACTTCATCCAGCACTGGTGAAACTACGGGTTCTGTATTTAAAATTTGAACAACTTATCTTCATCATCGTCCATTTTCTTGACAGTTTCTGCTCTCATCAGTTACTAGGATGTAATGATTACAATTTCATTTCAAGAAGTATATTACGAGCAAAATTTACATTTCATAAACAGTAATGATTACACTTAAAAGTCACTAAGAAAGTGCGCATTACAAGTAATTCGATTACATATTTTTAAACGATTTGATTTACGTCGCACCGAAACAGACGGATCTTACAGCTATGATGGAGATGGAGACGGAAGGAAGCAACCGTGGCCTTAATTAAGATACATCCCCAGCGTTTGCGTGGTGTGAAAATGGGGAACCACGGAAAATCATCTTCAGCACTATGGAGAGTGAGGTTCGAACCTACTATCACCCAAATGCAAGCTGACACCAGACGATTACTTTTAATCAGTTACTTACCTACTCTTGGAACTTAAGAAAACTGAGTGTGAGTTAGAGAGTAAAAGAAATGGAACAGTTATTAAAAACAAATCAAAGCTATCTTCATACATACAATAATGGCACTCGGATAAATAGAAGGTAAATGTTCCCTCATCCGTAACCTCGGAATATAGTACGATAGGAAGATTAGCGATTAGCCACTTTTGATCCATGGTAATGAATCTTGCAGGCCTATTCATTTCTGGTACAGGATGAGCGGGGGGGGGGGGAATCCGATTTTGTATATTTTTCGACTTTCTGAACAGGAATTCCCAAAATAGAATGCCTTAAATGAATAGGTAAGTAAATATTGACGTACATTAACGTTCATGACGTCGATAACAGCCGATGATCCATCGTTGATAATTCTATTAATTACACATTGTGTAAGGACAAGGACAACGTGATGATTCATTGGGAGGTACTAATTTGGATCCTACACAATCCTTTCATTCGACATAATCGTTTTCTCTGTCAGAAAGGAAAAAAAGGCTATTGAACTGGGAAGACTTTATACTCATATACTGGAACTCATTACATAGAGCTCCACTAACGAGAAAATTGACGACAAGCATTCAACCGCCAGACTCTCTGTATTTAGGTGGTGATGAAAGGGTATTTTAAAACTCCTTTATGTGGCAGATAATACGCCTTTCACTGTGACTCAAGCCTAATGGACTCCGTAATGGATATATCACACACTTTTTTGCTTTAGAAGCTCGTTTAATGCATGTCTATGTAAATGACGTAAAAATCTCTCTCCTATGACGATTACGACTTGTAATTCTAAACCAATAATCAGGTTCAGTTTCAGATTATCAAACATGACATCCAAAAATATATGATATGGAATGTTTTTGATTAAAAATAATGGTACATGACTCATATAACAGATAATTATAATCGGGATCAAATAATGTACGATTGATCTTCTGAAGTAGACAACTTCATTGAGATACTGAGGGTGCTCTTGGGCCATGGTAGAAGTCTGAAGTAATCATCTTGTGGACATCCGGCTATACGGCTAAATGCTTAGCGTGCTGGACTTTAGTTTAGGGATCGAGCTCGATAGCTCCAGTCGCTTAGGTGTGGCCAGTATCCAGTATTCGGGAGATACTGGGCTCGAACCCCACTGTCGGCAGCCCTGAAGATGGTATTCCGTGGTTTGCCATTTTCACACCAGGCAATTGCTGGGGCTGTACCTTAATTAAGGCCACGGCCGCTTCCTTTCCAGTCCTAGCCCTTTCCTGTCCCTTGGTCGTCGTAAGACCTATCTGTGCCGGTGCGACGTAAAGCAAATAGAAAAAAAAATAGTTCAGGGGGTCCCATGTTCGATTTCCGCCCGGTTCATGGATTTTAATTTTCATTGGTTAATTCCGAAGGATAGTGGCTGGATGTGTGTGTCTTCTTCATCATTTGAATTCACCATATGCAGGGCTCCATCCTCATATAACCGCAGGTCTCCTATATGGCGTCAACTCGAAAGACATGCGCTTGGCCTCCTCTGAGATCACACGCCATTATTATTATTATTATTATTATTATTATTATTATTATTATTATTATTATTATTATTATTATTATTATTATTATTATTATTATTATTATTATTATTTATTACTTACTTTCTTAATCCGTTTACCCTCCAGGGTTGGTTTTTCCCTCGGACTAAGCGAGGGATCCCACCTCTACCGCCTCAAGTGCAGTGTCCCGGAGCGTGAGACTTTGAGTAGGGGATACAACTGTGGACAATGAGCAGCACCTCGCCCAAGCGGCCTCACATGATATGCTGAACTGGGGAATTGTCGGGGGATGGGAGTATTGGAAGGGATAGACTAGAAGGAGGGAATGAAGCGGCCGTGGCCTTAAATTAGGTACTATCCCGGCATTTGGCTTGAGGAGAAGTGGGAAACCACGGTAAGTCACTTCGAGGATGGATGAGGAGGGAGTTGAACCCTCCTCAACTCATTTGACCTCCCGAGGCTGAGTGGACCCCGTTCCAGCCTTCGTATCACATTTCATATTTTGTGGCAAAGCCGGGAATCGAAACCGGGCTTCCTAAGGTGTGGCAGCTAACCACACTAACCACTACACCACAGAGGCTGACCAGAAATAATACAATATAAATAAATTATCAATTTTAAGCTTAGGTCAGTTCACTGTAACAGTAGTCACTCTACTTCAACAGTGACTTATTTCAAATAATGGTAAGTACATTGGAACATGTTATTTAAATTCTGTAGGTTTAAGTAAGAATAAGGTCATGAATTTCTGCTGAACTTATGCAATATTAAGATAAAATCCTGCTATGATAATCTTGCACAATGTGAGTAAAAACTTACACGAGCTCATGTTAAAAAGGAGTAAAATCCAATAAACACAGTATTAACTTATTAGATTCTGACGTAACTTAGTTTATTCATCATCATCATCATCATCATCATCATCTGTTTACCCTCCAGGTTCGGCTTTTTCCCTCGGACTGAGCGAGGGATCCCACCTCTACCGCCTCAAGGGCAGTGTCCTGGAGCTTCACACTCTTGGTCCGGGGATACAACTGGGGAGTATGACCAGTACCTCGCCCAGGCGGCCTCACCTGCTATAGTGAACAGGGGCCTAGTAGGGGGATGGGAAGATTGGAAGGGATAGGCAAGGATGAGGGAAGGAACCGGCCGTGGCCTTAAGATAGGTACCATCCCGGCATTTGCCTGGAGGTGAAGTGGGAAACCACGGAAAACCACTTCGAGGATGGCTGAGGTGGGAATCGAACCCGCCTCTACTCAGTTGACCTCCCGAGGCTGAGTGGACCCCGTTCCAGCCCTCGTACCACTTTTCAAATTTCGTGGCAGAGCCGGGAATCGAACCCGGACCTCCGGGGGTGGCAGCTAATCACGCTAACCACTACACCACAGAGGCGGCTAGTTTATTCATAATATTTAATAGCTTACATTGATACGGATTCTTGGCTCATCATCATCATCATCATCATCTGTTTACCCTCCAGGTTCGGCTTTTCCCTCGGACTCGGCGAGGGATCCCACCTCTACCGCCTCAAGGGCAGTGTCCTGGAGCTTCAGACTCTTGGTCGGGGGATACAACTGGGGAGAATGACCAGTACCTCGCCCAGGCGGCCTCACCTGCTAAGCTGAACAGGGGCCTTGTGGAGGGATGGGATGATTGGAAGGGATAGGCAAGGAGGAGGGAAGGAAGCGGCCGAGGCCTTAAGTTAGGTACCATCCCGGCATTCGCCTGGAGGAGAAGTGGGAAACCACGGAAAACCACTTCGAGGATGGCTGAGGTGGGAATCGAACCCACCTCTACTCAGTTGACCTCACGAGGCTGAGTGGACCCCGTTCCAGCCCTCGTACCACTTTTCAAATTTCGTGGCAGAGCCGGGAATCGAACCCGGACCTCCGGGGGTGGCAGCTAATCACGCTAACCACTACACCACAGAGGCGGACATTCTTGGCTCAATGGTCACAGTACTGGCTATCAGTTCTCCGTTGAGTCGGAAATGATCCATTGGCTCGGAGATGGAGTGTTTACATCGTTTGAATATACTTCTCTGCCAGTTACCACTAAAAAGCGTGATATTGACATCACCTCTACTAAAAAATAGTTAACTCGTGATGCAGCTCTTTTCAGGCACACTCCAAATAAAGGTCAGCTGCATGTACCTTTTTAACCACATAGGCCCTACCAGTTCTCCTGTTATTCTTACATTTCTGGCAGTACCGGGAATGTAACCCTGGCCCCCGAGGACAGCAGGTAATAGTGCTAACCGTTACTGAGGCGGACATCATCTCTACTGATGGAGTTGTTGCTAGGATGGACATTCGGCAGTAAAACTGGGTTAAATCTGTTTCAGTGCCGTCCCCAATATATTACGGTTTACAGACCCAGTGGACGCTAGGTCATTCTCATTTTATCAAAATTGTCTCAGAATTTTTCTTAGGACCGAGCAGGTTAAGAGACAAGGCACTGTGCCCCTCGTAAGATCATGCAGTAGTATCGGCAAATGAAGAAAATGTGCCACCTAGCGAGTTGGCCGTGCGGTTAGGGGCGCGCAGCTGTGAGCTTGCATCCGGAAGATAGTGGGTTCGAACCCCACTGTCGGCAGCCCTGAAGATGGTTTTCCGTGGTTTCCCTTTTTCACACCAGGCAAATGCTGGGGCTGCTTCCTTTCCAGTCCTAACCGTTTCCCACACTTGCGTCGCCGAATACCTTGCATATTACATTGGAAAATTAAACCACTACGAACAAAGACGCGCTAAGTGGTGCATAGAAATTAAAACTCACCTAGGCATCGCTAAGCTAACACTTATGGGGTAAGAAAAATGCCAGAATTTAGTAAATGAGGTCGAAAAAGAGAGGACTCTTGACCAAATACGTGGAAAGAATTCCAAGCTCGTTAGCAGTTTGTCATGTTTATCATTTATGACCTCTAGCAAAACAGTAGCTTACTTGAAACTGAAGGAATGGCGACATTTGGTGGTCTCTGTCTTGAAAGATCAGGCTCAATCTGCACACGTTGTGTATTGCTATTCTGAAAAAAAAAACTGTATAGTTCTTTCAAATTTAGAGTTACCTTATTGGTGAGGAATAATACTTATATGATGGTAACCAACTGTGACATATACAATTTGCGTAACTATGGCCAAGTCAACTATTTTGGAATAAGGGTATATACAGGGAGTGAAAATCCACAAGGGATAGCTGCCCTACAACCAGGGCTACCGTACGGTTACAGCATCAAACTGATACTAAAGCAATTAATTCCATTCCAATTTCCACAATATTTATCTTTTAAAAAGACAGTATAGTTAACTAGGAAGTTATTGTATTCTTTAGGGGAATTTTTACTAGCTTCAAAAATATAATGTGTGTTATTTAAATGTAAACGTAACTTAATGTTAAGTATTTTCATGACTATCTAATTATGAATTCAATACAGGTATTGGAAATAAAGTCTATTTTGATTTTTGAATTGAAAAGTGTTCTAATTTTTGCACAAATTAATGGTTGTGTATTATTTATGTGAACGTTAATAATTTTTCAAAATTATCATGCATGCAGGTTTATGTTAAGTATTTTAAACATGGTATAATGTTTATGGCTAAGTATTTTCGTAATTACATAATTCTGAATTAATATAGGAGATGGATATACAGCATTTTTTAGAATTTTCGATTGAACAGTATTGTATGCCTTGCACAAATTATCAGTTTTGAATGTTCAGGTGTATTTCTAAGTATTTTCGTAATTACATAATTCAGAATCATTGCAGGAGCTGGATGTACAGTATTATTTTTTAAATATTCGACTGAACAGTGTTGTATACCTTGCACAAATTATGTTTTGAATGTTTAGGTGTATTTTGACTAATTTAAAAAATTGTCATATGGATTTATGTATATTTATATTATGTAAACTCAAAACTATCATGTAATTTGCTTAATGTTATGTGATCTTTTCATGACATATATCTATATATCTATACTAAGGCAACGCCACACACGTGGTTTACAAAGAGGTTCTGTGGTAAATGAAATGCAATTTTTCGGTGAGTTTTTTATTCTTTAGGGATTTTCAGATAATGTCTTAGTGCAGTACCGAGGAATAAATAATTTTTATCAAATTACGGAATCCTCGCTACCGAAGCCGTGGGTAACAGCTAGTATATATAAATATACGTCAGTATAGTTTTTGTGACGCATAGAATTCTGTATAAACTATAGGTACTGAAAATGAAGCATATTTTGAATTTCGAATGAAAAATACCTATATTTTCATCTTATTCGGCATCTGTGCACAGCATAAATTTAAGTTCTTGGTTGATATCTGTCAGTCATTTATATCTCTGTTCTCTGGCTCTAGAAACACTGTAGAGATGGAGACACCGTTTACACAGATATATTGGCAGTTTGTAAGGAAGATACAAGTTTCTATAACATTAACTTAACGATAAATATCACCAGTTACTGTAGACAATAAATTAGCCAAAAGACCGGTTGTTTTCTTGATTTATGTTTCAGAAATTGTTGTACATGTGTCATGATGACTATGAAATAAACTAAGTCGGCATAAAGAGTTTTTAAAGAATATCGGTGACTGCATATATTCTCGTGTATATAGAAGTTACCCATTTTCATTGGACCTTCCTAATTTATATCAATAGAATTGTGGTTAAATAACAAACGCAAATATTTTCAGGCCCACTATTTCCCAATACAAAATGTATGTGTTAAGTTATCACGCCTATGTTTGATAAGTACAGTAATTAGCAAAAATGACTGTGTGCTCTCTGAAAGAGTCTTCGCAAGGTCTCGTAAGTAGGTACAGGCTCAGGACATGTCAGTGTAAGGGAAACATCAAAATATCGTGCCACGCCAAGCATTTATCGCAAGGTAACAATAACATTTGCAGATTGCAATTAGTACGGTGTTCGACCACCCGTAGGAAGGAGACAGGTAGCGTTGTGGTCAGGCACGATGCATGCAGACGTCGAATGTACTCCTGAGAAAGGTACAGCCTCATCTGGCTTAACTAATCTTGCAGATAAACCGTAGTTACCTTCACCGAAGTTTCCGTCAAATCTGGTCCCAAAAATTCTTGGCGGGTGAATGGTCTGGAGGTCTTGCCGGACAGGAAGCATTTTGACATCAAAAGCAGACCAGGGATACCTGTTCTGTGTGAGGCTGGGCATTATCCTGCAGATAAATGGATCGTCAAGCTGCACTAAGAAGAGACGAACACATGGTCGCCGAAATTCCTGCACGTGTACCCGCACTGTCATTTTTCCTTCAATCACCCCTAGCAGGAGCGGGAATCGTAGGAAATGGCACACTTGATCATAAAATATTTCGTTGGGGCGGCGTGATGTTCTACAAAGAAGAGTATATAACTGATCTGACCATGGCGTCTCTAGACTCGAACGAAGCGTTCACCTGTATTCAGACAGAACAATTTTCGTCACTGAACACCATTCGTCGACAATTCGCTGGGTTCCATGTCGCCTGATCCTGGCGGAAGTTCAAACGTACATGGCGATGTTCTAGTCATTATGGCAAACATCACAAGGGACACCGCGATGATATATCCTGCTCTGTTAGCCGCCTGGATATGGTATTGGTGGACACAGGCGTATTCCTGGTTGCGACGGTATGTCTGTGTATGGTGCGCAAGAACATTCTTGGAGAGCTTACGACCAGTCGCACGATGAAGCGATTCTCCCAGCTGGTCGTCCTGAGCCATCTAGACGCGTGTGTGTACCCTCACGCTCATACTGCGTCCTACACTGACACACGGTGCAGTCAGAAGAACGGTTCAAGAGGCAAACAATGCGGGGGCTGTGAATAGAGGAGTGGCTTAATTGCTGGATTCCCCCCCCCCCCCGGGCGGCCAATGTTCGAATCTCGGTCGATCCTGGGGTGCAATTTAAATCTGGAAAATCGCTTGGAATCGGGAAGGGCATCCGGACAAATCAGAAATAATCTTGAGTGGTTCCAGGAACCCTTAGAAATATCAGAGAAAATCAGAAAAGGGTCTCCTTTTTGTGTATGTAAGTATGGATCTCGACGAAAACGATCTTAACATCATTTGACTTATCCTAAGTCTTTGAATTCAGGCTATTAACAGAACTCCAGTTGTTTTTAAATGTATGGCATAACGGTTGGAATTACCAGAATCTCTCAGTTACCTATGCAACATGATCTACTATTCAGGAACACACGTTCATGCTCAGTTCATCAACGCTGATGGTCATGATAGGGTTTCAGGGCGGTAGAGAGTCACCTGGAAGGTATTCGTAGTGTTTAATCGCTATTCCTTGAATTAAGAGCATGAGATGTACTTCCAACAAGCTGTTGATAACGTTCAAATGGGCTGAAATTTCTAGAAATAAACCGCATAATTAATGACATAGAGTATATAGTATTCCATCAGGAAATTTCATTCCATCAATGTCTCCATATTCTCCACATTATCCACTGCATCACAATGAATTATTCACATCCTTTGTCTGAAACTTTTTGGGTATTGTTGCAGGATATTCAGCGGCAGCCCTGCTGGCCATCATCTTCGCCATTCCGTTCGGCCGACGAGTGCTGATCCACAAGGAGTCCGGGCGCTGGACGAACCTCACACAAGCATTCTATCATGCACATCTCGAGATCTTCCTCGGCAACGCCTGCCTTGGTAAACATTTGCAATACTAAGCATGCGCCATATTTCATAGTTGTCCGTGTTTCCGCACAAATCCCATCCTACTAAAAGCTGGTTTGTAACACATGAAACTACGTGTTTCACTCCTCTCATCACCCCATCTACTACTATTACTACTAATAAATGTTTCCATTCTTTACCTGAAGTGGGGAGGCGGGCCTTTTAGTTGGTGACGCCGTCTCTCAGGCCAGGAGATTTGTATTGGAGAAGGAGATGTTCGGAGAAGGTGAGAGGATTGGCAGCCCTAGCCTATACTAGAAACTGCCCCGGCATTCGCCTTAATGCAGGAGAATGGATAACCACGGAAAACCATTCTCAGGACAGTCCCCTCTGCGTCTCCCGAATACACAAGCGTAGAGGCACGGTGGAGCCGTGGCCGCCCCTCCACTGCCTAATTCAGATTTGATTTTAAGGACATTATGTACGTTAAGGTCCGGTCTCGAATGCCAAGAATAACGGCCGAGAGGATTCGTCGTGCTAACCACACGACACCTCGTAATCTGCAGGCCTTCGTACTGAGCAGCGGTCGCTTGGTAGGCCAAGGCCCTTCAAGGGCTGTAGTGCCAGGTTTTTTGTTTTGTACGTTAAGAAGTTAGCAAGAGTTTATTTCTGTATCAGATAATATATTAGTACGATAGTGCAGGGCAAAACATTGTCCGACTCATTGGCTGAATGGTCAGCGCTGAGGCCTGCGGTTCAGAGGATCCCGGGTTCGATTCCCGACCGTGGAGAAGATTTTATTCGCCTCTGATTAATTATTCTAACACGTGTACTGGGTGTTTGTGTTTGTCCCTAAACTTTCCTCTTCATATTCACACAACACACTACTCTAATAATAATAATAATGTTATTTGTTTTACGTCCCACTAACTACGCTTTTATGGTTTTCGGAGACGCCGAGGTGCCGGAATTTAGTCTCGCAGGAGTTATTTTACGTGCCAGTAAATCTACCGACATGAGGCTGACGTATTTGAGCACCTTCAAATACCACCGGACTGAGCCAGGATCGAACCTGCCAAGTTGGGGTCAGAAGGCCAGCGCCTTAACCGTCTGAGCCACACACTACTCTACCAACCACCTCAGTAACACGCAATAGTGATTACATCCCTCCATATAGGGTTGGCATCAGGAAGGGCATTCGACCTTAAAACAGGACCAAATCCACATGTGCGACACAGTTCGCACCCAGACTCCACAGGTGTGGGAAAAGCTTTAGAAAAGGTGAATAATAAGTGCAGGGCAAAGCATTCAATGTCGAAATAAAATAATTAAGGTTTGATGGGAATAAAATTCATATTTCATAAATTTGATACATTATACTAAACCAAACATCTCACGAAAGTGTCATACAGTTTCAATGTATTGATAACATAGCACCTAAACCATTTCAATGTCACTGACTAATTAGTGACCTAAACTTTAGGTTCCAGCAGTCACCTGGAATGACACTCCTGTAAATTGTATATATTTTTTCATTCACATATCCGTCAGTCAGAAATCACACCCAGACCTTCGAGAACTGCAGGTAGCAGCGCTAATCGTTGTGTTACAGAGACATCATTAATGATTACATTCAGACAATAATAGACATACGCATAATGCTAATTAATATTATTATTATTTTACAATTGCCTTTACGTCTCACCCCAGTTACGTCTTATGGCGACGAAAGCCTAGGAAAGGGCCAGGAGTGGGAAGAAAGCTACCGTAGTCTTAATAGAGGCACAGTCACAACATTCACCTGGCGTGAAAATAGTAAACCACAGAAAACCATCTCCAAGGTTGTCAACAGTGGGGTTCGAACCCACTATCTCCCGAATGCAAGCTGATTGCTTTGTGACACAAATTGCGCGGCCACATGCTCGGTCAAATGGTACTTGAGTGACACGAGCAGTATTTTGCAGCTTCGAGAAAAACCACCGCGGAGACTTTTAAGCTTAACCCGAAATGAAATAAAATGGCGTATGGCTTTTATTGCCGGGAGTGTCCGAGGACAATTTCGGCTTGCGATACGCAGGTCTTTTGATCTGACTCCCTGCGCATAGTTATGAGGATGAAATTATGATGAAGACGACACATACACCCAGCCCCCGTGCCAACGAAATTAAAGAAATATGGTTAAAACTCCCAACCCTGCCGCGAATCGAACCCGGGACTCCTGTGACAATAAGTCAGCATGCTAACCATTTAGCCATGGAGACAAACTTTACCTGATAGGTAAGAAAAGAAAAAGACATAATACTTTCTTGTAGCATAAGTATACGTGTATTAGAATATTGTATTTTCTTGTTCAGAATGGTTTTGAGGATTTTTTGACGAAGTTTGAACAGTGCTGGTGTGACTATCTTCCGTTGCAGCCAAAAACAACAAATAAATTTCGGCGGATATTTTGGTACGCAACACGCGTTTTAAACAACTCAAACCTGTTGAATCAAAATATGCAAATCATTTGTCTCTATCACCCACCGTTCTTGTGATATACGACATTTACCATTACTATTTACTCTTCAACACTGTATCGAGGAAAACAACTCACGGACAGAATATTCACGAGAGAACTCATTGCTTCATGGAGTACTAATGAATATGGCTTTAGCTAAGGTTAGTGCAGATGCACTATATGGCACATACTGGATTTGTTTGTTATATAGCCGAATACATAGCAAAACAGATTTGGTGAATTTATGCAACCTCTGTACGCCGTAATGTCCACTGTTACTCACAATAAAAAAGAAGAAAATGTTCGACTTTTTATGAAAACTATCGCAAAATAATTGAAACAATTCTCATCGAGTGCTGTTCCATAAAAGTAACTCTTTGTCAAAATATTCAAAACCACACGTGACAGAACAAAACGGTTTTCAGATCTGAAATCAGTATGAAGAACTGCACTAGCAGCAGTAAATATAATGCCAGATATCTACCCCTTGTAAATTAGTGTAATTCGTCCCAAGTGCTTACAATGACAAACCCTTGCTACGGCTGTACCTCAAAATTTAACTGTATTCTGTCCGAAAAAATTGATTTCGTTGTTATTTTTCGAAATATTTAACGCAAGTTTCCTTATATTTTAGAATTAGAGAGTGTTTTAGTATAATTTTAAATGAAGTTTATAAGCTCCATGTCAGTTCTTACTTCATAAAGGACAGCGAACAGGAAAATGTTTCTGTTAGATTCTATATTTACAATGCCCCTTATAAACAGGAGCAGTATTATGACAGAACCAAGTATACGTTTGCTGTGTTGAGTTTCGGGACCCTGTGTATAAGCGAAAGAAATTTCAACCGTAACTTAAACAAGGTATGCCTTTTAACTGGTTGTGGTATGGAGGAAACTCTTGGCAGGATGCCAGCCGTCAGATGGAATATTAATACGTCAAATGGTGACAAACAACGTTATATCTACCAGCATTTATTTACTCACTCTTTAGCAAATTTCCTGTTGCTCCTCTTGGAGCACTGGGCTGAAGTAATTCTTCGCGAGTCTTTCCTTTCTCTCTAATCCCCTCTCTCATAAACAACCTCCAAATCATCCACGATCTCCCATGTCTTTGTGTCTCCTTTGGATTACATTCTAGTGCTGCCTTGTCATTAGCCCCCTCTAATATTCTTAGTATGTATACAATTCGGACCTTTTCCCTTTTAATCATTTCAACCGCAATTGGCTTTTGCTCGTAGCTCCTCACAGGTTTTAGTTTTTTTTTTATAAAATATCTCTCAAACAGCATTTTCAAAGACGGTCGTAAGCAGAGCTTCACGAAGACTTGAATTCATCTCATAATTTTATTTCTAAACTGTCAGACTCGTTGGCTGAACGGTCAGCGTACTGGACTTCGGTTCAGAGGGTTCGATTCCCGGCCGGTTCGGGGAATTTAACCTTCATTGTTTAATTCCAGTGGTTCGGGAGCTGGGTGTTTCTGCTGTCACCAACTTTCCTACAACTCACACACCACACATAACACTATCCTCCACCACAATAACACGCAGTTACCTACACATGGCAGATGCCGCCCACCCTCATCTGAGGGTCTGCCTTACAAGGGCTGCACCCGGCTAGAAATAGCCACACGAAATTATTATTTCCAAATTTTCACGTTTCAATCAATCAATCAATCAATCAATCAATCAATCAATCAATCAATCAATCAATCAATCAATCAATCAATCAATCAATCAATCAATCAATCAATCAATCAATCAATCAATCAATCAATCAATCAATCAATCAATCAATCAATCAATCAATCAATCAATCAATTAATCAATCAATCAATCAATCAATCAATCAATCAATCAATCAATCAATCAATCAATCAATCAATTTTGTTATTTCATTCCCACGCTTGTCATACGAGGAGTGGGTGGGCCATCAGCTATACTCGTAGCTCTTAGACCATGGTAAATATGAATGTAAAGAACGGAAAGGAGATGTAAAGGGGTTGTATGTCTAGTACATACATGGAAAGGGAAGAAGACGAAGGATTGGCGCAGAGGCATCGCGACAGTAGCCCGGAACCCGAGGAGAAGTCCGCAAAACTCCCCGCCCAGGCAGAACGACAAAAATACCCCGTTCATTGATTTCAGTAAAAAATACAGAGTTTGGTACAATGTTTACAAATAGAGACAGTGGGGAATACAGTATATGTTTGTTGTGATTGTGGTAAAAGTCCTGGAACGTGTGACAGCCATGCAAACACAGTTACGTGCCAAATGTAAGGCGGGTTGCATACATATAGTTCGTTGACCCGAACACTAAGGTATTACAAAACCGAAGTATTACGAGAAACTTAAAGTAATGTAACACAAACAGAGAACTTGGCCACGATTTTGTGGACAGATGCATAGAAAATAAGTATGACACATGAAACTAAAAGCGCTGGTACCGTGTGAAAAATAAAACAAATCTTTGTCATGGGATACTTCACGACGGTCACAAAATTAAACGGCACCGAAGAATAAGCAGAAATTAAAGTATTGAGATCTGTGTCACTTAACAATACTGGAGACAAACAAGTAAAGAATTCATCGTGGGAAATTAACGTAAACTAAAATAATAATAATAATCACACTAGTAATAACAGTTATCGTAAGTATTCACATAATTGAATAAAAATTAAAATATCGATGTTTGATAATAGTAATAATAAGAAACAGAATACTATATAAATAATAATAATAATAATAATAATAATAATAAGTCGTAGAATGACGAGCAAAATTAGCAAAAGTAGAAGCAAGACGGTGTGCTGATAAGTATATTAGAGTAAACAAGAAAAGGCAAATACAAAAAACACAAAGAAAATACAAAAAAATAAATACATCGCAGTAGCTGCAGGTGTGGAATGCACTACTGTGCCCAGGAGCATGGAATTGTACTACTGTAAAGGGAAGAAGAACCAACTACAAATACAATGTGACAGTGGTGGAAAATGGGAAGCTTAATTAATATCGTGTGGCTATTTCCAGCCGAGTGCAGCCCTTGTTAGGCAGACCCTCCGATGAGGGTGGGCGGTATCTGCCATGTGTAGGTAACTGCGTGTTATTGTGGTGGAGGATAGTGTTATGGGTGGTGTGTGAGTTGCAGGGATGTTGGGGACAGCACAAACACCCAGCCCCGGGCCATTGGAATGAACCAATGAATGTTAAAATCCCCGACCCGGCCGAGAATCGAACCCGGGACCCTCTGAAGCGATGACCAGTACGCTGGCCAGTCAGCCAACGAGTCGGACAATGGGAAGCTAAGTGATAGGGTAAGGGAAGAAGATGAGAAATGGCAGGAGTACGGTGTATAAGGGGGAAAGAGTGAGGGATTCGGTGATAAGTGGGGTTGTTATGAAGAGTGCCTTTGGTGAGATATTTGAGACGAAGAGAATAAACGTGTTCAAGGGTGCTAGGGAAGGAGTAGTAAGGTATGAAATTTGATGAAGGTGTATCGAGTGGAAGGTGGTGAGCGATTGGGAGAGCATGTGTGTCAAGTTTGAGTAGTTGTATATATTGTCGGAAGTCGGCAGTAATCTACGCAAGTGAGGCGTAGGTAATTATAGGAAGGATTAAGAATTTATAGATATTAATGATTTGGGACGGAGTGAGGCTCCATGTACGCGCGGTGAGCATAACAAGTGACGGAAAGCGGGAATAGGCTCTCTTATGGACAATAGCGAGGTGGTGGTTCCATCGGAGGTTAATTTGGTATTTGACACCTAAGTATGTTAGTGTATTCGTTTCTAGTAAACGGGTGTTATATAATGTTAGGTGGACGCGGTGACGAGGACGCCAAAAATGAGATTTTTTACGGAAGACGATAAATTGCGTTTTTCCGGGGTTGACTGAGATATGCCAGCTATTGAACCAGGAATCTAAAATGTTAAGGTAGCTTTGGAGTTTGTTAGTAAGTGTTGGAGTTGTGTTACAGAGAGCAAGGATTGCGAGATCGTCGGTATATTGGTAAAAGGTGGAGGGGGGGGGGTGCGGTATATCATGAGTAAGAGAAGATATAAAATACGGGACAACGGACTGCCCTGAGGAACTCCAGAAGTGATTGGGTAGGAGAAGGAGGAGGTATGGTGTATAAGTATAGGCAGTGCAGTGCGGGAGCGGAGGTAATTGTACATATAACGAATTACTGTGAGAGGAAGCGGCAAGTGTGTAAGCTTATATAGCATGCCCGGATGCTAAACGGTTAACATCCAGGCACACCAGAGCAGCAGTGTTACGGGGGCGAAGGAAGCCGTTGAGAGATGATGTATTATGTAATAAATGACCATGGGTAGGGAAGTGGGATCTAAAATCTGCTTGGGAAGGGCGTAAAAGTTTGAGGGAGGTCAGGTAACGGGAAATTCTCCTGGCGGGGATCCCCTCAAAAAATTTGGAAGGAATACTCAGCAGGATAATGGGTCACTAGAAAGTGATGTAAGAAGGGAGTTTGTCGGGTTTAAGGAATAAAAGGATATGTCCGCTACTCCAGTGTTCGGGAAAGAAACCAGTGTAGAGCATGGTACTGTAAGGGATACTGAGGAGTTGGATGAGAAGTGGGAGTTTCACGAATATGCCGGTAGGTAATTTTGTCCGAGTCGGCAGAGGTGTTTCTATTCACGTCTCATATTGTGACCTTGCACGTATCAAAAATTCTGGGTTCTAGTTATTAAAGTTATGTCTCGGCTGGTATCATGCAGAGATGCAAGGAACTCCGCTCAAGGGACGTGCAAGTTAGATTTTCAATATCTGACTGACGTATGAGAACGCGTATCAACAATTACTTAAGACTCTACCAAACTATGGTACTAAACTTAGCCTATGATTGATAATTCGGAGAAAGATTTTTTTAATGGGAAGGATATCCCGTTTAATGAGTATCATTTCATTAAATATTTTTTGCTATTTGCTTTACGTCGCACCGACATAGATAGGTCTTATGGCGACGATGCGACAGGAAAGGCATAGGAATGGGAAGGAAGGGCCGTGGCTTTAACTAAGGTACAGCCCCAGCATTTTCCTGGTGTTAAAATGGAAAACCACGGAAAACCATCTTCAGGACTGCCGACAGTGGGGTGCGAACCCACTATCTCCCGGATGCGAGCTCATAGCTGCGCGCTCCTAACCGTACGGCCAACTCGCCCGGTTTTCATTAAATAGAATTACAAATTAATTGAAAAAGCAACACAAATGGATGTCTAGTTGAAATTGATTATAATAATCAATTGTATATATTTAAAGCCCTTAACTTTTGTTGGTTATGATATATCACAATAACAAACTTTTATAGTATAATTAAAACATGTTGGCTCCATTTTTAATCTTAAATTTCCACAAACGAAACGAACCAACATACAAGTTGCTAAAGGCTTACTTCACATTACCAGTCCATTATTCACATTATTTATTCCTGGTTAAAAAACGAAATTAGATAAAACTTGTTCTTTGGCATTTGCATTTGTTGATCCCAAAAATGCATGCTTTTTAGTATTACGTTACCTTTTTAAAAAAATCATCACCTAATTCAGCAAAATTTAATAAACAACTTGGATGCTCCCCTAACATGTTCACAACGCTGTCGCTTACACCAACATGCTATCAATAAATAAGACTACGTTATGATACCACCCTAAATATTAGTGAGGTTGTCGTAATAAATTGGAAATCAGCGTCCCTTGAATTTCTGTAACAGCTGCATCAAGGAAACAAATTTCTGAAAATAAGGTCATCACTAATAACATGCCAACGGCCGTAGCCGTGTTGAAATACCGGATCCCGTGAGATCTCCGAAGTTAAGCAACATTGGGCGTGGTCAGGAGTTGGATGGGTTGCCATGCGCTGTTGGTGGGGGTTAAGGGAATGGAGGAGCGGAAAGGAACTGGAAACCCTACCGCAAGTAAACTCCGGCTCAGGAAGACCTCTGCGGAGGTTCGGACCTGCCTTCGGGCAGAATAACCCTTACCTACTAATAACATTAGTTCAAAACTTTCCGATGACTCTGCAATCTCTGGAGTAATCCATGAGAAAAATCCTGAAAATCTACATTCAGTGTCAATTGCCAACTCTATGATCTACTAGAAGAATATCATTTAGCAGAAAATCTAGTTACACACTGCTCAATTAATGCCTACACATCTTATCTGCGATATGGTTCACCTCAAAATGATGCCATTTATTATTCTGTGTCATTCTATTTCATTCCTTCACACCTGCACGTAATTCTCTCATATTAAAACTTGGTTATCGCATCTTTGACGACTATCACATAATCAATTCCAGTATTCTTCGTAGACTGCATCATATCATTATATACATAATCCCAATGAAAAATACTCTCCGTCAACACACATTAATTATTCACTTTATTTCGACGATCCTATTCCAAACCTTTCTCGTATCACATGTGTGCCATGCCCAGTAACTACTCAGTTCATCTTCCACCGAGCTCGATAGCTGCAGTTGCTTAATTGCGGCCAGTATCCAGTACTCGGGAGATAGTGGGTTCGAACCCCACTGTCGGGAGCCCTGAAGATGGTTTTCCATTTTTACACCAGGCAAATGCTGGGGCTGTACCTTAATTAAGGCCACGGCGCTTCCTCCCCATTCCTAGGCTTTTCCTGTTCCATCGTCGCCATAAGACCTACCTGTGTCGGTGCGACGGAAAGCAAATAGCAAAAAAAAGAAAAAAAAAGTTCATCTTCCAAGTACTCAAGCCCATTACAAACTGATGAAATATTATATCATGATCAATTATTAGTACATCATTTTGTATTTATTTTAAGACTTCTTCATCCTTGCGCATTCATAAAATCAATATATATGCAATAGTAATATCGTCCCTGTTCCGCCAAAACGGCGAATGTTACAATGCTCTTCCTATCCATTTTTTCCCTTAAGACTGGTCACGCCTTCCAGCCATATATTGATATGCGGTCCATCAGAACAATTCATGAACCATTCGTTAGTCTTGTCTCTCAACAGATATCCATCCGATATGGTTGCACCTGCGGATCGGCTATCTGCATCATTTGGACACGCAAGCCTCCCCACCGCGGCAAGGTCACATGGTCCTCCATTATAGAAAAAATATTATATGAGATTGCTCCCTTTAATTCATTTGATATACCTTTCTTAGCCTATTTTATGTGTCTCTCAAGGTGACCCCCATAAATCACTGTAAATGTTTCTAAAACGGGTGAAATAAATTGTTGCAAACAATATCATAATATTTTGAAATCTAACTCTAGATTGTAGAACGGTGGCTTTTCTTACGGCGTCAACCACTTCCTTGCAATTCTAAAGCTAAATTTTATTGTACAACAGGTCTACTGAAATCGAAGTCAACACATCTAAAACAACCTATCTTGAGTCTATACTGAATGTCGTATTTGGCAATCAAGCTAACTCTCGGATAGAAGTTTCCTTTCCCTCAGCTAGATAAAGAATTGGCATTTACTCATACTGTTCAATCACACACACACACACACACACACACACACACACACACACACACACACACACACACACACACACACACACACACACACACACACACACACAACTTGCAAAAGTATTAACATCAAACTCGCGTTCTGAAACGTTGAGTACTATGAAGGCTTTCGTATTTAAATTCGCTGAAAAAGATTCAGTATGATGAATGTTGGCTGGCAAATTCTTGCAGAGGAGACCTTTGGGAGAAGGCGGGCTTGAACCTAAACGATTCCAGTTCTGGAGTGAAATATCAAGGGTTCAACTTATGTTAACTGCCGGCACTTTTCTATGCCATTGTCGCTAAAATTTTGAATCAATTAGTGCAACGTTAAGAAAAGGAGACATTTTGGCTAAATAATAACTTTAGATTCCTTTAAAATGTGACAGAATCTATTAACAATATGTTAAAAAAAGGTTTCACGAGAGGGGATTTCCACAACTGTTAGCTTAGAGTCAAAAGAAATTGCAAAGATGATGAATGGAGAAAAATAATGAATGATGTTAATCAATAATAACTCTTGTTCTGAGGTTCTAAACGTCTGTCCAAACTTCCATAATCATCAATATTCTATTATTCGTTACGTACGTCCATTTAAAACTACAGTATGTATATGAAGTACTTTTTGCCATTCGCGACCCTTTCCGTTGTGCTTATATTTATTTCATATCTCACTTTGGTTCCAGTTCTTAGCGTCGTTTCCTTTAGATTGTCATCTTGGTCAATACATTATTTATGAATTTTGCATTTAAAATTATCCTTGTTTCGGATGTCCTCTTGTGTGATTCCTGCTTTTATAGTTTTTATTCATAAAGACCTATAAACCATTATTAACAATTAAAATATGCAAACTCTAGGACACCTTATTCATAAAAATTAATTTAATATATACCTGTCATATAATTTTGTGGAGATATACTCACCTCTAGTCTTTGGGCTGCTGAATTAGAAATTTAGAAGAAAATCGTTTTAAGTTCTCACTAGTGGTTATACGCTTGTGCTCATGACCTATGATTCTCTGATAAACTGCTTCTGTACTTTCTAATTTGTGTAATGTGTTTTATGTCTGCGATTTCACATAACGATTTTATATTATAATTTTCGCCTGACGAGAGTATGATGCATATTCTTTTGTTCTGATGAACTTTCCAATATGTTTCAGGAGTGGGTGTGATGATGCTACTAGCACTGACGGTTGAACGATACGTGTCCGTGTGTCATCCTGGCCGTACTCGACCACTGATGGGTCCACCGCGACTAATTGTGGCACTCATTCCTGTCCTTACGTTCGCTGTCTACCTGCCCACTGTGTTTCGTAGTGAATTGCGGCCTTGTCTTCTAGTTCCTGATGGGCTGGTAGCCTACTACCAAACGAGTCGACGGAACGCCCTACTGGACTCAGTTTTCTATTCTGTGTACAAGGTGGTACTGGAGGTGCTCTACAAGGTGGGCCCCACGGTGTTGCTCGCAGCGCTCAACCTACGGATTATGGTGGTATACCGACGATCTTGCGAGAGGCGACGCCGCATGACGCTGTGCCGTAGCACCTCCTCCGATGATGATCCACGACATTTTGCGGAGGAGAGACGACTCATTCTACTTCTTGGAAGTACCTCCATTCTGTTCCTGGTCTGTGTGACACCCATGGTCATTCTCAACGTCACCCTCTCGGAGAGCAATCTCTTCGTCTTTTCCTATCAGGTGAATATAAATGAAACCATGTTGGTCATCATGAACAATGCAGTGCAGCAAGAACTTTAAAAATTCAGAAGAGTAGTCCTCTTTTTTTAAAAAAAATCCAGAAAATGTGAAATTAGGCAGAATTTGTTTACAATGTTGTATTATTATTATTATTATTATTATTATTATTATTATTATTAACAAATACATAACAAATGGGAAATCTCCCGGTGGAAATGTTCACTTACAGTAGTGTGATAATAAGGTAAATTTAAAACATATATACCCAACAACAACAACAACAATAACAACAATAACAATAGTACAACAAACAATTCCATGGAAAGAAAATATTGCAAGGAATGCTACTAATTTGTCATTCTAAATCCGGCATCATGATATAGAATTTCACACACAGTTTAAGTGTTTTTGGTGCTTAACACCACGGCTTACAATACTATACAGTAGGTTGAGCTCACTACTAGCTTGTCCGACTCATTTGCTGAATGGTCAGCGTACTGGCCTTCGGTTCAGAGGGTCCCGGGCCAATTCCCGGGCGGATAGGGGATTTTAACCTTAATTCGTTCATTCCAATGGCTCAGGGGCTGGGTGTGTGTGGCGTATTCAACATTAGAAATCATCCTTGGTAGGGCCCTCATCTTCACAGACATGAAGGTCGCCAAATAGGCCGTCTACTAGAAAAAGACCTGCACCAGGCCTCTCCGGAGTCCATACGCCATTAATTATTACTACTAGCTTAATATTACAAGTGATAATAAAGTTAAATTATACCATACACTATCTACCCAACTTCACCAACTACAACAACAAAAGTACAACAAGCGATTCCATAGAAAGAAAATCTTACAAGCAATACTACTAGTTTAGCTTCCTACCGGGCGAGTTGGCCGTGCGCGTAGAGCCGCGCGGCTGTGAGCTTGCATCCGGGAGATAGTAGGTTCGAATCCCACTATCGGCAGCCCTGAAGATGGTTTTCCGTGGTTTCCCATTTTCACACCAGGCAAATGCTGGGGCTGTACCTTAATTAAGGCCACGGCCGCTTCCTTTCAACTCCTAGGCCTTTCCTATCCCATCGTCGCCATAAGACCTATCTGTGTCGGTGCGACGTAAAGCCCCTAGAAAAAAAAAGTTTAGCTTTCTAAAACCTGCATCACCATATACAATTTCGTACATAAAAGTATTTCCAGTGCTTAACACTATGGCTTACAATGCTATAAACTATATTCTGCTTTACGACGCGCCGACACAGATAGGCTTTATGGCGGCAATGGGAGAGGAAAGGGCTAGTAATGGGAAGAAAGTGACCGTGGCCTTGGTTAAGGTAGAGCCCCAGAAGTTGCCTGGTGTGAAAATGGGAAAGGACGGAAATCCATCTTCAGTACTGCCGACTGTGGGACTCGAAACCACCATCTCCCGAATGCAAGCTGATAACTACGTGACCCAAACCGCACAGCAATTTTTCAAGGTGGTCTCACTTCATAGATGGATGATTAGGCAGAAACATCACTGGATCACTGTATGAGTCACTACTCGTAAGAACGAGCGCCTCAAATACTTACAGATCCGTCCAGGATATCGACATTCTATTTTCATCATTTTGAAGTGATACTAAGGAAAGTAAAACAATATAATCTAATGTTAATTTCTATTTTTAACAACGGTTATATTCAACAAGTTACACCCCTCTTCACAGGAGTGTTTAACTTGGCAAATGCAGTAGTGCATTTATGTACAAGCAAAGCAAAGCGAAGTCATCTCGGTACAGGCCATGAAGGCCCTTGGAGGGTGGAAGGTAAACGCTTCCACTATTCGTAACCTCGGCACTTGATGGGGTAGAGTGGTTAGCTTTACGCCCGGCCACCTTTGCCCCCAGGAATTAACCTGGTACTCATTTTTGGCGTAGGGTGAGTGAATCTCGCGGCCATGAGCACCTCCGGAAGTGGATATCTCGTTTCTTAAATTTTACGACTTCCTGACGGGGATTCGAACCCACGTCCTTCCGGGCGAACCGAGCACGCCTTTACCGCCTCGGCCAGGCAGCCCCTAGTGCAATTATGTATACACTAATTAATTTTAGAGCAAATCACTTTTCCACACTACACTCTTTAAAGGTGGCAAGTATTTTGAATGTTACTTCCCAGCAGACGTTCGTAGTGGATGGGTATGAATTCCTCCCAAGAAGTATTTTTCCACTTCAGTTTTGAGTTCTGGAGACATTATGGAATGGTTCACAGTATTCAGTCATCGGTCGCTTCGTTCATCATTCAGTAAATTTCAGGACTACATAAACCGGTATAGATAGGACTGTATTTAATCCTGGAACGTCTAGGAGTAAGGGGGGGAGGGCGAAAAGAGCAAAATGGTCTGAGGCTTTGCTCATTAATATAATTAGAAATACTTGTATGAGTTTTAGCGCTGAAAGGTTTCAATGATATATAGTTTCAACAGCTCAGTATTTTTATATAAAATTATTAGATAATATTGGTGCTCCTAGAACAAAAAGTAAAATAAAATTATTCTTTAATTTTTGCTCAGAAACGTAGTTGTGTTATTCGTCTTAGAACGCATTTTGTGAAAATGGCTCTATGTACCGAAAGAAGATGGCAGATGCTGAGAAATTATCTGTGATAAATTAAAGTAACCCCTCAAGAAAGTAATGTGTTTATTCCTCATGGCAGTGACACTGAACAACGATAGCTATTTTACTTGTATTTTATATCCACAAGACAGTAATCATAAACATTACAATTATAATTACAATATTAAAATAATAATGTGACTTAAATTTCCAACAACACCCAGAGGTGTAGATTAAGAATTTGAAAACACTTATTTCGGACTACAGTGGTTATTTCACCTACTATGGGCGTTGGAATGTTATTTTTTTTCAAAATTCCTAAACAAAAGAGGTATAGCACCTCGTGCTGTTATCAGTAGACATATTACATCAACGTATTTGAACTCATATCTGCCTTTCAAATAATTAACCATTTGTTCATATTTAGCCAACGGCCGTAGCCGTGTTGAAACACCGGATCCCGTGAGATCTCCGAAGTTAAGCAACATTGGGCGTGGTCAGGTGTTGGATGGGTTGCCACGCGCTGTTGGTGGGGGTAAGGGAATGGAGGAGCGGAAAGGAACTGGCCACCCTACCGCACGTCAACTCCGGCTCCGGAACACCTCTGCGGAGGTTCGGACGTGCCTTCGGGCAGAATAACCCTTACCTACCTGTTCATATATAGCTTTCTTTTTTATCCATCCTCAGATTGTTTAAGACCAACTTGGAATCAGTTAGAAGGTTCAATTATTATGCCATGCCTAGAGGTGCTAGAATATGCAATAATATCAACACTTCTGGTAGACCCGTATGAGGAATCACATAGGATTTCTTCGTGCACTTGCCACCCTTTCTATCGCAAAGCATTAGCGATCTTAGACTTCAACATTCGCTGGTGTAAATTGCATAGTAATATTCCTCTACCACAGAATCCTAAGACTTCCAGTTCAGTGTCTGCATCGGCTACCGTCTAAGGATCTGCCTGTAATGGTCCGGACAGCCACCACGTTTGTGTTCATTTTAAGGTAGGGATGCATTTTGCATTGGATACTGAGTGTCAAGTGTTCCTTAACTCGCAGGTGATTATCTTTTAATTAACTTATCGCTTCTTTGGTAAAACTGAAATGGCGCATGGCTTTTTGTGCCGGGAGTGACAGAGAACAAATTCAGCTCACCAGATGCAGGTCTTTTGATTTGACGCTCATAGGCTACCCGCGCGTCATGATTAGGATGAAATGATGATGAAGACGACACATCGTACACCAAGCCCCTGTGCCAGCGGAATTAACCAATTAGGGTTAAAATCCCTGAACCTGCCGGGAATCGATCCCTGGTCCCCTGTGACCAAAGACCAGAACGCTAACCATTCAGCCTTGGATCCGGACTTCTGTTTTGTTGGTATTTACACGTAGCAGTAATCTGATTTCATATCGCGTTAGTTTAATTTCGGATGCATGATATTTTGTTTTTAAGTTGGAAATTCTTAACCATTTCTTATACCCATGTGACAGATTGTACCTTGGTTGTCCTAGGGTTAATGTTCTGACAGATGTTTCACGACAAATAATAGTAAATTTGATATGCATTTTTTATTCCAAGTGAAATGAATCAAACTTCAGGGAGACTGTACGTGTCACGAAGACTTAGCTCTGCTTCCTCAGAAGTACACACTATAGGCAGTGACAGTTCTAATCATTTATTACTCATCATTTCTGATGAAACAAGGCAAAGACTTCACTAAGTACATACTTTAGCTGGGCTGAGTAGGTTAGACGGTGGAGCACTGCGCATTTAATTCTATGTTCGATCCCTGTTTAATCCAGTAGAATGTTGTGGTATTCAAATACGACGGTGTCCTAAATTTGAATTACATCCATGTAAAGGAACTCCTATGGGACAACTTTTTGGCACCTCGATATCTCCAGAAGCCATTAAAGTAGTTACCGGGACGTGAAACCAAATATATTATTAAAGCACATATTTAAGTTTTGTTCGTTTTATTTCGCTTGACATAAACAATGCCATGGCTACGTTACATTTACTTTATACAGTATTCAGTTGTGAACTAGGTCATTTAATTCATAAATTTTCCTGTCGTCATATTTAATGAAGTCCGATTCTTTTACTGTTATAGGATTTGGGATGATGTGAGCAACATGCACCTCCTACGTCCGTGATTTCTAACAATAAATGTATGCTTTTTTATTATATATTAAGAGGAGTTTCAGGTTGAAAAGAAAACCAAAGGTCTCGATATTGGCAGTCATGTGAAACTCTCAGTATGTCTTTGAAAACCACTTCTATAGTGTAAAAAGTATCGCTAGTAACTGCCGTATTTGTGGAGGCGTGGGTTCAATTTTCAGTTCTGCCAGAGTTTAAGTATTGCAGCAGGACTGATATGTAGTTATAAAAGCTGGATGCTGCTCACATACATCGAAGGCCTGCCTGAAATGTTTTACACTGCCTCTATGATTATGACTAAAGAGTTTACTCGAAAAGGTTCGTCCAGTTTTTCTCAGTTTCCTTTTACTTTGAAAGAGAGAGAGAGATTTATGAGCTTAATAACATTTAGTAAAATTGTTTGTATCAGTATATTTGACAATGGAAATCTTTTAAAATGTAATTATTATATTTATTTTTACAGGTGTTCCGGGCCGTGGCCAATTTGCTAGAAGTGACGAATTACTCCATTACATTTTACATCTATTGCCTGTTCTCTGAGGACTTCCGCAACACACTGCTGCGGACGTTTCGTTGGCCGTGGTGCGTGAGCACTGCTTCAAGGCCTGGTCCACGGTCGAAGGCTCTACTAGAACCACGCCACAGTACCCCACCAACTACGACCACAACCACAACCACCACCGCCTGCCTGCCAGTACCATCTGCCGGCGGCGCCCAGAAGCTGTGGCAAGGCCTGCGGGGATGTGCAGGTTCCCGGGGCTACAAGGAAGCGAGGGACAGGGCGAGTGTCTAGCATCAGGAGATCTGGCGTAATGGCCAGGCTGTTGTGAAACCTCAAGTGATTCTGCTCAATGGACAAACCGCGTTATAGACATATATTTTATTTCCGAATACAGTTAAGGAAGACTAGATCATATTTTGAAACCATAAACTGAAACATAGTTGCCGACATGGAATCAGAAACAGTGAATATCAATGCACCCAATATCCTTATTTTTAATGATTTAGTATAATTTCAGTAAATATTAAAACGTATTTTTCACACGCACACGATCTTGTATTGAATTGAATAGTTCGATGTTCGATAATTGAGACTTTTATCGACTATCCTACATGGTGATTCCGCCAAGTTGTGCTCACAATTATCCTAGAAATACTCTATGGTAGCATCTTACTTATATCAAGGTTTGAATTGCAAACTTCGGTCTATATTGTTACAGACATGGAAAGTTCTGAAGAAAGCATACCAACGTAATTTTACAAATTTGGAGCCACATTTTCAGGAATCTAGCAACCGGTAAGCGGTGAGCATGTCTTAGAGTAGCGCTGACTGAGATTTGACCTTTGATCCCTCATCACTATAATCAGAATAGTTTCATCCGAAAAAAGTAAACCAGTGGCTGGTATAAACTCGTTACTCTGGCGTTTGTAATGTGCTATGAAGTAAGAAATATAGATACTGAAGCACAGTGAAAACATTAAACATTTTCAACGTTTACGAAAAATATCCTCGGAGAATTTTACAATACCAATCCTTCGCCAAAATGGCCTATCTGTTTGAGATTAATTTACGTAAAAATTAAATAATTCCTGCAGTGACTAGAATAGGTATTGTGGTCATGCATTAGCGCAATATCAATGATGTTCTTAACACATATTTAATGAACAAATCTTCCCAACTTTTTCCCTGGTATCTCGCCAAGCATGTCACTTCGGTGATTCAACACCTCACCTATTCACTCCACATAGTCTCCTGCAACTTGAGCCATTTCTAGAATAAACCAACTTATGTATGGACTTAAATTTTCATGAGCAAATGAGATATGATCAGTATCACAAGTCATATAACGAGACGATAAGGGCCGGGGGTCGCCATCTACTGGAAAATCCTCGAGTGTTGATTTAGATTGCACACTCTTATATCCGATTTCGAAAAGTGTAACTATAATGAATATTTTGATTCGATGTATATTGTTAGCTATATTATCATATGAATCTGTGTTGTATGTAAGGGGTATGGTCGTTTATGAACGTCGTCACTGGCTTTTAACTAAGATGGACATAGCTGGGAACCCAGCCAGTGCACGTGGTATTTCAAATTGAAAACTCAAATCTCCGTGCTGAGAAATCCATACAAAAGCGAGTGTCTCGTGGACATTACGATACCAATAATCACGTAACACTTCATGTTTTGTTTATTCTAATGTAGACAATACATTGAAAAGAAAGTAAACCTGCCCGACAACTTTAAATCACGTTATCATATACCACGGTATGTATAGAGTTGTGTGACTTAGCAGGTCATACATTTTTTTTAGAAATATCAGGTGCACTGCGTTTCTATTTGAACCGTGCCTGCCTCCACAAAAAGCAAGTCACGACGGTGTTTGACATAAAATTTAAAAGGAGGAGAGAAATCTACCAAAATATTTCAGGGAGCGAACCATGAAGGAACTTTCCAAGTATGTATGGTGGTTTGATCTGTTCCGTACAGGGAGCTAGACTCGTCGTGTTCATTTATATTGAGCATTTCTTTATTTACTATCAAATTTGAGAATCGATAGGTTTTTATGGATTTATATTGAGTCATGGATAGTTAAGACGATAAATATTAATATTATTAAACACATTGAATCCGGTCCCAAATTTAATTTACAGATTCATTATAGGTTTGTACTAATGGCAGATTTAACACTAGTCTAGCAGGATTTATAGATTCTGTTCGTTGATTAGATTGACCTAAGTCGTTTTAGCTCTCCTTTAGCGAAATTGGGCTTATTTGTAATGTAATATTTTTCGAAATAACTCGTACCTACAGGTTAACCATGACTCATTGCACCTTACTACAGCAAATCTTTCGCATGCTTTAGTATATCTACAAGGAACTTCTAAATATCGAAAAGTTAGGCGATGTTCAACAAGTATTACCTTTAATACCTCAAGGAGGAGATAATATTAAAGACATATTTCGTGAGTTTTCAAGTCATCAGTAAATACCACTAATTAAAATTTGAGTGTCTTATTAAATGTCTACTAACCATCACATTTGTGTCACATTTCTATACACATGATTTGCTTTGTTTTATTTAATATGATTGTTCAAACAATAAGAGAAGTGATGCCGCTAATAAGTTTTGGGACGTAAATGCACGTTCATATCACATAAGAAGTTTCATAAGAACAAGAGTTTCAAATGACCCTTTTGAAGGAAAAGCACATCAAATAAAACATTAGAGCATGTATCAAGATGTATCTTCCATTTTACGCATACTTTTAATGCTAACAGATTAAATTATTAAACGTCAATATAGTAAGTATGCTTTCGTTTCCTTAGAAATAGGATGAATAAATTGATATTCTTTTGCCAAATCATGGCTCAGTTCTAATATTTTAGTTCACAATTTTTAAATATGGCTTCGCTACTCGAAAGAACAATGATCTACTGAAAATCTTTCTCTCATTAAACACTGTTATTTTGCTGTAAATGTTTCTGAACGGAAATCAAGATCGGCGATGGTTGGAGAGTAATTAAAAGTAAGATAAAGGACGTTCCTTCATAAGAAGATACACTTACACTACCATTTCGAAAATACTAAACATTTCTTTTCTATTTTCATTAGCTTAAAATTCCCAGCATTCATAGAATTATTCAAAATTCGTATGCATTATTTGATATTACCAACACCAGTATTAAGTGGTGGGAGTGGTGGGAGTTCTTTGAAGGAATGTTTCTTTATGAAAATATTTATCAATAGACCATACAATCTGAGATCACAAAGCACAGGGTTTAAAGGTTTGTTACCAATTACTTAAATATGTTCTATGGGACACTGAAACCTGGTAACTAGAATTCAGACTATATCTTCCACGACGGAAGAAAAATCTAATGTCACTGAGTATATAATCTAGAAAACGGATTTAACAAAGCCTCTTTGGAATGCATCTCAGGAAATGTCTCAAATCGAGTGAAAAGTATAACTGACTTCACGTTGATATATACTGTGTCGCATACCTTATGTTATCACCAGTATATTCCACAGTTAAATCTAAAGGAGAAGTTTTACTTTGGATAGTTAGAAATAAAGAACCATTCACGATAGGAAATCTCCAAAACCAGCAACATATTTAGCGAAATTACCTCCACTTTATTAAATGGGCGTGTAATGTAACGCAATCATGGTTTCATTCCATTTCCAAATATTTGGAGAGCAGATTTCTGATTTCTGATTTTAATTCTTCTAACACGTGCAGTATAATAATGTTATATAAAGGGAATATCTATGTAAATAACAATCCACATTACCATCATCGTGACATAATACTCAGTGAGACATTAAAAAGGCATTTCAGTTAAATGAATCAAGGTGTTATATTGCACATAAATATCAACAAAAATTGCATCTGCTTAAGTATAAATATCACAACGATCGATTTTCAAAACATTGATCTGATCGAAAATTGTATTATGAACGGATTGAAACTTTGATCTTTGGAATCAAGTTACAGAATAGTTTTAGTCTGGTGTAGCTATCTTGTGCACAAATTAATGTTGGGAACAAAATATCAGTATAATTATTTTCATAGCAGATGCCTTTCCTTTAGTTGCACGGTTTAAGGTATATGATGAAATCATCATATGGTAAATTTTACCTTTTTCTGGAGATCAATATTTGTAAAATTTTCGAAGCATGTATCTAAATATTATGTCGAATTCTTATACTGTTCTATATTATACAGTATTAAAATTATATTTATTTATCACGATATAATAAGACGTATCGTCCGAAACATTTCAAAGATAAATTATATTAATTCAATGTAATTTTCAAGGTATTCATGAAATCGATTCAAAATAGGCGTAATTTATATTGCAAGTTTTGAAATAAATTCAAAAGATGTTAATTATTATGATATGAATTCTAAGCATTCATTCCTACGACAGGAAAATATTTTCATGATCTACTGCTGCAAATTCTTTTCTACACTAATGCCTGTACATTCCTACAACAGTGAATATACGCATGGGTGATTTCTGTTTGTAAAAATTAAATGAACGGTAAACAGATGTTAGGTAATTTTCCGTACGTTAATATTCTGATGACCACTTATTATTATTATTAAATATACATACAATATTTAGGAGAAGAGACACGCAATCAAAGTATTTAAGGTTGAAAATGACGATACGTGCGTTAAATATTGTATGGATGTGATATTTGAGTGCAATTAAGAAGGTTCTTCCCTATTTCAAAGAAAGGAATTACACACAGTTGTCAGGTGCCTTTAATGGATTTACAGGACACTTCACAGAATCTGTTGTCTTACTAAATATAAAGAAAAATGCGTTATTTTTTAAACAAATATTCGTGTATTACTAATTTCATAGGTTAATAGAGTTATTATTGAGGGTAGCAAGTAGTTTGTAGGAAGATGAATATTAAAGTAACAAGTTACTTGAAACAGGAAGGGATATAACCATGGAAAATGAGTACGGTATCATAATTAATTTTTTTTAGCAAATGAAATTATGGACTGCTTATATATTTTGAATGGCAAATGCAGTTTAAATATTTTCTGATTCAGTGACGCAGAAGTATTTCTCAAAACTATTGTATATCAATGTAGAGATAGTGCTTCTGCATGGCCTATTTTTAATGTAAAATTAAAATTAACATTGTTAGAGAATTTAAAGACAGCTATAATGATATTATCATGTAAATGGGACTAGGAAGTTTGAAATTTACGGCCTTCCTTTTGGATCAAGAGGAACTGTTTCCAAAGGTTTTCTACATTTGTAAACTGCTTGCCTTTATAAGATTGGGTTGATATTCATTTGGGAAAACAAATAATTTGTTTCTGTCAAAATTGTAATTAATAATACGTTTACAACTGAGTTAGTTTCTTTACATGGCAAGCAATAACCTTAACTTTTGTATTCAAGCACATAAATCACGCATAATCTTCCATATTGCTGAGTAAGATAGATAAGTTATTGTATCTTCTCAAAGTTATTGCTTCACTTTGTTTTTCAATTTATTTCTCTCTGGTAAGGAAATAAAGTGGAAAGTGAAATCATTTCTCACATGTAAAAGCATTTAAAGCCAAATTGTTATTATAGATTTTATAAACATGAATAGTTAGGTGTATAAAATATTTAATTCCTACCACATGGAACAATGCCAGAATTTCACTCTAGTTGTAATAAGTTAATCATATTATCTCATTTTCAGAGTAGCAGACTTTCTGGAGTCGTGCCATTCTGAAGGGTAAGCAGACCAAGACAAATATGATGTAATCAATTTTCAATGAACTAAAAGTACACTGTATGGAACTACACGAGACCAAAGAACTGGTTGCAGATGGATGGTGTAGGTCTCATAGTTCATTCAGAGAGGCCTGCAGAATAAACGCGTGAAGACATCCGTCCATGATGAATATGGATGTATATATTTATTGTACGTATGTATACTCTATGCTGGGTTATTCAGTTGAGATGTGAATCTCAAATACCTTGTCAACCGTCAAAATATATCGACATCCTATTTTCACTTTCAGTAATTTTACTAACGAGTTCATAATCAAACTTGCAGTACTTGCATGAAATTGAAATGAGTGTGCAATTGAATATATTGCTAGAATAGATATTATAGGATGATCGGTAACCGTTTTGATGATCTTCAAAGTCACACTTTTTTAAGAGTGGAAGTATTATCCTAAGCTGTTTTGTCATATCTCGGGTTCGCTAACTTATATCTTACAGTAGTTTATCGATGGATATCTTTTAAAACCTCGTATATCCCAGTGCTCTTCCTAGCCATTATATTCGTTAAGACTGGTCACGCCTCCCAGCCACCCATTTATATTCAGTTCATGAGAATCATTTTCGTTGTGTTCATTGTCCAATGCTACTGTGTAAAGGAAAATGAACCTTAAATACATTATACTGTAGGAGTGCGTAAATTCGCCATACAAACAACATCCCTAACAATACGGTATGGTAAGGTCAATTTCCCTTCACACATTAGCATAAGGAAATGAACGCAACAAAATGTATTCTTATGTACTGCATATAAATATCGATGGCTTTCTTTAAAAACTTCGTAAGTCCGAATACTCTTCCTATCCATTATATTCCTGAAGACTGGTCACGCCTCCCAGTCCCATATTTATATGCGGTCCAAAAGAATAATTTTCGTTATGGTCATTTTTCTATGCTGTTGGGTAAAGGAAAATGAACCTTAAATACATTATACTGTAGGAGTGTGTAAATTTGCCAAGCAATCAACATCCCTACAATACGGTACGGTAAGGTCCATTTTCCTTTAGACATTGGCAAAGGAAAATGAACACAGCGAAAATTATTATGATGGGCTGCATACAAATATATGCCCAGAAGGCGTGACCAGTCTTAAGGAATATAATGGGTAGGAATAACATTTGGACATACGAGGTTTTAAAAGAAAGCCATCATTATGTGGCTGGGAGGCCAGTCATCGTATGTTATTCCAAATTTATCAAGCTTCCATCTATTAAATTATTCGGCGTAATAAGGAAATTCAAGTGATACCATTCTACTTTCGAGCCTTCGTCGTATTCATAACGTCTTTATGGAAGTATGGGGCCTATATTGTTATGATTATGGTGAGCCTGCATGTCGCAATGCATGACACACTGTTCCTCGCCATCGGCTGTGGTGTTCAGTTACCTATCTAGCGTGCTGAGCTTGGTGTCGACTAGGGTTTCTACGAGGTCAGTACAACTAGTAGGTAGCTTGCCACATTGATGAATAATGTTGGACTTCCTCTGGTCAGCCAGCTCCTTCATGTATTGGCTGCGGGCGATATGACCAATGGATGTCAGGATCCACTTGTGTGTCAGACTGCTCAATTATAACTGGTGTCGAAATTACGCTAGGATGGATAGATTTTACATTATTAAAAATATGAATGCATTACATACTTGCAAATATTTCTGATGAAGTAAAATTGTGCACTTTTTGTAACAACATCTACTTTTCAGCAGGTATGTAGTCATTATACTAGAATAAACACAACATTTCTGACGAGGTTTTTGATTGATTAAGTTTTATGATTCCAGAAAATAAGCTAGATATTTATTAGTTATTGTCCTTAATTTTAATAGAACTGCGATTAGAAAGTAGGTTTGTAAGAAACTGAAGAAAAACAAATTTGTAATACAGTTTGAAAGTACATTGTTAATACATATAAGCATATTTTATTTTGTGCCAATTGATTTAGTGATAGAAAAAGTGGTCATTTATTGTTATAAAATTCATATTACCTTCACTGACAAACGTTTAATAATAAAATAGGAACTTACTTCGGCATTTAAGATGATAATATTTACAAAATCCTAAGTTTAAAAGGAGTATAATTTAGAAACACCAACTAAACAGGGACTAAATTAAATATGGTGCGTACTTTATCGGGAAGTCTGTGGTGTTTTGATCACTGTTCGGACAGAAATTGTTATTTTCAAGAAATAGAGTTTTATCACATAATTAATCACCAATTCGTAGTTAATCACATATAGAAATATAAGACATTTTCACTCTGTATCTTGTCAGTACTGATGTTCAATTCATAGGCAAGTATAACGCACGAATAATTTTGAATGAATATTGAAGAAGTATGTGTAATTTCAGTTTCTAGTAGTGTTTGGGGTAAAAGTCTCGTAATGTGTGATTATGTGAATTTATTAAATCCTTTGTGATGTCTGATTAAGAGCAAGTGAGTACTCAAAAGGGCCTAATGTGAATAATAGAAATTACGTGAAAGAATATAGTAATGAAAACTCATATTGCTCTTTGTATATCGCACCGAGAATTGTAAAAGTTTATAATTACATTTTATTGTTAAGATGAGTATTATTTTTCAGAATTATATTGTTATGAAATACGTTGGAAGTAATTTTGAAAATATTGTACATAAAATACATGGTATGTGAACCTGTTCACGTGAATGCATACTGTTCTGTAATAACCAAATATTACCATGTTTTTGAGCTACTGTCTTAAAACTATATACTGTATATTCCTAATTGAATGTACCATTAATATATTCAAAATAAAGATTCTTACACAATTATTAGCTTTGCTTTATTAATCTAAATAACACTTCTAATTGATTTGTGTATGCCCATGAAGCAGTAAGGAGCAGGAGGATATTGGAAATACCTACTTCATTTATTTTCACACATTAGCCTCTGAAAAAGAACTGTGGATAATTAATATTTGCAGGTCATATAAGGACGACAAAATCAAAACTTCGTTTCATGAATATTAATATTACGAATTTAGTGATATACTGTTCTGCCTTTCATCTTCAACATGTTATTTCCTGGTGTTATTTCTCTTATTCATTTTCAGCTTATTGTAACAGAACTAATAATTAGCAGTATATTAAAAAAATATAATTTACTCAGTTTTACACAGCACATAAATTCACAACAATTTTAAGCACATATAATATATCAACAGTTTATAAGATACAGAATTATAGAACGTTGATGAACGAAACATTCCTTCAGCTGCAATAGTTAAAAATTACATTTTATATAATTCTGTTATTCAAAAGTGTATAATTGAATTAGGCTACCTTATGCAGAGGAAATTTATCGTAACTTAAATGAGCAGTTACATCAAATTTATCCGTGATTGTAAGCAATTTATGGCTAAATATGTTATATTTTATTTTCCTATTTTGGGGTTGTCCTTAGGACAAACGTAGAATATCTTACATTATTTTGTATTTTAAAATTTGTACGCTAAAACTAAATATTAAACACAGTAATTACAAAATTAATTTCAAATTTGTATCTATTAAGCTCGACAAGGAAAAAAATGCTGAACATAATTTGTATAAAAAAAACTGCTAGTAGGTTCTCACGGATGCTTCTTATTTGCGGCGTAAGGAATTGCAGATGATCCTTTAAGAGCCCGTAATGGTAATTTCTGAGGTTATCCTGTTGTGTCGCCAAGAAATTTCAAGATATCGACTGTCTTTATGGGAATAGTGCCCCTTGCACCCGCCATATTTACATGACTATCAATAGCAACTAGATCGCTCCCTAAGCATCAACGTTGATCATATACAGTACATGATTTACCATTCGATATATGTCGGATTTCCTGAATAAATTAAGAGAGAAAGGAGTCTTCCCTAAAGGAAGCAAATGTTTTCAAGCAAATATTTCAGAGATCACTAGCCATTTATTCTAGTAGAATTTGAGAATGAATATATACAATCCAGATATATAATATAATTAATCATAATACTACCTAAAACATATCAATCTTCTATGGAGAGTGATGTTACAGATAAACTAGAAAACACGTTGTGCATTTACAAGCCTTGATTCGTAATAAGACGGTCGCAGACTGTATGTGAGTATTAATACTATTTGGAAATACGTACCATCCTATGTGTACAGATGTGAACTCCCATCCTTTCGCCATATTACAGAAACGCTCATGTATAGTTGGTGGCCAACAATTCTGAGCATTTAGAACTTAAAGCGTAATACCTCTTATTTTATTTCATATTTCTTGAAAGTGAGTTCCTTTTCAAGCCTAATAAAATTACCAAATAACTCAGTATACCTTACGTGCACCATGAATCGCCATTATATCCAGAATGAGGTGAAGCACGATTTATTTCTCCTCAATAGTAAGTATTCTTTCTAGATGCCGTAAATGTGTTCAATCATCCTTTTCATCTTCCCTTTCTCCTGAAACTTTATGGCGATATTGCCCCTCGCACCCGCTATATCGATAGCAACTAGATCGTTACCTAAGCATCAACGTTGGATATATTCATGATTTACCATTCGATATATGTCGGTTTTCCTGAAGAAAAAAAAACAAGAGAAAAATGAATCTTGCGAAGAAGAAACAATTGATTTAAAGAAAAAGTTTCAGATTTCTAGCCACTTAATCTAGTAGCGAAATGTGCCACTCTTGTAGCATTTGTCCTCATTTATATTCGAATTCCCTTCTTGACGCTAATCGTATGTGCAGGAATGAACTGTTGCATTTTTCTGTAGTCATTGTAGTGTTTACTCTTTGAATGAGGTGAAATTGGTTGTACGCTTAGCTTCACTGATTTCAGTCTTACAAGAGCTTCTATGTATTGTAATATAATTCAGGTATGGTCTGCTCTTGGCACATTCTAACACTTTCAATCCATACTGCCTGAAGGTGACTCATTGTAAAATTTCCTGTGTATTCTAGTAAATCACGATTTAGTTTAGGAGATACATGTTTTCAGTACTTTACTGCTCCCTATAACTCGAACGTTGAAAATGGAATCATGGCAATACCTCCCCAGAAACTGTATCTAGAACCAATATTTTACGAGAATGTTTCACAGATTCCCCTAAATATTCTTGCTACAAGTATTCTCGGAGTCTGGGTAGAGAAACAGAACTTTTATACTTAGTAGTGGTAACAGGTTTACTCAATGTTCCCTTTTTCTGCTATTTGCTTTACGTCGCATCGACACAGATAGATCTTATGGCGACGATGGGAGAGGAAAGGTCTAGAAATGGGAAGGAAGCCGCCGCGACCATAATTAAGTCTTACTCATGTTGATATACTCATTTTATCCCAAACTCTTTGAGATATCTTAAAATCTTCATTTTCCTGGTGCAAAAGTGGGAAACTACGGAAAACCATCTTCAGGGCGTGTGGCTCGAACCCACTATCTTCCGATTACTTGATACTATCCGCTCTTAAGCGACTGCAGCTATCGAGCTCGGTGGTTTACTCATGTTGAACTTATACTTATTTCAGCCCACACTTTGTGGGATATCTTAGAAATCTTCAGATTTCACACACTTTTAGTATGATGATGCTTGAGATAAACTATAAACTATGCTCTTCTAAAATAGAACCGCCGAACTCCGTAGCGTAACGGTTACAGCAATTGGCCGCTATCCTCGTTGGGCCCAGTTCGATTCCTGATACTGCCGAAGATTTAAGAATGGTGCGAGGACTACTGTATGGTTAAATTGGTATACACAACTCACTTCCATTAGGGGTGTACCTAAAAGAGTTGCACCACCTCTGGGCGAGGACACGAATTTGACAGCAAGACAACCCGACAGGAAATACAGAGCTCAAATGCCCTTGTTAATATGCTACGGCCATTTTCTGTATTATGGAGAAGATTGGGTTTGAACTCCACCGTCGGATGTCTTGAGAGCGGATTTTTGCGGTTTGCCATTTTCACTTCCAGGAAAATGCCGGGGCAGTTTCTAATTATATTCTACAACGATTCCGTCCTCTTCCATCCCGAATTTCATTCACAATCATACGTTTCATCTTCTTCATTAGCTCTTTAAATGAGGTTGGCGACAGGAAGGGCAACTGGCCGTAAAATTACATAAATTGTATCACTTCATTCCTGACCCGGTATTAAGAAACGGAATTAATGTCTAAACAATTATTTATTTTCTCGTCAGGGAATCTGAACAAAGTTCTCCTGTCAGTGAAGAAGTCACCATTTCCATGCACATTAAGGAGGGCTGGTATTTGCTTAAAATGGTTCATGCAGCTCACCTCCATTGGTGGAGTGCGTAAATATAGCTGCACCACCTCAGGAACAGGATACGAATTTACTCTAGTAACTCTGAACAACCAGCACATTTTAAACAGGAATTGATAAAATAAATTCTCCACTCTAACCCAGGAAAAAATGACAATACGTTGGAGTGATTGAGAATTTATGTTCCTTTGTTCACATGCGTATTGATCTTTTACCTGGTACTAAACACACGACTAAAAATTATTACTAAGCTAGAATGGAACGTCGTCTAGCTAATAATGATGAAAATGACAACAAATTGATAAATTGTTAATGAACATCAGAAGGATCTCACGATAATAGTGGAAAAAATACGACCTTCTTTGACATACATGGAAAAAAGAGGAGGACATAGGAGAGAACTCTGAGGTACTCCAGTTTCAGTCTTTGTGGCCTGACATGTTTTAGTACCGTTGGTATAAATAGCATTCAAGATCTGAATGTTGGCCGGCAGTGTAGGAGCGTGGTAGACAGTTTCTTACCACTAGATTGCGTGCCAATAGCCTGGGTACAGATCCTTACCTCTCCGCAGTGTTGACATGGAGTGAGGTCATATGACTCTACAACCAGGTGAGAAATTCTATAAGACGGGTGCTGGAGTTGAAATCATATTCGTGCGAAATCGAGACTTCAGAAATATATGGCGAATCTAGTTAAACATTATCTGTCGGGAGCGAGTCATTATTACAAGGATTTGATCCTTGCTGAGGTAGTATTTTTTCAGGTGTATTCAAAATCTTGACTTTCCATGTTAATGTTGTTAAGACGTTAAATATCTATGGTGGCACACTCAGTATAATGTGGTAGAAATAAACTTCCTCAGTATAGGAACCGCCCAGCACAAAAATGTCTAAATTTGAATGCAGACCATCCGCTTGGTTCCACTTCAACCCGGTAGCTGAAGTTACACGAATATTTATTTATTTATTTATTTATTTCACAACTTTACAGTAGTAATATAGAACTATTTCGATGTTTTACATAAAATTAATAGAGCTTAAAGCTTAATCATATTTTTTATGAATTTACAATATACGCCTTCCTTTTCAACGTATGGTGCGTACTGCCCCTATTTCCCGGGCAGGCTCAGCCGGTGAACGAAAGTCCCAGTGGTGTACCGTTCGTTAACTGGTGTCACTTATATTTAGGGGCAGTTAATAGGTAAGTAAGTAAACTCGTGTCCTCATACCGAGGTGGTGCAGCTCTTTTCAGGCACACCCCCAATGGAGGTGTAAGACAATGTAGAAATAAACAATATTAAAATGAGGTTTGACATTTATTTCTAATAGCACTCCTTTAAACAAGAATTAAACAAAATTTTACAAACAAAATTTGATGTTGTTTTGATTTTCTTCTCATAAGACTGTTTTATGAAATTGTGACTTTCTGCTCCTTCCACATCAAAGCCTCAATTACACTGAAATGTAAATAAATATAAGAAATTAGCCATCACCTGGCTTGAGGAATGAAGATAAATCTCATCTTAACTTCTTTAAACCATGAACTTAACAGAAAGTAGCTATCGCTATAGCACGTTTTCAATTCAGAAAAAATCGAAATTTTATTCTAATAACATTTATTAAAATGACAATACGGTCGTGAAAATCTCGCAAATAATGCTAAAATTATTTACATTGTTATTTCATCTTAACTGCGGGTATTGAAATATTGAAATAATTTCTGACCAAAATTTGAATAATTTATATTATCGAGAATATTTTAATTAATGTAATTTCAAACAATTATGTCAATTTAAGACTTCACAAGGATTATTATGACCTTAAAGAAGCATTATTTCCATAAAAAATCCTTCAAAATGTGATTGAGAATAATTTATGACATTTGGAAATTAACAATACGCAACGCCTGGTAAATTTTAAATTTTAAAATATCTGAATGTGTTAACAAAATTTTGTTCGTGCGAGGTTGAAATAGAACGTGCCTATTCACTTTTAATAGCACGTCAATGTAGAGCTTTACTTAAATACACTATAAAATTCAATAGACAAAGTTGTTCCGCAAGAAAAATTAGTACAAACAACCTGAGCCCACCGTGGAAAACATGCGGTCAGGTCAGAACCACATCTCAATAAATCACAAGAGAAAATATTTCTAACTACTGCATTCATTCCACATTCACACTTATGATACACACATTTTATTTACTACTATTTATTTATTTATTTATTTATTTATTTATTTATTTATTTATTTATTTATTTATTTATTTATTTATTTATTTATTTATTGCTATTTACAAACGAATTCTAAAATTTAATTTTAGATTCTGATTTTTATCATAATATCCTGAAATGAAATGGCGTATGGCTTTTAGTGTCGGGAGTGTCCGAGGACAAGTTCGGCTCGCCAGATGCAGTTCTTTAGATTTGACGATCGTAGGCGACCTTCGTGTCTTGATGAGAATGAAATGATGATGAAGACGACACATACACCGTGCCAGCGAAGTTAACCAATTATGGTTAAATTCCCGACTCGGCCGGGAATCGAACCCGGGACTCCTGGGACATAATATCCTATCAATGGAATAGTCAGATGACAGTATCTGGTAAATCATTACGTTCGACAATCAGTGACACGTGACTTAATATTGGCAATCACTTTTAAGAGAAAAAACAGGAGTACTACAACGTCGATCAAATAAAAATTCAGCAGTTTGATACTCAGAAGAACTGGTCAAAAATTATCACGCATATTAGTAAGGTTAAACGTCAATATCACCGGACACGTGGTCAACGAGTCACAATAAATTATTATTATCCCTAAATCTCATAAATATCATGTAACACGTGCTCAAAATTCGCAGTACGCATTGTAACCCAAGACACATGCTTCTCCAAAATAATCCACAAATTAATCCCACAGGATGGCCATATTCCAGACTCATAATTCATCAACAGAGCACACACTTAATATCTCACAAGAACAGCAAATATTATTTATCACTTATGACCTTTAATCTTTTGTTTAACCCGGCCTTACAATTGTATTTTGATTATTATTATTATTATTATTATTATTATTATTATTATTATTATTATTATTATTATTAATATTATTATTATTATTAGTAGTAGTGGTTGTTCCACCATCAGTCTGAATTTAACTCTGAATTCGATGACACTATCCTACATAAATCCACAGAAATTTATGAGATGAAATGCACACTGAAACTTATCTTATAAAACACAACGCAAATTCTGTCCCACACAAGTTCATAAATCTGGAATTGTTTTAATTAAATTATATTTTATCCGAGAGGTCCATTACTTTTAAATATTAAGTTTAAACATTTGCATGGGAATTAGATATAATCTCGGAAGACTAACTACACTAATAGAATCCAAATTAAGTTCACACTTAATGTACCAACACTACCATGACACCAGAAGAATAAGGTATGAAAATATTGCAAAATTTCACTAATCTAATAGAAATATTAATGCAGATGAAGAGGTGCGTACCACTTCTACATACATGGACAGTAATAATATTACAAAAGTGTACTTAGATTTGCGATGATACTCGATATGTTCCCAGGTGGTTGAATCTGCTCACATGTTGCAGGTCATCCGGGTCGCTTTCTCCCTCATGTTAGAATGTGTCTTCATTTAGCACGGCATGATGGCAGGTAAGTCCATTTCTATAGGTGAATTATTAGCTCCTCTTGAAGATAGGCGGAGCATCCTGGCGTAGATGATTATCATGAATTGTAGAGGTCCTCTTCTTTCTTGAGTTTCGATGGTGGCTGAAATTAACACAAACAGATTTAGAAATTTATCAAGTACGACCACGTTGAATAAATGTCTTGACGAAGACAATTAAATTCAAGCTCGTGAAAATCTGCGGCAATACGGAACAAGAATTAAAGAGAGGGCTTATTCATATGTTGGCAAGCTTATATGTCTCAGTTGTGGAGGTGTGGCGCTTTTCTAAGACATAATTTGTTATCTTGATGTTCTGTGATGGTCTGTAATCCTTCTAGAAATTACTGGGCTCCGAGCGAGCTTCGACACGCGCATCGTACGGTCGGAAGGAACCTTGAAAGTTCCTGGTTGACCAATTCACTAGCAAGTGTTATCGATCGCCAGGCTGAAATAATCAGTAGTCTGCACTCGCCCAAAAACCGGTCAAACCACTTTTCTGACTGAGAACACAGCTATCCATATATAAAACTTTACACTTCACTCCTAATGAAATGATGTCATTAGCCATTAAGAACATATATAATTAACTGCTTATTATGAGCCAAATTTGAAGGGGACAGTACTGAGCATTCAATAATGTTATGACGATGTTGCAATTCTTCAAACATGGAGCCTTTCGTGCCACATTGTGAATGTAGATAGGAAGCTGCAGTTTTCTGTAAATGATTTTGGTGTGAGTCCAGTTCGAGAAAGAAGAAAAGGAAGATTTTTCACTCTGTTATGTTTCCAGATCCTTCCTACATCCATAGCTAGAGGATTCTATTTATCGACCTTTTCATTGTATTTTTGTTTCATATTGTGGTAATTTGGGACAGCCATATCAATGAGATATGTGTGTTGATTCTTTTTGTCTGTTAATGTTATGTCTGGTCTATTGTGTAGAATTGTTTAATATTTTTGTATCATTAGATCCGTGTAGAGTATAAAATTTTCATTTTCCAGTATACTTCGTGGGGAGTATTTGTATTAAGGCATTCTTTTCTGGATCAAAAATCGGGCCAAGGGCAATTTCTTGGTGTATAATTTTGGCTACATCATTATGTCTCTCAGTGTATGATGTTGGCGCTAGCAGTCTGCAGTTGCTGATGATGAGCTCAATGGTTCCTGAGCTGCTTTTGCACTTCCTGCACTCCTCATTCTTAGTAGTAGGATCGTTAAAGATGTGTTTGCTGAAACTCTTTGTTGAGATTATTTTATCTTGGATTGCCTGGTTTAATCCCTCAGTTTCTAAAATAGCTCAGCCCTTGACAGCCATGAGTTTGAAAGTTGCTTGTCAATGTTCCGTCATTACTCCGGTGGTAGTATCCTCCGTGAAGTTCTTTACTAGCCCATCTCTCTATCTTTTCCCCGTGCTGGATGTTGGCGTCTTTGATATTTATATGGCGTCCATGTAAATTCAGGTGGGTGTAGTTTAGATCTGCTTCAAAAACAGCTTTATGCACAATGCTGTCATCTGTCCGGCAAATCAATTACTTCATTAGGTTTATTACTTGTTGGTTGTGTAGAGCTATAACATCAAGAATACCTTTGTCCTCTCTTCTCGGCATTTTAACACTCTCTATGCATGATTTAGGATGCATCATTTTGTTCCTAGTAAGTATTGTCCTTATTGTGCGACTGATGTCTTCTAGATCTGTTTGAGACCGGTTTTGAATGTCATATGAATGTGTCTGTTCAGTTACAGCATATGAATTAACTGCCTTTGATGCGTTTGAAGCATTGAGCTTAGAATTTAAGACGAGGCGGAGTCTGTATGAGTTTTTATTTCTGAAGTGTATTTTTGACCCTAATTGATTGTTTAAAGCCTAGATAATTATATGTTTCATTTTGGCCCATGCTTTCATTTTTTGCAGCTGCAATGGTTATTCCTTCCGTCCTATACGATTGTCCCTTTTTAATGCTATTTATTTTGCATTTGCTCTTGCCAAATTCAATGGAGATATCTTTGGAAGTGTTTTCCGTAATATTTATGAGGGAAATCATTTTGCATCTGTTTGTTGCACATAATTTAATGTCATCCATGTAGAAGTGGTGGTTTAATTTGTGAAGGTTTCGACTATTACTTTTTCTTTGATATCCATGGTTGGTTATCTTCAGGGTCTCAGAGATTGGGTTGAGACATAAGCAGAACCAGAGTGCACTCAAAGCATAGCCTTCAAAGATATCACGTTTGATTGGAATGACCACCTGGTGGCTATCGTTAAGGCGTGAACGCTTTAAAGATCTGATACCATAGTTAGCCTGTTCGAGACTCCTCTGGTGTAAATCAATTTCACCATCAGAATGTTGGCCGGCAAGATCACTCCATTGCATTTTGAAAGCCTAGATTCAATTTCAAACCTTTCCGTAGTGTTTATTTATAGTGAGATAAAACGACGCTGCAATGGTGTTTCGTCCAACTGAGGGGGATGTTGAACCATGAGCGGACTCCTTGATGTTATTCGACAGGATTATTCTGTGAGCAGACAACAGTTTTCAAAACCTCCCTACTTCAATATCATCGTCAGACTCCCAGACCCGTTACTATTAAGACCTACTGTACACCAGTCTCCTCCGGAAGCAACACGGTATTATCATCGTAATTATTATCATCATCACCATCATAATCATTCTAAAGTCATATAGCTTCTACTTATGATTCAGCGACGAAATTTTTTTAACCAGACTCTGTTACTAACCATTGTGAACTGAAAGGACGACAAATTTGCGAAACGTTTCTGCGCATTCAGAGACTTACAATTTATTAATGAAAAAAGTAGGCGAAGAAACATTTTCTTCGGCTATTCTTAGAATTCAAAGCGTTGAAAGAACTTGCATCACTAACCGAACTTCATCGCAAACTATGCTCGTAGAGTGTTCGTCATCGTCCAAATCCAAATTCATTTAAGGAGGACGGATCTCAGCCATCGTTAGACGTAAATGAGTTAATAAAATTTTGAACATAGTTCCTTCAGTAGATTAGAGTGAAATGCAAACCAGGCTCGCTAGACGGGCACACTTGATGTCATAATGATACCGAACTGAATAGGGACATTTTATTTAATTAGTGGAAACCACAACCTCATAAGTGCTTATGCAACTTAAAACTGCAATGATTTATCAAATAAGACAACATAACTCATTTATTAATGGGATTCTTCACAAAGGACACAAACGACGGAATTCTAAATTATTTTGTGGTGTATGAATTAAGTATTAAAGATTGTCTACCATCTTCCTTTAAGTGAAGTTTTCACTGTACAAATTGTTAAACTACCATCATTCGATTCTTTAGAATCATCGTTGTCAATTCCCGACTTGTAAGAGATGAAAATGTGAAGAACGCTGATCGAAGAAAGTTTGTAATATTAAGAAGGAAGTATTAAAGCATTATGACTCTGTTCTTTCCTCCATACGATTATTGATCTTACACCTGGTACTAAGTACCCGGATACTAAGAATTATGAAGCCAGAATTAAAGTTGTCTTGCTAGTAAGGCTATAAATGGCGCCAAACTGACAAATTCTGGACATTCCAAAGAAGATTAAATGCAAAATAACATGTTTCGCTTTATCATGAAGATACAATCGCTAACTATAAAATTCTTCTATGTAATTTGCAATGTAAGTTACGTCTTTAGTTATAAATAGCAGGTGTGTAACGTGCTTTAAAGAGGTAATACACATAATTATTGCATTTATGAAAACTCACCATTGTTAAACTCATTAACGTCAGCCAAAATATACATCACATTTTTCAGACAAAAATAATCTTATTTCGGATACGTACTTTCCTTACTAATAATAATATTATTATATTCTTTGACATCCAACGAACTACTTTAACGGTTTTATGAGACGGCGAGGTGCTGGAATTTACTCCCGAGTTCTTTTACTTGCCAGTAAATCTACCGACACGAGGCTGACATACTTGAGCACCTTCAAATATCACCGGACTGAGCCAGGATCGAACCTGCCAAGTTGGGATCAGAAGGCTAATGCCTCAACCGTCTGAGCCACTCAGACCGGCACCTTTCTTACTACTATAGTGTAAATTGAGATGTGGAGAAGATTCTTGATCGTTTCAGAAGTGATGCTTTTTTTACAATGAAAAATTATGAAGATGGTGATGGCGAGGAAGGTTTCTTCAGTCGAGATTTTCTTCTGAAGATCCGGAGCTCTGTTCGAGACGTAAAGAATTTTGCCTGCTTTTCTTGACGCCGACCATGAAAGCATCAATTTGAGCGTGGGATTATCGGCTACGAACGATGTCCCAGCCTCCCAAACTGAAAGAAAAGCAACAACAACAAAAATAAAAGTATCTTACAGGAAATTATAACTAAGTCACCTGTATGTCAATAATAATTCGACAGGGATAATTCAAAATTATCATCGTTTAAGCGTGAATTGCTTTGAAGGCAATGAATCAACAAAATATTAATAAATGTAATACAGTCATACATATCCTTCAAAAACACAAACTAAGATGCTTATACGACAGACCTAAGCAAGATCCATCACCGATGTCAACGTAAAGAGTTACTCATGAAAACCACCTATCGCTACCAAATTGAACTTTATGCCAATGCAAGTAGCAATAATTGATATTCTCTTACCTGTGTACACTATTCACGATACTTAAGCTGTAATCCTTCTCCAACTATAAGGAAATTTTCCCATCTGTAAGTCTCCGATCTGTTAAGGTTTGGAACAACGACTTCAGTAGGAATACTTTGTTCAGCCATATCAAAATTTGATCCTCAGTCGTATATTTAGTGCCTGTTTGGGGGAGTCAAAGTCTGCTCATTTAATCACAGCATAGACATGAGTGAGTGGTGGGAAACAGGTAGAGGCGGGGCGGCTGGCCGTGTCATGTGCCACGCTCTCAAGCTTTTTCTCTCTCACACACATTACTTCCCCTCTTCTAACTTCGTCCCACCGTCCACTCCCGTCTACGCGGTGCTTAAATGAGCAAATTTTGATACCCCAAACCAGGTTAGAATCCACGACTGAGAGTATGGCAAAGGTTCCATCAGTGATCAACGGGTATCAATTGGATGTTACCAATGAAACTTCATCTGCCCCGATGGTTCACTGATAGTTTGTCTGAGTTATGACCCCAAGTATGTGGGTTCGACCCCGGCTGAGGTATTCTATTTTTGAAGGGCAGACAAAAGCCTTGGATCTCTACGTCTTTGTGTTAACATTGCAAGGAGCAAAGTATCTCAGCCATAGAGACCCCCTGTGGGTGTGGGCAGTAGAATAACATCCAAAGTATCCCCTGCTTGTCGTGAGAGGGGAATAAAGGTGGCCCCAAGGGAAAAACTTGGGAACGTGGGTTGACGATCACGCGTCCCTTAGCTGAGTCCTGGAATTGCTTCCACTTACTTGTGCCCGGCTCCTCACTTTCACCTACCCTATCCAATAAAACAACAGATAGGGAATCTGCCACCTGGGCGACTGCCCTAAATGCAGATCAGTAGTGATTGATTGATTGATTGATTGATTGATTGATTGATTGATTGATTGATTGATTGATTGATTGATTGATTGATTGATTGATTGATTGATTGATTGATTGATTGATTGATTGATTGATTGATTGATTGATTGATTGATTGATTGATTGATTGATTGATTGATTGATTGATTGATTGATTGATTGATTGATTGATTGATTGATTGATTGATTGATTGATTGATTGAACCACGTCCCCCCTTCCCACCTGGTCGACACTTGCTCTTTCCTGACCCCCACGTTATTAAGTTTTGGAGGCCTAGGAAGTCTTTCGTTTTCACGCCTTTAATTGCCCTTGTTTGTCATTCATGGACCTTCATTTTCCGAAGTATCAGTTCCCTTCCATTTGTCCTCTCTGATTTGTGTTAATAGATGATATTTCCTCTTAAAGCAATAATCACCATCACTGCCTGCCTTAAGATATGAATAAAAAGGGGCCATAGGGATTTATAATATCGGAGCGTGGGTTGGCGACCACGGGGCCCTTATCTGAATCCTGGCATTGCTTCCAATTTCTTGTGCCAAGGTTCTCACACTGATTTAACTTTTACAACTCCCCTTGATCAACTCTTCTTATCTTCGGACGCCGACGGCATTTTCATTTTCACACCCTTCAAGGCCCGCATTTTTTGGCCTATAAATTAATTTATCGAAGTGCCGGACCACTTCCATTTTTCTTTCTAATTAACGTTAGTAGATAATGGTTCCCTAATTTTACTTCCTCTTAAAATAGTAATCACCACCACAAGTCAGCCATAGAATACATCACAACTTCGCTTTCGTTGCTAGGCACCATCACAATCAGCATGTCGAGAGACGTAGAAGGGTCACCTCTAGCACCAATACAGAACGTATGGAACTCGATAGGTGGGGCCGTATTATTATTATTATTATTATTATTATTATTATTATTATTATTATTATTATTATTATTATTATTTCTTCTAATGGGCGAACTAAGGACGACGTTGCGAAACATTTCTGCTTGGAGAGGGACTTGATATTTGCCCAATTCTCGCACATTTTTTGGTTATGCATCTCTCTTCTTTCCTTTGTCGAAAGGGCGCCTCTTTGTTTATATGATGGTCTGTCCTGATACCTTTTTGTTTGTTTACTATTATTATTATTATTATTGATGAACTGTTTGAATTTTCTTTCCTGGTGGTTTAATTGGGCACTATCATATCAGAGGATTTGGGCGACGCGAGGATGAGAAAGGGGTAGGAAATGAAAGGTATCGGGCAGGGCCTTAATTAAGGTATTACCCCAGCATTTGACTGGCGTAATAATGGGGAACTATTTAATTTGATTAGTGATAATATATTACGAGTTAATGATGTTTCGAAAATACAGTATGTTGTTAGGTTTTCGAAATCGATATCATTTTGTGAGATATTAAGGTGATCAGTTTTAATATTATATGAGAGAAGATACTAGAATTCTTCCTAGAGATGTAAATGTACCGTGTATTGATAACTAGTCAGTAATGGTATCAAAGATAATAATCACCGCCACCACCACTGTCCTCAATAATGCGCACCGAGCTGGAATGAGATCATCAGGTTTTCATAACTTTCCAGAAATATGCTTTATATGTTACATATGAATAATTTAAATATGAGCTTAGTTAGTTCTACAAGATGTTAAATAATTCAGGAAATGTGAATAATAAAATGAGCTCACTGCTACACCAGAGCCTAACGCTCGTAATATGTGTGACTGACAAGTCTGAATCGTTTCAATTATTGGATTCTCAGTAGGTGAAATTAAATTATGAAGATCCTCTTATAAAATGCATTTTAACACGTTTCTGTTTGGACAACTCTCCAAGGATCCTCTCTCGTTTCGTCAGAAACAGCACATATCAAGGCGGAATATGAGAAGTTCTTAAAGAGCATACATGCACTGTATGTGATCAGTAGAATAAACCATTTGTTCATTCAGAACACGCAAAGTAGCTGCTGAAAATTAATGCAATGACGGCAAAGGGCATAGAAAATAAGTTACAAACTTTTTAAAGTATGTTTGTTTTAAAAGAACTCATAAATCGTAAATTAGATTTAGCCCTGTCTTGTAAAATATTTTGTGATATACGGTACAAACTATTGTTTACTAAGAGTAGGTTAGTAATTATCAGCTGTAAAGATTCAAGGCTATTCCAGATCTGAAGCATGTCCTCTTCTCACCTGAAGGCCCCGGGATCGATTTCAGCCTAGGTCAGGGATTTTTGTCTTGAACTGACAGTTGATTCGATGTCCATTCAACCTACGTGATAACAATTAAGGAGCTCACTGACGGCGAGATGGTGGCCCTTGCCTATAAATTCAAGAAAACTGCTTAAAGCATTCATAACATTGACCACGCGTCACCTCGTAAATTGCAGGCATTCGGGCTAAGCAGAGCTGGCCCATCAGGGCTGTAGCGTCATGGGATTTGTTTGCATGTTTGTTTAGATAAAGGGGTGGTGCAGCAGGAAGTTCGGGAGCTGGAAAGGCAACCAGCAGGGAATGTTTCTGCAGAGGTGCATTGAGAAATATGACGCAATCGCTAAAATTTAGAAAGCAATATTTGTTTGTAGTAAGGTGTGAGAGTTTGTAATGTGAAAATCGTCAGACAAGAAATTCAAATTCATCCTTCCATATGTATGTATTGAATGTTAAGCTACGTTGACATGCGGGAAAATACAGTGCACTCCTGTGCAAGATAGGGGCTGCCTGGCCGAGGCGGTAAAGGCATGCTCGGTTCGCCCGGAAGGACGTGGGTTCGTATCCCCGTCAGGAAGTCGTAAAATTTAAGAAACGAGATTTCCACTTTCGGAGGTGCACATAGCCCTGAGGTTCACTCAGCCTACACCAAAAATGAGTACTAGGTTAATTCCTGGGGGGCAAAGGCGTCTGGGCTTAGAGCTAACCACTCTACCCCACCAAGTGCCGAGATTACGGATGGTGGAAGCCTTTACCTTCCACCACTCTAAGGGTCTTCTTGGCCTGTACGGAGATAACTTTGCTTTGCTTTTTTTTCCTTTGCAAGATGTTCGGTACAAGACTGATTTCGTCTACAATAAAATAATCGTAGACAAGGCAACGGAGACAAATTCTCACGTCTGAGACACTTCAGATAAACTCTTAAGACGTGACGTGTCACTCCGCAGCACGCAGGGATAGTGGGCGTTATGATTAAAAGCATGTCTATTCCAGACTGTGTCAAGTAAACTCAGCATACGTGATACGTTCTACACCATGATATTCAGCAACATATCATGATAATAAATTTAGTGCGATAATACAACTTATACTTCTCCTCCGGGCAAATGCCTGGATGGTACCTAACTCAATGCTACGAACACTTCCTTCCCTCTTCCTTGCCTACCCCTTTAAATCTCCCCGTCCCCCGCAAGGCCCCTGTTCAGCATAGCAGGTGAGGCCGCCTGGGCGAGGTACTGGTCATCCTTCCCAGTTGTATCCTCCAACCCAGAGTGAAGCTTCAGAACACTGCCCGTGAGGCTGTAGAGGTGGGATCCCTCGCTGAGTCCGAGGGAAAAACCGACCCTGGAGTGTAAACAGATAAAGGAGTAGAAGAAGTAGAAGAAGAGTCTGGTCTTTGCAAATTTACACCGAAGTTTTGAAAAATCGGGGATTTAGTCTTCTAAATACTAACTACGACTCGCACATGTGTATTAAGTTCGTAAAACAACCTCTAAACTGAAAATATTCGTGCCACAGTGGTTGAAACATTACCTTTAGGAAGAATGTTTGCTGGATTGGAATATGTGATACTTTAAAAAAATCGTGATGACTTCTTAAAAATAAATTCCGAATCTTGTGCATGTCATTGAATAGAGAATCCTACGCCCTATATAACTGTGCCATTGAGGTAAACTAATCGTAATTAGAGAAAAAGTAACATGGTGTAAGAAATTTTGAAATTTACGAAATTATTGAATTACTAGTATGTAATCTTGTGCATTTACTCCGTCCTATTGTTCTTTATCCGGAGTACATATCGTAATAAATTGCAAAAATTTCACTTTCATTACAAAATCTACCGTCAGGAATCTGACGTATTTTAGTACCTTCGGATACCACCGCAGTGAACCATGTTCGAACCTGCGAACTTGGGCTCAGAAGGTCAGCGCTCCACCACATGAGATGCTAAGCCTGTCATAATTCTTGTATGTTTGTCCAGCCCTTGTCCCGTTTCCCTACGGGGTCGGGTATGAGGTGAGATGAATTTGTCGTGGCGGTTTTTTATGACCGGATGCCCTTCCTGACGTCAACCTCATCAGAGGAGTTAATGAGAGATGAAATGAATGACGTGATATATGATAGTAGGGAGAGGGTGAAACCCGGTGCCGGCACATAGCCTACTCCTGTCGAATAGCACCAAGGGGTCTGCTCAAGGCTTAACGTCCCCATCCGACGGACGAATCACCATCAACAGCGTCATATGCCCTCACTCCATATGAGCACTGCGGAGAGGTTTGGAATTTAATCCAGGCTTTTGGCACGCAATCTAGTGATTAGAAATTGTATACCACCACCTCCCCTACCCTGCCGGCCAACATTCTGATGGTGAAAATTTTTTCGACCAACGGGACTCGAACCGGCTAACCTCGGTGTTAGACCGTTTTAGACTTCAGCGCCTTAACGATCATGGCCACCAGGCGGGCTTGTCATAATTCTTGTATACTGAACCATTATGTATTATGTATTCGAGTGATGTGTTCGTGGACCGGATTTCACTCTACGGAAAAGCACCACATAATGCATCGAATCACGGTTTATCTAGCAGGCAGTCGTTCAGCTAATTTTATTCATCATCAGACAACTCTGTTTTGCAGTCACAATAGTACGCCCTCTGACCTGTTTGTGTTTTATAAAGAAGCCCTCAGTGTGAGTTTCCCTCTGTGGACTTGGCTTTCCTTAAGATCATGGATGGAGAGCATTCGAGACAACATAAAATTGTGTGGGCTTGTGAAGGAGTTGGCCAACACTTGTCCCGTTCCTCTGCGGGCTCGGGTGTGAAGTGAAATGAATCTTCGTAGCGAGTTCGTATTACCGGATGACCTTTCCGACGTTAACCTCATCAAAGGAGTTAATGAGATGAGATGAAATTAATAAAGTGACGCATAACAGTATCAGGAGAGAGGGTGAAAACCGGTGCCGGCACAATGCCTACTTCTGTCCAATAGCACCAAATAGTCTGCTCAAGGTTTTACGTCTCCTTCCGATGGACGAATCACCATCAACGGCGGCGATATGCTCTAACTCCATATGAGTAATCTAGTGATTAGAAATTGTATACCACCACCTCCCTTACTCTGCCGGCCAAAAATTATGATGGTGAACATTTATTTCAACCAACGGCACTCGAACCGGCTAACTATGGTGTCAGACCATACAGACTTCAACGCCTTAACGATCATGGCCCTAATGGAAGAATAAAATGCACATCAACGAATCAACCTATAGGGATTAATTATGATTAAGAAGAGTTTGACATTAATCTCACTCAAGAGTCTCATATTCAAACATAAGTCGACCGCACTAGGATTTCATCTCGCTAACCTAGAAAACGGATGGCGAGTTACTGACCAACTGCGTTACCTATGCCGTCGATTTGAAATTAAATTGCATCAGCACAATAAAGAGAATCCTCATCAGTACTGTGGAATTAATAAACTGCCTCTACGAAGAGAGTTTTTGAATAAACGTTGGCCAGGGTATCTCAAGAGAGAAAGTGAATATAAATATAACTGTGTCCAATTTATTAGTCGCTGAAGTAGCACCATGTCGTATAAATAAACCTCTTTATAGTGCTTCTATGTGGGAGAAATATCACAATTGTGCGCACTCGTGTTTAAACATCCATTAATATAAATGAATTACTTGTCACAAAATATAGAGTCAACTTTGTTAGAATACCTACATGTAAATGTACTGCATTTTATAGAACAATTTCCAGTTTCAACAGAGCTCTACAATGCTTAATACTAAAAAGCATACCGAAAACAACACAGAAATAAAACTTACAGTCGGTGAATAATTATTTACGTAGCCATTTCAGATCCAGTACTCACATCTGTGAGCAGTTTTTGAACTGCCTTTTACGAGAAAGATACAGTGGTAATAAGCCTCGACTCGCCTGAGAGAATTCAGTGAATTTAGATTCAAAAGAAAAGTCCATTTCCTGAAACATTTCTCATTGCTTTGCACATGCATATGTTTCTTTTGTTATAGAGAGTTAAGACCTGAATATTGACAAACGTTTTTCACACGAAAATTGAAAACTTGAAGATGTGGATTTTTGCACGGCAACAAATAATATCTAGAGTTGGCCATGTGACTAACCTACAACTATTGAGCAGAATAAAATTGAAGGAAACGAGCTACTTGACATCTTTTAATAAAGGGAATTAATTACTTTCAGAAATTGTTGATTTAAAGGAATATATTCGCCGATGGAGTTTTTCGCTGAGAAGACTCGTAAAAATAGATATATTCAAGATAACTGTTTGTAAACGCCATTAAGTAATTTAAAATCACCGGAACTGCTACCTAATAATAATAGTAATAATGTTATTTTTCAACATCCCACTAGATAATTTGGAGGTTTCCGGACATGCCAGGTGCAAGAATTTTATCCCTCGGGATTTATTTTACGTGTCTGTAACTCTACAGATACGAGGCTGGCGTATTTAAGCACCTTCTAATAACACCGGGCTGAGCCGGGATCGAATCAACTCGAGCTGAGAAGGCCAGTGCTCTATCGCCTGAGCTACGCAGCTCAGCTAAGCGCTCGGAAAAGAACTTTCATTCAACAATTTTGTGACGACAGAATGTAATGGTGGAATGGATTGCCCTGAAATTTCCAAGCGCTTTCCTACCTGGAAGTGAAGCATTTTTATTCTTTCATTGTAGGAGTAATGTAATGTAAACTTCTCTCCCTTCATGGTATTAAGGATTTCCCCCTCTTTCTTCATATGAAGCAGAACATCCAAGCCGAAACTGCAGCTCTTCAACGTATCGTTATTATAAATGCTTGAAATCTCTGTATAAAGTATCAGTTGGTATCGATATGCCTCATCGTTATGTAGTAGGATACTAACCAGACAGGATCCAAGTAATCATTGTGGAGGCATGTTAAGCACGAAATACAGCCGTACAATCTCTATGTTAAAACGCGTTTGGAATTAAACAGAAAAATAGTCTTAAGCGATCTCTAAAACATATTTTAATATGATCCTTAAAATAAATCAGACTATATTATTTTACTCAGTGTTAGATCAGACCTCACCGGGCTACTTGGCTGTGCGGTTAGGGTCGCGCAGCTGTGAGCTTGCATCCGGGAGATAGTGGGTTCGATCCCCACTGTCGGCAGCCCCGAAGATGGTTTTCGCGTGGTTTCCCATTTTTCAAACCAGACAAATTCTGGGGCTGTACCTTAATTAAGTCCACGGCGACTTCCTTCCCGTTCCTAGGCCTTTCTTGTCCCATCGTCGCCATAAGGCTTATCTTTATCGGTACGACGTAAGGCAAACACCAAAAGAAAAAAAAACAAAGATCAAAGCTGAGTTTTGATGTTCTTTGATTAGTTTCGGTGGCAGAGACGATTACATATCCATGCAAAGTAACATTCGCAAAACAATAATTTACGTGTGGTAACGAGTGATGATCCTTCGTAAGTAATGTGTGTTAGACTGTGATAAACGAAAGAAAAGAAATCATGTCTTACATTTTGGCTTGCCTATAGACACATGGTATACAAAGTGGCCCTCTTTCTACGTATCTTTGGAGAATGATAATCAACATGGTACCGTAATATCAATATTAATATTTTTCTGCCATGTATATTACTTTGCATTCCTAAATTTGTTTAAGCGCTGGTTAAGTGTAAAAACAGGGACAGATATCTCTAGCTTTTCCAGATTAAATAAATGATTTGTCTATCAACCTCTTTTCGGCATATGAACAGAGGCAGAGCAGTGTTTGTCACAGACAAGGAGTGTCATCACATTGTGCGCCTCGATGCGGCCAGATAAGTCTCAAATGAGGCAGTAATTATGGAAGACAGGTGAGGTACGTCAGTCTGTACCACTTTCAGAGAGGACATTTCTGGACGTCAGAGGTAATCTACCGTATGTGGCATTAACTAACTTTACAGGGGAGAAGAACTGAGGTGCATATGCTTTAAGGCAGGTCGAATTGATAATTCTGACCATGGTAAATCAGGAGCAAATAGGATAAGGTGTGTGGTGAACAGCATAAGGTTGAACTGTTGTATGATCATGTACCATTGTTTGTCGCTGGTTTATCCTTACACATATGATAATATCGCATAGCTTATCTTTATTCCTGCAAACATACAATACCGACCTAGATAGCTGCAGTCGCTTAGTTGCGGCCAGTATCCAGTATTCGGGAGATAGTGGGTTCGAACCCCACTGTCGGCAGCCCTGAATATGGTTTTCGGTGGTTTCCCATTTTTACACCAGGTAAATGCTGGAGCTGTACCTTAATTAAGACCGCTTCCTTCCCATTCTTAGGCCTTTCCTGTCCCATCGTCGCCATAACACCTATATGTGTCGGTGCGACGTAAAGCAACTATAAAAAACATACAATAGTGTACCCATAAGAAGGCACAACCTAAACAAGTCACATACGATAAAAACCACAAAATCGTCTTTCTTGCATTTAAGATAGTTTACCTGTGACACCCAGACTTATAAAGTACGGATATACATGTAATAGATTACCACGGAAGAGACCATGATTAACAACGTTTCGCAAATCACATTTGAATCAACCTTAGAATAATGGAATTTCGTGGATTGGGATATGTTCTGATGAATATTTTGCTAAGTTTTCTTTCCTCAGTTCTTTATTTCTCTCGTTCCTTCTTTGAATTCCTATGATGCCAGATAGATAATGCACCATGAGTTAAATTATGTATTTAATATAGACTGCGTTTCAGAACTTTTCATGTTGAGAGAGTGCAGTATTGTTGGCATTCTGTATTTCAAGAAGTCGTATGTAGCAGACAGCAACCAGAACCCAGTATGGATACTTCGGCATTCAAATCGCCTAGGTGTTGTTCTTCAGTCAACATCTCCGTGATGTGAGTTATATACAGTGTGTCTTATTCGCAAAACTCACGGTGTTGGAATAAATTTGAATGTTCTTTGTGAAATATATTTACTTCACTTCCTTTCGTTTGGAGGGAAAAATCAATGTAAATTAACCCTTAACAAATAATCCCTTTTTAATGCGCTCCTGATCCGAACCTCGGCAAGTGTTTTGAATTCTATAACTGCTTCGTGAAGAGATCTTTAACATTTTAACAGCAAACGTACATGTTTCTTATGGAATAATAACATGTGTTGCAAATTGCACCAATTCTTCAGAATACCTTCAATTGAATAATGGGTTAATTATAAAGAGTTTATTTAGTTTTCATTTAACCTTTAAAATAACTGATCTAATGATAAATGCGTTTAATGAACAACCAAATTCTTGCCACTCTGGAAGTATTTAGAAGAGATTACAGGTGCATTTTGCATTTTTCACTGAAAAAACAAAAAAGAAAATCAGTAGCGAGTGAACAGATTACTGGGGAGGTATTAAAGACGGTGGAGAAGTACATAGTGACTAAGTTTTGTCATAAATAATAGCGTAATACCAAAATAATGGAAGGAATCTACAATAATATCAATTTATAAAGGAAAGGATGATGAAATCAACCTGAGAGCTACACATCAGTCAGCCTGACCAGTCTAGTTTCTAAAATAATGGAGAATTTATTAGCAAGGTACATTAGAGGAGTATATGAAGATAAAATTAGTTCATGAGGAGCCAGTGTGGATTTAGTAAAACATTTCTCGTGAGGCAAACCTGGTGATAATTCAGCAGGACGTACCACATCAGTTGGATTTAGGAGACCAGTTGGATTGCATAGCCTTAGACCTTTCCAAATAATTTGACTGACTGTAACATTGAATATTATTAAAGAAATAGGAGGGAACAGGATTGGGCATAAGGGTTATGCGTTGGATAAAAATATTTATAAGTTCAAGGGTTCAGAAAGTCAAAGTAGGCTATCATGTATCACAGAAAGAGATAGTTTGGAAGGGAATTCAACAGGGTAGTGTAATCGGTCCATTACTTTTCATAATATAGGCAAACGTTTTAGGGAACAATATGAAATCAAAATTAAAATTGTATGCAGATCATATAATCGTTTATATGTAAATAAACAACATTGAGCATAGTTCGTAGTTGCAAATGGACAATGACAGTATCCAACAATGGGTTAAACGACTTGAAGAGAATAATATGAAGGTTAATGGAGGCAAGTCAACTGTCACAAGATTCACAAACAGGGGATTACAAACTGTATTTAAATGTACTTTGGATGAGATAATTTTCCCAAAAGTAGGCAAGTACAAATACTTAGGTTTGAGATTTGAAAGAAATTTGCATCGGAACGGTCATGTTGATGACGTTGTTGGGAGAGCATACAGATTATTACATGTCATAATTAGGCTCCTTAAAAGATACAACAAATAATTAAAAGAGAAAAGTTAATTAACTATGGTTCTTCCATTACTGGAATATACAAGCAGTGCTAGAGATCGTCACCAGGAATACCTGATAAAAGAAACAGATGGTGTGCATATGAAAGCAGCAAGATTTGTAACAGGGGACTACATGAGAAAACTTAGTGTATCAGAAATTATTACAGAAATTTGGGTGGGAAACTTTAAGTGAGATAAGGGAGAAAACTAGATTTATAGGATTATATAGAGCCTGTACAGGATAAGAAACCTGTGTGTGTGGGAGGGAATCCCATAGAGGCTTCAGATGGAAAATAATTACATCGGTAGGGCTGACGAAAAGAAAAAAATTAAGCGGAATATTAGAGGAAGTAGTTGGGGTAAATTTTCATTCACAGGGAAGGGCGTGAAGGAGTGGAACACTTTACCAGCGGAAGTGTTCGATCCTTTTCCAAAATCTGTACAGATATTCAAGAAAATAATAAACAGCAACAGAGAAAATAAAAATGAGTGGGCTTTCGACCTGTGCATTCTAAATTCTAAATAAAGAATTTTTGCGAATAAATTAATTCCATCCCATGTTCTATGGATATTGGACAGCCGAATAACGTACTTTTTATGTATCATATACCACCAAGGTAGATTCCTCATTTGCAAATATAGTGATTTTGTAGGGGTGAAGTATTAAAAAATGCAATGTAAATTAAAATTTTATAGCAAGTTGGACAGTATTATTTGAAGTGATTCCGCATACTGTATAAGAGTTGATTGTGTGTGCAAGTACAGAAGATATTATGAGTAGAATTATGTAAATAATACAAATTTATTAAGGATGAGATTTGTATTAGTTAGTGCGAATTGTATAATACTATATATTTGGAAAATGTCTTCTTTCCTTTTTAATCTCAATTTAGTTCTTGGTAATAGTGTACTTTTTATGTATCATGTGCCACCAAGGTAGATTCCTCATTTGCAAATAAAGTGCTTTTTTTTAAAACCAGCTTTGTAAGTGGCCTTAACTCCTCATGAGTCCCCCTCTAGATGTCGATAGCAACCACAAACGTCAGCTTCACACTATACATAAGTTTTATGTAGAGGGTTCCAAGTCACATTCATAATGGAAAAATTCCATTAGCGGAACGATGGCATACCTGAAAACCGCCATGGAAAGACATGTTTGCATGGAACTTCGGAATTTTCTGGAGTGCGAAGTGCAGCACCTACAGTATAAGCTTACACCTCAAGAGGAACTAGAGAAGTTTGATAGCGATTTAAATTTAAAATACTTTTCGTAATAGTTATGAAATATAATTCCACCTGAGCCAATTCTTCTTCACATATTATTAATCATTACTTAACAACGCACATAAATACAGCTAGATGAGATATTAACATTTATTCAAAATGTTGTTGCAGAACATATGCATATCGACGCCTAAGAAGCAATACCTCGTATGTCACAATGCTCCTCCTGTCCATTATTTTCCTTAAGACTGGTCACGCCACCCAGTCCCGTATGGACATGCAGTCCATCAGAACAATTTCCGTTTTGTTCATTTTGCTATGCCTGTTTGTAGAGGAAAATTTACGTTACATGCTGTATTGTGTATCAGTGCGTAAATGCGTATTGCAAACTTACATCTCTACAGTACTGTATGGTAAGGTTCATTTTCCTTTACATGTAGCAATAGGAAAATTAACATAACGAAAATTGTTCTGTTGGACGGAATATCCACAAGTGGCTGGGAGGTTTGATCTGCTTTAAAGAACATAATGGATACAGGGAGCATTGTGAGATAAGACGTATTGCTCCTTAGGTGACGATATACAATACAGTGGCTTCACATTCCACTTACCATTCACATTTTTAGGTCTCGTGGCTGTACTGGTGGAAAATCTGGAAATACAACTTTAGTAAAACAAGTTTAACCCTTAGTGGCATAAAAAATGTCCGGGAGCTCTAATGAAACCACAGCCCTCAAATTTTATGGGCCTGTAATTATTCACGCGTGTGCTGGATGAGGGTTAGATACACGTGAATGCGCAAAGTTAAGGATCAGGGTGATCATTTCCTTATTGAAGGAACTCTCCTCTTGCGAATGTTTTAAAATTATGCTATTTCTAAACTATATCAACTTGATTTCACCTTCTCATTATATTTGGAGTTATCTGTTCCTGTAGCCTAGTAAGTATCAATGAATCATGAAAGTATATAGTTTTCATGTAGTCTAAGCAAACCGCATCACACATCACACAGTAAGTGACAGCACTTCTAGAACTCGTTCTCACCTTGTGAATTTCTGGCAGAGAAACAACACTCGACGTCCAAGTTACCATCCGAAACGAATCGACCTTGACCTGCTTGTTGCCGAATTCTACGTCCTGTTCGAATGATTGGTCACAAAAAGGTGACAATTTCTTGCATTTCGTTTTTGAGATATTTCACCCTGCGTCGTGGTCATTTAGGTGCTTTTCCTTCTTATAATTCCACTTCTTAGCTAGTGTTGGAAGGTGTTAAGTCACATTACTTCAACAATAATAATGAAATGTGTTTCTACATCCCACTAACTATCATTACGGTGTTCGTAGACGCCTAGGTGCCAGAATTGAGTCCCGCGAGATATCTTTTAAATGCCAGTATATCTACCGACACGAGGCTGACGTATTTGAGCATCTGTAATTATTCACGCGTGTGCTGGATGAGGGTTAGATACATGTGAATGCGCAAAGTTAAGGAACAGGGAGATCCTTGGGGTATGAAGGACAGCACCTCAAGAGTCTGAGCCACTCAACCCGTCACTTAACTTCAAAATTTTATAAAAGTCACTAAGATTCTTCCTACATTACAGTGATGAAATTGCGTTTCATATGACGTTCATCACATAGACGATATTAGATCTATGGTCTAGAAACAAATGTGCTCTGTTATTCATCATCATCATCATCATCATCATCATCATACGACAAGTTAAAACTTAAATTTTGCTTCCAAATTTGTTGATTTATTGCGTCGCTTCTATCACCTCCCCCCTTTATTCACGAATGGTTCAGGTCCTTTTCGAACTCATTCCACCATCACAGCCTTAGTCTACCGAAGGTATGCTATATGCGTGATATTCCCACAGTCTCAACTCTTGGGTATAACCTATTCTCACATCCCCATCACATGAGCAGCCCACGGGATCCCACTGCTTCTCATGATATTCGTGATTTCATAGTTCCATATCACAGTGTATTTTACGTAAATCTCTTCTCCATGATAAAAATACCTCCTACAGATCACCTAGTTCGTGTTATCCAAGAAGTTCGTTCTATTCAAGTAAGATATCGTCGTTGCCGGCACAAAACCTCCTATGTGAAAATATTTTTGGAGATATACTGACCCGCAGCACATTCATTATGAAGAGCGAGAATGCATTCACAATATTCACACGATATTGCACCTTAGATGACAGAACCTTATGGACCAAATTTCTAAGCTAAAATATTTCATATTGAAGGTATTGTCCGGCAGCGACGATATTTTCCTAATTCGTACTCGTACGTGTCAGGTGTCATTCAATTAGGAATTACTTGATCCCTCCGTTCTATACTTCATTTTTTCTGATACCATACCGAACCTCAAGCTTTCATATACACATGTTGAGTACTCAGCCATAATGCTGGTTTTATCCTCAACACCTCAGCTCTCCTGAAACTGGCATCATCAGTTTTTTAGCGATGATGAAAATGAACAATGAAATGGTCACCTTTTACTTAGCACAGTGAGAACCTTCAAAAATTACGTGAATAGTTTTGTCGAAACCAGGTTAGGAGGAATTTAATATATTACCTTTTATCGCGATATTCTATAGTATTTCAACCGAAATTGTATCAAATCGATATACAGTATATGATTTATGGTAGAATGTGTAATGCATGTGGCCAGTCAAGGAAAATAGGCCCAATAGTTCTATCTTGAGAGATACCATAAGTTATGGGATTCTCCCACTTCCAGTAATTTTTGTCTGACATATGTAGCATATTATGTTGGCAAAAAATTGACACTGTAATTGCATGCCATTTCGCAACGAATAATGTGAAACTCTTGTTTCCAATAATATATGATACCACCTTCCAGCAAAGGTGTGGACGAATTTATTTACCTTTCCACTCCCAGGTACTTTTCAGCCTTATCTATGTCCCATGCCATATTTTTCGTCCTTGATGATCTTCGCAGTTTCGTCTTATGTGCTCCATGTTAGCACAAATTTGTCGGGGCATCCGCTAACTCGAGTCTCGTTCCATGACGTCTTAGGCTAGGTTCCGCTTGGTGTCATTGAACCTGACTATGGCTTCAAGGCAGTCGATAATGATTTTATCTTCCGGTTAACCAGGAGTTTAGTCCACTTCCAGACGTTACACCCTAGTGTGCAGTCTCTATGCCTGCTTCGTGGCCTTTATCAAGGGTGAATTCCTTCTGCAGAAGCGTTAAATGTTTGGACAGTCATGTCTATTTTCTCGTCAACTGCGCTTACTTCTCTTCACGTCCGTCTTCTACTTTTACTTTTCATACCTACAGAATATACCTTATCTCGTTGTGATCCTCTTCGATTTTTCACTGTACATCATCCACCTTCTTCTGGCCTTCTTTCTCCTTCTCCTCTATCATCTTCTTGCCTTCTTCCATCTAATGTCATATATCATTCATCGTCTCCAAGAGCAAATTTAATTGACCCAACACTTTCGTGGAGCCTCTGGTCTCTATTGGTATGCAATTAATTATCATGAGAATTAACCTAAAGATTTAAAAGTGTGTGTACTCCCTATACACAAATGTTATGGAAGGCTCCCGATGTCATTCGAAACCTGCAGTATCCGGTCCGCTGATTCACGTCAATTACAATTATGGTGTCACATGGATGGAGTTTATTTAGACTTATGACTCCACTTCATTTACGGATATGGGCCGATAACCTTCGATGTTAGGCCGCTTTAAACAACAAGCATCATCATCATTTACCAATAAAACACTGGTTCCTTCATTAAAATAATTCAATCGAGAATGACCCAGTCATTACACACACACATAATTTTACTCGACAATGAATTAAAGTACTTCACTGTCCACCACCGGTCATCAATATCAGCTACCGTCCTCGGTAGTCCTGTTTCTATTCCCGGTACTGCCACAGATTTAGGAAATTTAGGAGGGCTGGTATAAGAGTGCGTTTAAGATAAGTAGTAAGAAATAATATCTTCTATGACTGCCGATCATTTCTTCTAGTATGATGAACATTACTGATATAAGTGAAGAATTCTTCTTTTAATTTTCACATGGAAAAGAAAAGTTTCACATCACACGTGCATCTACTGTCAACGTAGTAACACTAGTTACCGGACACATTTAGATATACACAAATATATTGCAATGATGACCCGTAATCTCCCAAGCTCCAAATGAATTAATAAAATTATTATTTGAGATGTGAACTCCCTCCTCTGCATAACTAAAGCGAGAAAGGCATGCACCATTACGATTACGGAATAAGGCTGTATCAGGTTCAAATACCAAGCAGTTACAACTCCCTTTGCTACCATCCCTTGTTGTGGTTGTGATATTGTCCCCTACAGTACTCATTTCAAATGAATGGATTTTTATTTGACTTCCACCACACGAATGAATAAATACGCTTTGTGTTGTGACTTTCATTCGAAAGCAGGCAGCATACATACATAACGTATGTGTTATCGTTTCAATAAGGCTCGCTTTGCCGTACATGTGTACAATGGATCTAGGAATACTCAAAACATTTATTTCCGTCGGGTGTGATTAGAAATAGGGGTGTACTGTATACGCTCCGTCGATGCTTAGATATTTAAAATTTAAGACTTTTAAAGTGAACCTTCAGTGTAAATCCATAGAAAAGCACGTCATTTTTTTGATAGCCTATACAGTATATACAGATAAAGTAAAGCGAAAACACTCTGACTCACTGATTGATCAGTGTATCTCTAAACTCGACAACGTAGGAGGTTCAAAATTTTGCATGCTGGCCGCCCTTATACACTAAGAAAGGTTTTGAAATAGGTTTAAAACTAAGTGAGGGAAACGGCGGTCTAATTCCGTACATCAAAATGTTCATTCCTTCCAAAACGTTCGCCATACGTAGTTGGAAGTTTACGTTGTGGTTTCTGTCATGCTCTCATTGACGTCCTTAAGCTGATTGCCACTATCAAAAGGCCTATCAGACACAACTTCAGACGAGTACTGAAAGGTATACGGAGAAGCTCCAAGTGTTCCAGATATATGTCACCGGTCTCGTCCACTTGGCCTACCCGTCAACATCAGAAGATTTCCTCGAACAGCTGGTAAGGCAGGTCGTTCAGATTAACCCCCCCAAAACCCTCGGACGGTGTTCACAAATAATCGTCATACTTGCGACTTGGAGCGAAACGAAAAAAAGAATTGACATTTGCTTTTCATGACAATAACAGGGCGTTGATAGACGTACTTCCTATACTACATCACATTTCCGGTACAACTTCCCCTTACATCCTATAAAATAATAGCGTGATTTCAGCTACCGAATTTTAATCCTTCCAAAGTAGTACCATCCTTTTGGCCTGCTAATTTCGGCATTCGGATTATAACGCTAATTAGCAACGAAAGCAGATTTCTTCTGTACGATTCCCACGGCTGAGTTGATTTCATTTTTTTTTCAGGTAGCACTGAATGCGAAACTAGAGATCTCTAAAATTGCAACAACAATATCATGAGGTACAAACGTTCCTAACAACTCTTCAAGAATTGAATACCTCAGCCAGAATGGAACCCGTGGAGTTGGGATCATGAGTTTGACATTCTACCACTGGTTCACTTTCATTAATTGAACGAATAGTATCATCTGCTACGTGGGGGGAAAGTTGTTATTCGTCCCGTTGTGCTCTGAATATTTATGATGTAGCCATATATACATCAGCTCTGTGATTCTGTTGTGGTTTTATCCTGATCAGTTCGTTATTATCGCAGCTCATTCATGTTTCAGCTTCCTTGTTGTGGACAATCAGCTATGTTGCGTATGTAAACAAACAGACGTCAACTCGTTTCCTGGACGACGCCCAGTTGACTTATCTCATTTGAAACACAGTGCGGGTCTTGAGACAGAATCGTGTATTGTGCAATACAGCATCCCTAATTTACACAGATATAAGCTCCAGATATCGGATAGATTAAATATTTTCTTAGATCAATAATGACTATTTTATGTATGATGGGCTCAATTCCAGATCAGTTTGATGGTATTTGAAAATGTTCAATTAAGTCATACCTGGTATCGGTGGATTTTCACGAGTAAACGATTTTCTTATTGAAATTGTTTTGGTACCACAGCGTCTCAGAAAACTTTCAAAGTAGTCAGTGTGATGTAAATCCAAAAATATTATGTTTTTTGAAGAGATATGACAATGGGATCTTCAGCCCTCATAACACTAATAATAGAATATTATAGGCGTATAGGACTGATGACTCTTATGTTTCGGCTCTTCAAATAAGGTATCGATTAAACAAATGGAAGGTCATAGATGGTAAAAAGAAGTGATGAGCATCATTGGTCTCCGGAACGTAATACCATGGAATTTGAGAACGGACGAGTCTTAAGGAAGGAGCACCCAATAGAAAATGTAAAACGGTAATGCCTGCACAAACTAGAGGAGGTACTACAAGACTCTGCTGAGGATGCTTAATCATACTCCACGCTTGCTTGTTTAGCAGTACATTTTCAAAATATGCCAAAAAAGTAAAAAGCAGACATGTATTCAGCCACAAGTCTTACTCCTGATATGAGCTGTTTCGGCAGAAACCCATCTAATCAACGAGCATTTAAGCAAAAATATACCAGGGCATAACACTTAGCAAACTCAGATCTACTTTTTGTAAACATCTACGAATAGAGCTGATTTGTGTCATTATGATTCGGAAGTTCACATCTAGCTAATATACACGTAAAGTTTCTTAGTTTCTTAGATGTTGGGCTCCTCTTGCTGAGAGAGCAATACTGATAGGCATATCTGGAATGTGCTTTCACCACTTTGATATCTCGTGGTTTTACTACAAAGCTTTCAGTCTTGTCATGCTCGCAATGCCAGTGCATTTCGTTTCGGTGGTAATACGTTGCTTCCGATAGCTTTTCCATTTGCAATCTGAAGAAAGTACCAACATTCCCCGGAAAGTACAAAGTGGTAATGATTGAGTTTATGAGTTGTATATGAATTAGTTAAGTTACTTTGTAAACGATAAGTGTCATTCAACATCTTGAGTATTCAGGTTGAGATACAAGAAGCATGCTTATTTAAATCAAAAAGGTTTGTTAGAGAATGAATAATATATTGTTGTATTGGTACAAGCGCTTCACAATATTAGACATCACATAAGGTAAGATTACTCATACCAGGAAATAATTCGTCTTATATGTATCTCGTATCATAATTTTGTTAATGAAAATAAAAGAGAAATAAAATGTTAAGGAACACAGTTACTCTATGCATATTTTTGTTACGTTACTGCGAACGTCTGTCGGGACCGCAATGCACATGCAAAACAGAGAAAATATCTACAGGCCCACGTTTTTTGCATTTTTCTCTATTCCCTTTTCTCCTCACTTGTATGAATAAAAAACAAGCATGTATTTTTAAGGCTAAGTTCATGTTACTACTTTTCGCCATTAATTTTGCTCTGTTTAGTTAGCAGTACTATAAAAATGAACGCCATGGTCGCATATTTCTTTTCTTACTGCAAAGCCAACACTTCAGAAAACTCGTGCGTACATTAAAATGTTTTACAAAGAGCCATTTATCGTGAGACTGTAATAGTTCCGACACATTTTAGTAAGCGCAAGGGATGGTATATACCTTCAGAAATTGATACAAGTATATGCAAGGAAATTTGGAAGCTTATTGTCCCAATGTGAACATTTATCACCAAACTGGGAACTGAAATCGTAGCATTATGCATCCGATGATTTAGAATCAGGGACGAGTAAAGCACCCAGTCCAATATACATTTCATTCCTTAAATTTATGATGAGACGTGTATGATAGAGGGAAAAAATTCAGTCTGTGCCTCTGAGTAAAATCTCAGGTTTTAGCAAAACTGATGACAAAATCACTTCAAAAATAACGTCCCCACACAGTGACCGATTGAAGATAATTTATTGGAAATAATGTGATATAATTGGATATTGCTATTCTTTTTAATACCTTCCACTATTAAAATTATAGAGTGGAGAAAGTTCAAAACTGAATGCACATAAGATGGGAATTACAAAAAATAGGAGATCAGTGGGGTTCCTAAATCCGGAAGTGACGTCAGCACAGGAAATGACGTCAGCATTTTTCCTTCTGAGTCAGCACCCGAGGTCATTGACCCCGAACAAGGTCATTGGTCCCATGACGTAATCACCACGTACTTTTGTTTGTAAAGAAAACCACGTCCTTTTTTCACAGCTGGCAAGCTGACAGCTGCCATCTTTAAACAACAACGCATCGCTAACCTCAGTGCCGCCATGTTGACTGGGCTAAACCTCACTGCTGCCACCCTATGCACGTAGTGGTGGGCAATTTGAAAAATTCCACGTGCTTTTTGACAGCTGTCATCCACCATCTTGCATCGCTAACCTCAGTGCTCCCATCTTAACAACACTAAACCTCACTGTTGCCACCTTAGGCGCGTGGTGGAGGTTTATTTGAAAAATAAACAGCTGTTGGAAAAGCACGTAGCTTCGTTTCCAAACAAGAGCACGTCGCGATGACGTCACGGGGTCAATGACCTCGGGTACTGACTCAGCAGAAAAAATGCTGACGGCATTTCCGATGATTACGTCACTTCCGGATTTAGGAACCTCATGCTCTCCTACTTACAAATTTTGACGTGACAAGGAGAATTTAAATTTGCTTCCGGGGAACGAAAGTAAGTGATGTCAATGTCATTAACGTGATGATCAATGAGTAATTAGAGTTTTTCTCCGTAATAAGTAAATTCTAACGATCAGTGTGTAGTGAATGGCAGCGATCAACACATATGCTACGTTGCACCACTTTCGGAATCATGATATAACTTGTGCTCTCTTGTAGTCATCATCGTTATACATGACATGAAAATGAAAATCCACAGCCTGTTTCCAGTCATTCGACCGGGTCAGGAATGGATTGAATGAAGCCCCATCTAGCGGTGAGGATAGGAAATGTGCCGGCTGCCGAAGCCTGTCGCACTCCTCTGGGGCAATGATAAATGACTGATAGATTAAATGAAATGTTAATGGAGAGTGTTTCTGGAATTAAATATGACAGACAAAACCGGAGTATCCGGAGAAAATCCTGTCTCACCTCCAATTTGTCCAGCACAAATCCCACACGGAGTGACCGGGATTTGAACCACGGTATCGAGCGGTGAGAAGCCGGCGCGTTGCCGCCTGACCCACGGAGGCTTTTATACACTACATCTCGTCGTTGCCGGGATAATAGTTTTGGAGATATACTGACCCGCAGCACATACATTATGAAGCGCGAGAATGTCTTGACAACATTCACACAATATTGCACCTAAGATGACAGAACCTTACAGGCCGAAGATTTAAGCTAAAATATTTCTCATTGGAGGTTTTGTCGCGTTTGTGGCCTTATTTCATGTAAGAGTTGACGGGTGCAAAATTCGGAAACGGCATATACCATTTTCGGGGTTGTCGACGGTCCATTCTAAACCCACCGCCTCTGGAAATTAAACTCACTGGCACATGAGCTGTCATTCATATGCAACTTACTCGGTCTTCTCATTTGCCGACCTTATTTATTTATTTATTATATTTAAATTAATTTATATGTATTACCAACAGGTTTAATTTAGTAGCTTGCTCTAAACGTGAGTGAGGGTGATAGCGATTTCGATTGTCGCCTTGAATTAATAATCCGCATTTATAACTGCAATGAAAACTCTCAGATATACCAAATATTTAATACTTCAGTATATTTCCCCACCAATTTGTTTACGGCGACGATGAGATAGGAAAGGGCTAAGTGTTTGAAAGACCAGGTCGTGGCCTTAATTAAGGTACAGCCCCTGCATTTTCCTGGTATGAATATGGGAAACCACCGAAAACCATCTTGAGGGCTGCCAACTGTGGGGTTCGAACACACTATCTCCCGGATGAAATTTCAGAGCAGCGCGCCTGGTAATTTAGTAAACTCTGAACGTTACTTATGACTATTCAGTCAGGGAGTAAATAAGTTGAATCTCTTCAGGGGCTTGTAATTTAGTTCCATTGTACTGTCAATATACCGTAGTTTTCGATTATGACTGGTGGAACTTCCTGCCTGTGTTTCATATTTCTACTGATAATACGGGCGCATGCTACCGATGTCATGTAATTCTAGCAGAACTTCATAAAATTATGCATTTATATTCAATGGGGATTAGTAATCAGTGTCACTGTAGCACTTATCTCGCATTGTTTATAAGTATGTGAAATATTTACACCAAACAAGTCAAAAGAAAATACTAATATTACAAAGATGCCACATTGTCAACATTTTGGTCGTAAAATTGGCTGCCACAACAATAAATACACATAAAATACTTATTGTATAACCTGTACTATGAACGTGATAAAATGATTAAATTGGTTATTATAAGATTTACACTTTACTGTTTCAAAGTTATGTTGTCATGACAGCGAATATTCTGAAGATACAGTTAAACGTTTAAGTGCTTGAACCTACCGTTCTTCAAATAATAAAAAGAAATGGTGTACACCACATAGAACAAAGAGGTGAACATTTACTAAACCTTGTGACATGTAATGCCGGCCCAGCGGGTTAGGGGTAGCGTGCCTGCCTCTTATGCGGAGGCCCCGGGTTCGATCCGACCAGGTCAGGGGTTTTACATACATCTAAGCCTGGTTCGAGGTTCACTCAGCCTACAATTGAGGTGCTATCTGACGGTGCTGACCACACGACACATCCTAATCTGTAGGCCTTCGGGATGAGCAGCGGTCGCATGGTAGGCCAAGGCCCTTCGGGGCTGTTGCTCCAAGGGGTTTGGTTTGGTTTGGTTTGGTTTGTGACGTGTAATACGCTACCACGATGAATTCTGTTCAGCCAGAAGGACTGCGCTTATTTCAGAGAAAAATTGTGTTCCTGTGTCATTTCTAGGAGTATAATGGTTTTTTATGAGCGAATAAGCTGTTTTCCATTCCGGTCGTCTCTTTCGTTAGTTTCATGAAAATGAGTGAAAATTGTTCCAGAGCTCGTTCCATTATATGAGTCGCGAATCGGACCCTGGCCTCCAGGTATCGCTTCACTTCATGGCCGGCATGATTAGTTATATATTGCCCCTTCTCAAAATTAAGTTTAAAAACAGCTTCTGTTAAAAAATGTAAATAAGTTTATGTCGGCTTTATTACTTAATGTTGCTGGTTTAAAAGAATATGGCTAAATAACCGAGAATTGTATACAAATATCTGGTGATTGCAGAGATCGTACACCAAAAAATGTTGTTTTATTTCATTGTGGGACATTCTTTAAGAAGAACACTGCATTATAACGAAGTGGAAAGAGATTAAGTGATTTATGCTATATGGACTAAGTGAAACTAATTCCAGTGGTGCAGTGGTGTCAAACTGCGATGATCCAGGAAGAAAAGAATGCGCTTACCAATCAGATTGAGCTACGCAGGTTCAGAGGATGCAAAGCAAACTGATCGCTTTCGAGGCCTTGGAGGCCTGGTCGCCTTTACATTCTCAGAAATTAATATGGTACTTGTTTTTAGCGTAGCCTGTGGGAATCTGAGGGCCATGTGCCTCTCCTAAAATGGAAATCTCATTTCTCATATACTGACTTCCTGACTGGGAATCTAACCCACGTCCTTCCGAGTGAGCCGACCTGTTCTTACCGCCTTCGCTAGAGAGACTACGAAAATGGAGATCAAACGTAGATTTTTATTAGTATAATAACGAAGCATATGTCCGCCTCTGAAATGTAGTGGTTAGTGTGATTAGTTGCCACACCCGGAAGCCGGCGTTCGATTTCCGGCTATAATAGGAAATTTGAAAAGTGCTACGGGACTGGAACGGTTTCGACTCATTCTCGGAAGGTCAACTGAGTAGAGGGGATTCGATTTTCATCTCAGCCATACTTGACGTATTCCCATTTCTCCTCCAGGCAGATAACGAGATGGTACCTAAGTTAAGGCTACGGCCGCTTCCTCCCCGCTTCCTTGCCTATTCCAGTCTTTCCATCCCCCACAAGGCCCCTGCTTAGTACAGCAGGTGAGGCCAAATGCGCGATGTACTGGTCCTCCTACCCCGTTGTACCCACGACCAAATATCTGACGCTCTAGAATACTGCCTTTTTAGGAGGTAGAGGTGGGACCCCCGCCGAGTCCGTGGAAAGCAATACTCCTGGAGGGTAAACGGATTAATTAAATGAATAAGTAAACAGAGGATATGCAGTCATCTAGATAACTCTTCAGTGTAACAAATGAGCAGCGAACATCACTTCAAATGGCCGGGATGAACACTATACTTTACAACGAATGGGCATCTCGGACATATTCTGAGACATGGCCCTCCTTGTGCTCAGGCGGCTAGGACTATACAATTCACCGGTGGTCCATAAGCCGTTAGAGGAGAGATCCTCACTTGGACTATGTGCAAGTAGGGCAGCATCCTGCTTCATGAATTTACCGAGCTCAGAACACTTTAAGCAAGCCTCGGACGTATGGGAGTAATGGAGTCCCACTCCAATTTGACAGGCGAGGGACTCCTTGGAAACAACTTGGCGAACGAAATGGAATTCGATGGGGAGCTATCAATATTAATGGGGCTTATGGAAGAAAGAAGGTAGAACTGGCTGAGTCAGCAAAGAGGATGCATCTGGATGTGCTAGGAGTAAGTGATATTCGGGTAAGGGGAGATAATGAGGAAGAGGAGATTATAAAGTGTACTTGACGGGTGTTAGAAAGGGAAGGGCAGAGTCTGGGGTAGGGCTCTTTATCAGGAATACCATTGCACGCAACATAGTTTCTGTTAGGCACGTAAATGAGCGAATGATGTGGGTAGATTTGTCAGTGGGAGGAATTAGGACAAGAATTGCGTCCGTGTATTCACCATGTGAGGGTGCAGATGAGGATGAAGTTGACAAGTTTTATGAAGCATTGAGTGACATCGTGGTCAGGGTCAACAGCAAGGATAGAATAGTGCTAATGGGCGATTTCAATGCGAGAGTTGGGAATAGAACTGAAGGATACGAACGGGTGATTGGTAAATGTGGGGAAGATATGGAAGCTAATGGGAATGGGAAGCGTTTGCTGGACTTCTGTGCTAGTATGTGTTTAGCTGTTACGAATATTTCTTCAAGCATAAGACTATTCACCGCTACACATGGGAGGCTACGGGTACCTGATCCATAATAGACTATATCTTAACAGACTTTGAATTCAAGAAATCTGTTAGGAATGTACGAGATTTTCGCGGATTTTTCGATGATACAGACCACTATCTGATCTGCAGTGAACTAAGTATCTCTAGGCCTAGGGTAGATAAAGGGAAATCTGTCTGCAAACGAATAAGGGTAGAAAGTCTCCAGGACGAGGAAATTACACAGAAGTACATGCACATGATTAATGAGAAGTTTCGAGCAGTAGACTGTAAGCAGGTTCAGGATATAGAAAGTGAATGGGTGGCATACAGGGATGCTGTAGCAGAAACAGCAAGGGAATGCCTAGGAACAACTGTGTGTAAAGAAGGGAAAAGGCGAACATCTTGGTGGAATGATGAAGTGAGAGCAGCCTGTAAACGTAAAAAGAAGGCTTATCAGAAATGGCTCCAAAAAGGGGCCAAGGCGGACAGAGAGTTGTACGTAGATGAAAGAAATAGAGCGAAACAAATAGTTGTTGAATCCAAAAAGAAGTCATGGGAAGATTTTGGTAATAACCTGGAAAGGCTAGGTCAAGCAGCAGGGAAACCTTTCTGGACAGTAATAAAGAATCTTAGGAAGGGAGGGAAAAAGGAAATGAACAGTGTTTCGAGTAATTCAGGTGAACTCATAATAGATCCCAGGGTATCACTGGAGAGGTGGAGGGAATATTTTGAACATCTTCTCAGTGTAAAAGGAAATCATCATGGTGGTGTTGCAAACAGCCAAGCTCATGGGGAGGAGGAAAATGATGTTGGTGAAATTATGCTTGAGGAAGTGGAAAGGATAGTAAATAAACTCCATTGTCATAAGGCAGCAGGAATAGATGAAATTAGACCTGAAATGGTGAAGTACATTGGGAAGGCAGGGATGAAATGGCTTCATAGAGTAGTGTGTTGGTGAGGTACCTTCAGATTGGACAAAAGCAGTAATTGCACCTATCTATAAGCAAGGGAACAGGAAGGATTGCAACAACTATCGAGGTATCTCATTGATTAGTATACCAGGCAAAGTATTCACTGGCATCCTGGAAGGGAGGGTGCGATCAGTCGTTGAGAGGAAGTTGGATGAAAACCAGTGTGGTTTCAGACCACAGAGAGGCTGTCAGGATCAGATATTCAGTATGCGCCAGGTAATTGAAAAATGCTACGGGAGGAATAGGCAGTTGTGTTTATGTCTCGTAGATCTAGAGAAAGCATATGATAGGGTACCGAGGGAAAAGATGTTCGCCATACTGGGGGACTATGGAATTAAAGGTAGATTATTAAAATCAATCAAAGGCATTTATGTTGACAATTGGGATTCAGTGAGAATTGATGGTAGAATGAGTTCTTGGTTGAGGGTACTTACAGGAGTTAGACAAGGCTGTAATCTTTCACCTTTGCTGTTCGTAGTTTACATGGATCATCTGCTGAAAGGTATAAAATGGCAGGGAGGGATTCAGTTAGGTGGAAATGTAGTAAGCAGTTTGGCCTATGCTGACGACTTGGTCTTAATGGCAGACTGTGCCGAAAGCCTGCAGTCTAATATCTTGGAACTTGAAAATAGGTGCAATGAGAATGGTATGAAAATTAGCCTCTCGAAGACTAAATTGATGTCAGTAGGTAAGAAATTCAACAGAATCGAATGTCAGATTGGTGATACAAAGCTAGAACAGGTCGATAATTTCAAGTATTTTGGTTGTGTGTTCTCCCAGGATGGTAATATAGTAAGTGAGATGGAATCAAGGTGTAGTAAAGCTAATGCAGTGAGCTCGCAGTTGCGGTCAGCAGTATTCTGTAAGAAGGAAGTTAGCTCCCAGACGAAACTATCTTTACATCGGTCTGTTTTCAGACCAACTTTGCTTTACGGGAACGAAATCTGGGTGGACTCAGGATATCTTATTCATAAGTTAGAAGTAACAGACATGAAAGTAGCGAGAATGATTGCTGGTACAAACAGGTGGGGACAATGGCAGGAGGGTACTCGGAATGAGGAGATAAATGCTAATTTAGGAATGAACTCGATGGATGAAGCTGTACGCATAAACCGGCTTCGGTGGTGGGGTCGTGTGAGGCAAATGGAGGAGGATAGGTTACCCAGGAGAATAATGGACTCTGTTATGGAGGGTAAGAGAAGTAGAGGGAGACCAAGACGACGATGGTTAGACTCGATTTCTAACGATTTAAAGATAAGAGGTATAGGACTAAATGAGGCCACAACACTAGTTGCAAATCGAGGATTGTGGCGACGTTTAGTAAATTCTCAGAGGCTTGCAGACTGAACGCTGAAAGGCATAACAGTCTATAATGATAATGTATGTATCTATGTATTCACTTCACAACAGGAATCAACACACTTCACCAAGCAACAACCAAGGAACTGACACAACTCTATTCTACCGGAAGAACACTTTGACGCCAGAGTTACGGAATACTGCACGTTCTGACCGCCTGCAGCGCCATATTTTCGTCTGATGGCAAAACTTGGAACTAATAATTTTGTTAGCATAGTCCGCGAGCGCATTGCTTAGTTAGCATATCTACGAAATTTCAGACTCCTACGATCATTGCAGCCCGCTGATTACCATAACATTAATTGTAGACAAGCGGTATAATTGCATTTTTCATCAGGAAGCTGTCCGGTTCCATGGCTGGCGTTCTGGCCTTTGGTCGCAGGGGTTCCGGGTTCGATTCCCGGCAGGGTCGGGAATTTTGACCATCATTGCTTAATTTCCCTGGCACGGGAGCTTGGTGTATGTGTTGTCTTCAGCATCATTTCATCCTCATCACGACGCGCAGGTTGCCTACGGGAGTCAATTCAAAAGACCTGCACCTGGCGAGCCGAACCCGTCCTGGGATCTCCCAGCCCTAAAAAAAAAGCAATACGCCATTTAATTTCATCAGGAAGCTCTCTGTGCCAAGGAGACGAAACTGTCCTCTGTACTGGATCCAGTGTCTTCCTCCTTGTCAGTTTCCTGCGCTAAGAGAAATGGCCCTCTGGTACTGTTTCAGGTTTGAGTTGACATAGATATGTTAAAAAGTGCTTCTGTCATGAACATGGTGAGAAACAAGTAACGATGGACTTGTACGAACTCCAATTTTGAAGAAATAGTGGAAAAAGAAAGGATGGTCACAATGAATAAGCTTATTTTGTTTAATGCCCAGTACTATCAACGTGGAAAATGTTAGGTATTAAATTCATCACTCTATTATTTATGAGATAATAGAGGGTGCTCCCAAACATGTGGTAAGTAATATGGGGGTGGATATACACCAAAACAGTGCAAAAAATCCTTATGAACATATGCCCCACGGTTGATCGTTTACGAGTTACACCTGTTGGGTAGAATGGGAGAAGAGTTAGTATTTGTAACTGAGTTTGCAGTCAAGCATGGCGTTAATGATATTGCCGTACTTCCCCATTGAGTAGAGCAAGGTTGCCATCGAATACGTGCAATGCCTGCAGTAATGGAACGTGTCCGACAATCAGTGAGATGGCGTGCTTAGGCGTGCATTCAGCTGTATGATGGATATTTTGAGGACTGTTGGAACACCAACGTGGCGACGGTTACTCGACGAGTAATGTGACAGGTAAGTCTATTACAAATACGTCCCGTACAGAGTTGGAATGCTGTAACTGTCTGATCATTAGGACTGGGAAATAAGAAGCGATTGCTAGAGGGAATTTCCGCAAAAGTTTTCATAGGAATTGGTTCATACAAATACAAGAAAAATAATATCTACAAATAACGGAGACTCCAATTTAAAATGACAGGACTACAAGATGCAAAATAGTGTATGTATATTTCTTATCTACAGGCTAGCCAAGGGAGACCTTCCGCTCAAATGGAAAGAGAATTTCTATCTATTTTACGCCCCATTGACACAGAGAGGTATTCCAATACGTTAGAGTCAGAAAGGTCTACAACTAATAAAATAACGACCATAGCCGTAATTAAGGTACAGCTTCAATATTTTCCTGGTGTGGAAATTACAAACACGGAAAATCAGGTTCAGGGCTGAACGATACCTCCTTCTTTGAATTCCAGGTTTACAGTTACACGAACAGTACCGCACAAGTAATAATAATAATAATAATAATAATAATAATAATAATAATAATAATAATAATAATAATAATAATAATAATAATAACAAAAACCAGGCTGAGTGGCTCAGACCAGAGAGACATTGGCCTTGAAAGTCATAGTTAGTGAGTTCGACTCCAGCTCACTCCGGTGGTACGTGAATGTGCTCAGATACGTTAGGCTCATATCAACCTGCTGCTGGACAAATTTCCGATAACCTCCACCTCTCCTTAAAACATAAGGGTATGAACAGGACAACAGGAGTTGTGGAAAATTGTGTTTCCCTTTCCTCATTGATACAGAAATTACTATTACACATCAGCCTGCCAAGTTTTTTGAAACGAATTAACCGCGTAAAGAATTACGTTACGAGCACTAGCCTTGCCTCAACTCTTTTCACACTGTCATTGTCGAGGCGAAGGGTAAGTCTAGGGCAGGTTTATGGAAGCATCGAGTATTCTCCGGTCTATACGAGGAACGCCATATCTCACGATAGATGGGTAAGATCATGCAATTAAATATCGTCAAGTGTTATCTTGGTATTCGATCGGAAACACGGCGTTCTCAGCGTCGTAATTCAGAGGCCCAACCTTCTGTCCTACAACCCTTCGCATTTATCGTATGTCCTACTCTATGACTGAGTTGTCTGCGTAATTGTCGCCGTATTCGATTGCTGGAAGACATGAAGTATTTTAATTTTAAATACTGGTAGCTCCCTGAGCCCGGAGACATTGTGCTTGTGCTATCCCCAGCATACTTACAACTCACACAGCACACACAACACGAAACACGCTATTTTCCACACACTCCAGAAGCCGTAACACCCTCATCAGTTCTTCAAAGGGCTGCACCAGTCTAGCTATAGCCACATGAAATATAAATAAACTTCTCCTTTGAACTATGCAATATGGTTGGAAATATTGAATTCTAACCTCGAGCTCACATGACATATCTTTGAAAGAATGTTGTATCACGTCGTGAAAGAACATAACCGAATGTTAGGGCACCTAACGCTGAATTTTTAATAACTCATTGAACTATAAGTTTTACGTGTGCCATTGTGTAACCACAATTCTAGGACAAATGGTTCTATACACGATATTCGTAGTCCAGTACATTTATTCTTAATTCAGATGAAAGTTTCTAAACTCAGAACATTAATTTTCAAGGATAAACGGAAGAGTATCCACTAAGTTAAAAGTTAATGCATAATTCATCTGATACATGGAAGAGCTACCACTTAAAGTTATAATAAAAATTCTCCGCACACGAGAAATTGTGTTGTGACATCAGAAGCTACTAAAATAGATATACAATTTATGTACGATAATTCATAACGCTTAATCGAAGTTCTCCCTTTTCACAGCAGTCAGTGACTGTGTGGCTGTGAACAGCATTAGAGTATTGTCCAATAATAACCAGGGCTAAATCAAAACGTTATTGTTCACCGGCCGAAAGAGAGATGTGCGATCCTCCATCATATTTCGTAATGTTCACCACTACTACTACTTTACTACTACTACTACTACTACTACTACTACTGTTACTACTACTACTACTACTAATAATAATAATAATAATAATAACAATACCGAGTGAGATGGCCTTGCGGTTAGGATCGTGTAGCTGTGATCTTGCATTCGGGATATGGTAGGTTTGAATTCCACCGTCAGGAGCCCTTAAGGCGGTTCTCTGTGGCTTCCTATTTTCACACCAGGACATCCCTGACGAGATAATGAAGTCCACGGCCACTACCATCTCAATACTATCCTTTTCCCATCCTTGTGTTTACGGAAACCTCTGAAGCGTTAGCGCAACGTTAAACCAATAGTAAAAAATATAAATAATATTTCTTATTTTTCTTTTTCTTATTATTATCAATATTGTGAAGTCCTAAGGAACTAATCTGATGCACACGAAAGTGATAATTACCGTATTTAGAACAAACATAACACAACAATTCACTCCTTCCCACTGCAAAACTAATATCACAAAGGAAATGCATTCCACCAAAGTCGTTTACCGTACGAAATCATGGCTGCTTTCTTACATCCTATATGTTAAATACGTTCAAATGTTCCACCCCTTATGGGTTAAATAGATTGATAGGAAATAATTCACTCCAGGGGGATTAAGTTAAGGTGAAGATCCGGAAACATAATTATTAATTTCTCCAAAACCTTTCCACCTAAGAAGTCAAAATTTCACGCTAATGTCGCTTCTGTAGATTCTAGATGTTAAGTAAGAAACATTTTAAATCATTATATCCCTATGGAATATGAATGAAAGTTAGCTCCGGAAGACTAATTGAGGATTCGTTCCGAGAAAAGAAACATCCATCCTAAATCGTATGGCGTAGGAAGTTGAAATTGCTCATCATGGTAATTATGTAAATGTTAAATAAGACATATATTCAATGATTCTATCCCTGAGCGTTTAAGGGGGGTTAGCTCTGACATGAAGAATATTAAATTCTCCCAAAACATTTGACAACGAAGTTATAATTTTACACGATGGCTGTTTCAATTGATTGCTTCTTCAATGTTCTATACGCTAAATGATGTAAAAGTTGGAAAAATTTCACCCCTCAGAGAGTTACATGGGCTCAAGAAACCGAGAAAGTATTTATTCCTCCACCTCTGACGTTCTTAATCCAAATTTATATGATGGTTGCAATATGGAATATGTTAAAACATACTGCCCTTAAGGGGAGAAAATTGACTTTTGTTCAGAAAGAATTAGTAATTTTTGAGACACAAAGTTGAAACATTACATGGCCGCTACTCTTTTAACATCTTAGATATAAAATGTAAATTAGATCGGAAAGGTTTCAAACATACAGGGTTTAAACTGGTATTAATTCCGATAATACGAATATCATTTCTTTACAACCATTTGACGTACGAAATCAAAATTTCACATGATAGCTCGCTTCTACATCCTACATATTAACTGAGGGCTTTAAATCATTACATTTTTATAGAGTTCAAAAGAGTGTTAGTTTGTAAAGCAAAACATTCATATTCATTTCTCCTAAACACTGGCGTAAGAATTAAGGGTGTATTGTATAGGCTGCGTCTAGGGTTTAACCTTCAAAATTTAAGAATTTGTAAGATAATCTTCACTTTAAAGCCGCAGTAAAGCAAGCGAATGCCACTAATCTCTCTATATAAAAGTGAAAACTCACTGACTCACTGATTGATCAGTGTACCTTTGAAATCCCCTACGTGTTAAGTTCAAACTTCGCATTCTGGTTGCCTTTTAAGTGATCACAAGGAGAGGATTCGAAGAAAATTTACACGTCAAGGTATGAAAAGCCAGTTGAATCCAGAAAACCATATTTTCATTCATTTAAAATTATGTTTGCAGTATGTAGTTGGAAGTTACGTTATGATTGTTCTTTTATGTATTAGATGTTAAATAAGACCCATCAGAGGGATGAATGGGTTAATCAGCAATATTTATTCGTCCGAAACGTTGGATTTTTTCTTATTTTTCAGCTAGTTCTTCTTAGCCACTATCCTGCTTTGTCGCAGCGTTCGCTGTTTTGCATATCAATCAAGGGCATCGTGGGGTATCAATTCGCTGCTTCTTTAGCCGCCTACGGGTCCGATGTCGATGTGGATTGAGGCACATAGCGGTCTTGGTGATCGATTGCTCGTCACTACACATTACATGACTGTACAAGCGTAAACGAGCCTTCCGCATTTTATCTCTTTTAGATATGATCAAATCTAGTCTGACCGAGAATCCAGCGAAGCATACGCATCTCCATGACGTGTAGAGCTTGTTCATGTTTAGCTGAAGCTGGAAACATTCATAACCTTAGATAACAACTGGGCGTACGATGCTCCTCTAAACATTGGTCCCACCGAGCTCGATAGCTGCAGCTGCTTAAGTGCGGCCAGTATACAATATTCGGAAGATAGTAGGTTCGAACGCCACTGTCGGCAGCCCTGAAAATGGTTTTCCGTGGTTTCCCATTTTCACACCAGGAAAATGCTGGGGCTGTACCTTAATTAAGGCCACGGCCACTTCCTTCCTACTCCTAGCCTTTCCCTGTCCCATCGTCGCCATAAGATCTATTTGTGTCGGTGCGACGTAAAACAACTAGCAAAAAAAAAACATTGGTCTTCAGGTGCATGGGTATCCTACGACCAAAGAGGACTCCACCGATTTGCCTCCAGTTCATCCATCTCGCGCTTACACGAGCGCGAGCATCAGGTAGCACGTCGCAGTCCGAACAGGTCAAGGTCTATGAAAACATCGCCGGAAACACCACACTTCCTCCACTAGCCTGCCTCCGCCCGAACGTGCAAAGACCCGCTGTAGCGTCCGACGGTAATCGGAGTACACGCGCTGGGCCGTCCATGTGATGAACCAGAAATCTGAATTCACCTGAAAAGGCAACCACTTTTCAATTATCCACAGTCTACTGGTGATGATTGTGTGCCCGCTTCACGCGCCTCTTTCGGTGAAGTGTAGTCAGCATTGGCGTACGGCTGAGTCGTCAACTATGCAGTCCCAGGCGCAGCAGTTCTCAATAAACTCTGTGCTGGGAAATATTGGTGTTATCACTGTTGTACCTGTTGGTACATGCTCCATGTGTAATCCATTCTCGGGGCATTACCACCTGTTAAAAACCTGGTTGAAGTTGTATTTTATGATATTCAGGATATATTAGATTGCTGGTTTAATGAATACTTCTTTGATACTAAACTTCTGTTATTATATGAATAATTTCTCATTCGATACTTCTTGTGTTATGCAGTGCAACCTACGGCTCCATTATTTACTCCACTGAACAACTCAATCTTCGTCACTGTGTCAAGGCACTTAGTTTATAAGAGATGACTGAAAAGATAGTTTAAAAAGACCGTACTGTAGCTTTACAAATATCAGGCTAACAATTAAGTTGAAAATAAAATAAAGACTTTACTCGACTTTTGTAGAGGGTTAGGAATGGGGAGAAAACAAAGGCATGTAATTTACATTCCAAACAATTTTGATGAGAAGTGTGCTCGGTTCTTAAATGAATGCGGATATAATATTTGATAATATATCAACAGATCGGCATATACCGACGATGCATATTTCTTAAATCATGTGTATTTTTTGGACCAAAAATAAATATTTAATACATATTTAGGGACAAAACGATTGTGCTATAACCAATAAAGGAACAACAGTGCGAACATAAATACGGCTGATAAAAACACTCCTTTTGTAATTATGTTCAAATCTAATTTGATATTTAAGTAAGCTTATAAATGCTTATAAGGTTTTGCGATACACATGGTGTGAGTTTAATGTGTGAAACTGGCTAATATCTGTATCAAATTGAGATAATGAGTTGTCACTGTAATTCATAGACAGGCTCTTGCAATTGTTCAAAGTGAAATATACTGCCTTATTTGGAGGTAGAGACTTCTGTATTCTCAGAATATACTAGTCAAGAACCTTCTTCTTCTTCTTAATCTGCTTACCCTCCAGGGTTGGTTTTTCCCTCGGACTCAGCGAGGGGCCCCACCTCTACCACATCAAGGGCAGTGTCCTGGAGCGTGAGACATTGGGTCGGGGATACAACTGGGGAGGATGACCAGTACCTCGCCCACGCGGTCTCACCTGCTATGCTGAACAGGGGCCTTGGTGGAGGATAGGAAGATTGGAAGGGATAGACAAGGAAGAGGCAAGGAATCGGCCGGGGCCTGAAGTTAGGTACCATCCCGGCATTTGCCTGGAGGAGAATTGGGAAACCATGGAAAACCACTTCCATGATGGCTGAGGTGGGAATCGAACTCACCTCTACTCAGTTGACCTCCCGAGGCTGAGTGGACCCCGTTCGAGCCCTCGTACCAATTTTCAAATTTCGTGGCAGAGCCGGGAATCGAACCCGGACCTCTGGGGGTGGCAGCTAATCACACTAACCACCACACCACAGAGGCGGACTAGTCATGAACCTTTAGTAGTATTAAACGCATTTATTTCAACAAGACTGTAAGAAACATGGTAAGGATGAATGATAAAATAATGTAGTATACCTCAGCTTTGGTACAAACGACCTGAATTTTCTTCCGGTCTGGAAAGTGTACTATACATTTTATATAACTGAGCTAATTGGTTACACGGTACAACTCATATCGATATAAAGTTGCATCTATTCATAAGATGTGTGTAAAAATACCACTGGTGATAGTCCTGAGGTTTATTTACCGTGGTTTCCCAATCTTGCACAATACAATTACTGGGTATATATTTCTCGTAAGGACATGGCCGTCGTTTTACTGTATGTGAATACATCAATGTTAAATCATAAGCAAAACCGAAAAGTCTACACGTATACGGTGTTCGTCGGGAGAAGCAATCCAGCAACATCCCATCAAGTGACAGCGCGCGTGCCCGGGGACGCTTCAGAATACTCGGGTAATGTATAAAGAGGTGGTTACTGACAGGGTTGTTAATTGTTTCTTGAGAGACATGGCATTAGCAGATTCCATAAGTCCATGTAGATCGAATACATTGAAACTTAGTAGAAAGGGAAGTGATTTTTCCAAGGAATGAGGAAGTAAATTCTCTCTTTCGCTTTTATATTATTGTGACATAATTGAAATATATTAACAGGCTAGCGAGATAACATGAGAACAGGGTACGAAATATTTGTGCGTATATACTGACCGGGCGAGTGGGTCGTGCGGTTAGGGATGCGCAGCTGTGAGCTTGCATCCGGAAGACAGTGGGTTCAAACCCCACTGTGGTCAGCCCTGAATTTTTTTCCGTGGTTTCCCTTTTACACACCAGGAAAATTAAGTCCACGGATCTTCCTATCCCATCGTCGCCATAAGACCTATCTGTGTCGGTGCGACGTAAAGCAAACTGAATTGCGTATATGCCAAACTCTGAACTGTCTGGTGATAGAGACCTTACCATTCAACATTATCACACCAGCTCTCTCCTGAAACTTATCTTTGTAAGCTGTGATATAGCCAGAAACAACGGGAATGTGTAGTCTGAAGGAACGTACTTCAGGTAAGCTAAAAATATGAAAACATTCAGTTCCTCTGAATAATCAATATACTGAACCCATGACCTTTGAGTCATAAGGAGCCAGAGTCCTAAATGTATTACATGAGGCACCATATAAATTAAAGGTCATGAGGAGCCGAAGCTGCAATTTTTATTTCTGACCAAAGACAGCACATGGAAAACAGGTGGTATGATTCTCATTCTCACGCTACAAAAATTACGTCACCCACACGTGTAGAATGTGCAGGGATACAAAGTAATTTGGCGCGGAACTCTTTTCCTTTTTTTCTTGTTAAAAGTCCATTTTAAGAATAAATGGCGATCAAACCTACGTGGTAAACGCCAGGAAATCGTAAGTCGAACAATTGGGTTCTTAATGGTAAAGACTTTAGACCGCTGAATAGCTCCAGAAGGAAAACTGTCGTAAAAAGACGTGCCTGTTTGTTTAAATTCTGTTACATCGACGAAAATGTAGTACCTAGCTTATGGGTTAATTTAACGACTCAAATTTGTTTAGAGAAACCTTTAGCGATTATCATCAGCACCGCTACTGAACTAAACAAGTAGGTGTGAGTTCAGAATGAACCAGTATTACATTTTCTGCGATGTGAAAACAGTGTCTGTAAACTTTTGGCGGTAAATGCGAATGGCATAGGAGTGGGAGAAAAATTTATAAAACCATGCCGCGCCACTTGATATTACCCCATTGTGTCCAGTGAATTTGAGGCAACACCACGTCTTTCAGACTAACAGTGTAAACTTGTTGGGAAGACTAAGTCCCCAAAAGGGAAGATAGATTGGCCGAAGGTGGCTATATAACGTCATCTCCCAGTGGAGATAAGTTAGAAAGCAGCTCAACGGTATTCCGAAATGTGGAACCGTCATTTTGATTTAAGTCCAGGCAACAGACGGTCATTATAATGCTGAAGTCCTGCAGCTGAATGAGAAAATATTATTGTTTTACTTTATTGCGTGTGCGGATCCGTGATTTGACGAACTTGTTCGGTTCACGGGGAAGAATACGTGTGAGGGGCATTTATATTTTTTTATGTCGTTATTTTCAGATGAATGATATAAAATAAAAATGACAAGAAGAATATGTTTTGTAAAGTCACTATCAGTCGACATGGCAAGAAAGGAGATTGAGAGAGGCTGGTGGGCCTGTCACGATGCAAGGCCACGTACAAATTCCAGCTATGTAAGCTACCCTTTTAAAGTGCATTTGTTTATTTCATTATGACACCATGTCATTTTTGTATCTGTGACGCACTTTGGTCACCCTTTTTATTTCGTGAAAATGTCACAGGAATACGACGAGAGGTCATTTTATATTTCTTGGATAATCGGCAGAGCCGGGAAACTAGCGTGTGAAACGTTGTACAGTATTAGATTTTATCCTTGAAAAGCGAATGTAATGTCTGAAGCAAAGTATTTTTTCCGTACGTTTATTTCCTATAGTTTTTGTTTGCTCAAGTTAAGATATTAATTTATCACGAAGTTCTGTTCAGTATAAAAATGTAATTCATGTAAGTGTAATCCGTGATTTACCATTTAGAGCGAGTGCGTGGTAATGATGGAATGCCAGCTGTTGCGGAAAGCACACTATCATTTGTCGAGGGATGTACGAGGCGAAACTGGCGTGTGATTTGTGGAAGGGAAGTGTCATTCCAAAGGTTTATTAAAATGTGTGTAGAATTAATGAGGGTAAAATAACGGTATTAGTAAGACAAATGGTGAGTTTCGGCTTTGAAATATTGTGTTGTCAAATTCAGATACGCGAGAAGGGATGGTTAGTTTGTAACAGATTGTTTTATATAACAACACAGTGGATCACGTAAGGGAGATATTCCATATTATTTTCGTGTACAGAATTTGATAGCAAGTGGTTCAAATTTTGCACAGTTAGGAGGAAATGTGGCTCAAGGTTGTGGAAAACCTGCAGTGTTGAATGGATTTTGTGTCCGGATTTTTCATTGTAGGGAACCCGAGGATATTTGTATAATTTGATGATATGGGAATAGGGTAATTCCATAGTTAGGATCCTACGTGAAACCGTAGGACCGCAATAGATAGGAACATTTCAGTGACGTTTTAAATTAAATCTCTTCACATATTCTGTGTTGGTTAAGAATTGTATTTCACGCGAGTTGTCAGCGATGCGAGATTTCATTTGATCTATTTAAAGATAACGTGCATGTTTTCTAGAGATAACGAGGAGGGTCTCCTTTCCAGGTGGAAAACCATCTGTGTTTTTGGCGAGTGAGCCAGTTCATTTGTCAGAAAGGGTTTGTAACTGAGATTTTGTCATTTATAACAAATGTTTGGAAATAGATTTATTACTTAGGAAGAGCATCGTTTGGTAGGGAACCTGAGATTTTTATCGGTGCGACGGAAATGATACAATGTCGTGTTATGTTGTGAATAATTATTTTCAGGGCTGTCAAAATTTGAGAATCTATAGAAATGTTGCTTTGTGTTGTTGAGGTTTGTCCACGGTTTTGCGATTATTTTTATTTGAGTGTCACGGTCGCTTTTCAATCCATAGAGTTCGTGATGGGCGATGTGTTGCTGTTGTTAGTTTCCAAGGCACAAGTGCAGGTTCATGTGTTATTTATGAGTTATTGCTTGTGGAGCACATAGGGTGCAGTAGTCCATCTACCCTAGAGTTTGGATGAAGTCATTACGACACTATGGTCCCATCGGCCTGAAATCATATGGGAGGAGGTACCGGAATTAGTCCAAAGGATAACCGTAGTCGTTATAATATATTGAAATGGGTTGTTTATTTTGTTTTGTGTGTAAAATTTCGCAGATCATAGGATTTAAGGTTAGGATTATCCAAGCTAGAGCCTTAATAATTATTAGTGTTATAATGTAAACTTGTTGAGTGACATCATGAAATAAATAAATAAATGGTACCGGTAGTTATGGCAATGTATTTCGTATTCCAGCTAAGAAATAACAGAACTATTAGCATAAACAAATAAATAAAATCAATATTTTTCTTCACGGAATGTTTATGGTAAACATGTCCAAGTGATAACGTAAATTTAATTCAGACTCTTAGGGAGTTTAAAGAAACCACTTGGTCCGGGATATATAATTTTGTTGTTAATTAAGATTATGAGATTTGTTCATTTATTAATTTATTAACTTCAGTGGAACCGTATTTTGAGTATTAGCTTAAAAGCAAATGGCTAACTTGAAAGTATATTCTGGAAATCTTACCTTTATTTGCTGGGAAAATTAAATTTAATAACGTGACGATTAAGAGGACATGTCCGATAGCAAGGAACTTTACTGCCACAAGTGTTTTGAGCGTCTGTTGTTGTTGGTGGTGTTTTTTATTTTGATTTGTTGAGCACCAGATGTGGTGGGGAGTTACTAACGTGGAAACCTTGGTCATCATCTACTTTAATTTAAATGTGTTCAGCCTTCAGCTTAGAAGTTTGGATGATCATGCGGTCATCAACCTCACTGACTTAGATTAGGGCCATCTGCCATTATAGCACTATTTTTTCTTGCGATCATCATACACAATGACTTTAACGTAAATCACAAGGCTAGATGTCGGTCGATGATATAGTCGCAAGTCACATCGATTCAATTAAGGGTCCATGCCGTGCAACGACTGTGTAGCACATACCGATTGGACTGCCTTAATTATACCAAGAGTCCAGAACTCATGTTTCGAGGGCTGGATTGTCACGAATAACTATGATAGTACATGCAGTCTCACATGGAAGCCGATCTTAGGGATCTCGAAACTTTCTTTATTTCGTTTTTAAATTAAGACGGTGGTTGTTTCTAGTAAGGATGTCCCTCAGGCAGTTGAGTTATGTTTTCCAAATCCAGCGTCTCTCATCGTCGTTGTTATTATTTTTTTCACGGACAAGATTGAGTTCGTTGATTAGATGTTGTGAAATGACACAAGTTTTTCAGTTTTCCTCTCCCATCGTAAATAAACAGACGTCCGTTCTAAAAGCGAGTTAACGCATTGTAAACATTAGTTTAAATTACTGAAACCTGCCTCTTACCTAAACAAGTGAAGAATAACCTATAGACGACCCAAGAGAAAATCTCATGCGGATTTGCTGATAGGTAGGGAAGATAGGTATCTTTCGAAGGGTCCTAAAGGGTTCAATATGTATACACAAAAGAACGTGGCGTAAGAGCCTCGAAGGGCTATGGCATACCAAGCGACTGCTGCTCAGCCCGAAAGCCTGCAGACCACAAGCAGTCATGTGGTGTGAACGACGAATCTTCTCGGCCATTTTACAAAATCGTTGTCACCTCGAACCAAGTTGAAGAGGAACTCGAGAGGGTAACGCACTTTCTATCCCCGAACTGCAGTTAAAGACTTTATGAAATTTTACATTAGCCGAAAATAAATTTACATTTTAGAAACCAGGTTTCATAGATAGAAATTAGGACCTTCCCCTCGTGTAAGTCTGCGGAGGTAGCTACAGAAAAATAAGTCTGGTTGTCATTACCTTGGCTGATGATCTGCCTGGCGAAGAATGAGGCGCCCCACCTCCTGTCTTAACACACACACACACACACACACACACACACACACACACACACACACACACACACACACTCGCAGAAATACAGCGATCAAAAGACAAGGTAGCCGGAAAGCCACAGCTTATATACACGAGGGGACGGTTCTAGAGGGTTCTGGACTATTCCGGATACACCCTCTCGATTTTATTGGCAGAATCGAATGTTACACCCAAAACACCAACAAGAAGCCTGTGATAAGCTGAACAATAACGACAGAAAATTCCTATTGGCAGATTAAAACTGGCGGAAATGTTGCAAACCCTGAGAAATATATAAAAATATAAATGAACAATTATTTAGTTGGGAACATAAGAACACAAAAAGTTTTAAATTAATCACTAATTCTTCCATCTTGCACCAGAGTGCATGATCACAGTTTTCTGTAGAGACATCTAATGAGAGAAGTTCAAACATCTTGATGTACACCAAAACAAAACAAAATAAATCCAATCAGTCCGGGAAACTTAGAAATGACAAACTTCTCAGTTATTCAGTAATGACATCTTCTGATTAATGTCCCAACTACATGCAGTGGCAGTTTCACGTTTGTTTGATAGATAGAATACATTAAGGCGCTTCTTTTGAATGAGCGGAGTTGAGGTGTACCTCCCGGTACAATAATAATAATAATAATAATAATAATAATAATAATAATAATAATAATAATAATAATAATAATAATAATAATAATAATCAGCAGCAGCAGCAGCAGCATAAGGGCCTATTGATCCCGAAGGGTAGCCCACTTCACATTAATATAAGTATGCAGTGGGATGGTTAATTTAACAGAGTATTTCAAAATATTGAGATGCCGAAGCTACATAGGTAAAATAATGCAATGTGTTCGTTCAAAGTAAGTTAAAATGTTCAATTATTCCTAAGTTTTTATTTACATGACACTGTTTTTGTATACCGGTACCTCACTCTTCCTTACAACCTCCATGAATTTTGTTGTTGTTCAGGAGATCTTTGGATATAGATATTGGGTACAGATCTCCGCATATGGTTATGAGGGTATTTAGGAGTTGTAGTGAGGATGTAAAGGAGAGGACATGAAAGTCTCTGGTAAGACCCCAACTAGAGTATGGTTCCAGGGTATGGAACCCTAAGGAGAATTAATTTATTCAAGAACCGAAAAAATTCAAAGAAAAGCAGCTGATTTGTTCTGGGTGATTTCCGACCAAAGAGTACCGTTACAAAAATGTTGCAACGTTTGGGTTTGGAAGGCTTGGGAGAATGGAGACAAGCTGCTCGACTACGTGATATGTTCCGAGCTGTCAGTGGAGAGATGGCGTGGGAGGACATCAGTAGACGAAAAACTTTGAGTGGTGTCTTTAGAAGTAGGAAAGATCACAATATGAAGATAAAGTTGGAATTCAAGAGGACAAATTGGGGCAAATATTCGTTTATAGGAAGGGGAATTAGGGATTGGAATAACTTACCAAGGGAGATGTTCAATAAATTTCCCTTCCTTTGAAATCATTTAAGAAAAGGTTAGGAAAACAACAGATAGGGAATCTGCCACCTGGGGGACTGCCCTAATCTGTATTGATTGATTGATTGATTGATTGATTGATTGATTGATTGATTGATTGATTGATTGATTGATTGATTGTTTGATTGATTGATTGATTGATTGATTGATTGATTGATTGATTGATTGATTGATTGATTGATTGATTGATTGATTGATTGATTGATTGATTGATTGATTGATTGATTGATTGATTGATTGATTGATTGATTGATTGATTGATTTACACACTGAAAAACACGGGAAAGAATAGTTCCATTCACTCATGTCTCGGAAAACCAATATGTCGGAGTCACGTTGTTTCCATAACATTAGCAGACATGTCAATATCTTGGTTTAGTTTTTAGTTTTTTTTAAGTTCCCTTACGTCGCACCGACACTGATAGGTCTTATGGCGACGATGGCAATTGAAAGGGCTAGGAATGGGAATGAAGTGGCCGTGGCCTTAATTAAGGTATAGCCCCAGCATTTGCCTAGTGTGAAAGTGGGAAACCACGGAAAACAATCTTCAGGGCTCAAGACAGTGGGGTTCAAAACCTTCATCTCTCGACTACTGGATACTGGCCGCACATTAGCGTTTTTGTTTAGTTTGAACAAATATTTTTAGGCATACTGAGTTACGTAATATATTCGAAAGTTCGTACTCGGCACCTTCACAAACTAACTGAAACCTTCCCAGAAAGAAGAAAATGGTTATCTGAACTAAAATGACAGAGATGAAGGGTTACAGATCTGAAAACCGAACTGTATAAGAACAAACACGCAGCCCTAAGTAAAATCAATTAAAAAGATGCTGGTAAAATTTCCAGCCACTCAGGCGAGTTCAACGTGCGGTCAGGGGCGCGCGGCTGTGAGTTTGTAGCCGGGATATGGTGGGTTCGAATCCCACTGTCGGCAGCCGTGAAAGTGGTTTTCCGTGGTTTCCAGTTTTCACGCCAGTCAAATGCTGGGGCTGTACGTGAATTAAGGTTGCGGCTCTTTCCTACCAACTCCTAGGCCATTCCTATCCCCTCGTCGCAATAAGACACATCTGCGTCGGTGCGACGTAAAGCCATTACCAAATAAATTTCCAGCATGGACAGGAATAGATCCCGAGGATCCCTGAAACGATGGTTACTACACCAAACATTCATCCAAGCAGCTGGACGTTTACTTCATAGTAATGTAGGAGTATAAGTAACTTGACACAAGTGAACTTATGTACAAACAGTAAAGAATACTACAACCAGAAGAATGAACATATTCGACTGTAATCAAATAAAATAATAATAATAATAATAATAATAATAATAATAATAATAATAATAATAATAATAATAATAATAATAATAATAATAATAATTGTACCGGGAGGTACACCTCAACCCCACACATATAAAAGAAGACCCTCAAGGAACTCTATCTATCAAACTTATCTTGAAACCACTATTGCATGAAGTTGGGATATTGACCAGAAGATTTCACCACTAAATAGTTGAGTAATGGGTGATTTTGAAGTTGCCTAAACTGACTGGATTTATTAGTTTTGTTTCGGGTTACGTCAAGAAGTTTGAACTTTTCTCCACAGATGTCATTACAAAAACTGAGGTAGTGCACTCTGGTGCAAGGTAGAAGAATTAGTGATTTAAAGAAGTTTTGTGTTCATAGGTTTTCACAACTAAACTAACTTTCATTTATTTCAATATTTCAAGGTTTGCAACACTTACTTCTCATTCCCCCAGCTTTTGAATCTGGCCAATCAGAAACTTTCTGTAATTATTTTCCAGCCATTAATAGGCTTCCTGTACCTTTTGGATTATCCAATAAAAATGAGAGAGTGTGTCCGGTCCAACACTTCCCTCTCATTCCGCCAGCTTTTGAATCTTGCCAATCAGAAAATTTTCTCTTATTATTTTTCAGCCGATAATAGACTTTATGTACCTTTTGGATTATCCAATACAAATTAGAGGGTGTGTCCGGATTTAGTCCAGAGCCTTCTCTAATCATCCCCTCGGGTATATAAGCTGCGAATTTTTCAAGCTACCTTGACTTATTGATCATCTATTTCTTAAGTGTGTGTGTTAAGACAGGAGGCGGGGCGCCTCGTTCTTCGGCAGGCATAACAGCAGCCCAGGTAATGGCCACCAGTTTTATGTTTTATATTTTTATATTTTTAGCTATCTCTGTAGTTCTAATTTCTAACTTTTTAATCTTCCATTTCTTAAAAATGTAAACTATTCCTTGCAAACGTAAAACTTCATAAAAGTCTTTAACTGTAAATCTGGGATGGAGAGTGCGTTACCCTTTCGAGTTCCCCTTCAATTTATCTTGCGGTGACTGAGATTTTGTAACTGTTTCTATTTGTGTAAAGCATTAATTAACCTTCTTTCTAGTCACGTCAGTAGCTTGGAATTAGTATGATCGGGCCACGAACCCAAGTAGGGTTTTAAAAACTTGGTTTTCAAGAAGCGCAAGTGTATGCCTCCATACATTTTTAGTTTGGGCTAGTAATGTAAACCTGTTATACTTTTCCACGAAGGCCCAGTGGTATGGGTGCTAGATACCCATGTATTGACTAAATTGATAGATTGTGCCTAGAGAGGACAGAGATTGTAAGGTTTTTGTAAAGTTACCTTGTGCAGGCTGTATGGATTTGGGAGATCAGTCTCATTGGTAAAATTTGGGAGAGCATAAATTAGCTTTTGTGATATTTGTGTAATAATGAGTGGCGTCATTGGAAGGCCTTAAATTGTAACGGTGGGAGCAAGTGCTCTGGATAATTAGGGATTAGGGGAGATTTCTCGCCTTGTCTATTTAACTAAACGCGCCTTTGGCGTCATTGTTAATTTGTAATTTGAAGCTTGCAGCTCAGAACTTTTAAATTTGGGGCTTGAAGCCCAAAGCTGTTAAATTCTCTATTTTGGGGTTTTCTATTCTGGTATTAAAATTGTCATTGTATCTGATACATTGGTCTTTCTTCACTAAGTGAAGAATTTTGTTAAGTTTTGAGATCCGAAGAGAAATATAACATTTATTTACTGTTTTAAATTGATTTTTTATATTGTACATAGATCTATTCAACCTCACACCTTCTTTCACCTCTCTCAGAACCACGGAAACTCCGTGACAATAATAATAATAATAATAATAATAATAATAATAATAATAATAACAATAATAATAATAATAATAATAAGGAGGCAATTGAACCCAATGTACAGGTCATTTCACATTATATAAGAGTGCTGTGAGTGTCAAGGATAGAATGCACGAGCACTCCAGAGCTACCTGTTTTTAATAATTTAATAGCCGCTGTTGAAGATTTCTAACGTCACAGTCTGCTTTCTCCGGTTTCAGATCTTTATAAGGCACTGCAAAAGAGAAATTTCTCTCAGAGTGTGAATGATATATAATTCAGTGTATAGGTGTTTCAACATGACACACAACGTTCTCCTGAAGCAAGATATACGTCGTGAAAGAAAGGAAATGTAAAAAAGCAAGACAGGAAAAGAATTGATGTTAAAGAAGGAAGCAAGTGGAATAACGCAGAATATGGATTAATGTGTCTTCTACTTCAACATTATTTAAATGCCTGTTTCTGAGAAGAAGAATTATGAAGTAATTAGGCTCAACAGACACAGAAATTACTGATGAGGATGGTGCAGACTAAATAAGGGTAGATCATCAATAACGTGAAGGGTATCATCATTAATTCTTCCACTTCCCCCATTTTCGTTCCCGTTTCCTCCATCAACGAGAGTGCTATTTCTAATATGAATAACAAAGTCTCGTCTTAAATTTCGTTAACATTATTTGGAAACTTCGTATTGCTGAAATAGGAAATTACTTCATATCTTACATTCGACTTCTCTCCCCGACATTGCCGCCCCATAGTTATAACCCTACACATTAAAACAATGAAATGGAATTAAGTAAAATAAAAGGAATATAAGGAAAATAATTAAAATAGTCATACGGGAGTAGCTACGAAAGTGACTTGTACAAAATATGCCAGTACACTCATCATTGGAAACCACTTAATAGGGGAATTGTTCGTAACTACAATACGGTATTAATCATAAGAAATAACTATGTAGTGTAATTATTGTTATCCGTTCATAGCTAGGAACGTTACAGAAAAATTATCTCAACGTATTTTTTGTGTAGTGCTTATTTTAATTGGTTTGCGTTCTTTTGTTGATGTATATTATCAATTCAATTTACAATTAATTTTACATTGTCTGCTTAAGTACCTGTTCTTCGCACGAATTGTGAATCTGGATAATAATAATAATAATAATAATAATAATAATAATAATAATAATAATAATAATAATAATAATCTGGATAAAAGTAGTGTAATTACTATTTTATGTGTAGTTTTAAACATAGCTCACACAACACTGTGAGTGCTGTAATCATACGTCGTTGCTCAATATATACAGTTGCCAGTTGCATTTACTTATATTGCATACGTTTTATATTGATGTTCCTTTCCAAAACGTTATATACAATGTTGCGTGCGTAAAGCTTAGTGGTCCATTGCATCATGTGACTCTCACTAACAGATGTAGACGGGGCAAGTATTTGCACAGAACCTTAAAAATTCTGTAGTATGTCATTGAATGAAAAGATAACCGCCTCGAGAATTCCTCTGGTAAACAGAATAGCACTGAAATATTTTCAGCTCGTACTGCTGATGAACAACGCAGAAAACTCAGCCGACATCGTCCCCCTACCCTCAGGTCTTCCCACCGCCGAGTTCTTAAAAATTTCGAAACATTACTCGTTTGCCAGAAATCACTCAGAACAAATCGTGATGATTTCCTTTGAATATTTTCTGGTTCTCGAATCAAATAATCCCGGTGTGGATGTCACACGCACTGAACCATACTTAAATGTTGGTCTTACTACAGACCTATGCACCCTATCTTTTACATACTTTTGTCAGACCTATAAACACCCTCTTAATCATACGAAGATACCTGTGAATTATATTTTCAACCTCATTAACGTGATTACACCAATGATCTTCCCTTACATTAAAAATATTTACTTACAATGATCCCCGTGAGGTGCTATCTCTTCATGAAAAAACTTAAAACCTACAATTTCTTTCCAGTCATTGACCGGGTTAGGGAAGGAATAAATGAAGCCCCTATCTTACGGCGAGGATAGGAATTTTGCCGGCTGCCGAAGCCTGTCGCACTCCTCGGGGGCAATGATTAATGCGTGACAGATGAAAGGAAATAATATTCGAAAGTGTTGCTTGAATGAAAGATGACAGGGAAAACCGGAGTACCCGGAGAAAAAATCCTGTCCCACATCCGCTTTGTTCAGCACAAATCTCACATGGAGTGACCGGCATTTGAACCACGGAACCGGCGGTAAGAGGCCGACGCGCTGCCGCCTGAACCGCAGATGCTTACGAGGTACTATATTCCCCACCATCACAGTAATTAAATCTGAAAGAAACATTTCTTCTTGGTGAAACTTGAATTTCCATCCGGTTTATCATTCTAGCGTTGTGTGTTGTCCATCTCAAAACAAATCGTGATGATTTCCTTTGAATATTTCCTGGTTCTAGTATCAAATAATCCCGGTGTGGATGTCACACACACTGAACCATACTTAAATTTTGGTCAAGGTGAAGGTCAAGGTATTTTGCAGTCGTTCATAATCTTGTAATGTATATTAGTCTATACAACGAAATCTCATCCGCAAAAAAAAATTATCTCTGATTCCACTTCCTTACTCGTATCATTTTTATACACAAGAAGATACACACATTCAATAAAACTGCCTTCTGGGAACCACATCTTAATCATTAGCGGATCAGAGATAATGCTTTACCTAGTCTATTCTCTGAGCTATAATTTTTAGAACTTTATCCACCCATTCAACCACTCTATTGCTTAGTCCAACAGCAAGTGAATTGGTTGTGTGGTTAGGGGCGCATAACTGTGAGCTTGTATTCGAGAGTTAGTGAGTTCTAACCCCACGGTTGACAGCCTTGAAGATGGTTTTCCGTGGCTTTCCATTTCCACACCAGTCAATTGTTAGGGCTGTGCCTTAATGAAGGCCACGACTACTGCCCTCCCATTTAGAGCCCATTCATGTGAATTCTATTTTAAACCTCATTAATGTGATTAAACCAATGATCCTTCCTTACATTAACATACATTTACATACAATGATCCCGTGTCTGTGTGTGTCCGACCTAAATAAAATTGAAAAAATGTACTTAGTCTAGTAGCCCTCATTTCCGCCAGTATTCTCCTACGAACTACTATATAAAGAGACTTAGATACGTCAATAGTGATACAGTCCATTTGACCTCCTGAATCTATCTACTATACCTTGCTGGAATCCTGCACGTTGAGCCTAAAATCAATCTGCCTTCTATCAAACCAGTTAGTAATTTTCAATCATGTTTAATATAATCATATAGAGTGCATTACTAGATCTTAAAGCCACATATCTCAATCTTCCTATCATTTGTTAGAGTTAATTCATGTAAAGAGTATTCAAATAATATTTTTAATATTGTACTATATCCCAAAAAATCCCCAAAAATTATTGTCAAACACAGCTGCTTTTCTAACTTTCAGCTTCTAAATATGTCTTATTACAGGTAAATTTCAGTGATTCGCGAATATTAGTCACCTTTTCAACCAGGGCATTATCCTTATATCCAACTATCTGTACATACTTCTGACTGAATATCTATTCCTCACATATACACTCCAATAATAATACCTGAAATGTCCGCTGTGAATGTGTTCTCGCATTAAAATCCCTATACATAGCCTTCCTATTTCCCTACAATTCATAAGAATGACAATTTTTTTGCTATCGTGTTATCTTTAGCTGCCCATTTTTCGCAAAATTCCATTTCCGTGTAAGTTCCTTCAATACCTTTTTACTTGCTCAACCATTCATATTTCCTTTCAACAAGCACCTCCTTCTTAATCTCTTTATTTTTACCTTCCAGCATCATTATACCATCATCACCGCACTCCAGGCGACTCCGTTTCCCCAAACTGTGCCGCCTTTTAACTCTCCTGAACAAATCTCCTAACTTATACATACCATAGCGGTTGAAGTGAAGACCATATGAGAGCAGATCCCAATTCTTTCTACATATCTCATTTCCAATTTTCAACACACGCGCTCCATATTCTCGTGTAAATCCCCAATCACTCTCCAGCCAGTATCAATCCTAGACAACATCCTACTGATAACAGTCTCCGCTCCTTTAAACATTTCCCACTCTGTCTTAACTTTATCCCACACTTACCCAAATAAATTAGTACCCATTCCTGCTTGCTTTACGTTGTTGGTACTAACGTGGAATATTAACAACTTATCATTCCCTTCTACTGCCCGCAACCCTACCTATTCTTTCCTGCCATGCATTATTGGTAACAACATGGAAAATTGCTAACTTCTTCTTCCCTTCTACTGCCCGCAACATCTGCCTTAATCTAATTCCTGGATACAGCTCTACTCTACCAAATACAGTAGAGACAATAAGCGAAACTCTGCAAGATATCGAGATACAGCGATTAGAACTCTATCTAGCGGAGTAACCTGGATTTACTGATTCTGTCATAAGAGCACGTGCATTTGTTTGTGAAGATTTTGGCGTTTTTATGCGTTTGCATTAAGTTGTCATAAGTAAATATCAGCGTTTGTCATTCCTTTATATCTCCTGTCAATATGAGTGTAAGGATATGTGCTACGTTTTGCTGTAATAACTATGAAGAGCAGAAGGATTCGCAGTCATTCTTCCGTTTCTCTCGTGACAAGAAAATATAAATACTGTGTTTTCATATGTTCTTCCAGTTACAAAGATATTTTTATAGTACTTCCTATACTTCTGACCTGCGCGACCCACATTTTAACTGGCTTAAAGTATAATAAGCTTTTTTTATTGTATTAGCGCAGCAGTTAACCTTCAATACCGATGTGTTGTTGTAGGTGTGATCTGTGGGTTTTGATTTAATTCAGGGAAATGCATATGCATATGTGAGTGGCTGGTTGTGTTCCAAGTTACCCCATTTGGAATGCCGTAATGCGTTGTCAAGCACTGAAGAAATATGGGTGATTTACGAAATGTACTCATTTTGTTGAAACAACATGATGATGCAAATTTGCATTACCCTAATGTGATGGCAAGTTTCGCTTATAGGGAAATTTTGAATGTTTTCGCGGCTAAATTTATAGATTTTATTTCCGTTACTAGGCTTCGAGTTAAAAGGAAAATTATCCAGCTCTTAAATGTAAATTCATTGAATCATGTGTGTACGGAATGTGCTGATATTTTTATTGACAAGTGTCTTAATGTGAAGATACAATGCTTTTCAATGGAAAAAAAAACGGATCTAGCCGTGAAAGTTCAGGCAGAAATGCTAAAGCTAATAGAGTAATGCATAAACGAAAGACCAAGCCCTTTCACCGCAGTCCATTTCATATCTTGATTATATGTATAATTTCAGGCTTTAAATAATATGTTAAATAATTCTTCATTCATTTAAACAGATTTGCTTTATCAACTTTGAAGTTAATATTTTAGTAACACTTTCTTTCTAGACGTAATTTATTTATCCATTTCCGTATATACATTTCCATTGATATTTTAAATTAGCGCGAATTTCCAGGGCACGCCACTAGGAGCACCACTTACAAATTGCCCCCCATTTTAACAAGGCTAAATCCGGAAGTGTCGCGTATTGTCTCTACTGTATTTGACTCTACTTCACTTTTCTCCACACTATCTCCCCAAATGCCTAAATATGCTTTCATTTAGTCTGTCACTCACCCCTAAATCAATAATAATCATATTATTTGCTATCCTTCCTACTGATGAGTTCTATGCATTCTTATTGTAATGTTATGCTAACATTTCATTCGATAACACTTCCTCTGTTTCGTATTACTCCGTAATCTTATATTTACCCTACCTGTCCGCTTTTCAGATATTTTCTGTTTCATTTTATGGGCGTGACCCTCAGAGTTTTGTTTCAACGCCCCCATTTTAATAAAACAAAGTTCCACATGGTTCATAATGAGTTGACTGTCTTTATTCTCAACTTGAATATAACCTCACCATGTAAGTGAGATTTGTTGAACTGTTGCTACGATCCAAGCACCGTCGATGTAATGGGCGCACGGCGTCCGAATATACAGTACAAGATCCAAGTATACTGTACTTCTACCATATTAGCTAGGTTTTAGCCATGCAATATAGTTCAAATTATCTGACGTTTGTAGTATTAAATATCCAAGGCATGTGGAGCTTTTCGTTCTCCTGCTTTAGAATACTTCTCGGTTTCCTTAGACAGTATATTCGTTCCTAGGAAGGATTAAACTCCTCATTTTTATTCTGTAGATATTGTTAAAGAGGCTATCAATTCCGCTTTTCTGACATTTAAAACAATAACACTCGGTATTATATAAAACCATAGATATACTTTCCTGCGTAATTAAATATTAATTATCGCTGAAGGGTCCGCTTTGTGTTTCACGTGGCAGTAAAGTAACAACATTAATCAAATGATAAACCACTGCAATGCAAATAATTGATTTAAATTAACTCTCATAATGGAAAACCTTGCGTTTGGCACCGCTAAATTTATAAATATGTATCATCTATAATAATGAGCTGAAAACTGGTTATGAGGTGACGGCATTCCTGTTGTCGGCAGAATTAAAAATGATCATCATTTACTGCAGCTAATATAAAAATTGAAAGCAAAGTTCGGCATGTATTAATAATAATGAATTTTATTCATATAACTGGTACATACAACTGCTAATTTCCATGTATACAAATTGTGCTCTGAATTGTATTCGTAATTATGATAATCATATGTAGTTCAGTAGTGTATTACATTTGATATTTATGAAATTTACTAATATACTAAATTGAATAAACTTACTTTTCATCTTGTGAACATGTAGACATATTTGAAGAAACGGAACCATCCATGTAAATACCATAATTATCGTCACCCAAGGTGCCAAACCTCGTATTTCACAATGATATTCCAATCCAGTATGTTAAGATACGTCACGCTTCCCAGACACTTGTGGATATGCAGTCCATCGGAACTATTTTCGTTGTGTTCATTTTCCTATGGTACCGGTACATGCAAAGTAAATTGAACCTTACTATATAGTATTGTATGGGAGTATGTTTGTATGATGTATTTACACACTCCAGCAGTATACTGTATATGAAGTTCATTTTCCTTTACACATAGGCATACCAAAATTAACGCAATGGAAATTGCTCTGATGGACCGCATATCTATACAGGGCTGGCAGGTGAGACCAGGAAGAGCATTATGACATACGAGGTATTGCTTCTTAGACGTAGATATGTTTTTGTAGTTAGTGAAGCTTTATTCTAGTTCTATTTAAACCAGGGTGGTGCCCTCATGTGAGTAAAATGGAAAAGCAAATTACTTCGATTCTTAACTCCTCAATTGATTACTCGCAGGGAGTAGGCAAGCCAAAAACCTAAAACGTTAGTTCATAATATCGTTGTTGCCGGGTCAAAACCTCTTATGTGAAATATTTTAGCTTAGAAATTTGGCCGGCAACGTTCTGTCATCTAAGGTGCAATATTGTGTGAATAATGTCAAGGCATTCTCGCTCTTCATAATGTATGTGCTGCGGGTCAGTATATCTCCTAAATTATTATCACATAGGAGGTTTTTCACCGGCAACGACGATATCCTGTCGATGTAAACATAGGATTAGAGGCTTGTCATTTCATACTCGTAAGTATGCACCTGCTGAGAGTCATAAGATGGTCAAGTGGTTGATTGTTGGGAAATATAGGTATTTGTGATAGAGGTGTAGTACTTTTGAGGGACAATAGTTTAGTTCTATGCATGCCAACAAGGTGTCCCCAACGAGCCATTGTTAAGCTTTATAGCACCAAGTTTGTCAAAAAGTAACCGTCTAGGCAATTTTTAGATAAAGCTCGGATATGCGACTGCAAAAAACTACGGGTAGAGATTGGTGAAGGGATGCTCCGTATGGCTTCCTTAACTATGCCAACTATCCAAGACTGATTTCCGACGAAATGAGAGAAGAACTGTGACTTCATGTAAAATAAATATAAAACCTATTAATCGATATCATCTTCACGGATATTATGTTATTTATTTACTGCCAGCTGACTTATATGCATGCTCGCCTAGCGGCAAGAATATATAGTCTGAGCATTCGCGAAATGTGCGTGTCGACGAAAGTGTTTGTGTAAGTCATACGATTCTGTGTGTTATTTAACTTATGAAGCTGAATTTTGAGAAGAGTTGTCCTGGCACAATCCAATTCTATTCCAAATTTTCCTTTCAATGACACAAAACACGGTAATATTTCGAAATATTTAGTGATTTTAGAAATTTCGTACAATATATAACTTCTGTCCATTCTTACACTGCAGAGTTACCAAAATCCCGCATAAGATTTTCTATTCTATGTTGCACGCATTATGAGTCGGAATGTAAAAACCCAAAATCGACATGAAACAAATTGAAATATTTTCATGCTTTCGATCACCATTCGTATATCTTCCACCCTGAGGGTCGTAGCGTCCTCGTAGTGTCATCATTTTGAGATTAACGAGAGGTTTATAACGATACCCAAATTTAGGGGCTCGAATTAGTGGCGTAACTACGTATTTTAAGGCCTCTGGCAATTTTGTAAAGTCGGCTACCTGTTTTAGTTCCTCTAAATGACATGCATTATCATTTATATTATAACACAAAACAATAACTTTCATATCCTCTCTATTTGAAATATACAACTCTAATTACAAATCATATGCAAATTACTTTGAAATTTATTTTTTACAATTGGCTTTACCTCAGACCGGCATAGGTAGGTTTTATGGCGACGATGCGAGAGAAATGGCTAGGAGTGGGAAGGAAGTGGGCGTGGCCTTGATGAAGGTACAGCCCCAGCATTTACCTGACGTGAATATGAGAAACCACGGACAACCATCTTCAGGTCTGCCGAAAATGGGGTTCGAACCAACTATCTCCCGATTATTTTGAATTTGAACAGTGTAATAAAGTCTACAATTTATATGGTATAAATGACATTTTCCTCAGAAATATTTCGAAAATTACATAGTTGCTTTCTTAAGTACGTTTATTGTAGTTGTATTAATAACTACATCAGTTGAACCCACATTCCTACTTACCAGGACCACATACAGATCACAATATAGACTAGAAAGGGAGAGAAATATTAAAATGTTCACGCTTATACAAGATATTTCATATGGACAAATAACATTATTCATGCCTTAAAATATCCTTGGTTTTGCTTTGATTTCGGAAAAGTTATCTATAACTTCTTCAAAGTCCATTTTAATACCCACTGCCCATTGGATTGAAAGAAGAGCCATTGCTTTTACTCGTTCTCGGTACATTTTTACCCCTCGGATAACTCTGGAAAACGGGCTATTTGCACAGGCATGTGTGACTGGGAATGTCAGAAACAATATCAACACTGCACAGACTCAGGAAAACTCGACCAATAAGAGATCACGTATTTACCATTTCTCGTGAAAAAGCTGGAGAATTATATTTAACCGAGCGAGTTGACAACGCGGTTTGGTCACGTAGCTGATAGCCTTCGTTTGGGATATAGTAGATTCGAACCCAACTTTCGACAAACTTGAAGATGATTTTCAGTAGTTACCGGTTTTCATACCAAGCAAAATCTTCATAAGTGGCACCATAACTCTATTCGTAGCTCCGCGTCCGTGCGTTGTAGGGCAAATGGCAAGAAAAAAAGTATGTTTGCTAAATATATGAGCAAACTTCTGTGCTTGTACAGAATATCTCCTACATTTATATTTTATAAAGGTCTTGGTTCCATTACTGAAGTTCGACATTATTTCACAAAAGAAACTGAAACGACACTGTAAGATATTTGATGAATTATAACATCCAGAACGGGAAAAGCCCATTTACTCGGAAGAGAATTTCAGGATCTATTAATCGCTCGCCTTGACAGAGCTCACCGCAGTGACGGCATACTTTCCTATGTCGAATACTGTGAAGAAAATCATACCGAATTTTCCAGCTTCCTGTTGCTATGGTTACCTGTTTCTTCATGTCTTCAAATTATTTTGATAATCTCTTGGTTCTTCAGTGCACTTATAAATGTCCTGTTGCACTTGACAAATCAAAGATTTTGGACTCAAGTGCATTGGATACAATATTGAAACGTTGAAATATTGATTGCGTGAAGTATCTTGCAATGCGAGACTGGCAGGCAAAGTCATAGTTTCGGTGTGCATTTTTAGTGCTTTCAGGTTCTTCTTTTAATCGAACTGGAGGTCCGTAAAATTAAGTTAAAAAAAGTGTCTTGATCATTTCGAAATCTTACTTTCAATGCAAATACTGACCCACCTGTTTGAATTAATTTTCTTCAGAGCTGTATTTTCGTCTTATACCTGCCCGAGTCCAAGTAAGCATTCGTATAAAAATTCCAGGAAGCTCCTCAGGGTGAGATATTAATTTCCCTCATAACATAAAAACATCGCAGGTTCCGCTGAAGAGTAAGGATACATCCTCCAAAATATTCAACTCTTAAACTCTGCCGGTGAACTTCATCATTCACCAAATATCATGAATAATTCCTATCATTAACGGTTATATTACCTTACATCTACATATCTTTACCTATATTTCTAAATAAAACTCATGAATTATCCTTACACTAATTTATTAGCATGCTAACTTTGAATAAAAGAAAATAAGAGTTAAATAATTCTTGTAAATAAAAGAAAATGGACATTTGATAATTAATCCTCTTATGTACAGTGATTCTTGCAGTCAACATAGCTGAAATGGGGTCTTCTGATCTCATATATAGACACTATTTGTCAATAAATGCCTCTTTGAATTAATTTAATCCATCATTTGCCTTCCTAACTTATAATGCAGTCCAAGCAACAAAAAAAAATCTAACGTTTAACCAGGGGGATAACATGACCAATAACATCCAATGTTCCAAAAATGCCTAATATAATGTGTTAACTGGTCATTGGGGTAAATTTTTACAAGGTCAATTTTATTTTCAATGAGACATGGAGGATTCTTCATATCTGGGAGTTCATATGACATTTACGAGATACGGGATATTCAACAATTTTTTTTTTGTGGCTATTAACTGCTACCACACTCCAAAATATATCCCTATAATTAGAAATATTGACTGGACATTGCTATATCAACTTTTTTTACGACATTAGACACTATACATATGTTCAAACAAACCTTTTCATGAAATAATCCATTGATAACTGAGAAATTGTGCCAATCTTTTAAATTTGTCCTACCATTAATGATGAATAAATCTCATTCCATGTACCGCTGTGCCAATAGTTCACTGTGAATTAATTTCTCAATATACCGTTTATTTTGGAGGCATATACTCTCGGTAGGATGATAATTCTTAATGTCCCTACATCTACACCAATATTTATCTGAAACACAATCTATACTTAGTCTGTTACGATCTGTCACAAATCGACATCTTATCAGCTGGAATGTTGCTCTATGTTCTTTTCAACATGGCCTAACCTTATAACCTTCATTGTATTATCACGCATTACCAATATCTATCGATAAGAATCCGTAACAACAATCAATAAATTAATCAATCAATCAATACTGATCTGCATTTAGGGCAGTCGCCCAGGTGGCAGATTCCCTAGCCTTTTCCTAAATTACTTCAAAGAAATTGAAAATTTATTGAACATCTCCCTTGGTAAGTTATTCCAATCCCTAACTCCCCTTCCTATAAATGAATATTTGCCCCAGTTTGTCCTCTTGAATTCCAAATTTATCTTCATATTGTGATCTTTCCTACTTTTATAAACGCCATTCAAACTTATTCGTCTACTAATGTCATTCCACGCCATCTCTCTGCTGACAGCTCGGAACATACCACTTAGTCGAGCAGCTCTTCTTCTTTCTCTCAATTCTTCCCAACCCAAACATTGCAATATTTTTGTAACGCTACTCTTTTGTCGGTAATCACCCAGAACAAATCGAGCTGCTATCCTTTGGATTTTTTCCAGTTCTTGAATCAGGTAATCCTGGTGAGGGTCCCATACACTGGAACCATACTCTAGTTGGGGTCTTACCAGAGACTTATATGCACTCTCCTTTACATCCTTACTACAACCCCTAAACACTCTCATAACCATGTGCAGAGATCTGTACCCTTTATTTACAATCCCATTTATGTGATTACTCCAATGAAGATCTTTCCTTATATAAACACCTAGATACTTACAATGATCCCCAAAAGGAACTTTCACCCCATCAACGCAGTAATTAAAACTGAGAGGACTTTTCCTACTTGTGAAACTCACAACCTCCTTCATGTAACCTTACGACGAAACAAACATTACACCTCAATACTTCCATTGCCACATATTTCACATCCATTTCTTCTTGTTAATCCTTCTTAATATATATAATCTCATTTCACTTCCTTTAAATATCATCTTTGTTACGGTTCGATACTCCCTCGACGATATAATCTTCGTAATAACACGTATTTCCATGTATGATCCATTTCTTCGTATTAATAAATTAATTCTGGCCATGGATGTCGATTTGGATTCCTCAAGACTAGACTAACCTCTTACAACTCACGTATTATTCTCATTGCCTCCCCAGTTTATAGCTAACTAAACTTTCCGTGTAGATTGGTACGTTGAAGTCGATATACACATCACATATGTTAATATAACCCGATCATTTCATGTTTGACTATATCTGTTACTTAAATTGGCACACATATGCGGTTAAATGCTTAGGATCTACCACTAACATTCTCAATTTTGCACATAATTCATTTAAAGGTAATATTCCACAGACTTAATTTTTTTTCTACAACAAATACTACTAATATTATAATTAAGGAAGCTTATCTCATATCTCGTCTCGTCTCCGGCAGCTGCTGGTTTGTGTTCGCGTGTTATGTCGTCTCTGTGTACAGTAGTTAGATTCCACCTCCGGACACATCTTGGCTGGTTTCTCGGCATGGCAGCATTAGTCCTCGTCATGGTAGCCTGGGCAATCTTCCTCCCATGTTTAAGCGGCTCTCATGATATTGCGGGAGTCCATGAAAGAAGAAAACGATATTACATGGGCTGAACAAATAACAGATTCCATTATTTTAAGCCTTTAAACAGATATGGATAAATGCTAGTGTTTCCTCTTATAGTTCAAAACTGCGCCTCTATATATATATATACAATTCTGGCTTATTTCTATTAAATCAGTCTTTCTTTTCAGGATGACTGTTGTTTCTAGTTATAATTACAAATATTCTTGACTATAATCGGTCACTTACGGTGCAGGAAATTGTCCGTTTACGTTTACTTGTAACAGGCCGTATGCTCCTTCCCTCTAATGTCTTAAATTGAAAGGTACTCGATTCTTCACGACTTGATTTAGTCTTTAGCTATGTATGATCGAATCCTTCGTAAATATTTGTATTTTACTTCGCCGTTCCCTTCCTGTTCACTGAATAACAGCCTCTTCCTGCCTCCTAGTGGATTATATTCTTTTAACAGCGATCTTCTTTCACAAGGTATTAGGAATGAGATGATTTTCAGTTATTCTTCGAAACAATAGTTGTTCCATGTAGAAACTCCTTATCGAAGGTCTTTTACGACTCTTCGCCTTCTAACTAAGATAGATTTTGCACCTCGGTGATATTTCATATCGTTTATATCGTTTATATCCAGTCCATCAGAACCTTTTTCGTAGTGTTCATTTTCCTGTGCTACCCTGTAGAGGAAAATGGACATTATCATACCGTATTGTAGGGATGTTGTTTTAATGGAGAATTTAAGCACACCTACAGTTTAATGTATTTAAGGTTCATTTTCCTTTACACGTCAGCATAGGAAAAAGAACACAACGAAAATTGTTCTGATAGACTGTACATCCATATGTGGCTGGGAGGCGTGACCAGTATTAAGGAATAAAATGGATAGGAAGTGCATTGTGAGATACGAGGTTTTAGAAGTAAGCCATCGATATACGTTTGTGCTTCATGAAGCCGCCGGACGCCATTTTTTTCGCTACTATTTACGCGTACGATCGCTTCGAATGTAACGTAATGGTACAGTCTGCACCTGTGCCCTCCAACGCCTCAAAACAAATGCTTACCCTTATCCCTTTCTATTCTCTGTAATAATCTTATTGACTGAATACGATTCAGAGTGGCACTCCACTAAATTAAATCTAAGTAATGATACCTAAACTTCCAATACTTTTTGTATCTCGTTCTCATCTTTTTGGAACACCAAATAACGATAGATTCCACTTGTCTGTATCTCCCTTAGATAGATTTTGGGTGGTATTCATCATTATAAAGATACATTATTTTATTTTTCACCTTGTACTAAAAGTCAATGGACTCATTCTGCACACTACGACTCACACATTTAATCTACCTTTTAGACTTACTGGGCGCTTCATGTGAAACTGGATCAGCGTCATGGCTAAATGGCTAGCGTGCTGGCCTTTGATTCAAGGGACCTCGGGTGCGATTGCCGACCGGGTCGGGGATTTTAAGCTTAGTCATTAGTATTGTATTCATCTCATGTAAATTTCGTCATGTTAGGATAATTTACATATAGCAGTAAATATAATATAAAATTAATTATTAACAAGTACAAGAAAATAGAAATAGAATCTGGCTCAATGGTCGAGCAAGACAAAATTATAAAAACAAAAAAGAAATCTGGGTCTTGTTTGTCAACAATTCAACGTAGGTCGAGTCATAAGTCATGGCAACTATTTTTTTTTCTCGCGAACAGAAGGCAACACGGAAAATCTAAGATATGCATTTGGAAACGTGCGGTATGCACTTGCGTATGATGCCACTAGACGGTGTATGTAAACAACGGTGTGGGTCTAAGCATGTCCCCAAGTTCAGTGTATGAGTGAATGCGTCACAAAATGGAAGTCAACAATCAGGAGTAACGATCGTATATTAAAATAGCAGTTTTCCGCGGCAGAAATGCACGCCAATGCCATGCAGAGCTACGGGAAGCATTAGGTGTGCATGCCCTATAGAACAGTGGCGAGCTGGTTGGAGACGTTCAAACGAGAACGCGACAGCTCACACAGCAGCCATCTTTCAGCGTCGCTGACTACGGTGGGGACGGTAGGTTCCTCCACACCCGCCTTATTCGCCTAATATGACCCCATGTGACTGTGATCTAATCCCCAAAATCAAGAAGCCCTAACGTGTACAAAGGTTTGCTACCAAAGAGGACATCGTAACAGCATTTCGGAGAGAGATGTAACACGCTTAGCGATACACATGCAACGAATGGTATTCAGCGCCTGCCCCACCACTGAAAACTCATAGTGGAAGCCTTGAGTGATTATTTCGAAGGTCTGTAACCAATGGATACCTGTCCTTTGTACGTAGTCTTGCGTATTTGCTGTCTATACCATAATTAAAAAATGTTTACCACTGGCCTGTGTTCTGTCATTTTCCTACGAGAATCTCCTGAAGTCAGAATTTGTCTTCATACACTATGCATAAGTACATGCCCTATATTTCCAAATGCATATCTTAGATTTTCCGCGTTGTCTCCTGTTCGCGAGAAAAAATTAGTTGCCTTGATTTATGACTCGACCCTCGTATAATGCTGGTGAAATTTTCACTACTGCCTCCCTCACTACTTAAGCTTTCTCTGTGTCCTCAAAATGGCAGATAGATTATTGCAAGAGTGAAATTAGCATTAATAAGCCACCGCAATATTTTGTGCCGCTATGATTTTTTTTCATAATTCTGAGTTCTTTATCTAGCGTACAATGAAAATGCCAATTAATACAAAAGACAGGTATTTACATTGTTTTAGATTTTTCGTGTACATTTGCTCTTTCATTTATGTTTCCGGTCACAGTGACCTTCTGTATAAATGTCCTGCACTTTTGAGGCCCTCTTTCTAAAAAGCCATGCAGAATTCCTAGAATAGGCTACACGAATAACATAATCAATTTCTTTCAATTTTTGGTTAAGAAAGACAGCAGGATCACGCAACGAGGCAAACTGTGGCTCTAATATATAAATGGTGAACTATGTGAACCTTCTATAACACTGAGGCGACCGGACGTGTTCTATCGCACCATCTGAGTGAGCATAGGAGTCTTCACTAGCAAAGCCATGTCATACCGAGGTTGCCTTATGGGATGAGCTCATCTTCGTCGAAGAGACTTTTATATCTATGTCACTTTCCGTGGAACACACTAGGACTGCAAGAGTTATCAGCAGAGAGAGAACCAGGACATGCAATTCTATGTGGTAAGTGTAGAAGTCTATTAGACAATGCAAGAATATATTACAGTAGTTATGGAAAAAGTGAGCATTGCATAATGACAAGACTTATCACGTTTTAAAATATAGCTGTACGAAATTACTGTCCAGACATACAGTATATTCCCAAGTTTCAAATATTTAGTCAGTCAAATAATAATAATAATAATAATAATAATAATAATAATAATAATAATAATAATAATAATAATAATAATAATAATAATAATAATAATAGTTTTATCGATTTTGCGGTTTTCGAAGACAATCAGGTGCCGAAATTTGGCCAGCGGTATTACGTGCCAGTAAATTAACCGTCATGAGGTTGGCGTATTTGAGCAACTGCAAATACTACCGAACTGAGCCAGATTCGAGCCTGCAAACTTTTAGTCAGAAAAACAATGCTGCACCATCTGAGCTACAAAGCCGGGATATTTAGTCAGGTTATAGCATTGAGCCACAGAAATCACCTTGAGTATCCTGGTATAGTAGACGTTCTCCAGCAGATGTCCCTAAAGACAATCAATTGCAACTCGAAAGAAAGAGAGTGGCTCTTTCCTGTATTGGTCGTTGTGTATGTAAGGGGCTAACCCCGCACGGCTTGATAAGCAACCAGCAAAGTCACCAAAGACCACACAATACAGAATGAAGTGGAATACGGACACGGATTCGAAGTTGGAAAGGCGCGTAAGGAAGGTTGGCACTTGAAGGGGACAAAGTGAGCTTGTTTGGGCGTGGCAAGATGCATGAAAGAGCAAAGAAGCCAGGGGAAAGGACAGAACGACTCAAATCCTCTCTGGGTATTCATAGATACCACACTTATGAGAAGAAACGCGGGATGAAACAGGTCTGGCAGGATATGAAAACATGTTGATCACTCGTGTGATCAAATTTCTGCAAAGATAAAATAACAGGAAACTGTGGAGTAATTTACGGAGTGTCTCTAACTGATCTGTTGTACTAAATGTAATTGCCTTTCTTAATATGATATGGGCGGGTTAAGCGTGGGAACCAAGATGTAGTTTCGGCAAAGACAAAATGTTGTATCTTGGTTCTTCCCCAAGCGTGGCGTCTCTTTCGAGAACGTATAGGAGGGTGTTGAGAAATTACGGTGGTGTGCAACTCCATTAAGAACCTGTATGTCCATATGTTATTAATAAAGTTTTAGATCTGCAGTGACAAGTGTGTTCCAACAACACCACATGGAGGGACATCGACAGGCCCCTTGCATGTAAGGCTTGGCTCTAATTCCCCCTCTCCAAAAGGAGACTTGGCAACAAGGACTGCTGGCTGCTGGACAATGGGACGAACCTGTGGCCATAAGTCCAGACGCTAGCAGACCCGAGCCGACCCGGCAGTGACAAGAAGGACTGATCCCCATAATAACAGAAAATTGCATGACACATATTCCTAACTAACACAACTTCTGCTCTTTTCCAGCCCATATCCTTGCATGTGCTATCAAAAGATGTCAGGTTTTACGTGTAGGCTCTTTCTTCTTTCTGCCTGACCCTTCAGTACCGTACCTCAACACCATCTAACCAATACAAACTCTTGCCGTGGTAGCGAGTCTAACTCGGAAACCGGCAGATACTCCTTGTATCACTTCCCACTCTCCCTGCTATTCTACTCAGAAACTAATAGCATGTCGGAGGCAATGTAGATTGTGTCGATTACCACGCCGGGAGAGCGGGATACGACGGGGGCCCCCCGTATAAAAAACAAACAAAAAACGGTGGTGTGCATTGGAAGACTGACGGTGAGACTGAGTGCGTCGTGATCTTGTAGCAATTACGCAAAGCCAGTGTTATAACATACAGTGTTGGTCACTTGTCATCACCCGTAGTCTGTGAGCAATAGCAATTACACGGAGTGACGAGCATATTGATTGTGTACGTAAATAGCAGTTACCGGCGGTACGTTCATCTACGATAAGAGCTGATTAAGCACGAGACTTTCCACAAACCAGGCGCTCAAGCAGACGCAAACCAATGGAGCACACCATGGAACGGAAACGAGGACCAGCAGCCTAAGACGACGTTAACGGAATGTTGGGTTAAATCCATGTAACCAGTCCAAATGGAGGAGCCATTATGTCCGAGTGTCACACATAAGTGTGAATAGATGGTTTTCTGAGGAATGGGCAAACTCGTTTTGTTTCTTTGTGTATAAATATTTTACATGCCTGAAGGGTGGTAGTGTAAATACGTTACGACCAATGCAAGCGTTACACAGTGTTATTAGCTTTGTGTGAATTCATATGGTTACGAGGGTAGAATATTCAATTATGGTTGTTTAATGTTACGTTATCCGTAGATAAGCTTGTCGGAGAGTAAGGTAAGGTACATTTTGAGATGCTAAGATCATCTAAAAATAAAGAACGGCAGTACCTTCTGGACGTCGAAGGGGGAGCTGAGATAGTGCCGACATAGGAAATATGTTCGCATGGAATGTTAGGAAAAGGCATGTAAACTTCAGCTATACAGAGGGAGCAATAATGATTCTACCCAACGTTGCACTTATAAGGATTTTCGAAGTAATTCCGTCAAGCTGTCTTGAGAATGAGCCGCGAACTCGGATCTATGGCATATTGAGATACAACAATTTCGTGTGTCTATTTCCAGCAGGGTGGAGCCCTTGTGAGGTAGACCCTCCGACGAGGGTGGGCGGCATCTGCCTTGTGTAAGTAACTGCGTGTTATCGTGCTAGGTGATAGTGTTATGTGCGATGTGTTAGTTGCAGGGATGTTGGGGACAGCAAAAACACCCATCCCCCCGAGCCAGTGAAATTACCCAATGAAGGTTAAAATCAACGACCCGGCTGGAAATCGAACTCGGAACCTCTGAACCGAAGGCCAGAACGCTGACCATTCAGCCAATGGGTCGGACGTTGAGATAAGAGGTACGAATGCTATTCTAGGTACCCGATGTGTTACTTAACATCGAGCACTATTTACTGAAGTTACGAGTCTGAGTATCGTTGGACCAGACGAAAAATATATCGTGTTACGAGTGATTTTGTGGCCGAGGAAGAGAACCCATACGAGAAGTTATCTCCTCGAGCGAAGGAGGAGAGGTTTTTGTGTGCTCAGCTGAGCGCTGCCATATATTGTGTCAACCGGACAGGGTTCCTGCATGAGGAAAGAAATATGCCAGACGTTTGAATCTTGGCGGTGCAATAGGCAATGACGTCGGTGGAGCCAACGGGTCAATGGCTCGAACCCGTCTCTCGTTACTCAAGATAATTATTTATTTTCAGGACCAGATGGAGATTGTGTGATGTTGTTTTCAGTTTATGTTTTTGTTTGTCATTCTTGTCGATTGCATATGGAAAGAAGCCCGCAAGCTTCTAGGGTAAGAGAGGTCTTATTGGTCATCTGAGACCTTTCCCATAGTAGAAACAGTGAATTTGCGGCGGTAACAGGAAGGTCATTAACATGCCAATAGTATATATTTGTGTCCTTAAAGATTTGGGGAGTAATTTTAACGTTACTTTTGTTTAATGCGAAGCTAGTATATTCTAATCTTACGCACATGAACATTTAATTTAAACGCGTATTCTTAACTTATTCAGACATCTAGATTTTGGTGTAGCGTTTATGTAATTGACACAAGGATTCCGAGATATGTGATTTAAAACTTGTTTAGACGGGTAAGGTTCCGCTGCAACTTGATGAAACAGAACCAGAAAGAATAATCCGATTCAAAAGACTGAAATTCAGTTTAAAAAAGAAAGATCAAATACAATTACAAATAATTCACAACTAGAAACTTTATTAGAAATTTTGTTGTTTTGTTTAAGGGGATTTGTTTTCTGTATCCAAGTTTTATGTTTCAGCGAAATAAACTATTCAAAAACATTTACTTCACTTTAATTCTCATTCGCTCATACAAGTGCACTTCCTGTACTACTTACATATTTAAGTAACCTTCGTAAGCGGTTCTTGGAGACCAAATTGTGGACGTTCCGCGGGCGATGCCGCGTAACTAGCCAGGGCAAAGGAGGACAGAAAAATAGTATATTTTGGCTTATTACGTGGTGTCATACTTTGTTTTGATTGATCGATTTCTTTGCTGACCCAGTAATGTACAATATATACCACTGATATCCTAACCGATATCTGACCAGGGGCATGATGATGATTCAGTACCATATCACAGAATATCAAGGGACGTGTAATTCGAAGTTTATTTATAAGAATAGCATACGGTACAACTAAAACTCCCAAAATTTGGAACCGAGGACAAAGAATATATAAAGGTGATTCGATATACACACAATGGTTAACAACTGAAATAGTTAACCCTAAGACACTTCAACATATCGTCGTTGCCGGGACAAAACCTCCTATGTGATAATAGTTTTGGAGATATACTGACCCGCAGCACATACATTATGAAGAGCGAGAATGCCTTGACAATATTCACATAATATTGCACCTAATATGACAGAACGTTACAGGCCAAATTTGTGAGGTTTAATATTTCACATAGGAGGTTTTGCCCCGGCAGCGACGATATGTTAAGTTCAACCAACTAATTTAATGAAACTGAAATTAGTTCATAGAATGAGCATAACTTAATACCAATATATAACATAATGTATTAATGATAATGTGATGACATGAAGTTAAATTACAAAGTATTACACTAAAAATTATAATATCTGAATACGTAGCGAATCCATACATCGAACTGAGGAATATCAATAATCAAACAGAATCATAAAGAATAATCCGATTCTATGGAAAAAATCAGTTCAAAAAGAAAGATCAATTACAAATAATTCACAATTAATTAATCAAAAAAGATTAACATCGCTAGTGGGAATAATATTGGTCTCAATCCCAGTCCAAAAAGAAATCATCACATAGACTGGAACAAGAAGGCAAAACTTCACTAGTTAATAACCAATACACCGAGACGAGAAATGTTACTCGTATTTGAAAATATTGAACTAAGCATTAAACTAGAGACCTCAAAAAATAATTCTAAAATTAATAATGTGCTAGGAAGTAACGCCTAAAACAAAAGCGCTTTCAGAACAATTGAAATGCCGTAACTCCCTAAATAAAACAATGAGCAATAAAGTAAAATTATCCCAGAAATAAACCACAAGTTAAACTGAATTTTGGAAGCAAACGAGATAAACGATAAGACGTTAGATCATACTAGTTCGAACAGAAAGTGGAAACACTAATGAAGTTATTAATAAAACGATTAAAATGTAATTGGTAGGACACATACAGTGAAATAGAATCCATTTCATGGAACATAATTCGAAATTGAGCACAACTTTCGCATTAAAGAAAGTAAAAGTTACATTTAAATTATTAGTCTAAGCACATTTACAGGACATAAATACAAATTTGGCGAATTAAGTCATTTAAGAAGTCCAGCTTATGAAAGGAAACTATAGTTGAAAGTAACTTCGAGTACTCAGCGCCAAAACAACGTACTCACATTAGTCTATTAATAATCATAAAGGGGATATAACCCTAAGGTAGGGACGCCGTGCCTTCCGTCTTATCTCTGATTCCGCGGCATTTCTTTTTCTTTTGCCGATATATTTATACTTCAAAGTTTCGGACCTCTTTTCTCCTGATTAGTCTTAATAGAGGATGATTTCCCAGTTGTACTTTCTCTTAAAACAATAATCACCAGTATACCACCACCAAACTTAGCCATTCACAGCGAACAATTTAAGGCAAGACTTCAACCAGACCCCGTTGAAGTGAGACTTCAAAGCTGTTCGTTATATTTACATGGCTCCTATATAGAAATATTGTGATCTGAAATGCAGGAAAACAATTTAGAGTTCACATTTAAATAATTAGCACATTATTTTTCTTCGAAGAAATAATATTGGTTTCTATTCACTTTTCTTATGATATTAGATATTTGAGGTATTTTCTCCAAGTAACGTTTCAAAGCCCAATGTTACCTTTGCACGTTAGACATGCATACGATGTACATATGAGTCACTACTTTCCATGGTCTCATCTGGGAAATCAGAAATACTTTCCTTCCCATTAATAAAGCAGATAACATTTTGGGGATGATTTCGTTTGCTTTGAATATGCTATTGTGACTTTCTAACCGGAACTACGACGCTTTCCTCCACTAACTGTTGTTGACGAATGATCACTGACCTCCCACTGTGCCAACTCTGGTAGTTTGCGTGATGGTGATGAACCACTTGTGTTTCATAAACCAGTTAGCACCCATGCATGTCTAGTTTAATGCTAACTAGTTGCTTTACGTCACACCCACACAGATAGGTCTTATGGCGACGATGGGATACGAAAGGCCTAGGAGTTGGAAGGAAGCGGTCGTGGCCTTAATTTAGGTACAGTGTGAAAATTGGAAAACACGGAAAAGCATCTGCAGGGCTGCCGACACTGGGATTCGAACCCACTATCTCCCGGACGCAAGCTAACACCCGTGTGCCCCTGACTGCAAGGCCAACTTGCCCGGTCTCTAGTTAAATGATTAGCGCTCCCATCTATAGTGCAGTGAATCAGAATTTGAGGTTCAGTGGTGGTAATATTTTGAGCTCATTCTTCAGAAATGCTACCGTGCACCTTAGGCTCGCTCCTTAATTGATATTTCAAGCGAAACCACAAAATTACTGTAACATCATATGACTAATTCGCATTTGTTCTAAATTCTTAATATTCTTGAAAAGTATACCCACGTCTTTTGTCCTGGTTGTTTACATTATAGAACAGAAGTTCCAACTGTGGTACAAGTTCCTCTTCGAATTTTCCCTCCTTTCAAGCAGGTGAACTACTGGAATAGACGCAATTTTGAGTGTGAACAATGATAACACAAGATGTAATTCGCGTAAACAGGGGAGTTCGATGTTGTACGCGATAATTCCCCTTCGCGTGATACCAATACATGATTCTGCAATGAAACACGTGGCATTTCTAAAATACCAGGCACCCATGAAAGTATGAAGAAATGAGTTCAAATTCATATTAGGAATCTCTTTGCTCAGATTTACAAATATCAGGAGAATCAGAAGAGAGTTTTCTAGGCAGACAAAGAATAGATTTTCAGTAACTTTTCTGAAGGAATTAAAACTAAAGCTGCTGTTGCTAGGAAGTACAAAACGACACATGATATAGAGCGCCAGATATTATATCAGTGGCAAAATATGAAACTAAACATTAGAAATACGAAATTCATGTGTACAACCATTTGATAGAAACTTAAACGAACAAAAGTCGGTATGTTATTGGTTCTTAGGGATATGGACTAGAGATATTGTCGGATATGTGAGGCTGTTTCATTTTAAAGGATTTCTTCGCTTAATTGAAGTATTCAAATGCATGCATCGTATTATATACCCCACGAAAAATTTTAAAAACCGCTCAGATATATAGAAGGAAAACTCTCCAAAGAAAGAGCATCTTCATTAGAGAAATGTCCGACTCGTTGGCTGAACGGTCAGCGTACTGGCATTCGGTTCAGAGGGTCCCAGGTTCGATTCCCGGCCGGGTCGGGGATTTTAACCTTAATTGGTTGATTCCCATGGCACGGGGGCTGGGTACGTGTGCTGTCTTCATCATTTCTTCCTCATCACGACGCGCAGGTCGCCTACTGGCGTCATATAGAAAGACCTGCACGTGGCGAGCCGATCCCGTCCTGGGATTTTCCGGCACTAAAAGCCATACGACATTTCATTTTTTATTAGAGAAGTGTATGAACTTCATCGGAGATAGTTTCGTTTATAATATTGACCAGAGTAGCTTTGGATATGATCTAACAACAGATAGAACGCTAACACATGCTGGACAGAAGGTTATGAATATAGTTGTACAATCTCTTAATAGCACATCTCATTCCTGCACTATCCAATTCCTACTACTTGATACGAGAACTGCAAAAGATCCAATGGGAAAGCAGCTCAATATTTTACGGATAATTTCCGATAAAGGAATAGTATAACGAAAATGTTGCAAGCTCTAGGCAGGAAAGACTTGGGAGTAAGGAGACAAGATTCTCGACTGTTTGGTATACTTCGAGCCGGCCCCGTGGTGTAGGGGTAGCGTGCCTGCCTCTTACCCGGAGGCCCCGGGTTCGATTCCCGGCCAGGTCAGGGATTTTTACCTGGACCTGAGGGCTGGTTCGATGTCAACTCAGCCTACGTGATTAGAATTGAGGAGCTAACTGACGGTGGGATAGCGGCCCCGGTCTAGAAAGCCAAGAATAACTGCCGAGAGGATTCGTCGTGCTGACCACACGACACCTCGTAATCTGCAGGCCTTCGGGCTGAGCAGCGGTCGCTTGGTAGGCCAAGGTCCTTCATGGGCTTTAGTGCCATGCGGGGGGAGGGGTTGGTATACTTCGAGCTATCAGTGGAGAAATGGCGTGGAAAGACATCAGTAGCTGAATACATTCGAGTGGAGCTTTAGGAAGTAGGTACGATCGTAATATGAGTTGGAACTCAAGGGAAAACATTGGAGCGGATGTTCTTTCAAAGGACGTGGCCTAAGGGACTGGAATAATATATCAAGGAGATTGTTCGTAAATGTCCATGTTCTTGAAAACATTTAAGAAAAAGGGAATCACCACCTGAGTAAGAGCCCTTGAATTCAGAACATTGATTGATTGATTGATTGATTGATTGATTGATTGATTGATTGATTTATTGATTGATTTATTGATTGATTGATTGATTGATTGAGGTGTCTGCAATGCAACAGATAATTTTTTAATCAAAATTACAACTGACATTAAGGTACACAGGTTGTTCTGGAAATGTTTGCCCAAAACAATTCAGACAGCAGTGTGGGCCTAACGAATGACATAAACAAGGTCGCACGGTTCTGCGTCCCTTTTTCTACTATCTCCAAATCCTTCACCAAGGTTCACTTTGCTTCCTCACCTTGGGCAACCACATCTCCATGTTCACTATGTGATATTGCTGCCAATAACCCATCTGCCGGATGAGTCTATCATTTTTCAGACGATATCCAGACTACCCTACATTTAGTTACTCAGACAAACAAATTCGAGAAATGGGTTCAGTCCAGCTAATAATTACTCTTCTGGAGCTAGATATGCTTGAACGAAATGCTTCGACTTGATCGCGAGTCTTTGCGAGAGAACTGGGTGCTTCTAGCAACTTAATTCGTTGGGAGGTTCTCCAGGGAAATCAGCACCGTCCATTCCCCAGGCAATATGTGTAGGCTAAAGGGTACGATGATTGTCCCGTTCATGCACCCCACTGTCGGCAGCCCTGAGGATGGTTTTCCGTAGTTTCCCATTTTCACACCAGGCAAATTCTGGGGTTGTACCTTAATTAACGCCACGGCCGCTTCCTTCCCACTCCTAGGCCTTTCCTATCCCGTCGTCGCCATAAGACCTATCTGTGTCGGTGCGACGTAAACAAATAGCCGTTCATGTAGTCTTCGCTCTGCGGTTTATCAGTGCACTTTTGATGAACATGAATTTACATGCGTTGATGTATTTACTGATGAAGTTGCGCTTACTCGGGAGGGAATGTACAATCATCTCAATAATCACATCTGGACCTATGAGAATACACATAGTACCATGGAAAGTGGAAATCGGTGCAAATTATCTCTAAAAGTGTAGGAGGATGTTGATGGAAAGTACTTGATTGGATCACTCCTGCTACCCAATTGATTGGACGGTAGAATGTATGGGATATTGCTTTACAATACGTACCTCTCGCCAAAAGGAAGCCAAACCGGTTTCAGACCGTTGGAGCCCCGGCTCTCTACTCTCTACTGATGCGTCAGTACTAATCGTGCATTCTGTAACAGGTAGATTGGTGTGAGAGGTTCTGTTTTCTGAACACCCCGGTGTCTGGACTTGAATCCTCCTAACTTTTAACATGGATATATTTTTTGGGCTGGGGGTGTACAGTATATCGAATTAGTGACATCCATTTTACGCGGACAGAAATCCGACACCGTGATAACCTGGTAACCAGTGTTTGTCACCTGTCTATACTAAGTCTTCCTGTCCGGCTCCATGTCTAAATGGTTAGCGTGCTGGCCTTTGGTCACAGGGGTACCAGGTTCGATTCCCGGCAGGGTCGGGAATTTTAACCTTAATTGGTTAATTTCACTGGCACGGGGGCTGGGTGTATGTGTCGCCTTCATTATCATGTCATCCTCATCACGACGCGCAGGTCACCTACGGGTGTCAAATCGAAAGACCTGCATCTGGCGAGCCGAACATGTCCTCGGACACTCCCGGCACTAAGAGCCATACGCCATTTCATTTTTACTAAGTCTTCCTAATTTCCTTCCTTACTTGTTTACCTTGTACATTGTTCCAGAACTCTGTCTTATGTGTACTGTAGGTACATATGGTGCCATGTTTTAAACGAGTTACTGCTGTTTTTGGCCGGCGTTTCGTCACCGAAGGAAGCAGATTTTTTAATAATAATATGTACCGTTCTAATATTCATGGACATGAAATTGCGTGTCAAATCAGCGAACATTTGTTGGACGTAGATCTTGATAGGTGGAGATGACTTGTGACATGGAAAGGGGATTTTGCTTCGTCCTCTTAGAAAATTTATACAGAGCACGCTCTTGTCCGCGTCCCTGAATGACCAGAATGCAACTGGTTTCCGGCAACGACAGAACACAGGCTTAGTAATCAGAGACAACATGTGGGCTAGATATGCATTCACGGCCACATGGCCTCAAACTTAACCGAGAGCCATCCAGGCATTTCATTTTATTGTTTAATGTGTAAATAGTTTTTGTGCATATTTTATAATCATGTACAATTTTAATAAAAAGTTTTATTACGTGTAATATTGGTGAATCACACTGCCCTATGGTCTTATTACGTGCTTAACCAAACTAGAGTCCACTACCAGAGTAATCATCGCTGTTTCGTAATACAACATGTGTGCTACAGCATTCAGTTCGTCAATCCAACAGATTTCGTGTGCTGGATCAGCTGCCATATGTTTTTCGATTTCTCGGAAATGTTTATCTCCCGTGTGGGTACATTTTCGCACGTCGTGAGAGGCTACTATGAAGGGAACAACTAAAGAATCTGTATTTTCTCTCTCTCTCTCTCCTCTTCTAAGACCATATCCATGTATCTACGCATTTCAGGGTAGCGGAGAAATTTACAAATATCTTTGTTTTATTTATTAATATTGGAGACTACTGTGTTTGTTAATAAGTTACTGTAATAAGTGCCTCTATCCATTTGAATGATCTTAGGGCTCAATATCGTACAACAATAAATAATAATAGCAAAATATAAAGTAATCTCGTGACCTCATCCTGAGGTGTTTCAGCACTTTTCAGCCCCCCCCCCCAAAGGAGGTGAGCTGCATGCACCATTTTAACCACATAGCCTACCAACATTCCTGCCATTCCTAAATTTCTGACAGTACCGGGAATCGAAACCGGGCTCTTAAGGAAACTGAACCTTACTTTACCCGGCTGTAGGAATGTATGTTTGCATGACGTACTAACGTACCCCTACAGTATAATGCATTTAAGGTTCATTTTCATTCACCCATCCTCATAGGAAAACGAACAAAACGAAAATTGTTCTTATGACCGCATATCCAAATGTGGCTGGGAAGTGTGACCAGTCTTAAGGACTCTAATGGATAGGAAGAGCATTGTGTGATGCAAGGTTTTGCCGGTACAGCGTCGATGTCGTGGTGATGAGAACACCCACCTTTCTCATACCCACTATATCCAATATCAGACTTCAAGCGACAAGAAGTCAAGAAACTAGTTCACATAAACACTAAATATCTGAGGAGATGTATAAAGTGAAATTTATAGTTGACTCAGTTTACAAACTTTCTGTAGGTTTACTAGTTATTGAATGTTTCAGATCACGTGAATGAACTTACAGAGCGTCGTTTGCCTTTCCGTTAGAATCATTACATGCAAGAGAGGAATAGTTCGAAGGCCTGCAATTTACGAGGTGTCTTGTGGTCAGCACGAAGATTCCCCTCGGCCGTTATGTAGACCGGAGTCGCTATCTCACCGTCATACAGCTCCCCAATTATAATCACGTAGGCTGATTGGACCTCGAACCAGCCCTCAATTCAAGATAAAAATCCCTGACCTGGACAGTAATCGAGCCCGGCGCCTCCGGATAAGGGGCAGGCTCGTTACCCCTACACCACCGGGCCGGCCAGGTAATGGACTACATCGTTTTGAAATCATTTATCGATGTCTAAGGGAGTTGTGTCAGCTTAGTTAGAAACTAACTTTTCCGAACTTAGGAATATGAACGCCTTTCGAGACGACTTTGTTTTAAGGCGGTGAATAAGTCACTCGTTGTATTGATGAATTAACCCTACCCACCGACATAGTTGTCCCATGAAAATACCACATACATTTCCTACTTTGTATATTTTTATTTAGTCAGTGGGTCGTCTATGGCGACATCCAACTGGCATGCATTGATATTCTTTTAATCGATTTAAAATGTACTCTCGGCAGAACTGGGTACATGGTGGAAATTTGAACTTAGTACCGCATAGCACGACTTCATTTTGTGTGTCTTGTGTGCGTTTTGTGTCTATTGATATTTCGCTTGTATGTGGACGTTTAAATATTCTGATGAAAGCGGTAATTGAAGAGAACAGGCGAGGTCAGAAAGCTCAGTAAATATATCCCTGTTGGAGTGGTTACTGGAATAAGTAGACCGCTAATTATAAGAATTCACTCGCAGAAAGACGCTTTTTCGTATGCGTGACGCTTCTGAATATGAAACATGACGCTGTAGGTGCACTCACGCTCTTTTTGAATTAATGATGCTCACGTTTAACTACAGTTGCTTGCTTTCATTTGTAGTACCTCCCATATTCAGAAGTATGGAATATTTCATTCATTACGAAGTTCGCAATGTTTAAGTCTTCAACAGTTTTGTATTAATGAGCGTAGCGTTCGTTTCCCATACTCATTAAAATATAAATACGTGAGACTCGGCTAAAGGTGCTACATATTTCGATTTGTAATGCTTTCAAAAGGCAGTGTCCTTTCAAACACATGCTACGGCAACGTCAAGAGGTATCTGTCTACTTAACACGAGAGAAAGCACTTGCTCTCATTCTTGCTTCTTATTGTAAGCACAGACTTAATGCTAATATTCATTAAGGTACGTATTATGCCAATATTGATATGAATTTGAATTTATAGTTATATTGGTTATGTGTCAGAGTTTTAATTCCACAAACAAGAATTCGAAAACAACTATTCCACTTATATTTTTCATATCTATGATAACAGTAATGTTCTTCTACGACTGGTTAGGGCGACGGCCTGTTTTGCGAGAGATATTGATCTGTTGTGAATATTTGCACAAACAATCTTTAGAAAATCGGGCTTTTTTGATGACGTATTTAAAATAATTAAATTTCATGACGTAATATAATCAGAGTAATTTTAATATTAATCTATACAGATTATGCTTGTTCTTTCTCTCTTTTTTCAAAAAAATTTGAAAACTATTCGTGTACACGTCTTGCACCAGCAACTTACTGTATGTGGGTTGAAATTAACATTTTTTGTTACAGCTTCAATTCCTTCAGTAATTTTTCATACGTATGACTGCGTAAATTAAACAAATTGTCTGTTATGATAAAAAGAGAAAGCTGCATGTTGAATAGAACACTAGACATAACTACATATTTATACATTATCTGATTTTTCTTCCAAAGCTGGAGATATCACTTGATAATATTATGCCACTAATACACGTTAAATGTTTTAAAACTGTGATATGAAAGCAAATCGCGATCAATATCATAAAGGCAAATTATAGTGTGAATATGCCAGTTCGTAAATTTCCATTACGGATGCATGCACATTCGAGATGAAATACTTTTAAATCTTTTGTTTCCTCCTATACACATTTAGGTAAGCATTGCAAAAACATATCTTAAATTTCATACATATGTTTATATTAGACGTGTCGTACTTTATGTGTATTATGCTGTATCTCAAGCCCTGATCCCTTTCTGTTAACATATAGTATTTATAGTGCAACGTATCTTCTGGTTTGGGATAGAAATATTTCATAGCTAGGTCTCAGTCTCACCTTGACTTCGGCAATATGAATGTGGCTGAGGTATGAGCATAAGTAACAGCAATGTCTGATAGGAATGGTGTTGAACGTTTGCTCGTAGGGTCGGTTATGTATACATATTAGTTGATTTGGTATACTGCTATCTAATATCACCATCTAGCTGGGCGAATAAAGTAACTGTAAATTCCCTTCTACACCATATCCCTTCTCTATATTCCGCTGCTTATTTTATCTTCGTGTAATTTTATCATACCATTGTCCTTGTGATGTGCTCCAGATAGCACGTCATAGGTGAACCTTACTCCCTTCCAAAGTATTAATGATTAAGACATTGCATCCAATGATATGTCCACTAAATAATATTATTTACTGCAGATAATTATTTTCTAGACCACCATACACTCATAGGTCTGCTATTTAAATGTTAGTTGAAATTATTCTTAAAATGATGATTCTAGGTTTGCGGAAGGTAATTCGAGGGTCGTATTATTTGGACTGGTTGCACGCGATTTCAAAGAACATTGTGATGTAAACGTACATATACTGCAATAAAAATGTGACCTATAGTGATTATAACTATAATTATCATCATTTTTCAACTCAGGTTTCCCGGATGTGAAGTATAGGTGCTCGCCGTATCCTCCTGTCTGCATACACCATCTTTTCCAGGCCATCATCTAATCTCAGACCTCTCTCCTCCAAATCTGACTTTCCCACTTCAATCCAGCGTTTCCTTGGCCTTCCCCTTGGTCTTTTCCTTCTTAAATATGGTCAAGGTATTTTCGCTGTTCATTCTCATACTGTTCGCATGCCACTGAAGACTACCCATCTTTATTACACTGGTAATAGGGTACTTAGGGCTAGCTACCTTCCTATTTACTGTACTTCATTCCTGTTTTGTCCTTTCTAGTAGTTTATTTCCTAGTTGTAATAAATCTCACTACTGTTTCCTAAATTCTGCTATAGACATTGTTTAGTGGAGTACGTGCCTCTAAACAATACGTGAGAATAGGTACGATATACGTTCGGTACATGGTTATTTTCGTTTTTGTGGTGTTTTACAGTTCTTTTCTGATTTGAATGTAAACGTTTGATGATTTATGTATCCACCTGGGGTATTTCCTGATTGACAGTGATTTCTTTTGGCATTGTGCTTCCGACTTACCCAAACTGAGAAACTGGTTCTAATTCGGTTCCTTCCAAAACGGGTTTTGAGTTTGTTCCTTCCCTGTTTGTGGTCATTTCTATGGTACTTCTTTTACTTATCTTCAGTTCAATGTTATTGAGCATTTTTGTCCATATAGTCAGTATTTTTCTGTACTTCACCTATGGTCTTTCACATAGCAGTACATCATCAGCAAACACCAGGGAGTACGGTTCATTGACCATCTTCTTCATAGACTTTACGACTTTCTTATAAATGACACCGAAATTTGTCGTACTTATTCATCTTCTCCCCTAACGTTTTAGTTGGGGGCTAATCGCCATTAAAATTCGTGTCTTATAACACCATTTTCCTCAATCTGTTTGCCTTCCTTTTCCTTACTACTTCAAGTTTTATTTATTTATTTATTTAACAACTTATCTGAGCATAGCGCTCATAGTCTTGGTTTGAACTTACGAAAAGAAAAGTTTCTTGTTTGTGCTGCTCTCTCTACGGAGAATCCGTACTGCGATGCTCCGCCCCCTAACCAATTAGAGCTCCCTGTGCTGGAAGCTCTTCCTGGCTAATCAAAGCCGAGCGTGAGCGGCCATTAAGGTATTGTTGATCGAAGGTGATGCATCGTCAGCTTGCCTGGTGTCTCGTCCAGGAGCAGTTTCCAGCCAGTGTGATGGATTATGGCTAAGTAATATTACTGACAGGGCTTTCTCTCTCGCCCTCTGTATCGTTTTGGTTTTCTACTTCATCATGCGAACGTCCCCAGACTGTATGAGTTATTTATTTTTCTTAGCTGGAAACATCTCATCAACGTGAGTATGCTAATGGCGTGATGGCGTTATCTCTGGTTCAGCGGATTTCCTTCCGTCCCTTAATGAACATGGTCTTCTTTCCCCATCCATCAATTTAAAAAAAACTATTGCGCTACGTGTAGCGTGTGGGACTGTAAATAGCTTTCAGTCTTCACATCTCGGCTTAATTTATATAAAATAATTTGAATTCAAAATGTAATTCGGGTTGGTTGTTACAGAGGTATCCATGGTATTGATTGTGTACTGTAGGTGTACCTAAACTTGGGGTGAAGCTAACATTATGTAATGTTTGAAAGATTGTGTAATATTTTATTTATGGTTGCTACCAAATCACCCCCAATAGGTATAGTTTTGAACCATTTGAGTTCTAACCAAGAGGACGGAAATTTTATTTAATTTTCTCTGTCTTAATTTTTATTTTCCTGGTTCATTCTTTGATTTTTAAGTGTAAAATTAGCTTTTGCTCTTTCGTAGGTTGGGCCATTGTTACTGTTGTAACTTTGGGTAATGGCTTTTGTTCATGGTGTGTGTTCGTTGCCATGGCAATTGGTAATTGTTATTTTTGTTGATGTTGATTTGACATGATGAAAAATGAAATGGCGTATGGCTTTTAGTGCCGGGATTGACCGAGGACATGTTCGGCTCGCCAGGTGTAGGTCTTTGGACTTGACTCCCGTAGGCGACCTGCACGTCGTGATGAGGATGAAATGATGATGAAGACAACACATACACCCAGCCCCCGTGCCAGCGAAATTAACCAATTATGGTCAAAATTCCCGACACTGCCGGGAATCGAACCCGGGACCCCTGTGACCAAAGGTCAGCACGCTAACCATTTAGCCATGGAGCTGGACATTTTACATGATGATGATGATGATAAATCCCTTCTCGGAGACGGTATACCTAGTGTGGCATTCTATTAAAATGAAAGATTTCCCCTTGGCTCTTGTGAATTTTTGAGCACGTTATTGAGCGATTAACTTTAAAATTAGACTCCTGCATTCTGCGTGGGATAACACCTCAAGTTTTGTGTTTCTTGGTTTGACTGGCAGCCGTTGGTGATTTCTTTAATAACGTGAACTGTCGGTAGCCGTTCCTGTTGGAGAGAACTCCGTGGTTAAGCATGTATAATTTTAAATGGAGTTATAAATATTAGAATTACTTATTTACCTGTTCCTCTGTATGTTGAGGTTTCTAAACATTAGCTTGAGTTAGGACTAGTTCATTTTCCTTTTTTTGCGTTGGTCGACCACGATTTGTAATGTTAACTTTTCCTTTGCTATTTTACCTTAACTTATGATTTGCTTCTCTTTTAATTTTTCCTGGGTGGACGTTTTCCCTGTTACGTTCTTCAGTTTAATTTTAGTTTAGGTGAATAAAGTTGTTATATTTACTTTCAAGAAAAGACACGTTGTTCTTCTTTTAAAGTTAGTATTTTGATACCAGGTATCTTTGTAATTTATCCAGGGGATTAACTGAGACACCGTTCCATCAGTTCAGGTAAGTTTCTTTTCTTGTTTTTGGTGCTGTTTTGGGGATGTCTCATTGCGCTTCCTGTTTTTCTTTATGAACTAGCTCATTTGCTGTAACTGCTAGTTTGTTTTTCTTTTTTTACTGCCGTTGTCGTGGTGGCGGTGGTGTTTGACTACGTAACGGGTCAATGAACAAGAGTTGTGATGGGGCATTTCTTTTTGCACACCTTTCATTGTCTAGAAACATAGTGCACTGCCTATATGAACACAGCTGTGACAGTTCTTCTATAGCATCAACATTTGACCCGTTAGCCCTTGCAGCTTTGACTTAAGAAATCTTCAACATTTATGACACTCTCCTTAGGAATGTTCACTAATGCAAGTTCATTAAGCCGGTTCTCTCCCATTGCATTTGTAGGTTTTTAGCTTAGGTAGGACCGAAAAAATTATTTCCGTAGGGGCTGTCATGACTGACAGGTTGGCAAATACTTGTAGCAAAAGTATAATTACATAGTCTTCATATCATAGAGTAAATATATCCAAATATTTGTAGCAAAATCTAATTACATAGTCTTCATTTCATAGAGTAAATATATCCAAATATTTGTAGCAAAAGTGTAATTACATAGTCTTCATTTCATGGAGTAAATATATCCAAATATTTGTAGCAAAATTCTAATTACATAGTCTTCATTTCATAGAGTAAATATATCCAAATATTTGTAGCAAAAGTCTAATTACATAGTCTTCATTTCATAGAGTAAATATATCCAAATATTTGTAGCAAAAGTCTAATTACATAGTCTTCATTTCATAGAGTAAATATATCCAAATAGTTGGCCTTCTACTTTCTTCTGGATGAGACATTGTAGAATTGTCTCTCCATAGTGATATTTCTGCTCTTAATTCAACACTTGTTGCTGTGCAGTTTGCTTCACACATCTCTGCTGCTTCTTTAGTAATTTCGTCTACTGAAATAAAAATTACTGGAAAAACCCCTTCCAAATGGCTCACTTTATTAACATTACCACAAAGGCTTACTAAGTAGTCCAATACAAGGCAAGAATAGCCTACTACATTCCCGAAATATTCCTCAGAATTCTTAGTTGACGCATTCATTCTTTGAGTTTGTCTGTTACGAATACGAAGGAGACCGATTTCTTCACCCATTGAAGCAGCCGTGTCATTTGCTGAAATAAAAAAGCCTTTACTCTTTTCATCGGTAAGTTTTCTCATTATATTCAACCTTCCCATTAAATTGCATATATACAGTAAGACAATGATGACAAATATTGTTTAAGATCTTGATAAAACTTGCTTAGTATCAGAGTGTGGACCGAAGTGTGAACCTCCGTTTCCAAACCAATGATAAATTCAGTTCTTCTCAAATCCGCACCAAGGGGAAGAGCTTTACTTAACTTCTCACTCGCTGGATCTACTTCCATTTGTTTAAGAAGCCTTTTAAGGTGTAACATGATTTCCTGGGATACCATGAAGCTATCTATTTTCCTACCTAATGAATAGGACAAAATGCTTTTAACTCGGTCTCTGTTGACTCACTGATATCAGGTTCACTAATAACACTCTTTGAAAAGCAGGCTTTATTTTCGCAGAAGCAGAGACAAATGTTGTCGCTGATGAGATAATCCCAAACATATGATTAATTCGCCTAGTATCACAGCTTTTTGCTATGCACAAGTTCAGCTGATGGCTGAATCAGTGTGTATATAAAATGCCAGAAGTTGCTATTTATAATCCATGCTTGAGTTTCAAGAAAGTTTTCTGACATATTTGATCCGACATCCAACCTCTGAGACCGAATATATTTAATCAAATTTTAAATTTAACTAGAGGGAGGGGACAATGCTAAAGACCCCTTAGACCCTGCCTGGATCCACCTCTGTATCTACAAGTTCGATTGCTTCTAAGGAATTGTACCTGTGAGGAATTCTACAACCCCATGAACTCATTTTTTGAGGTATTGTACATAGGAACATAAACCTTACCTGCAATTGTTGAGATGTTTTCCCTTCAGTAAAAATCTTACGTAATAGAGGCTATTTTATTTCCACGTTAAGAATGTACAGGGATCTTCTTCTCGAGTGATAAATGCAAACTGAAGAGGCATGCCAGGAAAATAATGAGTGATTTTGTTTCCATTGCTTTCCACACGTGTCACGAAATACTGTTACATGCCAGTCTACCAAGTCCTTTGAAATTATCACAACAACTGACCTTATGGGTTTCACAATCACGCCATTCGTTATATGGATTGGCTAAATGATGCTAGTAGCATAGTTCATACCTCAGTCACTTTCATATTATCAAAGTCAGAGTCGAAACTGGGACTGCTTAATGAAAGTAACAAACTTGATGTGGCCTATATCAGGAGATATGGTCTACTAGAAACACTGTAACTAACCTAGAATGGATCCGGTAAGTACACAACACTCAAATTTAATAACTAACGGAATGACTCAATACTGCACAGGCTTCGGATACCCGGTACCGATCACAGTACTGTAGGTCCAACCCTTGTCCTATTTCTCTACGAGACGGGTATGAAGTGAGATGAAACTCCGTGGCGAGTTCTTAACGATCGGATCCCCTTCCTGACTTCAAACTCATCAGAGAAGTTAATGATACGACATGATTTACCAGATGTACCGTAGTAGGAAGGGAGAGGGCGAAACGCGGTACCGGCACATAGTTTACTGCTGTCGAATAACACCAAAGAGTCTGCTCATGGCATTACCTCCCCATCAGGCGGACGAATCACCATCAACAGCGTCATATGCTCTCACTCCATATGAGCACTGCGGAAAGGTTTGGAATTTAATCCAGGCTTTTGGGCACGCAATCTGGTGATTAGGAATGTTTACCACCACATCCACTACCCTGTCAGCCAACATTCTAATGGTGAAACATTTTTTTCGATCAAAGGAACTCGAAACGGCTAAACCCAGTGTCAAACCATTTAGACTTCGCTCTTTAACGATCATGGCCACAAGGCGGACTGGTGCCGATCATAATATTAACATACCATTATTGTTAAAATCCTTTCCCGGCTTCTGACTCACGCGTTAAGAAAACAAGAGAGGACACAGGTCACATAGCCGACCGATGCAACATTTCGATGGCTTTCTTTTAAAACCTCGTATGTCCAAATGTTCTTCCTACCTATTATATCCCTTAAGACTGGTCACGCCTTCCGGTCATATATTTGTATGCAGTCGGCTCTTTTAAAACCTCGTATGTCCAAATGTTCTTCCTACCTATTATATCCCTTAAGACCGGCCACGCCTTCCGGTCATATATTTGTATGCAGTCCATCAGAATAATTTTCGCTGTGTTCATTTTCCTTTGCTATCGTCTAAAGGAAAATGGACCTTAACGTACCGAATTGTAGGGAAGTTGATTGCATGGCAAATTTACACACTCCTCCAGTATAATGTATTTAAGGTTCATTTTCCTTTACAAATTGCCAGAGGAAAATGACCATAACGAAAATTATTCTTTTGGACTGCATATATATATGGGACTGGGAGGCGTGACCAGTCTTAAGGAATATAATGGATAGGAAGAGTATTCGGACTTAAGAGGTTTCTAAAGAAAGCCATCGATTTGTAAACTCTAGACAATTTTATGTGAAGTGGAACAACAATTTTAATGAATTAGCTGTGAAGAGTTTTACGTTAAACAAGTTATAGGGAAAAGAAGAAACTTTGAATTCCATTATCACTGTCATTTATTACACAAAACAATTCAATGTCAGATTCGTTCTGACTTCATCATACTACATCAAGCGACTCTTTCAACTAATGATGACTTACCACGCACCTATATTATTTTTAAAATATATCACATGAATGTAAATTTTTCTCATGATTTTCAATTTTCAACACATTCATTTTAAGTTACTTTTTGACAGATGAGGATAGTCTAATGAGGCCGAAACATGTGCTATTGTTTTAATATGATGTTTTTACAATTTTGAATTGTAAATAAACTTGTATGTATTGACTAGGTGGAACAAGTATACTTGTTTTTTAACTTAAATTTCATACCCATATTTTTTACAAAGTAGGAATCTCCAATTCAAACAATGGGACTTACAAAATTGTATGTGTTATTCCGGACATTAGCGTTGTCCGACGCACTGGCTGAATGGTCAGCGTTGAGACCTTCGGTTCAGTGGGTCCCGGAATTGATTCCCGGGCGAGTCGGGGATTATAATATTGTATGATTAATTCAGGTCTGGAGACTGGGTGTTTTTGTTTGTCCTAACAGTTATGAAAGATTTACAATGCAAATATAATCAATTTAATGAAATTCAAGTAGTACATGTTTCTTTCTTGTATCGTGAATATCGGCCGGGTTGAGTGGCTCAGACGGTTGAGGTGCTGGCATTCTGACCTCAATCTGGCAGGTTCGATCCTGGCTCAGTCCGGTGGTATTTGAAGGTGCTCAAATACGTCAGCCTCGTGTCGGTAGATTTACTGGCACGTAAAAGAACTCCTGCGGGAATAAATTCCGGCACCTCGGCGTCTCCTAAAACCGTAAAGTTGTTAGTGGGACGTAAAGCAAATAACATTATTTTTATCATCGTGAATATCCTCATCTATAGCTGAAATACCATTTAAAACTAAGATGTGAAGATATCATATAACAAGAAATAGGTAAAGTTTTTTATATATGTATATTTCAATATCTTAACTTTTAATAACCTGGCTTGATCATGATTTCACACAACGACCCACACAGCACAAGTCAAGATTTTCTCCAGACTCAAAGAATGGTATTATAATGATCCATATTGATGAGATCCCAATTTTTTCGCCTTATTTTACAGTAACCGAGAGTCGCTTACACAAAAAGTATTTATATTTGGGCCTTTATATAATTTTACACATTTCTTGTTATATGATACCTTTGTCCTTTTAGTTTTAAATGGTATTTAAATTGTGAAGTTTACAGTATATCCCAACGCTTCCCTCTTCATAATCAAAACACACCATACTACCAACCAGCACAGAAGCACGCAATAGTTGTTACATATCTTCATGTAGTGTTGGCGGCAGGAAAGACATCCTGCCGTAAAGCAGGGCAAAATCTACATATGTGTTACAAAGTTTGCAGCCTCGACTCTACAAATATGGGAAATGCGGTAGGAAAAACGTTTTTGGAAAAGTCGATGAAATCGTATGTGTATTTTGTTCTCGTATGCAGTACATGACATCAAAATCTCGAATTATTAAAAAAAAATTGCGTACTCGAGGCCATTTAGATACTAAAACATGTCCACAACAAACATGATATCAACAAGTTCAATTGCTTCTGAGAAATTGTACATACGAGAAACGTATACAACAACATACACTCATTCTTTTACTTTGCGGTACTGTACACATGATTGTGCAAATTGAATTCAGTCGTATAAAAACAGTTCATGAACATCACCTGCAATGGATGACAAATTTCTATCTTCAGGTAAAATCTAACTGAATACTGGCTCTTTTATTTCCATGTTCCTCGCAGCCGTTTGATGCTTTGCACTGTCCAGTCATCATTCTTATTTCTTCACGTCATTATGATTTAATGGACTGGTTCTCTCTTGTTTCAGGTCGAATAAACATGGCCCTGTCATTTATATTGATGGTGCTACGAATCGTCGGTCTTTGGCCTGGAAATCCAGTAGGATTGCCGATATTCTTAATTCTTGCCTTCAGCTTTCACTTTACTTTCGTCGGTCTCGTCGGGCAAGTTTCCTACAAGGCAAAAGATGTCTTGGATGTGGCTACATTCCTGTATTCTGTAGTTCTTAATCTGTTAGTTTCATTCAAATATTACCACGTTTTCCTTTCCAATAAACAGTTCAAACCCTTGGTTGACACTCTAGAAATTATCTACAAACAGGATAACAACATTCTAAAAGAAAGTGCTCACCAGGCTAAGAGGATCAGTGTAGGCTTCTTCTCATTTTCAACCTTTACCGCTATTGGGTTTGCAGTGTTCCCAATGTTGGAAAACACGTACTTGGGAGAAGTAGTCAATGGTACCTACATTTCTCCTAATAAATTATCTTGCGAAGTGTGGTATCCACATATGTATGAGACACCAGTGTTCGAATTAGTATACTTCTGGGTTGCTCTGTGTTGCATCGGTTGCGGTTACATTACATCAGCTTATGACTCTTTCTTTGTGTCCTTGGTAATTTTAGTTTGCGGCCAATTTAAATTATTGCAATCTGCTTCACGAGATGTATTCACAGATCTCAACGTATACACAGATGGTGCAGAGTATGTGAAAAGTAATGAACAAAAGATTGCATCAACATCAAAATTGATTTCAAATTCACCGCAGAATGGAAAATCAAAGTCCGAAAATGTAACCAGTAAACCAGAATCAATGACATGGGCTCAAGAGTTGCAGAATTTAATGAGTGGTCCAGGAGAACTCAGCAGCGTTATTCGTAAAAGAACAGCCAAAGAACGGTTGACGCAAATCATTCAGTACCACCAAGGACTCCTTGAGTAAGTAAACATCTTCCCATATTTCATTATTGTATTAGAACTTATATATTTCATACAATATATAGAAATCGGTTAGCAATAAGAACCAACGAAATATGTACCTATTCATCTTACTAATGACCAATTTAGTTATCTGTGAACTTTTATGTCTTCTTCTTCTTCTTGGCCATTTTACAAATATTTAGGTTCAGCACTATAAGTGTATTTAACCGAGTTTTACTGCCGAATTCCCTCTCCGACGCCAGCCGTGTGTGGGGGGATATATTCACTATTGCGTATTCATGTGGGTGTTCTTAGCGTTACGTGTTGTGTGCAAGTTATATCAAGTGGTGTGTATTAAGATAAACACAATCACAAAGTCCCCCGCGAATGAAAAATCCCTGGCCTATCTGGCAATCAAACCTAAGGCCATCTGAACCGAAGGACATTACGCTGAAGATTCAGCTGGTCATGAATTTTCATGAAATTACATTATGGTATTTATGTTACACCATAATACAATATTTCATTTTTCATATTTTGAGTAAACTTGCGAATGACTGCGTCGTAATTAAATTACGTCGCATGTAAGGAAAAAAATAAGTTATCGTTTGTAAATTCCCCCTGGATTTTTGTGAGATTATTTTTAACTTATATGTAACTAATGTATAATAGCCATGTGCTGTTATTTCTTGTTTTAATGTATTTAGTTTCTTTTCGTGTTCTTTTGTTATCATGAAACCCATGCAAATGCTTGCTGTATTTGTGTGTTACGTAATTTTCGTTTCAATTTTATGTAGGTTCTATGTTATTGTAGAAATCAGTCTTTGCTTCCCGGATATTCCCTACTTGCAGTGTATTTGTCAGTAATCTACCTATATTGCACCCATAAAACCTCTCCCTACCGGACGAGTTGTCCGTGCGGTTAGGAGCGCGCAGCAGTGAGCTTGCATCCGGTCGGTAGAGAGTGGGTTCGAATCCCAATATCGGCACTTCTGAAGATGACTTTCTGTAGTTTTCCATTTTCACACCAAAGTGAATGCCGGGGTGTACCTTCATTAAGGCCACGGCTGCTTCCTTCTCACACCTGGGCCTTTCCTATCCCATCGTCCTCATAAGACCTATCTGTGTTGGTGCGATGTAAAGCAGCTTGTAAGAAGAAAGTACTCCCTCAAGTACTCTGGCTACTTTCAGGGTCTCGCTTAGTTCATGGTATGAAGATAGTATTTAAAACATACAGACATAAGGGAGGGGAAGGGTGTCAGCTAACATACTACGAATGAGAAACCACAAATCAAATAAAATGAATATACGAAAATAAAAAATGCATAATGAATGGAGTAATATACACTAGTCTATAGGAATTTGATTCAAGGTTGAAGATACGGAGGAGTCAGGAGAGTTTCTTTTTGTACTGGTACTGTATATGTACTACTGACGTGAGGTTGATGCATAGGTAACTCTTCAAATTCCAACGAAGTGGGGTGGGATTGGACCCATATCCTTTCTACTATCTAATCTATTGAACACAGCAAGATTGTTTCAAAGCGCGAAGCCACGTAGTCTTCCGAAAGACTTAAGGAGAGTGCTGCTCAAGATTTACAGTGTAATGCTGATTGTTACAACTAGTTCTGCTCTCAGAGGTTTAAATAGTACCATTTAAGGTAATAATCGATGGAATTGTAAATAAACTGGAGGCCTCTTACGAGGGCTACACCTCCATTCATGTATACTCCGAATGGAGGTGAGCTGCATGTGCCAATTTAACCATATAACAACCCTTCTATCGTTCTTAAATCCTTAGTAGTATGGGGAATCGAACCCGGAACAGCACTAACCCTTACTGTACGGAAGCGCACATGGCTGCAATAGAAATTTTTAAAGAGCTCATCTTACTCACAAGCAGAAAAACAAGACGATGAGTAATATTTCCACGCGTTAGCAGAACGACGAGTCTGCTACATGTCATCAAACGAAACGCGGAGTGTTCTGCAGAAAATGGAAGGACGACCAGCTGATAACCACAGATCAGAGACTAGTGATGAAGACCACAGGCGCTTATGGGAAGACAGAGCAATTGTTAGGAAATAAGGCTCAACTGAATTTAGATTTACTATGATTCCATGCAGAGGAAAGCAGCGAAGTATATTTGTATATTGTCGTTGCACCTCGAAATTGCGTTATGAGACAATGTTGACGGGAAAAATTCTGACCCGCAGGACATGAATCACTAGAAAGAAAGTTCTTTGATATTAGTTCATTCAACACGAACCGTAGATAGCATAACCTTCAAGTTCGGAGTTCTAAGCTGAAATATTTTCACGTAGCAGTTTTTCTAGGCGCAACGATGCTATAACCCTCTAATCACTTACATTCAGCAGCCCAGAACGGATCCCAAATTGAAATAGGAATCGAAAGAAAATGTTGCAAAGAATGTATACCATACAAAATCACAATTTTGTTTGTGAACTTCAAAATTTGCAATCACATACTTCGTCCCTTATCTAAGATTAGGTATACAAAAGATGAAAGTCTGCCTGTGTGGATACCGCAGGAGAGCGGCCTGACAGATATTCCCTAAAATCGGTATTAAATTTAAGGGATATTCAGAGAGTGCACTAGGCTGAATGTTATTCGGTTATTACACAGTGTTGTAGCAATATCGAGGGGAGTAAAATAGGAAATTCCAAATTTCTCTTTTAATATTAGCTTTATCGAAAAATGCATTACACAATTCTTGTAAAATTCAATTTCCGATGTGTTATATTTAGTGCACTTCTACAATACGAGTTACAATTACGGAGGTATTCGTGATTATTACATTTGTCACGAATATCTGAATACCTATTTTCGAATATACTTCTTGCAACTCAAAACCTGTACATAACAAATTTATGGAAACTACTCCTGCTGACCGTTTACATCCCATACAATTTTAACGAACGAGCATTGATAACGTAGATATTCACGAATTTCGATGTTTAATGCTAAGTCAATCAACAACGAACGTCACTGACATTTAAATATTGCACATCATGCCATATTGTTCGAGAATATAATATGTAATATAATTAAGATAAGATGAGAAGGAGAACACGAAGATAAGCAATACGAGAATAGTGAGTCATGAAGTTATGTGGATAGAATTGATCTCGAATGTTCTGATATTGCCGAGCCTATAAATGTCTGAGGCTATAGACCCGCCTCGTAAGATAACCAATAAACTGAAGTCAATCGATACTTTCGAGACACTCCCTAAATTCAGCCAAGAAAGCACCATCTCTAAACAACGTACGTATTTGGAGTGTGTAAGGAATGATACCCCGAGCAATCATTAGTTCACAGTAGTATTAACTATTTCGTGTCACGTTATTCACGCACTCATCGTAGTAATTCCTTTCGCTTTGATCCGAAGAGATTACCTGGACCTTGTCCAATTTGTTTTTTAATTGCCACATACTGTCGTCCATTTTCACACTCGAATTATTTGATTTTATCTTGTAATTTCTACAAGTTTTGTTGTGTAAAATATTTACGACCTAATATTATAGGAGATATAAAACAATGACCAAACGTTTCCTTCTTACTATAAATCCCTATTACATGTGATGAAATTCAAAGCATATTCATCTGATAACTGAATCTAGAATATATCCCGACTTCGGTTGCGTTAATCCTGTTAAGACAAAAACTATATTCCTAACTGCTGTGAGGTAAACCTAGTATTAGATAATGAAATTGAGTAACAAGTAAAGAAACTGCAGATAAAAATTAATTCTTGGATCCCTTTTATTTTCTCATTAAAGCATACAACTCATGAAACTCCCTATTAGAAAACACCCGCCTCGTGAGGGGTTAAGCAAATGACGTACTTATACACATTTACCAGCTTTGAATAAAGTAACACCACATTATTCTACCTCAGATCTTAGATACATCTCCTACACACATCGCATTACATCCGATCCAACCCACCGCTCACTGTAACTGTAAATTTTACCTCAGTGTACAATCTTTCATTTCTCGTGCCAGGTTCCAGGCTATGGAACTCTCTTCCGCGGAGAGTTATGAACTCCACAACATTAGCCTCGTTTAAACCATCTTGCCGGAATATACCCATAAGTACGCAGCCAGGATTTATGAACGCATGGGTGAATGGCGTAGTTATTATGTATTTCCGTTAATGAAACAAATGTAATCGACGCACTAAGTCACGTCGATGATCAGTCTGCTACGTAAGAATGGTGCGAATAATCAACATGTTTAAACAGGAATGTGTTAGCAGAGAAAATTCTATCAATCCAAATGGTACTCATAATTATTGTTCAAGCGGTTCCTCAGAAGTCCTGCTGGACCCCTTACAACCACGAAGTTCATAAATTTGTTATTGTAATCTGATCAGGGTACAGAATTGTACAAATATTACTGTTATTGTGTCTTTACCTCTAACCAAAGGACTCACTTCTTGCAGTCCATCAGATCGAAAAGTTATTTTTAGCCTAGTAGATATTAAAATTTTATGCGATTTTTCAAACACGTGAACGAGTTTCTGGAAGTCTTACCTCATATTTATACTAAATTAATACTTCTCTGCGAGGATATACAAAGTTCTGTAGAAGTTTATCTCTAATTTTATGGAGACTTATTTTTAGTTAAGACTGATATAGTAACATATTACTGCAGCCAACGATGAACTCTTCATGAAATCCTCTTCGAAATAGCAATAGTGAAAATAATTCATAATTTTTACTCAAGAGACATCTATTTCATTCTATTGCTTCATAGAGCTGAAACGACGACAGGGTGTAGTCCTCAAGCGGGAATAATTTCTAAGTATGGAGGAAAATGAATTTAATATACAGATTTGTGGAATTAAATGTGGATAACCTTTCAGGTTAAAAAGATGCCTTATATATTCACAATCATCAATTGTAAAGGAAAATTAAACCAATGCCATTGATATAAATCTAATTGTGAAAGTCATTTCCATAGATATCGCCCTCTATGCGTCGAAAAACTTGAAGTTACGGGGATGTAAAACCCAGGCTTCTAATAAGAAGTAAGCTCCACCCATTAAAAATATAAATCAATCAATCAATCAATCAATCAATCAATCAATCAATCAATCAATCAATCAATCAATCAATCAATCAATCAATCAATCAATCAATCAATCAATCAATCAATCAATCAATCAATCAATCACTACCGTTCTGCATTTAGGGCAGTCACCAAGGTTGCAGTTCCTTATCTGTTGTTTTCCTAGCCTTTTCTTAAATTATCGCAAAGAAATTGGAAATTTACTGAACATCTCCCTTGGTAAGTTATTCCAATCCCTATCTTACCTACATATAAACGAATATTTTCCCAATTTGTTCTCGTGAATTCCAGCTTTCTCTTCATATTACGATCTTTCATACTCTTAAAGACACTCAAAAATATTCGTCTACTGATGTCATTCCACGTCATCTCTCCACTGACAGCTCGGAGCATACCACTTAGTCGAGCAGTTCGTCTCCCTTCTCCCAAGCCTTCCCAGCTCAAACTATGCTACGTTTTTGTAACGCTACTCTTTTCTACTTGAATCAAGTGATCCTGGTGAGGATCTCGTACACAGGAACCATACTCTAGTTGAGGTCTTACCAGAGACATATATGCCCTGTCCTTTACATCCTTACTACAACCACTAAATATCCTCATTACCATGTGCAGAGATCTGTAACCTTTATTAACAATCATATTTATGTGTTCACCCCAATGAATATATTTCCTTATATTAACACCTAGGTACTTACAATGATACCCAAAAGCAACTTTCACCCAATATGAAACATACCATGCTATAATATCAGAACTACCTATACTCAAAGGATCTGCTTAGCCGAGGTGGTTAGTGCGTCCTCCGATCTCCCCGAAGGATTTCGGTTCGATCCCCTGAAAGGAGTCGAAAATTTATGAAATGCGGTTTCAACTTCCGGATATGCATATTGCCCCGAGGTTCACTGAGACTACACCAAGAAATGAGCACCAGATTAATTCCTAGGGGCAAAGACGGCCAGGCGTAGAGCTAACCACTCTACCCCACCAAGTGCCGAGGTTACGGATAGTGAAAGCCTTTACCTTCCACCCCTCCAACGGCCGTATGGCCTGTACAGAGATGACTTCGCTTTAATTTTACCTATACTCAAGTGGAAGGCAGCCGACAAAACAAGGCGATCCATCGATGTATTAAGGTGGCCTGTCAAATATAGAACAAGTAATGCAGTGAAGGATAGCTAACTTATTAAGCAGTTGTCACGTACAGTAAAGAAATCCGAAAGGGGCTGTCTGGGGATTTCCCCGCCAAGTATTGACGTAGAAAACGTACTGAACTTGATAGGTATTGTTGAAAATAAGTATCTGTTCATTGTGGGTTTCAAATATTTTATTTCTTAAATCTAAACTAATTTACACATTTGGAACATAAACGTGACGCACGATGGGTCAGTGATAGGAGAATTATCACATAATGTCAACATTACTTGTGACATTTAAATCTGTATTTTTACCACGCAGAGTCGTAGGAGCTTCAGTGGGCGGATAATCTGCATTCAAATGTGTTTTAATGAATCTTACAGTGAATAAGTTCAGATTATTACCACTGGAACGCGAAATGAGTACGGCTTAGACTTCAGTAGCACGGAACTCCCCTCATGATGCTCGACGCCATAGTTATGAGACGCACCCGATAAACCTTATGCATTACACTTACGGTAAGTATCGTAAGTATAATTGTTTAAAGTTCAGGCCACAGAAGTGTTAGAAGAGCGAGCATATGTCGTTCAAAGACAGGTTTCATAGAAACTCACTTTCTTCAGAACTTCTTTGTCACAGATCATCAAAATATCGAATTATGTAATTTATTGAGAGCCTTAATTGATCACAAAGTTATTTTTCTGTCTGTATTAGATTCTCGCTATTCTCGTTGTTGAAAATAGTTTTTAACTCTGGTAAGTTTTAGCAAGAATTGCTTCAACAGAACAAGCGAATGAAGGAGACTTGGATATTTTTCTTTGGACAAAGACTTAAAAATCTTAACACCTGTCAAATCCTTATATGAAGGCTTCTTTGCAGCATCATGAAGGCAGATGGTTTCTTATGATAGATTGCGATAATCCCCCAGCAGCATGTCATCGTTGAAGAAACCAAATCTCGTATGTCACAATGCTCTTCCTATCTACTATTTCCCATAAGACTGGTCACGCCTCCCAGCCACATATGGATATGCATTCCATCAGAACAATTTTCGTTGTGTTCATTCTCTTATGCTGATGTGTAAATGAAAATGAAACTTACCGTACCGTACTGTAAGAATGAATGTTTGCCCGACGAATTTACTCACTCATACAGTATATTCTTTATGTTTATTTTCCAGACTTAAGGAACTTAATGGATAGGAAGAGTGTTGTTATATACGAGGTTTCGTTTTTCACCTACGATGCGAAGTAAAAATGGGAACTGAGTCGAAAGAGAACATTGGCGTTTAGAAGGGTTAGAAAGTAAGAGAAATGCAGAGCAGGTAAAAATGTAATCGTCAGTCACATTTTAGCCATGGCTGCTGTAGATTTGAGGATAATATTGACTGACAGAAATATGTATATCTATATCCTAGACTGTTCATTTTCTGTTTGTTTCAGAGTTGTGTTTCAGTTGAACAAGTACTTCAGTTCCATGATGCTGTTCCAATTCATCTGCAGTATATCACTGATCTGCCTGACAGGCTTTCAAGCTCTAAGAGTAAGTAGGCGCAACTGCAGCATAGCTCAGTTACCTTGTTTATATAGCGAGGGAAGGACACGTTTCGTTGAGATGAAAAGCACAATCAAACGGATACGTCCGAAAATCTTGAAACATGCATGCTGATTCACGTACCATGGACAACACACGAGCACATTAGCGCAAATTTTCATGAAACCATAAACTAATAGATCTGCACGTGATTGTCAGAAAAACGTGACAATTGTTTGGAATGTAATTTTCGTGTAGTGTGTGGCATCAGAAAAGAGGCGGGGTTTTAAATACATATGACGATGCACCAATCAGTTATTCCATAGCTACTGGCGGATTATGACGAGACGTGAATACTCCACTAACAATCGATGCAGAGCATACCAATTACAGTAATTTTACTACAGAAAGAAATTGTTGTTACGAAATTAAAACCCTTGTGTAGTACTGTAACGTATCTCATGATGAAGGAACAGATCCGGTAACGAGAACTACGTAATGGTACAGCACGTTGACACAGTTGGTTGTACAATATTGAGAGAGTTGTAGTAAACTGTGGTTTGGTATATGATCTACTAGGCGTAAACAAGGATCCCGCTGACTTCCATTAAATATTCAGCATATGCATTTATAGATAATAGGCCAGGAAGCTATGCGGAATGGAAAATTATTCTTTTTCCCCCTTGAAAATCAATCAATTCCTACAATAGTACATTCATTGCAGATCAAATATTAAGAATAAACGCATAACAATAAGGTGACACGTCCTTTAAAAATAAAGAACATTCCTTAAAATATACCAAAATCCAAATCTGTAGTACCTGCAACAAGAAGTATATCACGGCGTCTTTCTTGTAATTTTAAAACACGATAAATAAACATGGGAAAAATTATATATGCATTCTCTTATTCTTTGTGGCGGTGTTGGGAGACCAGGTTTGATCATTTCAATAGTAAAAAATCAAGGGTAGAACGTTCTGAAATGAAATGAAATGGCGTATGGCTTTTATTGCCGGGAGTGTCCGAGGACAAGTTCGGCTCGCCAGATGCAGGTCTTTTTTTTCATTTGACTCCAGGAGGCGACCTGCGCGTCGTGATGAGGATGAAATGATGATGAAGACGACACATACACCCAGTCCCCGTGCCAGTGAAATTAACCAATTATGGTCAAAATTTCCGACCCTGCCGAGAATCGAACCCGGGACCCCTGTGGCCAAAGGCCAGCACGCTAACCATTTAGCCACTGAGCCGGACAACGTTCTGAATGAAGAATTTCAGATATCGATACCATATTATACTCTAAAAAGTAACGTAGGCAATATCAAAGCAAAATACTCAACAAGATTTAGTCCTATAGATAAAAACAAGAAGAATCAATACGAACTCAATGAAGAAGTACGATCTCACATGTTTGAAGCGACAAGCAATAAGAAGAGTGCATTTTTCCAGATATTCTTCTTCCTCTGTAACAAATTCTTGCATGGCTTTACCAGTTATAAAAGTTGACCAAACATAGTTACATTTGACGTGTGTCCTACCAGAATATCCTAGGAGTCAGTTTCTCCTAACTGAAACGCATTTGCCTGTAAATTATCAAATAGGCTACTGAATAAGAGGGAAATACGATTATTTTTACGAAAAATGTCGAATGGCCAAATGTGCAGAAGTTGGGGACCTGTATTTTTCTTTTGTATTTTCGGAGACCGAACAATGATTACTAACTATAAAAAAACTATTTAAGGAGAATTTCAAGTCATGATAAACATTCCAGGGTAACGAACTAGCGTAATTCACGTCTATCCACTTCAAGTGTTCGACGAGATAGCTCTGAAATTTGACGCGGTAAGCGTTGTACAGACGTAGGGTGTGGCCCGAATTGCCGAAAATTTTCGAAACAAGCCACTCAGTACTTTACAAATTTACGTAATCTCTCAGAAACGTATGAACTCGAGCTCCAGACTAAACTGGCATGTACAGTTCTACAAATAATCAGTTCATGTTCACATTTGAATGTAGCCACATTTATTCATGCCACGCCGACTGTACAGACTCATTCTTTCGATGATGGCGAAAATAAGTTTGAACGTACGTGACCCTTGTTTGAACCAAGTTTGATTTTGCTTCTCAGGCAACGACAGTGTCCGTTCCCTGTCATTTACTTCCATTTACCATCTCTTGTTGGTAGCAAAGCTCTAAAGTAATGCTCATTGAAATCACAATATAATTTGCAAATGTAATTAGCTCTATTAAGGGGCGAGACCTAGCTCAACACGGGAAAAAACATGCCAATATTCATTCGATTGTTAAATATGCTACAAACGTTGTTGAAAAATTCTGCACATATCCCAGTATTGGCATCCTTCCTAGCAATCAGAAGCAACTGCAATAATTTCAAAATTCCAATTCTAACATCTTAAAATAAAATTTCCCGCCTTTTTAACAAAATATCACGGCTTCCTTCATAACTCTCTTACTGTTTTACGGATAATAACGATTTTTTCAGGGTTTCCTCCCATAGTGTTGTACTACAATCTGTACCTCATTCAGGTCAATGGGATTTATATTAGATTTTATATAAAATATTTAGTATTTTCAGGTGCGCGGAATAAAAACTCGACAAAAATATCTAAATCACAATCTATGTTAGTGATTGAGGTTCATTTTGTCCGGGAATTGAAGCTGGAGCCCCTTCGACCATCGGCTGGCATGCTAGTCATTTATTTAGCCATAGAGCCGGACCCCACTGTCAGATGAAATTTACTAATTTACAATTCCTTTTTTGCTAACTTATATAACTTTATATACAATTTAAAAAAGGAAAAGTACGAAAATTCTTATAAACTTGGAACTTATAAGGGAAACAGTGATATTTTGTTAAAAAGGTGGGAAATTTAATTTAAGATGTTATAATTAGAATTTTGACATTATTGCAGTTGCTTCTGATTGCTAGGAAGCATGCCAATACTGGGATATGTGCAGAATTTTTCAACAACGTTTGTAGCATATTTAACAATCGAATGAATATTGGCCTGTTTTTTCCCGTGTTGAGCTAGGTCTCCCCCCTTAAGGCATGCATTATTTTGAGTGCTTATAATTCAGGTCAACATCAGTATCTATGATTACTCGGAAATCGTGCTCCTTGCTCAGTAAGGAACACAATGTTGAATGAGCTCGTGTACTTCGTCATCATAGTGTCGTTATTTAAAATATTGAATATAACTGTATTTTTTAACCCTTTGCTTACTGAATTATTATTTTTATTCCTTTATAGACAAACATATTAATATGGTTTACTGATGCGTAGATTTAGAAATAAAAACTTGTATGAAACACAAAATATGTGAAATATTAGTAATTTGGGCCTAAATATAACTTAGAATTTTAAAGTCCCGACAGGAATGACGGTAATATTCTCGAGGTGCATACGAATAACAAACTACTTTACTTTCAAGTTAGCAAAAAAGGAATTGTAAATTAGTAAATTTCATCTGACAGTGGGGTCCGGCTCTATGGCTAAATAAATGACTAGCATGCCAGCCGATGGTCGAAGGGGCTCCAGCTTCAATTCCCGGACAAATCGGGGATTTTAACTTTCTCTTGTTTGGGGGCTGGGAGTTTGTGCCATCTTCATCATTAGAATTTATCTTAGGTTTTGCCTTATCCTCACGGACACGGAGGTCGTCTATAAGACGTCAACTCGAAAGACTTGCACCAGACCTCCTCTGAGGCCATGCGCCATTATTATTATTATTATTATTATTATTATTATTATTATTATTATTATCTGACTGTGATATTAACAGTACTCTTAACTGTAGTAGTAATTATTTAGCCTTATTTCAGCAACTTATTGATTAGGCATGTATTGCTATTCTTACGAAGTCTGCAGTAAAAATCCTTTCTTGCTTTTCATCATTACGGATCTTTACAGAAAACACCACCTCACTATCATTACGAAATTCACCAGGAGTATATTTTTCAGGTATATTTTTCAGGTATATTTTTCAGCTCATTTGCTATATCAGTTACTTCGTTAGAATGGTAATAAATATATCTAAACACTCAACTGATGCAATAAACTAAAGAGTAATTTGTATTTGGCACTAATGCTATTTGCCATGAATAGGATGTACAACAACCCAGGGATACTAACGTAGTTAGAAAATTTCAAACATAATCTCAGCCACTAATTGTTGTCTCTGGTACCTGACGGGACTTTGAAGTCCCCAGTATTTCATAACACCAGAATTGTACAATGCTGCATAAAGACTAACTTCATAAAGAAGAATTTGTAAGTTTAGGTATTCCTTTAGTGGGGAAATAATGTTAACTTGCCATTTGAGCAGTATAAATGCTATTAAAAATCAAATGTCCTTGGCACTCCAGCATTCACCAATATTGCTTTTTCATAGCTGCATAGTACCACACATTTTAGCCAGATAACTGCTGTATATGCCTTTGCTGGCGAGATGTAGTGTTTACAGTGCGCTATGTCTTCTGGTATAGGCTAAAATATATATTTTTGTACTTCCATTGATCTGTCTCAGTCTCATTCTTGGCTTTGACAATATGAAAGTGACCGAAGTATAAGCCATGCTAGTAATAATGCTCCTTATGCAGCCGGACCCTGTTATGAATGGTGTCAAAATATCGCTCATAGGGTCAGCTGGTGCATGCTGACCAGTGGGCTTGGCAGATTGATATGTAATAGCAAATTCTGGCTCGATTGGGAAAGCTACAGAAAACTACCTCATTCCCCATTTCCCTAGTACGCGTCGTCAGTGATGCGTAGACATTTATTATAGCTGTTGGCAGAGCTACGAGGATCAAAGCAGTCTTCGGGCTGAAGACCCAATATACAACTGCTGTATATCATGCGTGATCGATGTTGCCTACTGTTACTACATTCCTAAACTATTTCTAAAGAAGACTGAGAAGTCCCGTCGAGTTTCCAGGTAGTGTGCAGTTCCTGCAGTGATTTTTAAAAGGTGGGACTTTGAAGTCCTGTCAGTAATCAAAGGGTTAGGATGCTCTTACCAGGAGTCATCAAGCGTTCAGTTATTTTATACAGTTGGTATTCGCTTTTCATCATTATTATGAAGAAAATAATATTTCAGGTTTTTTACTTCTATTTTTGCGGCCCAGTATACTAGACATGATAATATTTCCGGCAAACAACGTGCGAAATAAATTAATCTCCTGAACGGTTTTACGTTCCATGGAAAGTACTACGGATAATTTATACATCACACGAACTCACAAATGTAAAATTAATTTGTTATGCTCATACCCCCAACCCCTTTAAGTAAACACATCGGTTGAGCTAAGACCATTTCGTTAGAAACATATCAGTTGTACTCCGAACATCCCCAATAAGTGGTAATAATAACTGCTGGGATTGGGCTTCAAATTCAGTTACTTCTGAAAGGATCAAATGCATAAGAAGGCTTCATTTTAATTTTAATAGTGGCCTTCGCTATAAACTCAATTTCTTTGACGCTGTCATTCAAACACAGTTGAGAACATATTGAATTAAATGACACAGAAAATATTAATAGAACCAATCGACAATATGAGAAATGTAAAGAATACCTGAATAACTGAGTTACCAATATATGCAATGAAATACTATTATCCCGCATTTCATCAACAGCTTGATGTATCATTGTAACAATAAACATTAAATTTGTTGCAATTATTTCATACATTTTGACCAGTAACAAGATATCGGAACAACTATTTTAAAAACATTGAAAAGTACCAAGTTACCTGTAGGATTACTTAATACACCTTGACGAGTACCAAGTTAGCAGTACTTTTTTTCAACTGTTTGTCTAGTACGAAATTAGCAAGACGCACCATAAAATCGGACGATAATTCAGCTTCTTGAAATTTGACCACCAGGTGCAAATGGTGTTTACCAAGATTTGACCACTGAAGCGCAATTATTTTATGAACTGCTATAATGGATTCCTTGGAATAAAAGTTCGACTGTTATACCAATATTTAAATTTGTGAATAAAATTTCACCGTTGGTGAAATGGTGTCCCTAGTCGTCATTAGATGCCTCACTACTTGACTCACTACTTGAAAAGTAATTAATGTCTCAATATTTGCAAACGAGTGGAGTCTTACCGTTGAAGAATTTATTAAGGTAACGTCCGTAGATTTACGCATTTCAAATAATTTTTACTTACGATTCAACCATCAGCTTGATGATATTGTAGGTTTTTATGCAGTTCATTTGGTATAAGTCTGAAATGAAATCCAATGTCCCACAGACTAAAACATCCATCTTCGCAAATCAGTCTATAGCTACCCCTTGACGAATCCTACAGAATACTGGTGGTCTGAGGGGTGTTCACAGTGTGTTTCGAATCCATCATCACCTGGATACTAATTTGAGCCTCATGATCCGTACAGCGCAGCAAACTCCCACGGTACGGATGTTTTCTTGTCAGTGAATTCAGCTGATAGAGATTTTTGATAAGCTATTCATTGTTAAGAAAAGTTCAGTTGTAGCACTGAACCCTGAGGAACACTGTATTTTACTGCGGATATGTTTCCTGACAGAAAATGGCAAGACTATCATACTAATACGTCACCGGGGATTAATAAAGGGTAGATGGAAGAAGACTAAATCGAGGAGGGAGTGAAATTTCCTTTATTAGATACAAATTAATAATTACACAATTAATCGTACATACTTCTCATAGGAAATTACTGTTTAGGATTCAATTGCTCAGTAGTAATAGAGCATACAGCAGGTACTCTGTGACACTTTCCTTTCTTTTCACTGACGGACATGCATTTTAAGGTCGTAAAAAGAATTCTTTGATGAAGGAAACTGTGATTGGTTCATATTCTATGTTCACTGTACCTCTTAATTTGTGAGACCATATCACATTTCGAGGGCGTATCTACAATCTAAAATGCTGGCTAACATAACTATAGGATCCACAGATATATATAGAAATCAGTAACTTATCCGCGTTGCAAGATTGCAGGAAGTGTCGTTTGTGGAACCGTGATCTCTGATTTGAAGAACTCTGGAAACGGAAACAATAAAATAGCGAACATTACCACATAAAACGTTACCACCCTTTTGTGACGAGACGGTACCAAAGATTATAAATTAGAATAAGAAGAATAAGAAAATTACTAAGCATTAGAATGACAAAGAGAATTAACAGTGAGAATGAGACTAATAATAAGAAAATTACTAAACATTAGAATGACAAAGAGAATTAACAGTGAGAATGAGACTAATAATAAGAAAATTACTAAGCATTAGAATGACAAAGAGAATTAACAGTGAGAATGAGGTTAATAATAAGAAAATTACTAAGCATTAGAAAGACAAAGGGAATTAACAATGAGAATGAGACTAATAATAAGAAATTACTAAGTATTAGAATGACAAAGAGAATTAACAGTGAGAATGAGGTTAATAATAAGAAAATTACTAAGCATTAGAAAGACAAAGGGAATTAACAATGAGAATGAGACTAATAATAAGAAATTACTAAGCATTAGAATGACAAAGAGAATTAACAATGATAGTGAGACTAATAATAAGAAAATTACTAAACATTAGAATGACAAAGAGAATTAACAGTGAGAATGAGACTAATAATAAGAAAATTACTAAGCATTAGAATGACAAAGAGAATTAACAGTGAGAATGAGACTAATAATAAGAAAATTACTAAACATTAGAATGACAAAGAGAATTAACAGTGAGAATGAGACTAATAATAAGAAAATTACTAAGCATTAGAATGACAAAGAGAATTAACAGTGAGAATGAGACTAATAATAAGAAAATTACTAAGCATTAGAATGACAAAGAGAATTAACAGTGAGAATGAGACTAATAATAAGAAAATTACTAAGCATTAGAATGACAAAGAGAATTTACAGTGAGAACGAGACTAATAATGAGAAAATTACTAAACATTAGAATGACAAAGAGAATTAACAGTGATAGTGAGAATAATAATAAGAAAATTACTAAGCATTAGAATGACAAAGAGAATTAACAGTGAGAATGAGACTAATAATAAGAAAATTACTAAGCATTAGAATGACAAAGAGAATTAACAGTGAGAATGAGACTAATAATAAGAAAATTACTAAGCATTAGAATGACAAAGAGAATTAACAGTGAGAATGAGACTAATAATAAGAAAATTACTAATTGGAATGACAAAGAGAATTAACAGTGAGAATGAGACTAATAAGAAGAAAATTACTAAACATTAGAATGGCAAAGAAATTTAACAGTGATAGTGAGACTAATAATAAGAAAATTACTAAACATTAGAATGACAAAGAAAATTAACAGTGAGAATGAGGTTAATAATAAGAAAATTACTAAGCATTAGAAAGACAAAGGGAATTAACAATGAGAATGAGGCTAATAATAAGAAATTACTAAGCATTAGAATGACAAAGAGAATTAACAGTGAGAATGAGACTAATAATAATTAGAAAATGACTAAGCATTAGAATAACAAAGAAAATTAACAGTGAGAATGAGACTAATAATAAGAAAATTACTAAACATTACAATGACAAAGAGAATTAACAGTGACAGTGAGACTAATAATAAGAAAATTACTAAACATTAGAATGACAAAGAAAATAAACAGTGAGAATGAGACTAATAATAAGAAAATTACTAAGCATTAGAATGACAAAGAGAATTAACAGTGATAGTGAGACTAATAATAAGAAAATTACTAAACATTAGAATGACAAAGAAAATTAACAGTGAGAATGAGGTTAATAATAAGAAAATTACTAAGCATCAGAAAGACAAAGGGAATTAACAATGAGAATGAGACTAATAATAAGAAGTTACTAAGCATTAGAATGACAAAGAGAATTAACAGTGAGAATGAGACTAATAATAAGAAATTACTAAGCATTAGAATGACAAAGAAAATTAACAGTGAGAATGAGGTTAATAATAAGAAAATTACTAAGTATTAGAAAGACAAAGGGAATTAACAATGAGAATGAGACTAATAATAAGAAATTACTAAGCATTAGAATGACAAAGAGAATTAACAGTGAGAATGAGACTATTAACAGTCATGTTTATTCTTTTATGTAGCATGTGATGCTTGAATGACAAATACGCTCAGTATTACAGATAACAGCATTATTAATAATACGTTACTATTTAGTGCTGGGGCTGAACATCCAGCCCTGTCAGCTAGCTGGTAGCTTCCCAGGTCGCCGTATTAAGCTTCTTCATCAAACCATGGAATTATATCTACGGCATTCAGATAATACATCTGACAATCTGTCTGAATATCGGCAACACAGTCGCAGAAGGGAGTAGTAGCCCAGTCTAATCGATGTACGGCAGAAGCAAGCTGTCCTTTATTGCAAAAATTGCCTTTGATTTTCATTCCATCAGCGCGAGGCCTATAGACGCCGGTCCTACGAGCGATAAATGGGGTGAATTTGTTGGATTTGATTTTGTATCCCCAATTGCAAAACGCATTATACTTACTTTAAAATGCTTATTGCTTTTCTGTACCATGTTTACCTTTAGTAGTTTCCCTGCGGACAAGACTATGTGTAAACATAATTGAATGTGTTCTACCGTAATAGGAATTATTTTTGGAAATTTGATAGATTTGCAAGGAGTTCTTGAATTAGCTGTATTCAAAAATAAACGAAATATTTAAATTTTAATATCAATAATTAATTCAATTATTACGTCAGTTATTATGTTATCATCCTGATGCGGTTTAACAGCAATCCCTTTTAATAAGTCACGTCTTTTCTAGCGGGACCTATTGCCTACAGTGCGCTACGTCTTTTGGTGTGGGATAGAACATCCTTTTTTCCTTTCATTGTCCTGTTCAGTCTCACCCTTAGTTTGAAAGATATGCAAGTCACTGTGTTATGAGCCACGATAATAATGCTATTCCTTATGCAGAAAGTCCCTGTGTGGAGGGAAGTGTCACCCATGGGGTCGGTTTCCGCGTACATTGCAGTGCGTTGTGCAGACTGATATGTAGTTAACTTCTGACTCGGTGAGGAATGCAACAGAAAACAACCCCATTCCTCATTTCCGTTGTAGGCCTCCTCAGTGAAACCGGGGCCACATATGACAGCTGAAGGTGGAGTTGTTAAGGAACTAATCAGCCTTTGACTGATTACTCAACAAACATAAGTTACTGTTTTCAGAATTTTTAAACAGCTACAAACTGTGTTATATCCCACGTACAGCTGAAAAATATGTTATGTTCAAACAACTTTCACCTTCAAGCAATACTTGTGTAAAAGCCCCCTTTATTTCAAAATAGTTTACAGACATTGTATAACATGACTCATATTTTCCTGCCTGCAGTATACAACTTGGAATAGGTATGTTCTTCGTGTTTTCCTAACATTCAGTTTACTTGGACATGATCAATTTTTCAAATGGGCAACTCATGTAGGGGTTACAAGATTAGGGCTGATCTTCTACAAACAAAATACATAACTGTGGGGGAAAAATAGGACAAAACAAAACGGGTTTCAGGCGGATAGCTTTGGGTATGGAAAATTCGAGCAGCTGCGCTGTGGCGATAGTTAAATGTTACTGGTATGTAATTATTCTCGTACTCTATATTGCCTAATCACATACCTGACACATTACAGGGTGTACCCGTGGTGATGTTACACACTTTCAGGGCTGATGGAGGACTGAAAATGGATCAATTTCAGATAAGGAAACGATCGAGTCAAAAGTTAAGCAAAATTCTACTCATTTAAGTCCGTTTACCTGCACGTTTCCCAAGCTGCTCCATTTACAACAAATGTTCGAAATGTCGTACCCCTGCGTCAATGCAGTCATGGTATCGTCCCACAAATTTCTGGCGTACCCGTTCGAATATCCCCAGTGTCGTTTGAACAGCCGCGCAGGCAGCGATAATTCTTGCTAAGAGTTCCTCTTCAGTCTCGACATGTCCCTCATACACAAGGGTTCTTACATGGCCCCACAATCAAGTGGGGTGAGATCAGGTGAACGAGCGGGTCATGAAACAGGAATCCTCTTCCTATCCACTTTGCATGGAATGTCTGATTCAGTTGTTCACGAATCCTCAGTCCAAAGTGAGGTGGGGCTCCATCGTGTAGGAACCACACCCGTTGACAAAGGGAAAGTGGGATATGTTCCAGGAACGTGTGTAGTACATCTTTGAGCACCATTATGTAGACTGCCGTATTCAGGGGGAGGGCGGGGGTGAGGAAGAACAAACGGTCCTATTACGTAATCGTTGACTATGCCCTCCCACTCGTTGACAGAATGTTTGTGCTAATGGCTCTTCACAACTGTAGCGCAGTGAATATCATCTGCCCAAACATGACTATTGTGACTATTTAGCATTCCGGCTCTGGTGAAACAGGCCTCATCTCTGAAATATACATACGCAGGAAAGTGAGGATCGACTGCAAGGCACTGCAAGACCCATTGGCTGAACACGACTTGAGGCCCAAGGTCTGTAAGACTCACAGCCTGCACTTTTTGGAGATGGTAGGGGTGTAGTTGCATTTCACGTAATACTCTCCACACAGTCATATGCGGTATATTCGTTTCACGTGCAACTGCTCGAGGGCTGATTGCAGGCGCCTCATCCACGCGAGCTGCACCTTCTGGGTCGGGAGTCCGTGTAATTCATCGTCTTTCTCGGCCATTGCCCTGCTTCACTTAATCATTGGAACAGTCGTGGAAACATGGTGTGAGCCGGATGCCTCCTACGTGGATACTTGGCCTTGTACAACCGTTCGCCTTCTCTGCTGCTTCCTTTTGCTTGCCCATACACGAATACCATATATGAAAGTTCCATAACCGGGTACAACACCATTTTGATAGGGATGATCAACGTACAACTTCAACCTGTAAACGTAGACTGAAGCTTACAGTATAGATATCGCACTCCGATCACATCAGTACACAGTACACCATCTGCATTGGAGTCGTTGAGCTAGCCTTTTCTGCTCTTCGGGATTGTCTCCCCTATTGTATTCTTAGCTCATGTAGTGTACAGTACATTCGGAGGTATCAGAATGATTTTCTTTAACTTTTGACTGCCGGCCGCAGTGGTGTAGTGGATACGGCGTTGGTCTACTAAACCCAAGTTAGCGGGTCCAAACCCGACCGAGGTCGATGGCTTTTAGGGGTTTTCAAAGGTGACAACCCCATGTCCTTGGCTTCTGGCACGTTAAAGGGCTACTGCGGGGCAACATTCCGATACCCCGGCGTTTACTGAGAACGGACGAGCGTTAAACAACTTGGATTATTAATACATTTTGACTCGAACCTTTGCGGACTACGGTACCTTATCTCAAGTTGATCCATTTTCCGTCTTCCACCTCCCTGTAAGTATGTAACATCATCACGGATACACCCTGTATATTTTTCGATACGTGTATAGCGCAAAACAGTAGATTTCCCCCTCACTTTTAGGCTGAACGACTCACTGATGATCTTTACTCCAGCTGTGAGTTTTAATTCTTGGCCATGCTTCTGTGTTACAGTCACCACCCGGTGGACTTGAGTTCGTCTTCAGGACATGCTACATGCTAATGGTTGTATCAGAGTTGTATGTGTTGTGCTGGACAGGAGAAAAACTCATTGAGGAGGTAAGAAATCCTTTCATCAACACTTCTACCATTTATACGCTTATAACATGAAGAATATTAGTGTTTCTGTTACAGAGTGCTCTTGTTGCTGATGCTACCTACGAGAGTGATTGGACTTCAGCTCAAAATTCTTTAAAGCAGAATCAGAAACTTATAATCCTACGAGCACAGAGACCTGTTAAACTTTGCATTGGAAAGTTTACCACCGTTGGGATGAACACATTCACTGAGGTACGTTTTGATTTATACATTACGTAATTCATCCAGTTCTTCATGCTTATATTATTAAATAATATTAATTATTTATATTTTCTTTTGCAGATCATTCGAATCTCTTACTCGTTTTTCACTGTGCTGAGAGAGTTTCTAACTTCCTAAAATAAACGAGACACGATCATGTTTATTGGTATAGAAATATATGTTTCTGAATAGAAGTCTGCTCCTCCGACACAAGCGGTTAAAATTCAGCTTATTTTGCAATTATCTGCCTTTACTTTCGAAACAAAGAGACTATTTGTCCATTATACATAGAGTAGAAAAATATGACTTACAAGGAAACATCGTCAATGGGTTAGTCGCCAATCGCGATGAAACTTGGAAAACACATTGAGGTACACGTAAAAATGATGTCGGCATCAATTTTGGGTGCCAACATTCATTAGAGCTTTAACTACAGGGCCTAAAAGTTGCGACGTTTCAAATTCCGCGCGATCAGCGATGAATACCTGCTGGCCAATGATAAGCTAGCACACTGCGTACTTACACACATGCCTCTGCACCTCCTCCCGTCCCCGCTCCTATTGGCTCGCCACCGCAACCGGCAACCGCGGGGAGAAGGGAAACGTGCGGTGGCGAACCAATTGGAGCGTGGAGGGGAGGAGGTGCAGAGGTGTGTCTCCAGGTACGCAGTGTGCCAGCTTAGCATTGGCCAGTAGGTACTCATCGCTGATCGCGCGGAATTCGAAATGTCGCAACTTTTAGGCCTCGTAGTTAACGCTCTAATGAATGTTGGCACACAAAATCGATGCCGACATCGTTTTTACGTGTACCTCCATGTGTTTTCCAAGTTTCATCGCGATCGGCGACTTACCCATTACCGACGTTCCCTTGTTAGTACTTTCAACGAAGTGTACACTGAGATAATGGTATCTGTCCCTCTCTTACTCACGTTATTGCTTAATTACATGGTGATCAGCACCGTGAATCTAGTGTGTATTTAGAATCAGACAATTTTGAACTGTTAAAGAACAGACTTTTTATGAAAAATGAAAGACTACAACTTGTTTTCCAGTCATTGACCGGGTCAGGGATGGAATGAATGAAGCAGATATAGGCTATTAGTACGATGGGGTCGCCACTCCCAAAGTGATTTATTAATGACTGATAGATGCTATGAAATGAGAATGGAGAGTGTTGCTGGAATGAAAGGTGACAGGGAAAACCAGAGAACCCGGAGAAAAACCTGTCCCGCCTCCGCTTTGTCCAGCACAAATCTCAAATGGAGTGACTTGGATTTGAACCACGGTATCCAGCGGTGAGAGGCCGACGTGCTGCTGTCTGGGCCACGGAGGCTACAGACTGTGTATAAAAGGAAGTAATTGTATTAATGTGGAGGCAGAAGGACAACCCACAGCGATGCTATGAACTTGAAGAGCTTGGTTTCTGAACTGAGTTTGTTGAAGACCTTTTACGAGCAGTGTTCTGTCAAGTCTTATAGCAAATTATTTCAGATATGCACACCTAGCAGAAAAAATGTTCCGATTCACAGATTTTAATTTATTGTTGGCTTTTATATTGCTAAAGTTTTAAATACTTCAGTCTATACTGAATAAAACAAGAATTACGAAAGTCATTTCAAATTTATTGAATATCCCTGTAAGAGCATCAATAGCTACTTACTTCTCAATAATAATAATAATAATAATAATAATAATAATAATAATAATAATAATAATAATAATAATAATAAGAATAAGAATAAGAATAATAAGAATAATCTATTCAGTTAGTCTCAAGAGTCTAAGAGAACCCCATTCATTCTCTCTCTCAGTTCAGGTTTGAACTCTTTGGAAGAGCCAAGAATAGATTCTAGACAGACACGCTACAATTACACAAAAGGGCTGACTAATTATATACGTGATGAATATTCAAATATTTATGCGCAGGCATTGAAGTTTTTTGCAGGTAAGTTGCATGATTAATTGAGTAAAATAGTGTGTACCGGAGTTTTCAGACAGATGAAAATTTATATAAATTAATATATTGGATAATTAATTCCATTTCCTTTTTAAATATCTCCTAAGTATTTTCCTCGTTGACCCGTAACATATCATGTGCAGTTTTTTCTCCTCAAGTTCATGGTACGCCTATGCCACAACAAATATTGTACTTAAACTCATGAACCTTTAACATATTCTCTCAATGACGTATTGATTTACCCAATTAACTCGTAAGCCACTGTAGCCGTTTGTTCTGTTTGTCGACCATTACCAGTCGATAAGCTGTACTCTCTGTCTCGCAGAGCATTGCGCTACATCAAACTCCTTGGAAAAGAAACAAAGCTACATTCAGGATTTTGTTTTATCCTCCATACCGTGGTGGTAATTACGATCCTCAGTCAGAAGCTGTTATCCATGTCCCACACTGGATTTATGTGAAATACAGTAATACACTACAGTACGCAGTACTATCGCCATGAGTAGATAGACAGATAGATAGATAGATAGACTTATTTCTCTTAATCAGGACGGTTATTTACCAACTTTTAAATAATTTTATCTAACATTATTTATACAAAAATAGCCTTCAATAAATGGAATTAATTTTCTAAAGTAATTACCACATCTAAATTTATCTAGAGACGTCCAAATGCATAATTTACAACACCTTAAATCAGTAAAAACGAATCTCCTTAAATAATTGGCATCATTAAAGTAACTCTAGAGATATTTACATACACATATTTATATATTTTACAGAGAAGACCTCAAATTCTTGAGGTAGTTAGGGTACATCTAATTTTAGACGAGGTTCAGTGAATTCAGTGATATTAATGCAATCAGCAGACATTATATTGTGAACGTGAACTCCATACAGCATGAACTGAAATGGGACATTCAAGAGGTTTATCGTGATCATGTCAAAAGTCCCCAGTGGTGTGAATCATCGTACCAAAGTTCTCTCATATCAATCAATCAATCAATCAATCAATCAATCAATCAATCAATCAATCAATCAATCAATCAATCAATCAATCAATCAATCAATCAATCAATCAATCAATCAATCAATCAATCAATCAATCAATCAATCAATCAATCAATCAATCAATCAATCAATCAATCAATCAATCAATCAATCAATCAATCAATCAATCAGTCAGTCAGTCAATCAATCAATCAATCAATCGATACAATAAGCATACAAGCTAACAAAATTTTATGTAAATGTGACTGTTGATGTCGTGAGAAAAAAACACAGGGCCTCTGTGTTTATATCGAATCCGAAACACGATCTGACTTTTCGCTTCAAAATTCCCTCATGCATTACTCGGGTTTCGAACTCTGGTTGCCCTGGAGAGAAATCAGTCATAATGCCACTCAGCTATCATGTCGTTGAAACTTCTCTTCAGGTCACTGTAGAATAGAATACTCCCCATCTCCCAGTTCTGGATATCCAAAAACTGAAAATAGAGTATTTAGTTTATTGGCAGTCAGGCGTATACCTATCGCAGCTAAAATAAACCAACAAGCAAACAAGCAAAATTTGAAAGAATTCAATGTCCTTAATATTTGCGATCTATCAAATTAAATTATGGTCTACTTGTAGGAACCTTACATTTTATATCAAGGCCAAAGGAAGGCATTTATACAAGTGGAGGCACATGCTTCCCCTAGTGCACCGTCACTGTATTGTCCTACATAAGAGGCTTGCAGTGGGGTCTCAACGGCGCACTAGCCACCAGCGTTTTGGAAAGGTGTAACATTCCAACTGATGAGACCACTGCTACACTGGGGCGAAACCCTGGTAATTTCACGATTTGAAAAGCCTAAACAGCTTAAATCTTTCTAACATGTGTAACCTTGTTGATTAGATTGTAGACTGTTACTTGCCATGGTCCCTAATTATTTGCACTACATGTACCATTTCTTCATTCATGGCATTTTTACAATTAATAATAATTTCGATATTTTTTCTGGCCTTCTCCATTCCCTAATCACGATTTTAACAATAGCATAATATCGAACACACCTGGATGAAATATATAAATTATGGGTGATAGAGGTGAGAGTACGAAATCCGTGCTTTCTGATGACCCAGATATAACGATGGATGAACTGCTGCACGCTCTAGTTTTAAATAATAATAATAAAGCACCAGGACCTGATGAGATCCCACCTAATGTTTTAAAATCTGATATCAGAAGACAAAATTTATCAGATCACCAATCTCTTAAACACAATATACAATACAGAAGGAACCACAAGTGATTGGCTGCAAACAGCATTAATATCCATACCAAAGAAATCACTTGCAAGGAAATGTAATGATTACCGTCTTATAAGTCTAATGAGCCACATGCTGAATACATTTCTAGTGTTATTCCATTGACAAGCAAATACTTTTTTCTTTCCTTCTAAAGAGATTTTTATTGAAAAATGTTTAAACATGTTAAAATACACTGACTGACAGAGCAACTGCAACACCAAGAAGGAGTGGTTCGAAAGGGATGAAAGTTGGGGAAAAAACAGAGACGGCACGGACGAATAATTGATGTTTATTTCAAACCGATATGCAGGTTACACAATGCGCACGGCATCGACTCAGTAGGATGTAGGACCACCGCGAGCGGCGATGCACGCAGAAACACGTCGAGGTACAGAGTCAATAAGAGTGCGGATGGTGTCCTGAGGGATGGTTCTCCATTCTCTGTCAACCATTTGCCACAGTTGGTCGTCCGTACGAGGCTGGGGCAGAGTTTGCAAACGGCGTCCAATGAGATCCCACACGTGTTCGATTGGTGAGAGATCTGGAGAGTACGCTGGCCACGGAAGCATCTGTACACCTCGTAGAGCCTGTTGGGAGATGCGAGCAGTGTGTGGACGGGCATTATCCTGCTGAAACAGAGCATTGGGCAGCCCCTGAAGGTACGGGAGTGCCACCGGTCGCAGCACATGCTGCACGTAGCGGTGGGCATTTAACGTGCCTTGAATTCGCACTAGAGGTGACGTGGAATCATACGCAATAGCGCCCCAAACCATGATGCCGCGTTGTCTAGCGGTAGGGCGCTCCACAGTTACTGCCGGATTTGACCTTTCTCCACGCCGACGCCACACTCGTCTGCGGTGACTATCACTGACAGAACAGAAGCGTGACTCATCGGAGAACACGACGTTCCGCCATTCCCTCATCCAAGTCGCTCTAGCCCGGCACCATGCCAGGCATGCACGTCTATGCTGTGGAGTCAATGGTAGTCTTCTGAGCGGACGCCGGGGGTGCAGGCCTCCTTCAACCAATTGACGGGAAATTGTTCTGGTCGATATTGGAACAGCCAGGGTGTCTTGCACATGCTGAAGAATGGCGGTTGACGTGGCGTGCGGGGCTGTCACCGCTTGGCGGCGGATGCGCCGATCCTCGCGTGCTGACGTCACTCGGGCTGCGCCTGGACCCCTCGCACCTGCCACATGTCCCTGCGCCAACCATCTTCGCCACAGGCGCTGCACCGTGGACACATCCCTATGGGTATCGGCTGCGATTTGACGAAGCGACCAACCTGCCCTTCTCAGCCCGATCACCATACCCCTCGTAAAGTCGTCTGTCTGCTGGAAATGCCTCCGTTGACGGCGGCCTGGCATTCTTAGCTATACACGTGTCCTGTGGCACACGACAACACGTTCTACAATGACTGTCGGCTGAGAAATCACGGTACGAAGTGGGCCATTCGCCAACGCCGTGTCCCATTTATCGTTCGCTACGTGCGCAGCACAGCGGCGCATTTCACATCATGAGCATACCTCAGTGACGTCAGTCTACCCTGCAATTGGCATAAAGTTCTGACCACTCCTTCTTGGTGTTGCATTTGCTCTGTCAGTCAGTGTACTTCATCTATTAGGAAACATTTAGGATAAGTATCATAGATAAGCTGTTAATACCCGTCCTCATATGAGGGCACTGGGCGTTAAAGATATCAAACCTCTAAGCTCTATTTTATTACATAACAGCAGTCATGTACATCATCTCCAACTTCTTCTGGTACATATCAGAAAATTATGTGCAGAGGGTCACTTTGCAAATTTGACAGTAGGTTCTTGGTTTTCTTCAACCCTTTACTCCTTTTCAAAGGAATGTCATCTGTTCGATTCTCCCTTACAGTATCTTTTTCTCTGTATCCTAGGGATCAGAGATGAATCACGAAGTCTCTGTTAGCGAAAACGTTATCGAAGAACACTTTGTGACTCCTAGGATTGTCCACACAGTCGTGTTCAGACCAACACGGGATACTAACAACATATCCTGTCTTTCACCCTCGATCTGATTCTATCCAAAGTATAGAATGAAATTGAAAAATTAAACACTATATTCACACTGGGCCCATAACTTGTATCCGAATATCATAGACCTACATTTGATGAACTGCTTCAGGTTATTATATCCGTAGTATTTCACTAAAATTTCATCTACCGCTAGACACTTTTCAAACTCTGCGAACAGTTGAAAATCTACATTTTCATCTCGATCAGAGGTCATACGTTGAAGCCTTTGTCACGCTTGATTTTATTGACAAAATGAATTGCAAAAATTAATTAGTTTTGTCAACTTCAGATAATAAGTTTTTGGCATTGCTTCCTTGACAATATCTACATATAAGTCTTCATCTTCAGACCAATGCACTATTTCTGAAGGTAATCTGTGGCATCCAGTAAAAATAAGAACCCCTACAAAAACCTTTAGTTCGTGAGGGCTGAAAATAAAATATGGGATATTCTTTTACTTATAAGATATCGAACAGTTTCCCTTAAAATGTTTACAAGTATCTCTTCGTGAAAATAGAAATACAAAGAATTTTTCAGTGAGAGAGATTGCAGTTCGTACTTCATTCTTTCCACTTTTCCCTCGGTATTTTCTCTTATCCGGCACTTTTGTGTATTGGGTTTTTCTTTCTTCCAGTCTGCTTTCTCCTAAGTAAAGGGGCACCAGTTTTTTTTTATTTTTCGAAATAACTGTCCGGAAGACTAGGAGAAAACTCTTCTCTTTCGCCATATATTTCTGTATAAGGAGCACAATGCGGAATATAAAATTGAAATATAATTCACTGTACCACAACGGGCCTAACACAGTGCACAGAATGATAACCTAAGTGGTAACTAGTTCACAACTGCAGCGGAAGCGAGTGGTCAACGATGGCTGAGAATGGCCGAGCGCCCATAGTCATCATTTGAGGACACTCAGATTAAAACAAAAACATTCAACAACAATGCAGCAAATAAAAGTACAATAACCAATGTGTGTACAACAATTTAGAGGCTTTGTTTGTCACAAAGGGAAATCACAGAAAACAATGCTATAATTTAATGGGAACGTGAGAAGTATTTACAAGCCATGAGAAAACTTCACTTTTAATTTTAAGTGTTGAGATGTAGAAATAGTTTACTTCATAATGATTGAAAGAAAGGTTACTATAATAATAGTAATTATACCAGGTGGCTCTCGAACGCCGTACTTTCTACTTATAAATGTCCCGCATGCAAAAATGATGATTGTTATATCTACAAACTGATTTTCACAGGGGAACTACTGCCAGCGGGCAGGTTATCTCAGAATATGAAGAGATAAGGAAAGGAGTGTAGCTCGCAGCATGTTACTCAGCGATACTGGTCTAATGTACCCCTTGTATTAGTAAAAATCGTTTTTGACCGCATAGTTCTAGGCTGGTGTATGATACAGCCGCAATATATTTGCTGTCTGCATATTAGGAATGGCTAGTGTGACCAGCAGCGACGAATACACAGACATTATTTTAATCTGGACAATCTGGTTGGAATGCAGCAGAAGCTCCAAACGGACGTATGCATTCTACATACGTACTTCACCGAACAGTATTAGTTTTTGTTTCATACAAGCAACTCTTCCATCGAGTGGAATGTCTACACGTATATAAATTAATTTATTAGATTTCCTTTTCTGCGTCTTTGGCGTGTCTACAAACAGTATCGGCGATCAGGGGGTGGGCCTAGGAGGGACAGTTCCCCCCCCCCCACTTTGTGGAGCAAACATTACATTGTTAATCCACTTTAGCCAGCTGAAACTAGGAATTATTTAAAAAAAAGCTGTTTGTACAAACCTTGTTATCTTATCTGCTAATTCCATCGTTTATTTTCTTTAATTATTAACATAATTATTGACGGAAATACACACAAAATGCTGTTCGTCGCGGCTAACCAATTTGTGTAGCACTACGGCAAGTAGTGGAGACTTTGCATGTGCTGTGAGGCGGGTAGTAGGAGTACATACCTTTCTTGCCGAGGTCGTGGCCACTGAATTATAATTCACCCACTTGCCGCGCGCATTCATCAGTCTGGCAGCCTCTTTAGTGTCTATTAGATTCTTAGTGAGTATTCAAATACTAAATGATTTTAATTGCATAATCATGCCGTACTTCTATTTAATTATACCGGGCGAGATGGCCATGGGGTTACGGGCGCGCAGCTCTGAGCTTGCACTCGGGAGATAGTAGTTTCCAATCCCTCTGTCAGCAGCCCTGAAGATGGTTTTCCGTGGTTTCCCATTTTCACACCAGGCAAGTGCGGGGGCTGTACCATTTATAAGGCCACGGTCGCTTCCTTTCCACGAGTAGCCCTTTCCTGTCTCATCCTCGCCATAAATCCTATCTGTGTCGGTGCGACGTAAAGCCAATATTGTAAAAAAAAGTATTTAGTTGCAATCGTATTTCAACGTGAGCTAATACCAACGTTCCTAAATTATTACTTTGTGTTATGTTATTTATTAAATGTGCGGCTCCATTGCTAAATGGTTAGCGTGCTAGCCTTTGGTCACAGGTGTACCGGGTTCGATTCCCGGCAGGGTCGGGAATTTTAATCATCATTGGTTAATTTCCCTGGCTCGGGGGCTGGGTGTATATGTTGTCTTCATCATCATTTCATCCTCATCACGACGCTCAGATAGCCTACGGGCGTCAAATCAAAAGACCTGTACCTGGCCAGCCGATCCCGTCCTGGGATCTCCCGGCACTAAAAGTCATACGCCATTTCATTTCATGTATTAAGTAAATGCCCCGTAGTATGTTTGTGAGACCTCGTGAAAATGTTATTATACAGCCTTGAATCAAAATCTTTTAAAAAACTGTTATTAAGAATAATCCACGGGGCATATTAATTGCATATACATATAAAATAACATAATACAAACGAAATAATTTAGTCTGGTGAAAGTAAAGTTGGTATTCTCTCGCGTAGAAATTACAATTAAATATATTTTTTTTAATTGACTGTACGTCTCACCGACACAGATAGAACTTATGGGAAGAGAGCGGCCGTGTCTTTAATTAAGGTACAGTCTGAGCATTTTCCTGGTATGAACATGGGAAACCACGGAAATACATCTTCAGGGCTACCGACATTGGGATTCGAAACCACTATCTCCCGAGTGCAAGCTCAAATCTGCGCGCCCGTAATCCCACAGCCAGCTCGCCCGGTAAAATTACATAGATGTACGACATGATTATGCAATTAAAAATTATTTAGTATTTGAATACACACTAACAAACTAACAGACAATAAAGAGACTGCCAGACTGACGAATGCGCGCGGCAAGCGGGTGAATTATAACTCAGTGGCCACGACCTCGGCAAAAAGATAAGTACCCCTGCTACCCTTCCCCACAGAACATGCAAAGTCTCCACTACTTGCCGTAGCACTATACAATAAAGGAAAGATGTAGCATATAAGACAAGGCTTGTACAAATATATTTTTAAAAATAATTCCTAGTTCCAGCTGGCTAAAGTTAAATAAAATGTAATATTTACTCTACAAAGTGGGGGTGGGAGCGACTATCCCTTCTCATCCCACCCCCTAACCGCCGCTACTGTTTGTAGATTCGCCAAAGATGCAGTAAATGAAATCTAATAATTTATTAATTTATACACGTGTAGACATTCAACTCGATAAAAGAGTTTATTGCGTGGAACAAAAACTAGTACTGTTCGGCGAAATGTGTGTGTGTAAGTCGTACATCTGTTTGGAGCTTCTGTTGCACTCAGACCAGGCTGTCCAGCTTAAAATAATGTTTGTGTATTCACCGCTGCTGATCACACAAGCCATTGCTGATGTGCAGACAGCAAATATATTGCGGCTGTACCATACACCAGCCTAGAACTATGCGGTAGAAAACGATGTTTACTAATGCAAGGGGTGCATTAGACCTGTAGCGCTGAGTAACATGCTGCGAGCGACATTCCTTTCCTTATCTCTTCATATTCTGACGTAACCTGCCCGCTGGCAGTAGTTCCCCTGTGAAAATCAATTGGTAGACATCCCATTCACCATTTTTGCATGCAGGACATTTATAAGTAGAAAGTGCGGCGTTCGAGAGCCACCTGGTATATCGAATACAGTTTCTTTTACAACTAAGAAATCTTGGTATCCTCATATGAGGACACCGGGCGTTAATGGGTTGTACATGTGCGCATAAGGTAAAAGTGCAAACGGTGCTTGGAAAACAACCAAATTTCGTCCATAAATGTCTTTGGTACCCGAGAGACATTGTTGAGTGTCAATTTTATCCTTCAAAGATGCCGAGGGGAACGTGAAGATGTACTTATATGCTTCGTTGACTATGGGAAGCCATTCGACAGAGTCGAAATGAAAACTGATCGAGATTCTCCAGCAGAAACGGTTACACGTAATATATATCCGCATCATAAAAACTTCACTGGAAGCAGCAAGGCATGGTCACCATTGGACCAAGTAGAACTTCATAGATATATATCAAAAGAGGATTACGTGAAGGTTGCATACTTTCTCCGCTCCCGTTCAATCTATATGCCATCACATAATTCAAAAACGCTTCTCACTTACGTGTGAAAGTAACTGGAGTCGTCATAAACAATATTAAATATGCATATGGTACCCTGAGAATATGTGACTCTATTAAAGGTCTTCAAGTACTGCTGAGTAAAATACATCACAGTTGATTAGGGTATGATCTAAACATCACTACCACAAATCTAAGTTCATTGTATCTAGAAGAAGGAACCATTAAGATGCCTCCATTTCATTAAATATAAAACGGGAAAGTCAATTCACGCACATTCGGACACCATGACGGACATTCTAGTCCATGAGAAGGAGATGAGACGCCGTATTAACGTTTCTACATGATACTTTCAAATGATAATATTAGCAGTTTGTGATCTTAATCTATACATCAAACTAGGCAAAAGTCGCTGAAATGTTATATCTAGTCAACATCACTTTATTGACTGGAGATCTGAACTGTCAAAGCTTACTCCATGAACAGATTAGAGACTTTATAAATATGGTTGCACGGGGGGGGGGTGCTCTGAAAATCCTGAAATTTTTATAGCGACTAACATATGATTTACCTCCGCCCAATCCCTATTTTTTAATATTTGATAACTTGCAAACTATCAGTACATACATACATCTGCATTATAAACTGTTACGCCTTTCAGCGTTCAGTCTGATAGCCCCTGCGAATTTATTAACTGCCAACAAAATCCTATATTTGCAGCTAGTTCTGTGGTCATGCTTAGTCATATAAATCTTATCTTTAAATCGTTAGAAACTGGCTCTAACCATCGTCGTTTTGGACTCCCTCGAATCCTCTTAACCTCCATAACTGAGTTCCTTATCCTCCTACTAGGCAAATTGTACTGCCCTGATTTTCTACTATACAGGTGAGCTTTCAACTCTCACCTCCGAACCACCAACCATTCAAACTTTAAAGCTGCTCTGCCGTATGTAATTATAGTAACTTGCCCCATTTCGGTTACAGTCTATTTACCAGCTATTTCTGTTAACTAATACTACCACCTCATCCTTGCCTTGGCCGTAAAATGTTGTCCTGTCCGCTGTTCTTGCGTCAAGATCTTACATGTAGATAATACGCGCCTGTTCATATACACTTCTTATTCACCTCATTTATGATATTAAATTCTCGAACAATTCTCTCTGCACAAATGGTGAGCTCATAGGTGGATTATTGAGAAAAAAATATGTATTTAATTCCTCCAATATTCTTGAAAACCCTCCAGCTGTGTTAAAACTGATGTTATTTTTCAATTAAACCATTGAATTTATGTAATAATGTTATCGATTTAGCTCTGACATGAGATTAACTCACCCATGAGTGTTCCGTTCAAACTGTCCAAATTTCGCGTACTGAGCATCGATATTTGACACTACCGATACTATGAGAATGGGTGACTGATTCAGGATTCAGTGCTAATACGTACGAGGAAGTGACTGGAGACATACATAAGTCACATAGCGAGAGAATAAATAAGAGTGTTGGACCTCCCTACGTGAATGAGGTAGCTCCAGTTAATCGATCGTACATGGTGCAGCCTCTGCTGTGTAGAAACGGGACGTATAAATAATGCGTTCGTCGCCATGATTGACTAAAGCGCAAGCATAATTGATGGGTGATTGTGCCACATATAGCAGTTCATCAATAAGTTTATCCCATGTTTGAAAGTTGTGACAACTATAACACAGTGAATTAGTTTATTTTCCATTTTTGGCACTACCAGAGATTTAAAATTGGTAAGAAGGCTGGTATGCGGTACATTCTGTTCAAATCCTTTGGCGTGCAGTTACCAGGACGAGGATCCGAGTTTACTTTTACTAATGCTCGAGTTAATAAGTAACTCATTTAAGAATTGAAATCATATTGGAGAGATATTTTGGCACGTCTAAGTCGGTATTAAGAATAGTATTGTAGTGAAAACGTATGAAATGTAGGTCATATTTCAGTACAAATTGCAGTATGATTAGTTTGCTTTGCATCGCACAGAAAAGATGGGCTTTGTGGTTATGATAGGATATGAAAGGGCTGATAGTGCGAAGTAATCAGCCGTCGTGTTAATTAAGGTTTATCCCCAGCGTTTGCGTGGTGTTAAAATGGGAACCCACGAAAAACCGTCTACAGAGCTGCCGACAGTGTGGTTCGAAACGATTACCTCCCGAATTCAAGCTCGCAGCTGTGCGACCCTAACCGCAAAGTCACCTCTCTCTGTTGGTATTATTTGCATATATTTGTGAAATTCTGACTTTTCATTTCATATACAGAGTGTTTCAAAAAGAATATACGTATTTCGAATGCGTATAATTATTAAACTGTAAGACATACGAATATGAAACATTACACACATATTTAATAACCTCTCAAATTCAGATTCGGGATGTTCAATATGTCCTCCATCAGCGACACGAACAATATCACATCGATACCCAAATTCCTCCCGTACTCAGGCAAGCTTGTCCTTCGACAATGATGTTATGGCAGTACGGATCAGGTTCTACAACTCTTCCAGGTTCTGCCGGAGTGGTGGTACATAAAAGTTGTCTTTAAGAAAACCCCACAGGAAGAAGTTACAGGGTGTCAAATCCGGTGACCGTGGAGCCCAGCTACGACCAATCCAACGGTTCGGTAGAGTTTCATTCAGATATTCACGCACTTGTTGAAAAATGAAGTTGTCTCCGTGCAGACTAGGAAACAACCAGTTTTGTAATATAGCGAGATACTTCTGACGTTAACCGTGTTTCCATCAAAGATGATCGAGATATCGCACAAAACACATTGACTTTGGGCGAAATTCGTACATGTTCAATGACTGCATGTGGGTTCTGCAGGCCTCAAATTCGAACATTGTGTTTGTTCACCTGACCACTAATATGGAAAATCGCTTATCACTGAACACGATGCGTTGTGCGAAAACATACGTTTCAAAACACGCCAAATTGTTGTTGTAGATAGTTGTAACTCCCGACTGGGACGACGAGTTGACTTTGAAGGACTACGTTGGAAGCAGTTTCAATTCGTGCACATTTTCTTCAGCAACACGAGAGCGGCCAGTACTCTTTACATACACATCCTGTATCTACAAACTGTCGATGCCATCTGCGAATGTTCCACCCACTCCGAGGATCAGTTTGGTACCTCAACCGGAAACGTCTTTGCACTCTAATCACGGAATTGCACTTCGCAAACTCGAGAACACAAAATAATTTCTGCCGCGGAGTAACCATTTTAAACATATGACGGTTACCAAGCAAAACAGAAGACAACTGACATCTAGCGGCTGTTAATATAATCTTGACTATATATTCGTTTCTCCAATAGCGAGCCTAGGCGCAGCGATCGATAGTTTGGACAAAATAATACTTTGTAATACGTATATTCTTTTAAAACACCCTCTATGTTAAATAACAGTTATTCGACACAAATATATACTGATGGACATAACATATTATATAAACTCTGTCCCTTCTAGAAACTCTATGAAACCGCCATAGGCTGATAGATCATATTACAGTCCAACAGTGATTTGTCTTTCATTCACAGAGTACGCCCTGTTTATCATTCTAAAGACACAATTCCAAACGAAGTAAAGTCTCCTTTCGTGGATAAACAGTTAGTAATGCCACGAGGAATTCAATCATACAACTTCCGGATAGTTAGTTTGAGAAGATGGTATTCGGTGGCACAAATATTACCGTATCACATTACTAAAATGTTAAATTGGAGAAGACTCCAGTAAACTCGCTGGCCAGGTAATGGTATCCACTACACCGTACCATATAGTTGAAAAGGCAGATGACCAACTGAAAAATTCCGAGCCCGTTGGTACGACTTTTCTTATAGCCTCCGCATACATGCGCATGTAGTAAAGTAGATTATAGTACGTAATGATTGCACATAAAATACAATGTTATGATAAAGTAGTAAATGTACTGTATTCTGAATTGAACCCATACTTCTACGTAAATTACTGTACACGAAGTGAGTAAGATTGTATTGTATAGCATGTACCTTAGCGTAAACCGATAAACACCACGGGAAGGTCTCCATACGTTGTTTCCGATGTAAGGTGAGCGTTGGGGATTCTTGATGATAGTGGCAGGCCACTTTTCCTACTTTTCCTACTATCATCACAGTCGAGTTCGAGAGTTTCTACAATCTAGAAATGCAGTTCCACCTAACGTATAAGAGATCGAAATATGTCAAAAAGTCATAGGGCCAAAGTTATATATCTTGCGATTGTGCTGTCTGATTTTGACGCGCCGCCAATTACGCATTCCCACGAAACGAAGGTCTGCAAATTCATTAAAATTACCTCCATAAATTACCACCATTCTTACACAATTGAACATCTTGGAATTTTTCCTCAAACGAAAGAGAAACGAGTTTTGGAGATTAGTACTCGCATACATACGAAGAAATTAAGGAACAAATTAATACATTTAGAAAGTTGACATTAATTTAATGTACGATATGAACTGGTGACAACCGGATAGGAAAAAGATGTAAATATCAAGTCGATGTGTTGGATAAAATGAAATGTTCCTCAATAATTTGTGACGAAATGAATTACGGAATTAACAAAGAGGTAACAGAGGAGAAATTTACTCACATGGATTCTTAGATAGCCTAAACAGAGAAGAAGATGACCTATGATGTTATTACATAAGCCTAAGGGGCAAGGAAGTGGCATGAAACTAAAGCAGAAAATGGAAGTAGTTAAGAAATACAGTGAAAATTGTACCAAATGTCATAAAACGAATTAGTTGGGAAACAACGGGCTACACTCAGCGGTACCGTTGAAATATTAACAGCCACCCTGAGCGCTATTCGAAGACAACTGTAACCTCCAACCGTATTTCGCAAATATCCCACAGAATGGCAGCTTGACGTCTCCCTCACCTCCTACTAAACGAAACACCACGAGTTTACAGAAATAACGACATTACGTTACTTCCCTGCTGGCAAGCACAAAGAGACGTTACCATGTTAACCGGCAGGTTCGTTGTCGGTCTGCGTCGGAGTCCGTCACTCAATGCAGCGCATGAAATCCGAAGAAAATAGTAATTTTCACCGTCATTTTAAGGGTAAGCGAAATTATGTACATAAAGAAAGTCGTTTAAAATGAAGGGACGTTTGACATATAGTCTACGGAGTTTACAGAAAATCAGTAGTATAAGAGAAACCTGAAGTCACCTCTTCTGGTCTCCCTTTAAGACACCACTCCGTTCAGTGATTTTTAAACAACATTCGTATCTAAACTTCCTCCTGGATGAGTTTACTCTAAATATGAATTTGGTCGATTGGAACAGACGGACAAACAGACAAACAGATAGACACGAAAGCTAAGAAGCACTGATACAGTCTTGAGTTGACAACTTTATTTCTATAGATCAATGTAAATTGTTGAAAATAGTTTGCCTGTTAGGGCATAAACTTAGTTTAGTTTTTGTATTTGAATAAATGCACTTCGGATCTTGTCGATTGTATGCATATACAGATATGCATAGATAAATGGATATTTATAGCGGTAAATTAGCATTTTCTGAATTTTATTGAGAAATGAGTTGTAAGCAATCCTGCTTAAAGAGGTCAAATGGAGTTGAAATATGACACAGGTCTACAGAATGCCATCGATGATGTGGAAAACACATAAACAAACTGTTTGTCCGTGGTGTCAAGAATTCTACGTTCAAATGAAGCACTTTTGACATGTATTTATTTAGAGTTTCTCATCTATGATGATAGCTGTTTGTAGAGGATTAACATTAAGTTATCCGCCAGAAATTTCTCCTCAATTACCCTAGTGAAATGGAAGAAAACCACAGGTAATGATCAAGTGGGTAAAATTATAGGAAAATAAAAGAAAACATTTAGGCGTACAATTTGTAATGAATTATTAACCTACTAATCTAATATATCCTGAATAACCACAACATGCAAAGTTATGCATTAAAGAAGAAAACTTCATACAGCTCTTTACGAGGTGGTAGTGTCCCGAGAATGGATGTGACATTACCACGCATTAGAGGTATGCTGATGCGCTGAATAAGGCAAGCAGTTACTCGATTATCGCCGGAAATCCGAGCAGTCCGTTGGCCAACCTCTTTGATAAAATTACCCCAGGCACCACTCGATTCAATCGCTACTAGCTCGAAAGAAAATGTGTCCAATAAATCGCTGTATGTTCAATTTTTAATATCTTCCCTATTCGCGGCTGCATTCTCCAGCACTCAATGACGAAATCTCACAAGAGAGATTTACCCCTTTTCCCTGACACAAGTGTCATTCCTTCTGGCCTTTTACCATCTGAACGGCAGCAACCAGTGGACTCTCGTATGCAAAGAACTTCTGGTGAAATCTGAGCCCGCAAGATGACATAGTTTATAATGGAGTGGGGTATGTGTCTGCCTGTACGTTTCAAACATGAAAGGCCATGGAGGCCATGTTGATCAACATAGGCACCACAAGCTGTACATAGGTGAGGCTGCTCTCAAACGTCAAGCTACAGCTATACGGAAACTCTAATTGGAAAGATGAAGACCAAAAGTAGGCGAATGTAATGCTTGGAGCCATGCAGCAGATTCAGGAAAAGAATCAGCGTGGAGACGGGCTTTGTCTTGAAGAATACTACTTGGCTGTTGCAAAAGCAAGTGGAGATGACTAATAAGAGGAGCGTCCCAAGCAGCTTGAATACATCTTTTACTAATATCAGGGGCAATTACGCCGATTAAGCTTGACCACAGAGATGGGCTCTTTTGTACGGCAGCATCAGGGTACAGGCATCCACCAGGTGGAAGGAGAACTTCGACAAGACGAGACGAACCGTGGAAAGACGCTAAAAATGACGGAATCACCGAATCCACAGCATGAAGAATGCCGAGGCCCCAAGAACCAACAGGAAGAGAAGGCTGTAACCAGGGATTGACAGTCAGGGATCAATTGAGGATGGGTTTTGGGCCAGTTTTAAACACAAAATCGAGTTCCTCCAACAGTGGGTTCTCACGCCCAGATGGAGAACAACGCAGGCAGTACATCCATCGTGGAATGGAAAATGAAGCTTGGAAAAAGGAGAAGGACGAACCTGCCGAAACCATGGAAATACGTGGAATAAACAAGTTAAGTTTCGTCTTGTTTTAAGCCAATATCCTGCACAGAGTTTTAGCGGATCGCGCTGCACCAAATAGACAAGCATTAAACTTCTCGTACAGTATTTCAGCTTTTTCGCTATGAACGTCAAGAAAACCCACTTCGCACTTATATAAATGAAGGTTTAGACCAATGTTTGAAGTTTGAGTGCGAATCGTATCCCGAGATGAAAGGACGAAGTCAGGTTCATCAGCAATGGTACCATAATTCAAATACTAAATTTTTAACTCGGTATTAATGGAGTTGACAGTCGACTGAAGATTAACTGCCAAAAGAGCAGGACGGAGTCGATCTCCTAGTTGAACTCCACCGTGAGAAAGTGTAATTTCTTCACCAAGGAAAAGGTCACTAGGCTGAGAATAGCACTAATAGACATACGGATAGATGGAAGGAAAGTCATTCTTCACTGCCAATCACGTAGCATCACGATGCAACTCGTTGAAAGCATTACGAAAGTCTAGATTAAGGAAAACTTTTGGGCATTAATGAGGAGACGAGTAATAGATACGTTCGGCATGGACAGCAACTTCAGCTCCATTGGGAACACACACTCAAAGTCTGAGGGAAGATGAAATATCCATAGTAGGTGTACGGATTCTGTAGCATAAGATTTTCACAGCCAGTCGACGCCAAACGGTATCGACAGCAATAGGGCGAATGCCACCACATTTCTTCTTCAAAGCAGTGAGTGAGGCACCAAAAAATGGTGAGGCACCAAAAAACTCCAAAGGGGCTCTGCCATAAATGACGAGGTCAATTGAACCACGAAAAGATCTTATAAGTAGCTCCTTAGAATCGTGCTCTTTACAAAGGAGAAGGTCTTTCAGGATGAACGGACAAAGGCTATCCAGACCACCAGCAGATCCAGAAGGAAAAGATGAGGTGGCATTAAAAAGTTCTGTGGTCGTCATACCCGGAAAAAAGTTGATAAATTTGGAGGATCCGGAAGAACGACTTGAGCTAATTGGGCAGGATGTTTCTCACGAGGGGCTTCAAATACAGATGCATCAAGCATGTTGACAGTGTCATCATAAATAAGAAACCGAACTGCTCCACGAACGTCACCGTGGGCAAGTTTGTTCTCCACGCTCTTGACATTGATTAAACTGAGAGAAGAGTGGACATTGACTAAACTGAGAAAAAAGTGAGACTTCCAATCATGTAAAGTAAGGCAGAGTAAGGCATCACGCTGGATCTCATTGCACCATCGAACTCTCAGTTTAACCCACGAGGTAAGGTTGATTACCTTACCTGATTTCTGAGGAACACGGAGAACAATAAAGGGAAGAAGGAGAAGATTAATCCAGGCACTAGTATCGTTGGTATCCAGCACACGGTGAACAACTTCACACAAGGGTTGGCTACAGTTGAGCTAGCACCTCTAGGCACATGGCGCAGAATAGGCACACCAGATTTTTTAACTAACAAGAATCGCACCCATTTTTGATAGTGGCAAATTCTTCAGGTCCATTCTGTTAATGGGCATACATCTCGATGAGCCGTGTCGGTTATCTTTCGTGATGTGGGCTTGCTCAGAATTTCCTCTACGTACATCGATATGTGACTTACTAATATGGATCCAAAGACCCCTGGGGAAGAATTTATAGCAATGAAAACAAGGCACTTCTTTTCTACATTTTAACAAATTACTAACACTACTTGTATTCTTGACAAGCTCTGTTGAAGCAACTTCATTGTCCTTCGTGTTAAAACCGTAATCAAATTTTTCTTATGATGTTCTCATGGTCTTGAAATTCGACGCGGTGCGTGAAGTTATTTTGACACAGCACTATTCGCGTGCTAATGGAGAAATAAATGTTCGTGTCATGGATTGTGCAAAAGATGAATATGACCGTGCTGTGCATGAAATCCGGTAACATTCAATAGTTCGAGTTCTTGCAAACTACGACGTAAATCATACCCAATTAGAAGAAATTAACGCAAATCTCTTCACTGACGGCACAGTAGATAACACTAACACATAAGAAAGGCTCACTTATACACCAATAAATGTTGTTAAATGACTCTAACAGAGCAACCATTGGTTTAAGTATGTCGTGTATCAGGGTAGTGATATAATTTATGACATGCCATTTCATCGCCTTGTAATAATAAACTAATTTCTTGTTTTACGTGACTGTTGATTTTGTGGTAGTAATCACGCCTCATTAGTTTCACATGAAAATCGAATAAGCAGGGATGTGACTCCTCAAAAATCTCACAGCCGTCTTTATGAACCGTAGAACACACCGTCATTCCATATACAGTGCTTGAATTGCTGATGTATGAAGAACAGGGTTTACATGGTGTAAATATGGGTTGAATTGTTATGGGCTTAAAATTAGAATGAAGCAACATTGGTCGATACACTACTAAGTATTCCGGAATTCTTCTGGAAGTGAACTGAGCCAAATACGGGAAAAGCCTGATTTCATTTCATAGTTGAAAGCATGTTTCTTCAAACCCTCAACGAAAATTCATTGCTGAAATGGATGTCTAATTCCAATCAACTTGTCGGGATTCAAGCTAGCAGGACCGAGTACAGTATAATGACAATAGATTAAATGAAATAGTACCAAGTCCGGCTATGCCGACAAAGCATTAAACATTATTGTATTGTATACTATAACTGAATATGAGATGTCCGGCAGAGTCATAACAAATCGGTCCTTTTCGTCAATTCTTTGTTTAGGGAAGAATAGTACTACGACCACCCCCGCAGCAAGAACATTAAGAAAAGAAACAACAATGACATAGTCGTGTTTTATGTCATTTTTATACTTTATCTCCTATAATAATTGAGAAAGAAATTTGGAGCCATCATTATACGGTAGTCGTCAATTAATATAGTTATTTTGTTAACATCATGCACTATTTAAACCATTTAGAACAAAAACACATCATATTAACCGCAGAGTAATGAGTTAGGAATGGTAAATTCTTACAAACAATTTCTATATAAAGTATAACCGCTTAAGAAACAGTATCACGTCAGGACAAAATTCTACTTTTATAGCTGAAGTAAATAAACATATTAAACTGTAAACATGATGCAAACATTTTCGGAGTTGATCTCCTGTAATGAAATCGCTCAATTAATTTGTAGGTAACCGTGCAAGCGGCTGCGCGATTTTGGTCTCTTAGCTGACAGCCTGGATTCGTGAAACGGTGGGTTCGTACCCTACTGTCGGCAGCACTTAAGTTTATATTCCGTTGTTTCCCATTTTTACGTCAGGCAGATGCTGGGGCCGTAGCTTAAATGGGGCTACGGTCCCTTCCTTCCCACTCATATCCCTTTCCTATCCCATCGCCGTCATATAGACCCACCCACTGCCCAGTTATGCCGTCACATTATGTTCGCATACAGGTCGAAGTCGAACCTAGCCTAAATCAGATTATACAGGCCACTAGTAGGCTAGTATGAACGTTACTATACTTACATCTGGATCATGGTCTCGTAACTGAAGTCCAGAAGAAAATGCTGAGTATATCGTCATGCTGAACACACGGCACTTGAAAATCCTCACACCATCCTGTTCGGACGCAGTTTTCTTGACATGACAACGGATTTAATGCAATGTATTGTGCATCGGGTTATTTATATGAGGGTAGCAATTGTTTTAATATACCGATACTACTCAGATATGGAGATTTCAATGTTGTAATGGCTGGAAACTGAAAAATAATGCATGGGCAGGAATGGATAATACGAATGGATTTGAGACCTTGACTGCAGTGAGGCAGAAAGCGAACGGAATAAAGTGAGGGAAGGCAATCATAGTTAATACTGGTATTAAAATATTAGTCTTTCCAAGTTTTTCATGGAACATTCATCCCGCATGCGAAAAACTATAAATGTCTAAACTGAAGGAAACCTCCATGTACAGAATTGTCCATCAGCCCCTCGAATTTATGAAGAAACGCAACGCCTCTAACACTGCTAGTCCCCTGAACAATTTGGCCACACGGTTAGGGTCGCATAGGTGTGAGCTTGCATTCGGGAGATGGTATATTGTAATCCCATCGTCTGAAACACGGAATATGATTTTCGGTGGTATCCAATTTCACACCCGGCAAATGCTGGGGTTGTACTTTAATTAAGGCTAAAGTCTCTTCCTTCCTAATCCTACCTACGCCTTCAAACCTTGTGTCGCCGAGAACCTTCGACGCGTTAGTGCCAGGTTAAACCACTAGCAAACAAACCTACTAACCCTTACGGCCCATCTAGCTCTGCTTGCTAACTGCTAACGTAAAACGAGCCAAACTAGTACTGGAAAATACACTACACGGAATCTTCGCACAAGATGAAAGGACCATTCCAAAAGTCGACAGTTCTAGTCCTTCAGACAAGCAACTCAATGTTGAAAATATCCTAGGGGTATGAGCTACGAATTTTAGCTAAATAAAATATAATACATTATGAGAATATATTCTTTAATCATTCCTAACCATTACAATCCTTTTCTTAATCATCATTATCCGGTCGATTACATTAGCCCTTATAACTACATTCGGTGTGGACATTTTTGAAAAATTAGAAAAATGCCTCAGGGTACTGAACCAAGAAACACTTTATAGAAAGAATTATGTAAATAAGTTAATTTGGCTAGAATTTGAACAAAATAGAGTATGAATAAAGAAACAAGTGATTATAGGCTATATTTCTGGAAATGCATTTAGGCAGGAAGTGATTTCCTAAATTTCTTTTTTAGTTTGATAGAGCAATCCAGGACTCACAGTTTTAAACCTAGCCGGTCCCTACCTTTCAACGTTCGGAAAAATTGAGGAAATTGCTTAATTTTACGTTTTCTGAAGTTTGGGGACCTCTTCTTTGTCTGCCAAGAAATTTTTTTAGCATTAAAATGTACCGCTAATACGATAAACTTTGTGGCTTGTGAGAAATTAACTGTTGGGATAAAATCTAAGTGAACGATATAAAATAATCATCAGAGGTTAAGGTGTGGGGCCATACACGAGCAGTGCTCTCCCTGTGAGCAAATAGTGTATTGTCATTATGGCTGAATCAGTATGTTATCGGGAAGAGGTATAAAAATACGATTATGTTCATGATTCGAATCCTGTTTTTTGCGGATAATTTTCGCGATATTTTATAGTTTCCTTGTACCTATCTAAGCAGAGTTTCTCCTTTGAGACGACAACACAGTGTTTTCTAAGCATATATATATATTGTGCCATTTCACTGTTATGAGAAGTTACGACCGTAAGTAGAACAAAGATGGAACCCAAGTATCTTGGAATAATTAACGCCGAAAGGTCTGATCATACCGCATGTGAAGGCGAAAGTACTCACATCAAGTGGGAGAGAAGAAGAATTAAGATCCAGAATGCAGTGAAAAGGATCGAACGGGAATATTGTTACTAACAATTATGAAAAAAAATAGAAAACGAGATTGGATTGCTACCTAAAAAATATACGAGTTGAAGACGGAAGTAACTGCACCAGAATTTTAAGGACGGTACAACAAGAAATCTGCTCAGCGGGATAAAGAATGAATTTTTAGAAGCTACATTGCGAATTCAGTGGGAGACTAATAATTTCATTCAGCGAACTCCAAGAGACGTGAAGAGAGGACAATAATAGCAACAAACTTACGTCACTGCAGTCCCTGCTGACGTACTTCACGATATTACCGAAGTGAAGAGTTACAGAAAGGGAATCCTACAATAACTCGAAATTGAGTGAAGAAAGAGAATTAATCATTTTAAATTATAAAATTACATCACCCTAAGGAGAATATTCGACAAGTAAATCAACTCTTTCAAAGGGAACAATCTTCGCATTAGACAGTTTCTCACAGTTATTCACAATGGAAATGCTAATTAATCTTATATGCTATTTTATTCCGACTAGACCACAGATGAACAAGATGCTCTAAGGAGATGATAAGCCAGACTGCCCAAATGGGTGCCGCGGGATGACGTTGCCGACCGAGATGACTGAGTCCAGAGGATGAATATGCGAATATTTCCCGTCCACCCAGGGAAATAAGAAGCGACGTTTCAATATGTCCTGTTAGCTGGACATATGACGGCGACTGGAGCTGCTGAATTCAGATAAGTCTTACTTTTAAATCAGTGTAATAATGTTTATATTCAACTGTAAGTGTAGTATGATTTATTAGTTTGTTCGGTGCGAAGTGATTAAGCGGCAAGAGTGGTGTGATAAGTTAGAATAAAGGTGGATAGGTAATCTTCAGATATGCATGACAAATCCTTAGATAGGTAGTCACTCAGTGATGAAAGCCTACGTTCGAAATGTGATCCATGTAGTGTGAAATTCTGAGTTAGTCAAGGTGACAGTAAATTGTATGATATGTAAAAGAGCGATATAGATACGTGTGTACATTGGTTATAGTCGATGAATGTCAAGTTAGGAACCAGCAGTAGGATATGCTTGCTAAATAGACAAATCTGTATATGATAAATGGTGGTAATGACTGAATGAAGGTCATAGTATCTGGAAATGTGTCCATGAACCGTAATTGAAATAATAAGGGCCACGATTGTAGAAGTGAACCCGTGTTAGTAAGGCCATCCCCCAAATCTCACACAGAAACCAAAGATTAGGTTCTGTTGAGGATTTTAGCCCTCCGACCGATTAGGTCTTGGGTGCTATCTCCTTCACAGAGTGGTTTTGAACTGAATGATAATGTGTGGAAGGGGAGTCCTGTTTCACAAGTCATAGCTGGTCAGAATATGACCTGCGCCCCGTAGAGGGGCGACGCACGTAGGAGGCCCTGGTTTGGAACCAGGGTTTCTGAATGCATTACTGGTGTTAGTTTGCTCGTGCGTTGTGATAGGGTAGTAAGCTGATGTGACGTGGGTCACCCATCCAGGTGGACGCCACGCCCAATGTTGCTTAACTATCGATGGCATAGTGCTAGAAGAAGAAGGTGAGGAAGTGAGTGTATGACTGAATCAGGGGGGGGGGTTGGCTGATAGGGGCTGCTTGGCAGGGGATAACCACGAATTCTTGGTGGGGAGGAGGTTGACTTGGGCTAATATACAATTAGCTGTCTACTGGGCATGGAGGGGAATACTGGGGTGGCTTGGGGGGAAAGTAGACTGATTAGTAGGCGGAGGAGGTGGTTGGTTTCTTGACTGGGCTGGGGGATGGTACCATGGTAGGAGGCAGGGATGGTTTTGAAAGTATAATAATAATATTTTAAGAGAAGTTGATACGTGATTGATGATTTAGAATAATGATAGTTATTGATTCTTCGCGAGGATGAGCACGGTGACGTGGCTATGCACTTAATGGTTTTCATGTAGAGTTTTGCTAATTGGGAAATGAACGTGTAGCAATTTCATGCACTGTTTATCTTACGAGCAAGCATAAAGAAATACAAATAAGATCGGAGTGACATCTGTTGGTTAGAACGCACACTTGGTAGTGTCAACAAAATCTCAGTTAGGAGGACGAACTAAACACATGTGCTGTCACAAATGTTTTCTAACACCAATCTATTCTCAGACGAGAGGAACGTAGTAACTTCTTAGGCGACATCCTATCACTGATGACTGAATGGAAATGTAGGAATGATATTCAACGGTCAAGTCTTCACACCATGCACCACTCTAGATAGCATATTTCAGACGAGACTAGTAGAGTAGTCGTTAACAAGTATAATATCGCACCTATGTTTAGCTTAAAATGACGAGAGGATTTGGATCTTTAAATGGTATATGTATCTTATTGGTTCTGATTGAACTTTTTATGAGAACTACATTGATTTGAAAGGGGGACTTATCGGACTTCACGCAGAATAAAAGGACGTAAATAAAGAAGCATGAATATTCAACATTCAACATTCAATATTCAATAGTCAATGTTCATTATTCCATATCCAACATTGTGACTTAAGTATGTATGGAAACATTAGGGAACTGTCCTCCCAGGTTAGTACCCACAGGTATTTATTACTATGTTGAGAAGGATAGGATGATTCTATGGCAGTAAATGAATATGAGCTCCGAGGGAGAGCTAACAGTTAATTTAAACCTGATATGTAGTAGGGAAATTCCAATTCATGAGATATGATTATAAGTCTCAAAATGCGTCCTGGATTCCATGAAGAAGACACCCTCAGTCTATATTTTTGCTTATTGGAACTCATGTTGTAAATATTTTTCTTTTCCTTTGCTAGGGTGCACCCAAACAAATAATTTTTTTGGTTACCCAGATAAGTTACGAACTATACAGATAAGTTTTTCTTTAGTTGTCCAAGTAAGTTTTCAATTACTTATACGAATTTTTAATTACCTATATTAGGAAATATTTCACAAAGTTAAGTATTCAAACATATTTGACTTCGTTTCAATCCATTAATTGAACGCTTTATTCCAATTTGATTATCGCTTTAAGGGCCTAAGAGGGAGAATTTGACATTTTCTTTTGGACTTATGATTTTTAATTTGATAATTATGAGCTGGAGCTTAATGGTATTCAACTTAATAATGGCTTATGCGGAACTTAATACCTTGTCATACACTGTATTCTGTCTCTGATTTTGTAGGCAAGCATGACCTGAGCACTTAATGTAGTGGATTCCAGTAGATCTATTACAGACGATGACGAAATCAAACAACTTTTACTTTAGAATGTATAGTGGGCGCCGTATGTGCCAAATACCGGTAGATTCTCCATAAACATTGCTTACATATATTTATGCACGATACCGCCTTTCTTCGATTCTTCTTTCTACCCAGAAATGTGGAAGTGCTGAATGAAGGAATAATATAGAGCAATTAGAAGAGAAAAGTAAATGATTAATTAAATATTGAATGGAGATATAGGTAGACTTATGAGGTTAAGTCCATGTTCCCTAGAAATAGGTCAAGTGAACAGTCGATCATACAGTTTCCTTTACCAGATTTTTCTTGTGGAGGATAGCTCAATATTCGAATTCTGGATTGAAACATTTGTATAATAAACAAATATATAAAATGTTAAACAGTTCTTTCAATGTGTTTGTAGTATAGAGACCTAGATTTAAGTAAATGAGAGCGGTAACATCTTGATAGCATAAGAATTAGAATAAGCAATATATGAAAGTCGTTTCTATTGGTGACTTAAGTCTTATTTGGCTCCGTATGGTATATCTTTATCTGATTCGGAACTCACCACCCAAATTATAGAACTATTTAGTTGGAGAGGTCATAATTAAGCTATCCTGGATATTATGCGTCCTCTCAGGGAGCCAGGGAACGGCGCATAAATAAATTGGCCCCCAGCAGTGGAGCAAAATTAGGAGAAATTCGCTGTGCAAAATGAGGAAAAGGGCACACACGAATGGTCATCAATAAATAAATTGGCTGCCCAATCGTGTGGCAATTAAGGAGAAAGGTACATACAAATGATCGCCAATAAATAAATTGACACCGCAACGTGTTGCAATTCAAGAGAAAAACGTCGTGGGACGTCAAGAAAAAGAGTCATTAATCACATAGAAACTGACACAATAAGATTGAAAGTGGAGAAAGGTCATTGTGCATGAGGAGTACGATACTATGAGGTAAATTAGAGTGAGAGGAAATACTGGAATAACTTGACAGAGGAATGGATACTAGAAATGAGAGGAAAATGATCGGGTAGTTGGAAAGAAAACGTAGAAGTATTGCAGAATTTGATTTGGATTGAATAAAGGAGGTATCATCTGACCTAACCGTGGTAAATTGGAGGAGAAGATGATACAGTAAGAGAAGGAAATCAGCAAGATATAATAGTAGGAGAAGAGTTCGTGAACTCAGGATTTGAAGGACAGAGAGTTATTTCTTGATTAGTCATAATAATAATAATGTGTTAATGTTAATATTTTGTTAAGGAATGTTGTAGTTTGTAAGAAGTAGATTTTAAGATTATTTTTTTTCTTTCTTCCTTGAGTTCATTGCAATTGATCTAGAGTGAGGGTTCTCAAGAATTGGAATTGAAGTTAATGGAATGAATATTCATGCTTCTTGGCTAGAATGGGAGGCAAGGTCATCTTTAGGTACTTAATTTGGGTAGTTAGGCTTATTTATTTGTTGAATACATATACTAATATTGTGTATAGAGTAACTCTGAGATTGGAGTGTTGAAAGAGTTGATTGGTAAAGAATTGTGGGGACAATTAAAGCACTGTTAGGCAATTAGAGATTTCAAAAACAACATTAAACCAATATGACGACATTAAGCCAAATGAAGGCGCAGTTCGAGCAATACCAGAGAGAACAGGAAGAGAGACAGGAGGAAATTCAAAGGGAACAGAGAGAGAAGCAGGAGATGTATCAAAGAGAACAAGAAACGCAGGAGAAATGCCGGAAAGAACAAGAGGAGCGATTGAAAAGAGCAGAAGAAGCAGTAAAGGAAGTGAAAGGAGAACAAGAAAGATTGGTAGAAAGATTCCAGCGGATGATGGAACAGATGATGGAAGAAGCCAGGAAACGTGATGAAGAAGCCCGGAAGCGTGATGAAGAAGCGAGGAAAGAGAGACAAGAAGAAGCTAGAAAGCGGGACGAGAAACAACAGGAAATGATGGAGAGAATAAATAAATACCAAGAGCGAATTGAAGAAATGAATAAACATCAAGAAGTGATGAAAGAAGAAATAAAGAGAGGTCAACGAGAACAGAAGGAGGAAATGAATAAATATCAGGAGAAGGTAGAGGAAATGACTAAGGAGCAAGAGGAGAAACAGAGAGTAATGATGGAAGAAATGAAGGAGGAAATCAGGAAAATAGGAACAGACATGGATAGAATCAGGAATAACGTGGACGAATTGAGGGTTGAAATGAGTGATAGGATCGAGGAAAAGAACAAAGAAATTCAGGAAGAGATAAATGAAATTAAAAAAGAAATGATAGAAAACAACAATTGCCTCCAGTGTCTGAAGGAGAACGAAATGAAGAAGTTGACGGATAATATGGAGCAGTTGAATATTGACTCACAACGGAAATGGAAGCAGTGTGAAGAAAAGATCGACAAGTTAAGCAATGAAATTCAAACGACGAATGCTGGTATAGAAGACAGATATAAGCAAGCTAGTGAGCAGATTGGAAATAGGATTACTATGATAATGGAGGAGATTAAGCATAATAAGGAGGAAATAGATCAAAGAATCTCCAAGTCTGAAGAAGGGCTAAAACAGATACAAGTACAGATGAGAGAGATCAGAGAAGAGGTTAAAGGGAAGACACCGATGTCAACGTGTAGTGATGGACGAAAAACGATAGAATTACAGATAAACGAAAGGGAGACTACACCCACGTTGATCGCTCAATCTAGTCATGGCAATGGAGAAATGAGTACGGAAGGTGGAAACGGTGGAAATCCAACCATCATCAATGTGATTAAAACGTATGAGGATAGACCGAAACATTTCAATAACACTGATAATATATCGCCTAAACGTTTCCTTACGGAAATGGACGATTACTTTAAAGACCATAATATTCCTGAGGAAAAGAGGCTGAAGGTTGTGGAGAAATACCTGGACGCAAATCCTAGTCTTTGGTTTCAGGCCTTCAAATATACCTTTCACGACTATAATGACTTTAAAACGGCTTTTCTGCAGCGCTATTGGAGTCCGGAAATTCAGCAGAATCTTCGTTTGGAACTATACTCGAGGAAATATGCATGTAATGGGCAAACAGGATTCAGTGACTATTTTTCCTATCAGTTTCACCGTTTTCAGGACCTTGATTCGCCGCCCAGCGAATTGGAAGCCATCAAGACCATACAGAGACAGTTTCCTTTGGAAGTCCAACGTTTGTTAGCTGCCAATAACATGGTCACTGCAGTACAGATGGAAAGCACTTTGAGACAGATAGACATGACTACAATGCCATATTCGCACAGGGTAGGCAGAGGCGCTCACGGAGAAGAAACGATTAATATGCTAATGCCGGAACAGACAAAGGAAAGTACCTCAGTAGAACGAAGAAAAATAAATAGGAAGAGAGAATGGAATAGTCCAGAAGGTAGAGGAAGAGAAGATGAAAAATGCGTCTGTAGGAGAAGTTCGTACGAACAAGGAGCATATTCGGGAAATAGAAGATACAGGCCTTATATGCATTGTAGGAATTCATCCAGAGACGGAAGAAGACGGTATGAATTTAAGGGCAGATTTAGATACGACAGAAAAGATAATAGAAATGACAGAGGTAGAGAGTATTACAATAGACGATATACGAGAGAGCCGAATGAAGATCAGAGCGAGAAGAGCAAATGGGAAAGAGCCATAAGGGACCAAGATATTAATGCGGACGTAGAAGGAGCGGAAAGCTTGGAATTACAGAGATTTAAAAGGAATAAACAAGAGACGTCGAAACTCAATCCTGACAATAAAGAATTCGAGTGTAGGAGAGAGAATAATCAATCTGTAAATTAAAAAAACGCCAATTTCAGATTAGAGGGTGAAGAAAAAGGTATACAGGACGCTGAGAATATCAAAATTCATGGTTATTTATAACGCATCAAATATGAAACCGTATATTAAGGAAGAAGACCGAGGAATACAGACAGATATTCCAAATGAAACAACGAGATTCGAACCGCAGTGCTTCAAATTAAAGATGGACTGATCTGTAGCTTTTGAATGTTAAAAGGAAATATATATAGACAGAAGGGCACAGAAATGAACAGTGAAAAGTCACATTGATATGTTAAGAATCAAATGTATAAATATATTACGAGTAATATATTTAAATAAGTTTAGGGGAAATAATGTGCCATTTCACTGTTATGAGAAGTTACGACCGTAAGTAGAACAAAGTTGGAACCCAAGTATCTTGGAATAATTAACGCCGAAAGGTGTGATCATACCGCATGTGAAGGTGAAAGTACTCACATCAAGTGGAAGAGAAGAAGAATTAAGATCCAGAAGGCAGTGAAAAGGATCGAACGGGAATATTGTTACTAACAATTATGAAAAAAATTAGAAAACGAGATTGGATTGCTACCTTAAAAAAATATACGAGTTGAAGACGGAAGTAACTGCACCAGAATTTTAAGGACGGTACAACAAGAAATCAGCTCAGCGGGATAAAGAATGAATTTTTAGAAGCTACATTGCGAATTGAGTGGGAGACTAATAATTTCATTCAGCGAACTCCAAGAGACGTGAAGAGAGGAAAATAATAGCAACAAACTTACGTCACTGCAGTCCCTGCTGACGTACTTCACGATATTACCGAAGTGAAGAGTTACAGAAAGGGAATCCTACAATAACTCGAAATTGAGTGAAGAAAGAGAATTAATCATTTCAAATTATAAAATTACATCACCCTAAGGAGAATATTCGACAAGTAAATCAACTCTTTCAAAGGGAACAATCTTCGCATTAGACAGTTTCTCACAGTTATTCACAATGGAAATGCTAATTAATCTTATATGCTATTTTATTCCGACTAGACCACAGATGAACAAGATGCCCTAAGGAGATGATAAGCCAGACTGCCCAAATGGGTGCCGCGGTATGACGTTGCCGACCGAGATGACTGAGTCCAGAGGATGAATATGCGAATATTTCCCGTCCACCCAGGGAAATAAGAAGCGACGTTTCAATATGTCCTGTCAGCTGGACATATGACGGCGACTGGAGCTGCTGAATTCAGATAAGTCTTACTTTTAAATCAGTGTAATAATGTTTATATTCAACTGTAAGTGTAGTATGATTTATTAGTTTGTTCGGTGCGAAGTGATTACGCGACAAGAGTGGTGTGATAAGTTAGAATAAAGGTGGATAGGTAATCTTCAGATATGCATGACAAATCCTTAGATAGGTAGTCACTCAGTGATGAAAGCCTACGTTCGAAATGTGATCCATGTAGTGTGAAATTCTGAGTTAGTCAAGGTGACAGTAAATTGTATGATATGTAAAAGAGCGATATAGATACGTGTGTACATTGGTTATAGTCGATGAATGTCAAGTTAGGAACCAGCAGTAGGATATGCTTGCTAAATAGACAAATCTGTATATGATAAATGGTGGTTATGACTGAATGAAGGTCATAGTATCTGGAAATGTGTCCATGAACCGTAATTGAAATAATAAGGGCCACGATTGTAGAAGTGAACCCGTGTTAGTAAGGAGACAGATTATGGTTTTGAAAGTATAATAATAATATTTTAAGAGAAGTTGATACGTGATTGATGATTTAGAATAATGATAGTTATTGATTCTTCGCGAGGATGAGCACGGTGACGTGGCTATGCACTTAATGGTTTTCATGTAGAGTTTTGCTAATTAGGAAATGAACGTGTAGCAATTTCATGTACTGTTTATCTTACGAGCAAGCATAAAGAAATACAAATAAGATCGGAGTGACATCTGTTGGTTAGAACGCACACTTGGTAGTGTCAACAAAATCTCAGTTAGGAGGACGAACTAAACACATGTGCTGTCACAAATGTTTTCTAACACCAATCTATTCTCAGACGAGAGGAACGTAGTAACTTCTTAGGCGACATCCTATCACTGATGACTGGATGGAAATGTAGGAATGATATTCAACGGTCAAGTCTTCACACCATGCACCACTCTAGATAGCATATTTCAGACGAGACTAGTAGAGTAGTCGTTAACAAGTATAATATCGCACCTATGTTTAGCTTAAAATGACGAGAGGATTTGGATCTTTAAATGGTATATGTATCTTATTGGTTCTGATTGAACTTTTTATGAGAACTACATTGATTTGAAAGGGGGACTTATCGGACTTCACTCAGAATAAAAGGACGTAAATAAAGAAGCATGAATATTCAACATTCAATATTCAATATTCAATAGTCAATGTTCATTATTCCATATCCAACATTGTGACTTAAGTATGTATGGAAACATTAGGGAACTGTCCTCCCAGGTTAGTACCCATAGGTATTTATTAGTATGTTGAGAAGGATAGGATGATTCTATTGCAGTAAATGAATATGAGCTCCGAGGGAGAGCTAACAGTTAATTCAAACCTGATATGTAGTAGGGAAATTCCAATTCATGAGATATGATTATAAGTCTCAAAATGCGTCCTGGATTCCATGAAGAAGACACCCTCAGTCTATATTTTTGCTTATTGGAACTCATGTTGTAAATATTTTTCTTTTCCTTTGCTAGGGTGCACCCAAACAAATAAATTTTTTGTTACCCAGATAAGTTACGAACTATACAGATAAGTTTTTCTTTAGTTGTCCAAGTAAGTTTTCAATTACTTATACGAATTTTTAATTACCTATATTAGGAAATATTTCACAAAGTTAAGTATTCAAACATATTTGACTTCGTTTCAATCCATTAATTGAACGCTTTATTCCAATTTGATTATCGCTTTAAGGGCCTAAGAGGGAGAATTTGACATTTTCTTTTGGACTTATGATTTTTAATTTGATAATTATGAGCTGGAGCTTAATGGTATTCAACTTAATAATGGCTTATGCGGAACTTAATACCTTGTCATACACTGTATTCTGTCCCTGATTTTGTAGGCAAGCATGACCTGAGCACTTAATGTAGTGGATTCCAGTAGATCTATTACAGATGATGACGAAATCAAACAACTTTTACTTTAGAATGTATAGTGGGCGCCGTATGTGCCAAATACCGGTAGATTCTCCATAAACATTGCTTACATATATTTATGCACGATACCGCCTTTCTTCGATTCTTCTTTCTACCCAGAAATGTGGAAGTGCTGAATGAAGGAATAATATAGAGCAATTAGAAGAGAAAAGTAAATGATTAATTAAATATTGAATGGAGATATAGGTAGACTTATGAGGTTAAGTCCATGTTCCCTAGAAATAGGTCAAGTGAACAGTCGATCATACAGTTTCCTTTACCAGATTTTTCTTGTGGAGGATAGCTCAATATTCGAATTCTGGATTGAAACATTTGTATAATAAACAAATATATAAAATGTTAAACAGTTCTTTCAATGTGTTTGTAGTATAGAGACCTAGATTTAAGTAAATGAGAGCGGTAACATCTTGATAGCATAAGAATTAGAATAAGCAACATATGAAAGTCGTTTCTATAGGTGACTTAAGTCTTATTTGGCTCCGTATGGTATATCTTTATCTGATTCGGAACTCACCACCCAAATTATAGAACTATTTAGTTGGAGAGGTCATAATTAAGCTAGCCTGGATATTATGCGTCCTCTCAGGGAGCCAGGGAACGGCGCAATATATTATTTGCACTCCGAAGCTCATATAATAAAATCAGAAATCAACAAGAAGCTTATTTTTGTTCACCTGTGTGAGGCAATGAACATTTTCTTTTACAAATCTGCACGTGCAACATATTGTACCAAGAATGCCTATGGCCTTCACATCATATTTGTTATTCGTCATTTGTTAAACAATTGTTAAGCTTTAACATTAGAAACAGCCTTATGAACGAATGTTCTCGACTCAGCTGCTTGCAAGTGGAGTGAGAGAGGCAGCGTGACGTCACAGACCGAGGAACCAGCTGAGTGACGTAATCGCCACATGCTGTAGACCCACCCGCCTGGAATCATCTAGACACATTTTTATGTCTACAAAACGGCCTAAGTTACAGAAATATTAGCTACACCAGCGTGAAGCCCAAATTTGGAAATGGACGTAGCAAAAATTTAAAGTAAATACGTCCAATAGTTTCAGAAATACCGAGGTGGAAATGAAACCATATTTTCGTCGCTTCGAGCAGCGAGCCGGTCAGCCACAGAACTAAAAGGACAAAGGCTCGCCGAGTATAATCAGTTGAAATCTGCAACTTGACCATGTAAGGTGATAATGCCGTTGTATCGTACTACGAGAAGTCGAAGTGATAAAGTCGTGCGGGACAGACGTACTTAGAATGTTCGCCATATAAGAACGCGATACTTATAATTTCAGCCGCGACGTGGACTTGTACAAATTTCAAATTGCATCTAAGTCGAACTCTGTGTAAGACAAAATTTGGGAATTTTTGCCGAGTTGTGGACTTTTCGATATTTCAGGGTGCATTTAGGTTGAACTCAATAAAATGTGAGACATATAAATTTCTACCGAGTTCTGGACTTGTCGATTTTTTTCAATGTGCATTTCATTCGAACTCTGTCATTCTCCGGTACAGCGTTACGGACATTGAAATGCCTGTGTGATAATTTGAACATTTTATTGTCGATGCATTTCTAAATTTAAAGACATTCCTACGCGTGTTCTCACATTTAAACTGTGACTTTGAATTGTTTAATGTGTTGTGGTAATCAGATCGAATGTGGACAAGTTTTATAGATTTTACAAATGTTTGAACAGTGCTATAAGGCAACTGAGTGAACCTTAAGGACAATTTTTGTTCTTTATATGACGTAAGGCCTTTAGTAACGCTAACTTACACTGAAAATTCACTTAAGATGTGTGTTCGAAATTCCTAGAGACTGTTGAATACGTCGTGTATGAATTTATGCTCGATATTTCCATGAACTGTGAATTTGATATTTAATTCTGAACTTATTACTACGTGTTCCAAATGTCATGAACTGTGTTCAGTATTAATATCTCGCATTACATGAACTTTTCATTTAAAAACTGTGCATTTAAAACACTTGTGATTTAAGAAGTAAAAATATTTTTTGTAAACACTTCAAACAGAGACGTGTGTTTCTAACATTTCAGACTGTGCTAAAAGTCATTATTATTTGGAATATTACATTGAACACTGTGTTACAGAGTGCAAATTTATGAACTGTGATTTAAGACTTACATAATTCTAAAGTGCTGTACTAATCACTCTTAACTTTCAAATATCCAGTTAACAGACAGTGCAACGTTTTCATATGACATTGTCAATTGAACATTCTCGTGTGTCAATAATATCAAAGGCCACCGGGATTCAAGACCAAGTGCTAAAGCCTCGTATTCACTTGAGCATCTAATTCAACGTGGGGCAGACTGCGACGTTGGAGGAGATACGTGGTACATCAAGGGATGCAATTCGTTGTACGTCGAGGGATATGGAACGTGGTACGACATTGTTGGTGCTTAGTTCGACCTCGTGCTGATCATCGTGGGAGTTCCAGTCGCCGACCGGCGGAGCTACATTCCATCAATTCCAGCTTGCAGAACTCAGGTGATATGAGTGCACTTTACAACTTTTATTCTGGTGAATAACTTCAAAATATTGCACTAGAAAATCACTGACTCAATGCAAAGGCACTTTTCAATCATAATTCTTGAGTGCTACGTTAGTCGAAGACAAGTGCCAAATCCATAAAAATTTAATTTTCGTGTGAATTTCAATTCTACAACTTAGATAAACTGTAGGAATTAATTTAGATGAACTGTAGGTCTATTTATGAAAACAAGTGGATTTAAGTGGATTTTAGAATTTTCTAAAACCAGAGTTTATTTTCTGAAACCATATTAAATCTGTGAATTTCAGTTTAAAATGACTCTAGGATTTCACATGGGTGATTTGTGAGAATCGATTTTTAATTTTGAAATTTTGGAAACCATATTCAATTTCTGATTTATGAAGTAATTTAAACTTTAGGGTTACATAAGAACGATTCATGAAATAAGTGTTTATTTTGAGTCACATTCGATTAACGAGTTACAAGTCAAGATTTGAATTGGACTTTAGGAATCAATCTAGATGAACTTTAGGGTTTATTTGAGTGTGATTATCAAGAATAAGAGTTGATTTTGGACATTTTCGAGCCTCCGGGAAACATATTCGACGAAAGGATATATTTCTGTTCAACTTTCTATACATTAAAGTGTTCTGAATTTAGATTTCGAATTAAACATAGCAATGAAAGAAAATATTTTCAAGATGAGTTCCAAAGTTTAAATGCGAGATAGAAGCAGGGTGATTTGCATTCAGATCTTGAATAAATTCATCTGAAAAAATATACCATCTATTATTTGCCCTGCGAAATTCCTTCCCTGTACCGGCTCCTAAGTTCCTGAGGCCATTTTCCATACTCAAGAGCCCAACAACTTTTCCTGGTATAATATCCAGTAACGAATAATTAAATATCTATTTAGACATTACAAAATGCATTACAGCCGCAACGCCCTAAATCAAAGGCGATTTCCTGAGAGAAGGAAACCAATAACCAATAAGTTCCGGAGTCCTGAATGACGTTTATACTCAACTGGGGAAAATGAAGATTTTTTTATAATTTGCTTTATGTCGTACCGATACAGGTAGGTATTATGGCGACGATGGGACATGGAACGGTTAGGAGTGGGAAGGAAGTGACTATGGCCTTAACTAATTTACACACCGGGCGAGTTGGCCGTGCGCGTAGAGGCGCGCGGCTGTGAGCTTGCATCCGGGAGATAGTAGGTTCGAATCCCACTATCGGCAGCCCTGAAGATGGTTTTCCGTGGTTTCCCATTTTCACACCAGGCAAATGCTGGGGCTGTACCTTAATTAAGGCCACGGCCGCTTCCTTCCAACTCCTAGGCCTTTCCCATCCCATCGTCGCCATAAGACCTATCTGTGTCGGTGCGACGTAAAAGCCAATAGCAAAAAAGAAAACTAATTTACAGCCCCAGCATTTTCCAGGTGTAAAATGGGAAACCACGGAAAACCATATTCAGGGCTATCGACAAAGGATTTCGAGCCCACTATCTCACGAATTGTGGGTGCTGGTCGCACTTAAGCGACTGCAGCTATCGAGCTTGGTGGGCAATTGAAAGGTAACCTCCTATTAGATATACTTGCATTATGTCTGGTCATAAGGAAAAATATATTCTAGGCACCGACCAAAATGTCCCTCTTATTAGTTCATCGAGAAGTGTGCAACAGCTCAACATCAGCCAGTCATCTCTTAGGCGAGTATTACAAAACAATACATTTCATCCTCACCACCTGCATTTACAAGGGGCAGTGAAATAAATGCGAACACCAGCCACAACGTGACCATGGAATGGTTTTAATGAAAAGTAATCACCAAAAGTGTGAATACATTTATCCCACAGAGGAACGAGGCGTTCAATTCCAGTTTTGTAGAAAGAGGTATGTCACTGACGGATCCACAACCGCACCCACTCTTGCACTTCCTCGTCCGAAAGAAACCGACGTCCTCGAATGTCTTTCTTAAGATCGTCAAACATTGTGAAAATCACAAGGCGAAAGATGCGGGCTGTACGGAGATGTTTAAGTCGCTGAAGCGTAGACTTCGCTAGATTGGAAGTATGGGGCAAAAATTTTCATGCAAAAGGATGACGCCGTCCGACAGCATTCCAAGGCGTCTTGACTTTATGCCGTGTCACAGTTTCTGCAAAGTGTCTTCATAGCACTGCGCCACCAGAAACCGAACCACACTTCCCTGCTCTTCTTTGCTTGCCTCCATTTCTACAGCTGGACGAACACAATAGACCAGTCTGCGCGCCAATAAGGATATTACCCAACAACTGCGTGCACCTGTGAGCTGTTATTATGTAGTTCTCCTACCACAGCGATGGCAGTATCGATACGTAACAAGTGTATTGTCACCTTTCTAGCGGAATGTGTGTTATGACAGGTGTTCGGTTTTCATTTGACTGCCCCTAATAGTTTCACGATCTACATCGATGCTTGGAATATTTTTCTATGGATAATACAAGAAATGGGCATTGACGCACAATTGTTTTGCCAATAATAATCTTTTCGAATGAATCACAATTTTACAAATATCCCACTGAGTAACATCCAATAAAAACGGATGTTTCCGTGGCTAAATTGAAATGAATTCTTTGAAAAAGGGTAGGGATGTGCCATAACGTGATCGCAATGATAGAGAGTAAGGGAAAATTACTCCCTGGGATTTGATCTTGCATCTGCCCGATGTATTAGCAGTACATGGTTTTACATTTACCGAGACTTAACAGTCACTAGGATGTTCGCTGTGTATGCGTTATCCTTTTATATGTTTAATGTAAGCTATCGGTCCCAATGTGTTGTTCATAGCTGAGATCATTTCATGTATTCAATAGAGTTTCGATTAATTAATTAATTGCCATTTTTGCTAACGATTCTGTCTGTATTTCCGAGCTGAAACCAAAGAATATCGTTGCATTAATCCTGGAGAGAACAGGGACCATTTTTTTTTTTTTTTTGGAAGTTGCTTTACGTCGCACCGACACAGGTAGATTTTACGGCGACGATGGGTCAGGGAAGGGCTAGGAGTGGAAAGGAAGCGGCCGTGGCCTTAATTCAGGTACATCCCCAGCATTTGCCTGGTGTGAAAATGGGAAACCACGGAAAACCATATTCAGGGCTGCCGACAGTGGGGTTCGAACCCACTATCTCCCAAATAGTGGCCGCACTTAAGCGACTGCAGCTGTCGAGCTCGGTGGGACATTTATCCATAGGCTGTCTTTAATCTGCGGTTTGCATATAACTACAGTAGCAAGGGCTGATAGGCAACTCTGAACACACACACACACGCTCATAATAAAAGTATTCGAAATTCTGATATACAACCCTGTCATGCCATGTATAGAATTTCGCCGACAGGATTAAAATGAATGTACCATGCTTGTAACTGCTCTGTTTATACAGTAATGTGACTACCAGTTAACTTCACTAATCAACATACATACGAAATGCAGTTTAAATAATTCATTTAAATTTACTCCCATAATAGACTATAAAACTGTTTGGCACTTTAGAATTTATAAATATTTATCGTTTGCCGTGATAAGTTGAAAACCAGTAATTATGCTAGGACGATAACGTTGTCAATTTTAACAGTTATAAGAGTCCGGATATATTTGCAGTTGATGCAATGGATGAATGGATAATTTAGTCAGGTAATTAGAATGTGTTATTTATATCTGTAAAATACTGCTACTAACTTTTATAAAGAGTAGTTGGTTTCAGAAAGGCTCGTTCGAGTGTCGACAGAAACTGAACCGGAGTAGAATGTTAAAAATCAGCATGTGTAATGAAAATATTGTTACCTTCATTCAAGTTAAGAATGCGAATTGCTCTCTGGACCTTGTTCTAAAATGTAGAAAAAATAAGAATGGACAGGAGGACCAAAGTACTGATCCTTCACGTCCTTAAAAACACGCCAGCTAAAGGAAAATACCTTGAGGTAATTTCTAAGCATTTCGAAGTACGTAAGGATATCCGACAAGGAAATTGTATTTCACCCATTATCTTTAATTTAATTCCAGACAGAGTCACCATAGAATAGGAAATGGCATCAATGGTGCAAACATATGGAGGTTGGAATGCAAAATCAGTGCAAGACGCATAGCTTTTTCAGATGGCATAAAGATCATCACCAACAACAGAGAAGAAGAAATATGCTGTACAGAGATTATACAGAGGACGCACGTCAGCAAGAACGGTGTGTGATAACAAAAACAATGTTATCAAACGCCACAATGACAGCTCTATATGGGGATTGGCCCAGGCAATCACCGTAATCATTTCATATAATTCATCTTGGTGAAATAATGACTCAGGAACCATACCAATAGATGTATGGCACAACCTCAGCCAGCTGAAAGCAAAATGAATTTGTGGATAAGATACCCAAGACGATAAGACAAAATGAGCGGCTATTCAAGGAATTTTAAACAGAAGAATACCTTATAATGAAGATAAGGATATATCTACATTTGACAGTAAATGGTTAGCCATAAAATAACCCGTTCTTCAGACTAAATACCGATGTACTGGGAACGAAGAAGACCGATGAAGAACCCTGCACTAAGAAAACAGTTCTTTCCACAATTTATAAAAGAAGGAAATGTGAGAAATTTGGTTTAGAAAAAGGACGATGCTGGTAGGGATGATTGAAATACGCCGAGACGGAAAGAATGTGAACGGCCACTCTGTGTGAAAAAATGTGACGGGTGCATAAGCCCTTAATTCAGCCAAGAGAATTAGTCGTCCCCTGAAAACAAATCTGATGACAACTGTCCTGTGTAGTGAAAATTACTCTCTCATTGTCGATAAAATAATGATCATGAATAACTGGAAATTGTACATTAAAACCCTGACAAGGAAGATTTAAAATACTCTCACACAACTGCGTTGACCAAATGTTGACTATCTTCTGCCAGTAAGAAGAGAGGAGTTTGGTTATGCAATGAAAATAATTCCTAAAGACAAAAGTTTACGTATTGGTAATATTTCGGTCAAAATTCTGATTCATTACACGAGGGAGAACTGTACGATCTGATCTAGTGTATTCATCAGGAAGTTGTTCACAAGCTGAGCATTCGAATACCATTCGTCACGAGCGAACGGGTGCATACTGAACATTGCTCATAACTTAGTATCTCTCATATTGTCAAAAGCAAGGATGGGATTGGGCTGAATGGGAGTAACAAATAGTATCCTAAATAATGTCGTCGCTGGAACGGTAAAAGGTTGTATTCCACAAAGCTCTTCCTATCAATTATTCTCATTAAGACTGGCCACGCCTCCCAGCCACGTATGTATATGCAGTCCGTCAGAACAAATTTTGTTGTGTTCATTTACCTATGCCCATGTGTAAAGGAAAATGAACCTTACAATACCGTACTGTAGGAATGCACGTTTGCATTACGTATTTACGCACTCCTAGTGTACAATGCATGTAAGGTTCATTTTCGTTTAATTGTCGACATAGGAAAACGAACACAACGGACATTGTTCTGATGGCCTGCGTATCCATATGTGGCAGGGAAGCATGTCCAGTCTTAAGGAGAATAATTGATAGGAAGAGTATTGTGGGATACAACCTTTTACCGTTCCAGCGACGATGTACTGCAAATGTTAGTACATGTCTCACCAAATACGGATCGGGATTTAAAAGAGAGCTGCATATCGCTGACGTAGACGACTTATTAATCTAGGCTAAGAGAGAGGATCACTGGTCAGGCAGTTCATTCTCCTTCGCTCCTCCTACAGCCATCAACATGCGATCTCACCGTGCAAGTACTGACGACGTATATCAAGTCTCAACCCCGACATTTTTGGGATAAAATTTGTTCTTTTCAGTCTGATTACTAGAAAATAACTTCCACCATTCCGCCGACTCTCCTTTTCATGCAACTCCGTTCACAGGAAAAAAGCGGTATGTCTGTGGCTTATATATCCCTTTGTGAGAACTGAGTCCTTCGAACCAGGCTTATTTGCTCCTCCAGTCCGGCTTTGGAAAGACCTCCCGCCAACATTAAATGCAAAAATTTAAATTATTATGGTTATACGTTATTTTAGGTGGCACATGCGATGAGTAAATATGTGAATATTCGGGAGAACGAGTCAGGGAGTGAAAGGATGTGTATATGAGGAATATATATACTAAAATATACTTTGTTTATTAACCTGTAAATGGTGTATATCGTCGCTACCGGGACAAAACCTCCTATGTGAAGTGTTTTAGCTTAGAACTTTAGCCGGTAAGGTTCTGTCATCTAAGGTGCAATATTGTGTGCATATTGTTAAGGTATTCTCGCTCTTCATAACGAATGTGCTGCGGGTCAGTATATCCCCAGAAATATTATCACATAGGAGGTTTTGTCTCGGCAACGACGATATGATTGTTTCAGTTTAGCTGATTATTTCAACACGTCGGGGCTACTTCATGTAGGGAGCCTGTTCCTTTCCCCTGGCCTTCCGTACATTCTGTAATGATTTTATGGTAAATAAATAAATAAATCAAAATATTCCACAGCCATAGGAGTTGCAATGTCAAAAATTAGCGAGCATGATTGTGTACGAAGACAATGAAGGCTACATAATAGAACCGACTATCTTGTGTGAACATCATTTAGGGCAGCTTGAAGAAATTAAAACCGAGAAAGGGGACATACATAATCCACCGATATCTTATTATAAAGTGAAATACCACCGTGATGAGATCGAGGTAACTAGGATAATGCTTGGAGTTCGTGGCACTGTGCCAGCCTTCTTCATCAAGTTCAGTTTACCAAACGACTGGATTTCGGATCTAGTCATATGTATAACACGAGGTCCAGTGGGAAGAGTGCAATCTCACATCTAAACTCTGTTAACATTTTTTATTATCCATATTCTTGATTAGTAGCGTGGCTCAGTCAGCCAATTGATAACGTAGGGTAGTTCTCAGCTTTGTAGTTTTTACGTTTTCGATTTGTGTGTTGTACACTTTGCCCGCTGTCGACAGCCCGTACGTACGGGAGGTTGATGGTTTAATAAATCGTATTTAACTACATCCCAGATAATGCTCAACAAATTTACACAGAGATATTTCAGATAAATTCAAAAATTCAGCTGTAATCAATTATAACGTTATGCATGACATAGTGTGCATTTGAGGTGCCTAATATCAAACACGGACATGCGCCACCCATATCAAAATTGAGTTAAGAATATAAAAGTATAGTATTTTTAATGCTCTCTCTGAATAAGCGGCCCATGTCTTTCATTAACGAATATTTGTACTTTATTTTTAACAAAGAAATATGCAGTTTCTTTCATAATCGGACACCTCCAAACAGAGTTTCTATCAAAAACGGACATGACCGTTTCAGCCAATCAGATTGCTACAAGTGACATCAAACTGGCATGGCGACCATTTGTTTACATTCTCTTGTCGGTGAGTGCTTGGAAGTTTAGTGCTCATTTTTTTTAGTGGTTTACTTATAACATAAGTATTTGGTAAAATATTTTCGTTTAATATGGAAGGCAATGTTTCGGAGTGTCCACCGTAAGTGGAATTGCAAGTAAAGGGAGCTTACTTTAGGCATATTTTTAATACCAGCTTAAATTTCGGGTTTTCTTCTCCATGCACAGATGAGTGCACTACATGCTTGGAACTAGAGCAATGTATTAAGTTTGAAAAGAATGAAGAGGAAAGAACAACCTTAATTTTGAAGAGAACTATCCACAAAAAACAAGCAGAGAATTTTTATCGACAACTGAAGAAAAAAGAAGAGGACTGTCTCTTAATGTCCTATGATTACCAAAAGAACCTTGCTTTGCCAAAATTAAGTGATCAGTCGGCTTATTATTCCAGACAACTTTACTGTTACAAACTGTCTGTTGTAACAGACACATCTCAAAGCAAGCTGCGCCCTGATAATGTGTCTGTTTATAAGTGGCTGGAGAATGAGGCAAAGAAATGAGAACTGATATTTCCAATTATTGGAAACTCATATTTGCCGTCAGATAGGACTTTTGGACTCATTGAGAAAGATCTGAAGAAGATGACGACCACAATAAGTTCAGATGAATATCATGTTAGTTGTTATCAAAGTATAAGATTAAACTTATTTCTTTCATATTTTCATTACATTTCTTTTAAAACAGAAGTTTATTATCATGCCATCCCGCAACTTTGTTTCAAAATATTGGGATAGCTTGTTTCAAAAGTGGACAATTACATGGATGTTTGTATCAAAATCGGACAAAAGTCAATCTTAGTTTCAGAAATGGACATCGTCTTATTTGAACGTATTTTACATTGCCTTAGAATTAAATTCTTAGGTGTCGACAATGGTTTTGTTGTTCATTAACAAAATGGCTTTTGTCCATGTTTGATACTAGGCACCTCATTTATTGTGCAATGGTTTTGGGTGGAAAGGCGCTTGCCTCAATGCGGGGACATCAGGAGTTTCATTTTGCCATAAATATGTCCTAAGACAGGGTGTTATCTGAAATTAGTGATACAAAATCCTTATTATTATTATTATTATTATTATTATTATTATTATTATTATTATTATTATTATTATTATTATTATTATTATTGCTCGTTAAGTATACGGTGCTTCGTGACAACTTAAAATAGTTTATTATTCACTTGCTGAATCACATCATATGGTGTAAGTGTATTGGGATCGGCTTGTGTTAGAGACATGTATATGGTACGAATGTCACAAATTCTACCATTAGGAAGTTCTTTTGGTACGAAAAAAGTGACATACTTAGCTTCAGTGGAGCCATGTTAATAAGAATTTATCCAAGGAAAGGTTCTTGAGAGTTACAGACTTTCATATGTACAACATAATTAAAGAAAATTATTGGAAACAATATAGAATAGTATGCCAACATAAATATGAAAGAGGATTGAAGTATTGCTGTGTCTTTCAGATCAGTTATACAACACATATGGCTCTAGAACACAATAAATTGTAGTTCCTAAAGTTTTTTAAGTAGGTACCCTAAGAAATGATACAGGTAAGAACAAAATATCCATTAAATATCAAGCAAAATGGTGGCTCATATAGAATAAATCTACAGTTTAAACATCGGCCCACCCGTGGAAATGTTATCATTAAGAAATTTATCTACATTGAATGATGAATTTCATGAATTCGTTTAGATCAGTCTGCTAAAAGCACAAAAACATGAATAAATGACCATGTATAAAAATGATTATGCTAATGTAGATGTAGAAATCTGAATAAGGTTGTAAAGAGAAAACATTGCAACAATACTTAAAAATATGTAGCTCCTTCGCCTGCAGATAAACACCAAGTGCTTTGTAAGGGTAAATACACTGATTGAAGCACCCAGAAGGCGATGGGGAAATTAAATTAAACTTGACGAGTTGAAATGGTATGTGATGTTATTTCAGTGATAACAAAATTTAGTCAAATTTACAAAGAGCTTGGCAGCACCAGCCCACATACCAGTATGACTTTGCACCCCTACTGACCTGGATGCATGCTGTGATTCGGTTGGGAAAGGTGTCATAAAGCCGTTGTATCCTCTCCTGAGGCAGGCTGGCCCACAACTGTTGTAACTGGCACTTCATACGCTGTATAATGGCACTTGGAAAGAGTTGACGTCAGAGCAGTTCCCAAACATGTTCTATCGACGATAGATAAGGGGACCTTGCTGGCCTCGGGAGTACCTCAGCGTCACTCAGACCGCTCATAGAGACACGCGCCGTGTGTGGACGAGCATTGTACTGTTTATAAATGGCGCCACGATACTGACGCATGAGAGGTAACTCAGTAGGACACAGGACGTCCGTCACGAACCGTCGTGCCAGCGGAGTTACCGCAGTCTCTAACAGCCGTGATCTGAAGCCATACCCGATGGATCCCCACACAATGACCCTAGTAGTGACAACATTGTGCCTCTCCAAAACATTGGTAGAATGGGACATCTCCCCACGTCACCACCATACTCGCAGACGATGGTCACTCGTGTAGTGAAGGACAGCGATTCATCGCTGAATACAATGCGACGCCATTCTTCGGCCATCCATGCTTCCCGGTCACGGCTCAACTCCTAACGCAGCCGCTTGTGATGTGGTATTAACGGCAGCCTACGGATGGAATTAAAAAGAGGTGAGGAGCTGATTAAAAGTGGAGAGGAAGCTCACCGAAAGGGCCATGGTTCCAGAAAGGAACCAAACCCAAATTTCTTGCCAAGAGGATCACGATTTAGGATGCCATCTCATATGATTTCCACTTCCTGTATGTCGCTTTATAGCTCCGTGAATCCGAATACTTTGGTCCTCCTATCCAGAAAGTAGGCAATGATCCGACTGGACATTCTATCTGAACATCGTCTGAATTGATCACAGAAAGTGATTCTCCTTTATCGGTTCGACACTGTGCAGTTTCATTTTTCACATGTGTACTTAGCTCACGGTTGAGCCTTTTTGTGCACTCATCATTCTTCTCTAGCAGCCTAAAAACTTCTAATACGATCTTTTACTGGCTTCTAGTTTCTACAAAACCTTTCTTATTATCGTGAGACATTTGCTGTGTACAAGGCGTCTGGACTATACAGTAATGTCTGGGCTTGGAGATGAAAGACATTGATCGTTTATTATAGATGCCCTTTTATTATTTCGCACGGGATTTTAATCTAGTTGATCCTAGGAACGAATGCGTTTCATTTACGTTAGGTTCTATCCACTCGCTTAGGTATTTGAGCTTCTTTAACTGTTTTATTCTGCTGTGCTCCATCGCAAGTTCTCTGTGCGCCAGCTTGATTTTTGAACTCTGTTTCCTCAAAGTAGACCTGGAGGCTGCACTCCGCCACTTGTGTTTTGAATTGGTTGAGTATCTTAATAGCTGTGCCAATGAAAGTGCTAGGTAGTCGATTGTCACGTTCTTACACTTGTAGCCCAGTCTGACCCCGTTTTGAATACCTTCTCTGTTCAGTTCTTTGTGCCGCCTGCGGATAACTTTAACAGAAACACGGTTTAAGAGATCAGGAGAGAGCCACATCTAACAACCTAACCCCTGCCCTAATTTAAAGCGTGTGCAATATTTCTCCTCTAAATTTAACTTTGGATGTGCTCTCCATCAGTGTCTATTGATAATCGCTCTTGGTTTTTGTCCAAGACCATTTATTTCCGAATTTTGATAATGCCAGTTCGAGTCGTGCGCCTTCTCAAAGTAGACGAAGGTCACGACAAATTTCTTATCCCTAAGTTACAGATACCTTAAAACGGATTTAATGTTTGTGAAGTGTTCAACAGAGAGCGCCCTTATCTAAATCCTCCTTCGTAGTTCTTCAGTTGCAGACCCACTTGGAGGGATTTTGTGCGAAACTCAGAGAAGTGAGAAAACTCGGTATTGTTTTCTCTCCAGTTTAATCACCTTATTTCAGCATTTTGGAAATTTCTCCGCTTCCCAAATTTCGCAGATTATCTCAGTTTAACTACTGCCTTACAAGCTGCATATTACTGGATTTCGATTACTTTAGAGTCCTTGCCACGTGCTTTGTTGTTCTTGAGTGGCTGTAAAATATGCTGGATTTCTTCTTGAGTGGGTGGAGATGATTTAGTGTTGGCGGGTGTGTTTTCATTGAAATTTAATTTTTTTCAGAACCTCAAAGTTGAGGACTGAGTGAAAGTAACTGACCAGGATCCGATAATTTTTCTTTCATTGTAAGCAACTTCACCATCAGGCTCTTTGAAGTGGGGTGTATTTTCTGAGGTTACGTTTGAATGTTTTGTAGTAGCGTCAGCAGTTTCATTTTTCTTGAAATCTAGGTCAATCAGCAGTAACTGGTTTTGGTCGAAGACACGTTCCACTGCGCTGCTGATTGAGGCCGCGTGCTTTCTTACCTCCAGCAGTTCCTTCCCGTTACTTTGGTTCTTTTGAATGTTCCACCTCTTCCAGGCAATCTGTCTTTGCATTCTTGATTCATAGTATTATTGTGTCTACAAGGATTTTTCTCTATTTCTTAAGATTGCGTTTCACGAATCATAGAGGAAAAGGGTGGATTATTTATAATCTTTTCCTCCTTAGCCATTTGCTATTCATTTGTTCCAAATTCACTGAATTGATTTCTTGGCTTGTTCTTAGGTTTTCCGTACCGAATCCATTCATTAATTCTCTCCGTTTTACCTCACAGTTAGAAAGATAATGATCCGATTCAGGATTACTCAGCGGTTTCACGTTGTTGTTGTTCTGTCTCTTTCATATTATTCAGGCAAGTACGTTAAATAATACAACCTAAATATGAAAAATTATATACATGGCCTGGAGAAATTTTCCCGGACCACCAGAGAATTCGCAAGTTCATACCAGTTATTTCAAAATTATCACAGGGGAAAAGTAATATACTAAATAAGCAATGGAACCCCCTATTTCCACAGGCACTGGAGCTATATTACACATTGGAATATACTAATATCAATTCCCATAGCGTCCATCTCAATTTGTGTCTGAAAATGATGCATTTATTTACGCTACTACGGCTGGCATTTTAATGAAGGATAACGCTATATTTATGTATGGAGACCAAATGAACGTTAATGATCTAATGCCTCACCAATTAAGGGCACACTGTCAAATGTTCATAATCCTATAACTTCTATAATTTCTGTTGATTTGGTCAGTGAGTCATTGACTAAATATGTATTCACGAAAGTTTTTCTCCCAGTTAGTATTATTGATATCGCAAAGCTGCCTCAATAGAACACACTCATTATCAGTAGTTCACAGGTTCGACCCCAATCGAGGTAATCAGTGTATGATGGACGGTAAAATATCTGGGCACTTAATGCGTCATTGTGGTTGAAATGTTGTATGCCTGGTGTGAAATTGGGAAAATACGCGAAACCATATTTAGGGTTGCCGACAATGGGAATTCGAACCCACTAACTCCCGAATGCAGGCTGACAGCTACGTGATTCAACCCACGCATTAGCTCGCTTGGTGGTGAACATTTGAAAGTGATGCAGTGTATGTTACACGGAAAAATTAAGTTAACTCAGCAATGAGGACCATCCTGTGTAATTCTGCTTTCACTTCTAGAGTGCAGCACAACTGGAATGTCGAACTTGGTAAGCAGACTGTCCATCTCATCAATTAGAATTATTCACATGTATAAAGACATCACCATCCAGTAGAGAGCGATGAACAAGGTTACAGCCGTATCTATTAAATGATTTAGATACTTTTTAGATTAATCAGGCAACAGCTTTGTTACTTTTTAATTATTTATGCTACTAGAAATCTCCGGTGATTCACGGAGATTTGAAAGTCTGTTGAATAAGACTTAAGGAGAAATTAGCTCATAATAATAAGCTCAGAAATATTGGGTGAGCATCTACCTACCAGTTGAGCTATAGCTTGGGCTAATTTTGAATATAGAAAGCCACATCAGTAGGGGTACACAACTGTTGGCCTGTTTCTTGTCCAATGAGAACTTGTATAAATTATGTGAACTTCTCGCTCTCTGCCTTGAAAGTAAAACAGGTGTATTTTAAAATTTGGTTTCTTCCTGGTAAAGTATTAATGTAGCTCAAAAGCACATCCTAAAAATATCTTAAATGGAGATCACATAGGAAGACACCCGGGAGCATGAGCATGAAACGGTTAAAAAATTTAAACAAACCAGGGTTTATAAGAAAAGCCGAAGTTAAAAATAAGAAGGATGGTGACAAAGGAAAGATGTGGTCTATACAGAGAATGAATGCGGGAGTACTGGTAAAAGGAAGGGAACAACTGAAATGATGTGGTGCACAACTGGCCAAAACGTAATGAATATTAGTACTACTACTACTACCACCACTACTACTACTACTAGTACTACTATTTATTTTACAATTTGTTTTCGGTCGCACAGACACAGATAGGTCTTACAGCGACTATGGGATAGTAAAGCCCTGGGAGTGTAAAGGAAGTGGCAGTGTCCTTAGTTAAGGTACAGTCCCAGCATTTGCCTTGTGTGAAAATGGGAAACCACGGAATACGATTTTCAGGGCTGTCGACAGTGGGGTTTGAACCCCTATCTCCCGGATGCGATCTCACAGCTGCGCGTCCCTCACCGCTAAATTATTATTATTATTATTATTATTATTATTATTATTATTATTATTATTATTATTATTATTATTATTATTATTATTATTATTATTATTATTATTATTATTATATCGTCGCTGGAACGGTAAAAGGTTGTATTCCACAAAGCTCTTCCTATCAATTATTCTCCTTAAGACTGGCCACGCCTCCCAACCACGTATGGATATGCAGTCCATCAGAACAAATTTCGTTGTGTTCATTTTCCTATGTCCATGTGTAAAGGAAAATGAACCTTACAGTACCGTACTGTAGGAATGCACGTTTGCATTACGTATTTACGCACTCCTAGTGTACAATGCATGTAAGGTTCATTTTCCTTTAATCATCGACATAGGAAAACGAACACAACGGACATTGTTCTGATGGACTGCGTATCCACATGTGGCTGGGAGGCGTGACCAGTCTTAAGGAGAATAATGGATAGGAAGAGTATTGTGGAATACAACCTTTCACCGTTCCAGCGACGATATGATTTCAGCTACTGTGTGAAGGCATGTCGATTTGACACATTCGAGGCTTCCTACACGTCAGTTTCGATATTCCGTTTCACTTCACTAGATAGCAGAAAAGACAGATCTCTCTGTGTGTGCAGGGGTGGGGGACGGTGGAAATACATTCAAGGTATCCCCTGCCTATCGTACGAGGAGACAAGAAGGGGCCCCGTGGGCTCTTAACTTGGTAGCATCGGTTAGCATCCACGGGGCCCTTAGCTGAGTCCTCGCATTGCTTCCCCTTACTTGTGAAAGGCTCCTCACTTTCATCTATCCTATTCGACCTCCATTGGTTGTTCTTTTCCGACCCCGACGGTATTAGATTTTTGAGGGTTAGGGATCCCTTCATTTTCCCGCCCTTTGTGTCCCTTGTCTTTCTTTGGCCGATACCTTAACTTTTAGAAAGTGTCGGACCCCTTCCATTCTTTCTCTCTGATTAGTGTTAATAGAGCATGGTTGGCCAGTTGTACCTTCACCTAAAACATAATCACAAACACCACCTTTTGCTTGGGCGATCATTGGCTGAGTTTATTTAAATTTTTCCGGATAAACATATAATAAATCACATGAGATCCTTTACATGCTGGCATTGTACGACAAGGAGTGTCTAATGTAATTTTTCTGCCCTGCAATAATCGACAAACTCTGCCAGGTTTGAGCCCACTGTGTTTTTTTACGTCGCATCGACACAGATAGGTCTTACGGCGACGTTGGGGTAGGAAAGGCCTGGAACATACTATCACTGATACACAAAGGGAGCTTTAATAATAATAATAATAATAATAATAATAATAATAATAATAATAATAATAATAATAATAATAATAATAATAATAATAATAATAATAATAATAATAATAATAATAATAATAATAATAAGGCCTTTGATTCAGTACCACACACTTGGCTCATACATGTTCTGGAACTATATAAAGTTGACCTCTCAATCATTCACTTCCTGAAGACGGTAATGGCAGACTGGAACACCTCACTTCACGTTTCTCTAAGAAACTGTAGTGTTGCAACGAGACCCATACCAATACGACGAGGGATCTTCCAAGGGGACTCACTGAGTCCATTATGGTTCTGCATGGCATTAAATCCACTATCCTACCTACTGAACACAAGTGGGTATGGATTTAGCATTAAGAATAAGCGAGAAGAGCTATTAAAAATCAGCCACCTACTCTACATGGATGACATTAAGCTGTATGCCTCTACCAAACCCCATCTCCAACATCTCTTCTCAATTACCAAGACGTTTTCTTCAGATATAGGCATGCGGTTTGGATTGGACAAATGCAGAACCCAAACTGTCATCAGAGGATCCTACTCAGCACAAGGGACACCTTCGAGTTTAAGCGACGAATCCATACAACAGCTGGAGGAAGAAGAAATGTACAAATACCTCGGTTTTCATCAGAGCACTCGTATGAAACATGCCGACATCAAGAGAAATGTCACGCAACAATATATAACACGTCTCAACAAGGTACTATCATCAAAACTGACAGCTAAACATCTTACCAAAGCAGTCAATACGTATGCCGTACCACTGCTCACATACTCCTTTGGTATCATAAAATGGACCCAAACAGAACTTCAGCAGTTACAAACGAAAACAGCAGTTTCACTCACCCGGTACCATATGCACCATCCTAAATCTGCAACCGAACGTCTTACACTCCCGAGATCAGAAGGTGGTAGGGGCTTCTTATCCATTGTCAATTTACATAGCAATCTGATATCAAGTCTAAGAGAATATTTCCACTCGAGAGCTGATACATCGTGTCTTCATCATGCTGTTTGCAGAGCTGATATAAACTATACACCTCTCAATCTGTCGTCGCCAGAAATGCCTGTTTCTACCCCACCTACAAATGAGATGAATATGGCCATGTGGAAGCAAAAACCTCTTCACGGGAAATACCCCCATGAACTGGATCAGCCTCATATCGACAAACCTGCGTCGCACGCTTGGCTGACCTACTCCGGTCTTTTCCCAGAAACAGAAGGATTTGTTCTGGCCATCCAAGATCAAGTAATTGCTACACGGAACTACCGTAGATTTATCTTGAAGGATCCAACAGTTGTCTCAGACAACTGCCGCCGCTGTTCCAGAACTACAGAGAGCATATAGCACATCATCTCTGGTTGCCCACACTTGGCCAACACCGATTAGAAGCACCGACATGATCAGGTAGCAAAAATCATTCACCTGAAACTTTCTGCAAAATGTGGATTTCTTCAGTCATCAACTGCATATTGGAAATATACACCTCCATCCATTCTCGAAAACTCTTCATATAAACTACTATGGGACCGAGAAGTCATAACCGATGTCACGCTCAGCAACAATAGGCCAGATATTATTCTAATCGATAAATCAAAAAGATCCGCATCCCCTTATAGAAATTGCTTGTCCAAATACCTCCAATCTGCAAACAACAATAGCCACAAAGATATCAAAATACACAGAACTGGCAATAGAAATACAACGTCTGTGGAAACTAGAATCAGTTACCACAGTTCCAATAGTAATATCATGTACCGGTGTTATTCCAAAATGCTTGCACAGCTTTCTGGCCGCATTAAACCTGCATCATCACACATACGTAGAACTACAGAAAGCCACCCTCCTGAGCACTTGCCACATTGTGAGGAAGTTCCTAAGAACGACTTTTCCTCTGACTCACGCCAAACAGCATGAAGATCCAGGCCGCAGTTCCAGTAATACTGAAGAACAGATTCCCAAAACGGGGACATAAGAAGTCTGAAGTTGTTTGTATTTATTGTATAAATGTATATGTTGTAATTATTTCTGTTGTAAATATTTGTACATATATGTACCTGTAGTTTCATAATCAAGAGGGTGACTCCTTGCTTAGGCCGAGTCAGCCCATTATGTTACCGGCACAAGCCGAGCCTTCCTAAAATGATGATAATAATAATAATAATAATAATAATAATAATAATCATAATAATAATAATAATAGTAATAATAATAATAATAATAATAATAATAATAATAATAATAATAATAATAATAATAATAATAATAATACTGTATCCTCGGAATCTAGTATTAATCGGAAATCCACAGAAATGAGGTACATTAGCCATCGGTAAACCATGAGGTATTGACTACTTACGTAAGTCAATAAAATTATTTTTTCCTTCCCACATGACGAAATTACTATTAATAGTTCTTACCCCATACTGCGTTTATGCTGCACGGTTGCAACCTCCTTATTTGAAGTTAAGAAATATATTTGACTTGGTGTGTTTCAAAGCAGTGATGGAAGATAAAATTTCTTGAAATGTATGAGCCTGTACGCTACTAAGTCGCAAATATCTTCCGCTTGAGTAGTGTGCTTCTTTCTCCAGACCAGAATATACACTTCCGTTCACTGAGACATGTCCGTAGAGCACGAAATGTTCCGAATCGAATACGTCATTGAGAATGAATTCTACTCATCACGCGATTATCTATGTGTATTTGAAAACAATGCACCATATTGGATGTATGCTATATTTAAAAATGTCTTCCTCTTTACCTGTCTGTAGATCTTAGGATGAACAATCAATATATATTTAAGCGAAAACTTACAGTGTGAACCTTAGGTTCTTCTTCTTCCTCTTCTTCCACATATACCGTACCGCGATTGGGTCACGGCTATGAACGGCGTCGTGCATATGGACTCGCCCTGTTTTACGGCTGGATTCTCTTCCTGACGCCAGCCCAATATGAAGTGATGTAATTAATATTTCGTGTTTCTGTGGTGTTCGAAAGTGTGCCGTGTGAGTGAATAAGGGTGTATTGCGACAAACCCAGTGCCCGAGTGAGAAGAAATAACTAAATACGGTTAAAATCCCTAACATAGCCAGGAATTGATCCCGAAACACTCTCATGCAAAGGCCCGGACGGTCACGATTCAGCAAAAAATTCGAAAAGTTATAATTTTGTCTGTGTATTTCATATTACTGTCTCATATATAGTTTCCATATCGGATTAAATAGAAAAAGGTCGGAAGTCGGTTGAGTTTGCGTCTGCTTGTCTGTGTATTTGTAACCTGTTCACGGGGAAACGACTGGACATAATTCCTCATAACTCAGTATTTAATTACATACATAGACATCTATCATCATCGTAATCACAAGTGTTTTCATTTCCCATCCTGAAGGGGTGGGGTGGGCCACTTAGAGACTTACGTCCACCCTCTGGCCAAGAGATGCGGGTAGGTTAAGAATATATGATGGAAGAGGCAGGCGGGTAAAAGGATGTGAAAATAGTAGGGATGTGGAAGGGGGGTGTGGCTACTTGGCTAAGTGTTTTGTTGAAATGTAATGAAATGGCGTATGGCTTTTAGTGCCGGGAGTGTCCGTGGACAAGTTCGGCTCGCCAGATGCAGGTCTTTTGATATGACCCCCGTAGGCGTCCTGCGCGTGGTGTTGAGGATGAAATGATGGTGAAGACGACACTTATACCCAGCCCCCGTGCCAGCGAAATTAATGAATTAAGGTTAAAATCCCCGACCCTGCCGGGAATCGAACCCGGACCCATGTGACCAAAGGACAGCCCGCTAACCATTTACCCATAGAGCTGGACAGTGTTTTGTTAATTTATGATATTCAGAATGAATTTGAATGTACAATTTCAGACAGATATAAGTGCGTTTACAAACTGGTGTTATCAAAGGGCAATACCCTCCATTAATATATAAACACATGTTTTATGTTTATCTTAATATATATTTTTCCATTTGAGTTCTTTTATATTTTATATTTTTGGTTTTGTTTGTCATTATGTATATACACCTTGGCTTTTTTGTAATTAAATATATGTCTACATACACTGATACAAATATGCTCAGACGCACATAAATTTTTGTGCACTTGTCAGAATATTATGTTGTTAGTAACTTATACAGTAACGTAGAAATACACAGTTCAAAAAATTAGGGGAACATGTTTTGAACGTATGGCATGCTCCACAAAACAATACCTCACACCCAGGTATATTATCAACTAAACCTTTATTCCTTACCATTGGATTCGCGTTCATTTTCAGAACACAAACAGAAATATCCAAATAGGAGCGAGAACAAAGTTATATCAGTCCTTCAGTGTGGACCTTTGTCACAGTTCGAGAGCTTCAGTATGGTGTATGTCCTCCACGAGCATTTTATCACAGCTTGGCACCTACTTGGCATGCTCCGTAGAAGTCTACGGAGGTCACGTTTCGGTATCAGGTACCATTCTTCAATGTGAGCCTGTTCGAGGTCTTGGAGAGTTCCTGATGGAACAGGACGCCCACGAACACCTTTGTCAAGCCTATCCCATACATGCTCGATGGGATTAAGGTTGGGACTCACTGCTGGCCATTCCGTCTATTGAATGTCCATTTCTCGCAAGACAGCTCTGGTGATGCGCGCTACATGAGCCCTGGCATTGTCGTGCATGAGTACGAATTCACGGCCAACACCGAATGCAGCAAACAATACATGCTGTAGCAGTATCTGCTCGATGTACCCCGCAGAGGTAAGATTACCACGGACGACGACAAGATCTGTACGGCCATAAATACTGATGACACTTCACATCATCACAGAACCTTGCCTTTCTGGACAACATTTGGCATGTCCTGCTCACTACGGCGTCTCCATACATGTTGACGTCCATCACGCTGCGTCAGAGAAAATCTGGATTCTTCTGTGACCAACACAGGTCTCCATTGGCGAAGTTGCCAGTTGACGTGGGTTGCTGCGCGATGTTGCTGCTTTAAACGGGGTACTCGAACAGGATGTCCAGGTCGTAAGGACACTTCTCTTAACCTGTCCCTTACTGTCTGGTTAGACACCGTGACTCCAGTGACTATCCTGAGGTCTTGTTGCAGTTCTCTGGCAGTTGCTGAATGACGCCGCAATGCACAGATGGTCATATATCGGTCATCCTGTGGGGTTTTCATACATCCACGACCTTGTCCAACACACCTTGTGAACTGGCCTGTCTCATTGTAGCGATTCAACAACTGGTGAATAACTGACAGAGAGACGTTGCGATCCACTGCAACACGAGATAAAGTCCATCCTTCCTTGATCAAAGTGACGGCCCTTGAGACTTGAACCTCTTTAAGATGTCACATGGGATGTGCTGGTTTACGTACAACGTGCTTAAATGACCGCAGTAGTTTGTTTGCCTCACAACGACACACAGACGCACCGCTATTCACTTTGTTTTCAGGGGTCACCTTACAGTTTAATGCATGACTGCGCCTGCATATTGAGTATAACTTCGATTTGACATACCCCGAGTAACTAAGGTCTCAAGGTATGCTGTACTACCATTGGAACCACATCTACAAAACTAACGTTCATATACCAGACGTTACAAAACCTGTTCCCCTAATATTTGAACTGTGTAATAAGGGGACCTAAATAGAAAATGTAAAATTTCTCCATTAGTATTACTTGTATTGAAAATTTGTAAATAATAAGAGCTGTTATTGAAATAATTATTCACCCAACAGTAATGGAAAGTGATGTTTCAGGCTGAGAGTAATATGTCCACCTTGCATTGCGCGTCTTGGCCACTGCATCGCAAGTACACAATCACACGTTAACACTCACTGGCATTGACATCGGTAGCCAAAACCAGCACAAAGTTACCCATACACTATATTTCCTATGTATCGTTAAACTTTATTGAGTATAATAAAGTAGAAAATAATTAATGTTAAACTTTTACTCCTAGGAGTTTAATTCAGATGCAGATGCAGATAGCGCACATAATCATGGAAACAAATGTCGGCATTTACAAGGGTACAACTTCTGCACTGGATATTGTCACTATCGCACAGAGTTTCGGTGAAAATAACGACTTTAACAATTTTCCTTCCTACTTTCTTTCAATTATTTGTTTCTCTTCTCAATAAGCGGTCGTGTTTTGCATGTCTTTAGCGTAGTCACTGACAGATGGGCGCAGAAACCTCTGCAGCATTTTTCTGCTTATTTTCTCCCGATGATCATTTTTTCCAAACTGTAAAATAGGATTTTTGGCAACATGTGGTGTCAGTATTTCGGTTAAGGTTTTTGCTATTTTTGGACTATCCAACGTTACCGATATAATTTCGTCCGTTACTTGTTCTGGTTTCGTTAGCAGGGAGGCAAAACCAGGCTTTGTATAACGGTGATCGGCTCTTGTTTTGTATTTATCAATGACGTTACAGGAAATGGATTCTGGACACAACGAATTTTATCAAGACACTCTTGTTATGGTATATGGTCTGCTATAACTCTTACCAAATGCCCTCAAATATATGCCATTGCAGCACTTGTAACAGAAACGCATGGAGCTCCTTCAGCTTCCTTTTCGATGTTTTCCAGTAGTATATGAAACTTTCTTGCTAACTCTGGATTCGTTAATGCTAGATTATCTGCGTGTTTCGTTTATCTGGCACATCTCCCGATAGAGCTTTTGTGTTGGATGTTGTCATCCAGTCACTACAAACAGATGCAGGCGCTATATTTCCCATGAGAGATGAACTAACGAGTCCTGTTGTTAAAATTTCATGCAGTGGCTGCGTCACACTTGAAGTGATTGTTTAGCCATTGCTAAAAATGCCTGATGCAACTGAATCTACTACATCCGATTTTTTTCTGATTAGCACGAAATGGCAGCCACTCTCAAACAGGTAGATGACACTCTTGAATAGCCGTTTCATATATAAGAACCGAGCCAAATGTATTTGTTTTCTCGGTCCAATTTGCATTTTTCTGACAAGATGGCAGATTTTGTCGTCAGACAAGCTGATTCATAAGAGTTTTAATTATGAATTCTGTCAAACTTGTTTGTGATTTCTCCCAGAGCTCCTGATAGGAAATGAATTCGTTCTCCAGTCGGTGATTGCCTGCCAAGTAAGAAAATTAAAGTGTCAGCGCGTGGTGGAATAGTCATTTCAACTACAAGAACAGAGCCAAATGTATTGATTTCCTCGGCGCATTCTGCTTCCTCCATCGCAAAATGAATTTACACGCACAAAAAAAAAAAAAAAGACTTTGAATTGTATTAATGTACATCAAACAAATGATCTTCAGTATGCCTATACAGTGAGCCAGCACAAAATGCAAGAGTTCTCTCAATCAGGCAAATATTTACCACAATCTCATATTTCTTCGACCCAGTCAAATTATTTAATGTTGTTATTGACTAAAAATCTGTATTTTGTTTAACGTTATCTAGGAAGCAGTATGTTACGGACTTGGTGCACTGTTTGGTGTGACTTTTGAAACATATTCGTTACATCGCGAAGTCTACTGCAGTACAGGATTTTAGTTCACTAGAGAGGTCAAGGCAATCATCAAATGAAAAATCGAGAGTTATGCTGAGACCAAAGTGTCCACAAATAGCGACTCAAATATTGACCATCTGGTTCAGGACACAATGAAAATGGACATGAATAATTCGTGACATATTTCAAAGAAAACGGATAGGTATTTTTTCAGGGAAACTTAATGTTCTATCCTCAATTCATTGCTTTCCAGAATACTCAAATTACTGCCATTAGAGAAAAAGAAACAGACAAATATGTTGTTTCCCAAATGAATGTCATTTTAATCATCCATCAATATATCAAACTTCAGTCTGACAGTGTAAAATGTTCTTAATGCAGCATATGTACCTCTATTTAAGACTAATGACAGTGTAAATTCTCTAGATAGATCACATTCCCTTATCAGCAAACTAATTCACGTTGTTAACCCTGCACTCTTAAGCTAAAGCAAGTCTTGTGTACGCGTCGTACGGAAACCGCGTAGGAGCCGGCTCACAAAGGAAAATCCTTCCGTTCATTATTCGACCTTATTATTGTGTAAACACGCAAGTATATTTTAAAATTCCTCCTCCTTTTCTGACATTATTGGTCCTGCCACAGAACCTGATCGACAAATTTGCACCTCCACTTCATCCAGTTACGTGCATCCACTTACTCCACATCGAGCTAATTTGGAACTGAGTTAATACCATCTCATTACTAATCTATCTCGTTTCTGTTTAACTGAAGACGTCATGCTAGGTAGGCACATTTCTGCATTCTTCATTATGTGACAAAATCAAATTAATGGACACTCGTATATATATCGTTGCTAATATATGTTCTTTGGAAACATTTCTTTCTTAAGTTCACTGAAATATTCCAATTTCTCTGGCCAGTAGTTGAATGCCCAGTGCATTGGTGATTACAAAGCCCATATCGCTCATTAAATACAACAACGTCATAGGTAAAAAACAATCTGTTTTGAGTAATGCATACCAGTGTGTGTGTTATCGCATGCACTTTTAATTGGCAGAACGTCATAATCTGAAGTTCAATGAGGCGGCCAGGGAGAGCAGTCGTGTCGTTATTTCCCCTTCTTGCTTTGGTCCTTGAGCGCCCAGCAATATTGTACCATTTGAGTTGCAACCTTGGCGCTGTGTTGAAGGCATGCGATTGTGGTTGTGCAAGAGTGACATACTTGGAGTTGTGACACCCTTGCTATGAGAAAGTTTAGTATATTACGTGACATAATATATATATCTTTGGACTTAATGCAGTATGCACTGCAAATCAATCCAGGCTATGTGTGTATTATAAGGAAATATGACCATCTTGCTCCGATAACTAGTAGTTTTATTTGTACTATTTAACCTAGTGACATTGTTGCTACAAATCAAAGACATCATTTCGGATAGAAATAAAGGTACTAAATGCTATAATGTCGTTCTTGCTACGAAGACTGTCTCAAGAAACGACATACGATTATTTTCAGTTATGCCGTTATTGTTAGAATAAGTTGACCCGTGCTCAGATAGGTCAAGGTCATTCTTTATAATCTCCACTGATGTACTTCCTTTTTCCATCTCTGTAGACCACGACTTCTTGCGGTAAAATTCTCCTTCATCTAGCCCTCACTGATATGGAATGGATTGAAACAAAGGAGGCAATTGCGAAGGGACCGGATCGGACGAAACAGTGTTTAATGTATAATGAGCCTGTCGTTTCCACGTCCTTAGCGGAACCAGGTATACATTGCTCTTAATAAGCATCGTCTTCGTAATTATAGTGCAGTGTTCATATTTTGTAGAGTTATTCATTAGTAAACGTTTAAAGTAATTAGTAGTGCAGTTATTCCTTTCTCTGTTTTGATCCAGGAACTTCGAGTAGCCCGATTCCTGCATCTGAAGCTTCGACAAGGTAGTCAAGTTCTCGTACCAGATCTTCATCATCCTCCACTTCGTCATCAAATACATCATCAAGTAGCACATCTTCTGAAGGCTGCGATGACGTGTTTAACGACAAAACGAATTCTCCCAAGGATGATGGTGGACATGATAGTGTGGAGAATTCTGATACTGTTATTTCTGGTGTGCCTGAAATCCCTGGAAATCCCAGAAGAAGTATCCCCAGTAACAAACACTACGTCCTCTTCTACTGGCATTAACAGTGGTTCAATAACCGGCATGCAAGTAACATCGATTACCATGTTAGCGAATCCTTCGATGAAAGGTGTGAAACGGCAGAGAAATGTTGCGAAGCGGAAGAGAAACCTTTTGAAGGAAACAATAAATACTGGACAGGCATATGAAACCCATACACAAAGTAAAAAGGCACGATCCTAGAAGCAGATGAAGGCAGGGTGTAAGGAAAATTGCAAGCTTCAATCCTCATTAAGTTCAGTACAGTAATGAGCGTCGACTGGAACTTTTTTTTTGCCTACTGGTGATTAGGTGATGTAGATCTCCAGCGGCAATTAATTGCCAGTTCAATGAAGCCTATTGTTCCTAGGTATCGTTATACTCGTGTTGGAGGCAGCAGACCTCTACGGTGACATAAATATGCATTTCATTTTAGCCAGAACGATGAGGAAGTTCGTGTTTTTCAAAAAAATTAAGAACACCCCAGATATTAATGATCGGCCAATCAGAACAGTTCTGGAGAAAGGTAATAAGGTCGCAGAGACTTTACTTGTGGCAGATAAAAGAGAAAAACGTGGCAAACAGAAAACATTGGATCCATGTATACATGCTGGTATTCGGCAGCATATTGAAGGTGTACCTAAAATTGAAAGCCATTTCACGCGGGCGAACACTTCCAGGCAATTTATAGATGGAAGAAAGTCACTTGCTGATATTCACAGAGATTATGTTGCCGTCTGCGAAACAAAAAATGAGCCTCATGCAAACTACGCAGTGTTTCATCGTGTATTCACGCAAGAGTAAAATTTATCTTCTTTTATGCCTAACAAGTATTTGTGTGTAACATGCATTGCCTACGAAAACTCTCATGATCAAGAAAAGGGACATCTGAAAGCGAAATATGATGAACATTCGGTTGAGAAAATTGTCCGGAGCAGAAAATAAATATGACAATGTAAGGTCGACGGTATAGTAGCAGTGTCTGACCTTCTGGCTGTTGTACAGTTGCCAAAGGGTGATGTTTCCACATTTTATTATAAATCAAAACTGAACGTCTTAAACTTTACTGTATATGACCTCAAAACAAATTCATATGATTGCTATGTTTGGGATGAGTGAAACGGTAATCGGGGAGTGAATGAATTAGGACAATGAGTGTTAATGTATTTAAAGCTGAAAGCTAACTCAACTGATGATACTGTGATAAAAGTTTCGGCCAGAAATAAACACATTATGTTGGGCCAGTATTTTTATGCTGTTCGTTCTCTTGGAATAAATTTCATAACCCACAAATATCTCATAAAAGGTCACACTCAGAATAAAGGAGACGCGGCTCATTCTCTGATTGAGAGACAGATCAAATGACATTTGACAGGTGAACCTATCTATATGATTGAACGGTTTATAGCTGCTATTCGTAACGCAATGAAACATGGTGAACCTGTTCGTGTGCATGAATTTTACAATGAAGATTTCTCTGATGTGAAAAACATTGCTTCTATGGTCGGTCTTTTTAATCTGACCGCAGTGAAACTGACAGATGTGAAAGTTGTCAATGTTATGACATTTTCCATATTGTATATTTGCGAAGATATCCTACAGTGAGGATTTTCAAGAAGTAAGTGTAATTAAGGAAAGGAAGATAATTGCATACTTTCTCCTAAAACCAGCATTTCTTTGCAAAAACGGCCTAGATCCTAAGAAGAAAGAAGAACTTGAAGATTTGCTGGAAAATATTTTAATTCCAAAGGCTTAATCACACTTTTATATGTCTTTATAATCTGAGTGATAATACAAAAGCACTGACATCATCTTCATTTCACTTCTGATGATCCTCAGCAGATGCCTATGTTTCGTCGTACTGCACGATACTATTTCAGTATGTTAGGAGACTTGGACGCCGGTGACATAATTATCGCCAATATGATACGAATTTCTGTCAAGAATGTCACATTTTGATTTATGTCGTACTGAACCATTCTGTTCATGTTCGAAGAACATTGATTTACTGATAATTATCGTAATCATGCGAGACCACAAGGAATGGACATTAGATGGCATTTTATTATGCAATAGTATCTAATATTGCGCGCTTTTCAAGAGAACTTAGCGTGAGAAGCGAGCTGAATTTCCCAAGATGCTTATTAAAATTTATTATCCCAAACGAACCTCTTGACTTACAGCGCGGGACGCGAACAACTCCGTGAGAATCCGCGGGGAAGTTTATATTGGAGGAAAATGAATTTATTTGATATATCCGCCCACAAGAGGAATATAGAGCATTGGATATAATAATTGCAATGAGCGTATTTTTCTGGAAATTTTGATATGCTACACAACACTAGTTTTAATCACAATGAAGGAATGAATAAGTACTCTGCGAACCGTGGGAGAATTTTCCTCTTCGCGGGCACGCTCATGAGGGCCCACACACGATGAGCTCTGTAGCGTGGGTGCACGATCGTTAACATACACGGCGGCCGAGTGCAGGAGCGTCATTTACTGTGTGTATCGCTATCAGGAAGGTCTCTGTCACGCAGCGACTCAGCGAAGGGAAGCACCTTTTTTCTACGAGCATCGCAGTTAGATTCTACCTTGTCCTAGGGACTTGTAACAACTATTTTTGAGACAGATAAAAACTTTATACAGCAAAGATTGACTTGATTTCCTGTGAGAACATTTCTCTGCTAGTAATTTGTTTATGTAAAGTCGCATAGCATGATCGGATGCTAATATTGTTCTAAACTAATGTTACATGCTAGTGTAGGCTCGGAAGGTTCATGTTAATTCAATTCGGTCAGTATAAATATCGGTCATGAACAAAGTAAATTGCTTCTGAGAAGTGTGTGACTGCTGTAGAAATAAAGTGCTAAGAACGAGTCCTGATAGTACGGGATTAAATAAAAGGCTAGAGGGGAGTCCTAGGCATCAAAGTAAGAACACATTGTAATACGGTTTTCCTTACAGTTTCTCTTACGTCATGTGGGTACGGGACGCTGCTCATCCATCGCGCTGAGGCAGTAATTTGGAGCAGAGCAACAGAACACCCTTCACTGCATCGAGGTACGAATGTGCACCATCAACAACGTCCAGTCAGTACACCGACCACATAGAGGAGGCGACAATCGAGTGACCGGAACGAGTTGCAGTTGAACGTCACAGCTGACCAGGATGTCACCAGTCATCAAACTACGATTGCTGTCGCCTGCCGACAACGTTAACATGATGGCTTAAATTAGCAATGTCCGTAAGAGAACTGTTCAGATGATATCACAAGACAGAGGTCAGATCATTCCATTTCTTAGCATGCAACAGGTAGCAAAATAATAGGTCCGTCATAGATAAATTTTGCCTTGCCGATATGTAAATATGTAGGTGTCTGAGGGCACTTGTAAATAGAATTTATGCCCGGGACTCATGCTTAATTGGATAGTTAATGCTTGCATGTTGTTGTTCTCATTTTATTTCGTTAGTGTCATAATTGAATAGACATAATACTTCAATCCAAGGAAATTAAAATCGTGTACTTTCATTTATCCAAAACTTACGAAGTCTCAAATGAGTATAGCCAGGACAAGCTGTTTAGGGAATAGCTAAATGCACGGAGCATGGTAGACTGTAGTGTTTTATTTGTGAGACGGAGAAAGGCATAAGATCTTCTATATTTCTTGAATGCACTCGGACTAGCGTATTAAACTGAGCGGGTTATGAACTAAGAAGCCCATAAGAAATGAGGAATATGTTTGTTAGGCCTAGAATACAGAGATAAGAACCATAAAAAGCAAGATGAATAAAGGCTTAAGTGGTAATATGATATTTTGTGGCCAGGAAGAGCGCCAAGGTGTATTTGAATGAATGTGCCAGTAAGAGCACCAGTGTGAAGTTAATAAACGGGCCAGTAATATTTGAGTCATAACTGGAATAGAGTGTTGAATCTTGAACTCTAAGGAATAAATTGGCATGTAATAATTACACGGGAATTATATAATTAGAGGACCCCGAGAAGGGTAGATCAATGGGCAAGAACGAGGGTAGGATTCGTCACTTGGCTCTGTTTACGAGTTGGAGGGAGAGATTTATGGTGTAGAAATATGGCCGCTCAATTTATACAAAAGCCGAGACGTGTTGAAGGACAAAATGTAGGTCGTTCTGACGTCACGACACGAAAGTCTGTAGTTGGGGAACAATATGTTTTCTGTCAAGGGTAAAGGAGAGCAGTGACCTTTTTATACTGTTGTTTGGAAGACATAATTCTATACACGATTACGAGTGTCATTTATAAGTGTATGTAACTATTCGTAAGGCGTCTGCACGGTGTAAATAATGTTTTTCTTATCATACTGTAAGTCACGTTGTCGTAGGATCGGGAATATTCTCATTTTCAATTCCCAGACGGTAGAGTGTGTATTGCAAGCTTAGTTTACAGCTTATATTAATCACGAGTACTGTGGTATAGATTCACTTTAGGAATATGTTATATTCTTTGTAAATATGATTTGGTTATTAGCAGTCTTATGATTCAACTTATATTGTTTTGATGGAGCCATTATGCTGGCTGTTGCAGTATCAGGTGTTTTCCATGAACTACCGGCGAGATGCCTCTTTACTTCAAGAATTTATATATTTTTTAATATTGCAACATTGTCCATTATGTAAATTTCACAGATTATTTTGGTTTATAACGGAAATTGAAATATTATTGTAATAAATTAGATTGTTTAAGCGAACGTGCAGCTCAGTTATAGTTTCTGTTTTGGCTTCAGTTAGTTCACATCCTGTTCATTTCAGTCCTCTTCATTTATTTCGTTTGTCACATTGACCCCCTTTGTACCCCTAATACTTAATTACTGCTGTTGCTGCCGGAGCTGGTGAAGAGGATAGTCGAACAAGGTAAGCTATGTGCCAAAGGGATTCACCTGGTGGTGAGCGTATTGTACACTATAATGTACTTGGTCAGATCTCAGCATTTGCTGGACATTGACAAAGGCATTGTAGGGCAGAGTACTTTAAGCTTAATGTTTGTAGCAACAGTGACATAAGTGCGCATGGAGTCTACTCTGAGGCTCATACTGTCTTCTTTGGTAGCAGTTAAAATAAATCTGATACACTCATAATTATTGCAATAGTTTACTTTGTTACATATTCAAACAAGATGTTTGTAAATACATTTGTCTTGAAATGGCAGCCCTTTAAATCTTTTAAATGCTCCTCCTGAAAACTGTTTTTGAGTTATGACGTTGTTGTATTTAATGAGCGATATACATGAGTGCATGGTGTACAACGGTTTCATACATTTTAAGGTTTGATGTTTCAAGGTTACCTCTTATGATAAAATGCACCAAAAGAATTATCCATTTATTCGAAACTGACTAAATTCTTATATTCTCTTAACTCTTAAATGCACAGCATTGCATTTGTGCAAAGGAAAATGTACATGCTTGTTATATCTTCTTTACGAGTTTACAAGTTTGCATTTACTTCTGAAGTGTAGCAGTAGCTACAGTAATCGTACGGTTTTGCATATAACGGTACGTAAAACATACAGGGAAATCTGAACATTTTCACTGCTCCAATAAATAAAAAATATTTATTTTAACTAATTATATTTTTAAAATATTTTGCTTATAATAATACGTTACTTTTGGAAAGAAAACCACAATACTTGAAAGAAATAAATTGCACATTTATGGGTTACATGTTTCCATCTCTATCATTTTTTAAACATTTTCCATTTACTCGTTTTGTCGAAGTGTACCCCAGCATGGATTTCTTTCGCAACATCTATTCAACGTTGGTGTCACTGTATGCCAAGGCGCGGCAGTCAAGTGCTTCTCTCCACATTTGGAGGTCAATTCCTTCATTGTGTTATTCAGTACCCAGCACGAAATCATCCCCACATATAATCGTGCAGGCAGCTTTCTCGTATTATTTCCGTCATGAGTACAACTAGTTAACGATTAAGGGCTGAAACTTGATGTAAACCTGCCTTGAAGCAATTTTTATAAATACACTAGCTGTAGTACCTGGCGTTACCCGGATAGCTTTTGAACGTTTATATTTTAGGATTTGTATTGTCGTTACTTATGTATTGGGATCTTTCCCACCATCCCCCATAGCTCATGGTACCATGTGGCAACAAAGAAGTGACCCTGTCGGGTCATGAACACATGGCACCATGCTCCACGGAAGGCGATGGTCAAGGGACCTTTTCGGCCTGTGACGATTCCCTCTCATTGGGATTGAATAAGTAATCCACTCACATGAGAGGTCAACGCCCTACGGCCCAGCAAGGTCGCTGCTAAACCTCCCGTTCCTAAGATCTGAACCCCCGGCTACTCAGAGTCGCAGACCGTCCACGGCGATAAAAATAAAATATCTTACAACTAACGTAAAGGCATAACATGAACGGAAGAGGTTCTGGATGCTAATTATCGGCAAAAAATAGGCACGAATAAATTTTCTGGATATTTAATTCACTCCCGTTGAACATATTTACAATCTACAACCTTGAACATCAAAGTTAACTTACATCCATTGAATTTTAATAATAGCAACGGACAACCATGTCCGGGCTATCACCCAAGTGAAAAAATAGATCCACATCATTATGAGAGTCTTTATGTGCTCTATTGACATTACGCTGTTGAATATTAGAACACAAAACAATCACCTATTCAGATCAAGCACCTGGGTGTTCACATATAGCTTCAAACAACTCGGAGAAATTTGAGTTGCGTTTACTACAATCTTCGTTGTTAAGCTTGGTTTCGAATTTAAGGACATGATTGTTTTACCTGTTGAGTACGGTAAACAGTATTATAATGAACCTAACTTTTTACAGGGAAAAAATAAGAAAACTATGACCTTACGGATATAAATATTCCCGGGATTAATTCCCAAATTACATATTTAAAACACAGCAAGTTACACTAATTTACCCTAAGATTAGAGTGGCCACCTACATCGAACATAACACGAGAAACACAATATTAAAAGAATTTAAAAATAATCATAAAATGATAGGCAAACTCCACGGAGTTACAACCTATCCCAGAAATATAAGATGCACACAATTCTAGTTACTCCAAATCACCTCACTTGAGGACTAACTATACACATCAGAGGGCCGAAGCCCTCTACTCAAACGAACTACCAAAGGATTTCTCACGAAGTCTAAATTAAACAAATCAATAAACATCAGAACAACACCCTATTTAAACTATTATCACACCTCGAAGAGAAACACATATTATAACATTTCCAACACATGGTAGCTGCATCTGGTTTACCATTACCCATCGTTTGTGTGATTGACTCCTTTTGTCATGTCCGAGGTACGAAAGGGGGACCAACAGGTCTCTCGAGTTGGGGACCCTGGAAAATCAAAACCTTACCTATCGCTTCTCCATGTGTATGAATTAAGTGTTCCTGCATTCATTCAACCTAGCCTTATTAGAATGTGGTAATCGATTAACATAAAACATTTTACTACCAGGAGCATAAGATTTTGGGAGAATTCAACTTCCTCAGCGAAGTGGCATCTATCCTTCGTTCAGTCTGGCCTGCTGTTACACAAACAGAACGAGAAAAACTAACTCGACCTTCACGAGCCGAGGGCAATAAATCCTGCCTGACCCGGCCCCCTCGCACTGAGCGCTCACCTCTTTAAAAACCATCCTGACGCGTTCACAATCCCAATTCAATGGGTCATTTATTTCACGCCTTACCAACTGACCCACATTTCATCAGCTCAAGTTAGCCCAGGCCTCATTAATATCAAATAAAAACAAAAAATGTTCTCTCAGTATTTGTGCCATTATATCACTTCACAATTCCTCGACTCAACGGAGGTCCGGGGTTCAAAATTAGTTACCCTCATCGCAGGATTACCACAATTCCGTCAGATAGCAAGCTAGAATTTTCTACTATCTCAGATAATAATAATAACAATAATAATCATAATATTAATAATAATAAAAATAATGATAATAATAATAATTGTTTACCTAATCTGAATCTATACTACTTTCATTATATCGGCATAAAATATCCGACCAACAGAATTTGTTGAAATAAAATAAAATGAACGAACAAATAGGTATTTAAACTATCACAACAAACAGATTTTCTTTAACAGGGGCCCTAGCTAGTGTTGGTGGGGTGGTCATTTGTACCTCGGCGCCAGGACTCTTCACACACATATGATGCAGCAACGCTTTAAGTTATCATGCATAAAACACAACTACTTTACATTAAATCGAGTACTTCATCTATCCAACTTTATCTGGTTCACAGGATATATGGCAAAGATCCCTGCGTCATCTTAACCTGACTTCTTTCATATATCTCTCCAAGAACGAAGGCTCATTTATTACCTCAACGAAATTAATTAGCCATCCCCCCCCCCGTCTCCTCTGACAGTACTCATAAAACAAGGATACAACCATGCTCATGCAATAAAGACAACTAGATGGGAAATTCATACTCTATTCCTAATTTGTTTCCCTCCCGAACAACTTTAAATGATTAAAATAAAAAATACCGACCACTCTAATCTTACTACTTTAATTATTCAATATAAAATCATCCCACGCTATTCCTATATTCTGATATGATTTATCTACAGCGAATATGAATATCATAAAATCATAATTTTGTACTCAACAGTGCTGGTCCGTTGTCCATCGTACGCCGTTCGAGCCCAGGGGAGGGCTCCCTTGAAGGTCTTAGCCCATCATGCTGAAGTGGGAGATCGCTGGTTCAGGACGTTCCATGATGCTCCTGGAATAATCCATAGCGTTGGGGTTTGAACACTGAAATGACACTGTTTACACTGTTTTCACAAAAACTTCCTCCGCTCACGTCACAGGCAAATTTAACTTTCTTCTAACCAGAATGAAAGTTATGGATGTATACGATACCCCGGTACAGGACACAGCTCGCCTATCCTAATCCGACATATGCCAATCCGAGCTCACAGATTCTTTGCCGGAACAGTTTAACCTCTCACATTACCCTAAGGTGGGCTACTTATGTTTATTATCAACCCTGTCTTGTATGCTTTGTTCAGCGCGCTCCTCAAATTACGCTGTTCTGAAGCACGATAAACATTGATACAATTTTGTTTATGTGATAACCACTAATTCTTCGTACTATCACTATTCACTCGCCTGCCGTTTACACAGTTTCTAACATAGATGATAATTAAGAGGCTCTCTGCCTCCACTACGGGATACTGATTGAAAAATAACGTTCCACGTTCGACAGACGGCAATTCATTGTTTCACAGTTCTCGGTGCGAACTTATGTCACTCACGATCCTTCGTGTCACGCCGCGATCAAACCATAGATGCGCACATCATGATCACACAGTTCAGATTTTTATTGAATGTTCGCACTGATATCCGACTTTTCACACCTCCGTTTACAAACATTTCTCATACAGAGAGGGGAAATCAGACCAAAAAGCGTCCGTGCGGTCACCTCGTAGGCTCCTCGAAGACTCGTGTCCACCCTCATATGTGCAGGCAAATATAAGGGCTACCCTAGGGTGGGGGATGCTTGGGAGACATCTCCCTCCTACAAATTTCAGTTTTCCAGATCCACAAGGCTTACGAATCTCAGCGATCCGGCAAATTGTGTGGCCAACTACTCCGAAATACAAGATGTGATGCGGAACTCAGAATGATCGGTGGATTTGTAGTAATTAATTCCAATAAAATCGGGGTGGGGGTAGTACTCGCTATTAGCATTTGGCGCCACTGTAAGCGTGGGTACGCCGATCCGGTTACGTAATCTTATGAAGATGCATGTTCGTAGGTGAGATTATTCTACCTTGATTTCAAATTTTGCCATTCATCCAATATTCCTCTTATTACTCTGAGGTATGTTTTCCGGTTAGTTTAGCCTTTATTGAGCTGAAAACACCCCTGAAATCACCCCATCGCTTTGGCATCGCTGTGCGTTGGCGTTTGTTTTCAAGATGGAGTCAGCAAAATTGTGTTCTTCTTTCCCTTGTTCCATGATACGCGCGCAGTTCGGGAGTTTTTCTGAGCCACCCACTGGGTGCTCTAGGCGCCTCGTATGTCGTGAAGTGTTATGCAATATGACGCTACTGCCAGCTTCCACACAAAGGGAGCTACAAGCCTACTAATTTCTTAAATATATAATTCGAAATAATTATTCATGTGACTATACTGTCACAGTATGAAGTGAATATTTGTAGAATTCCGTATTGAGACGATGATTTATATTTTTTTTATTATGTAGTTTTAATGTTGTTTATATGTGTTCGATTTCAAGTTTTAGATTATTTCATTTTCGAGTAAAACTTTGTCCTAAATGACGCGCGAATTTACCGGGAAAAATTCCATCCATTCAAAAAGAAAAAGAGAGAATGTATGTATTGACCCTTCGCACTATAGATATGGTGTACACGATATCAACTGCCGTTAAGACCATCCCTGAAACTGTGTATTCAACACTAACATCGGCCATTTTGGACATCTGCTTAAACCGTATCTAGAGCGTCACAATTCATCTCATCAACGCATAAATAATGGATTGGACATTAATATAGATTTTTAAAAATATTTTTACATGTAATCCCCTCCCATTTCTCACCTCTAAGTGGAGCAGAAATTTCTGACTTCCATAGTTTTTTCTGGTTTTCCGGATAGTAAAGTAAGTTATAACTATATGTATTTACGCCTCGCGCAATAGGAATGATGTACACTACTCCATCTGTCAGTGGGATTGTCACCAATCAGGCTAGAGACACCGAAAACTGTGGACTCAACAAAAATATCGGTCATTTTGGACATATTCCTGTTCTCCCCTTCTCAACCCCCATGCCGAAGGAGGCTGAACTTGGACTTAAACAGTGTCCAGTGAGTCACAATTCATCTCAGTGATCCCGAACGCCATGTATTCAAAACTGGTAACGGCCATTTTCGCTTATTTTTATAAAGCAACCGCTGCGCTAGGGGTGCTGGTGCTGCTTTACCCTCCGAGTTCTTTTTCTTGATAGTAAGTCATGTGTGTACTAAGATCGGTTGACGGATGTACTGTAACGTGCACACATTCATCCGTATATTCGCTAAGACATTTTTCTTTTTCACCCCTTCTAACCCCGGTTCCAACTGGGGCTGTACTTCTACTTACATGGCTCCAAGCGTGTCACATTTCATCTTTCTACAACTGCTTTACGTCACACCGACTCTGACAGGTCTTATGGCAACAATGGGAAAGGGAAAACGCTAGGATTAGGAAGTAAGTGGCCTTAATTAAGGTACAGCCCCAGCATTTGCCTGGTCTGAAAATAGAAAATTACGAAATAACAACTTCAGGGCTGCCGACAGTACGATTTGAACCTACTATCTGCCGAATACAAGCTCACAGATGCCGACATTGCATCTTAGTTACCCTGAAAACTATGATTTCGACGCTGATATCGGTCGTTTTCGATTGTTCTACATTGCAACCTCTCCTCCTGTCTTGTCCTCACAGTATATTTTTCCAAATAGTGAACCATATTTGTACCATGCTTGGTTGAGATCTGTGCTGGTACATACACACATTCGTAATCTCGGATATTTTTCTCATCCCCTATGGCGATGGGGGCTGAACTTTTACTTAAATGGCATCCACAGTGTCAATTGTCAATGTTCATCTCAGCGATCCCGAAAACTATGGATTCAACACTATTTTCGATTATTTACGTATTACATTCCATTTCCCCTCCCATCCCTAGGGGTGCTAGGGCTGAGTTACCTCCACAGTACTTGTCTCCAGATAGTAGGTCATAAGTGTACCAAGTTTCGTTGTAATTTTTCCAGTGCTTTAGGAGGAGATGTGGAAAAGTAGTTCAGAAAACATGGCGACGTGTTCCCATCCTCCCATAAACAACATTTCTTACCGAACTACCGTGCAGTCGTTGTTGCCTAGCAACAATCTGTCCAGACATGTTGATCCGCATCTTGGTGCGGCTTTTTAATTGCGTTAATTACATACAATTACTGAACATACAAGAACTAACTGTCGGATTTCGTTCAAACCACTTCGTAAATCCTTTCAGGAGTATTAAGAATAAGCTGTGAAATTTTCAGCGAATGCGGTCTGGTAATTTTTGGGTCCACTCGAAACGAACAAGGAAATATTCATTTTTATGTATTAGAAATATGTTAATGCTAATAGCATTTCATTGAATAATAACACAGAAAATATCTCACAAGAAATAGTATCCACCTCACTTTCATTACTTAAACTCTATCCAGATATAGCATGGCGTGTCATAAACTGCTTCATTACAATAATATGATTGCTGTTAATCTAGCTTCAATCAAAAATCGTGTTAATGGACATTTACATCATGCGTGAATAACAGAGATGATAAAAATTGGGGAACTTTTAATTAGTATACGTAATATGATTGTGAGAGGTGAGGTGCAATCAAAAATTTAAAAAATTGGAATTCTGTTAATTATAGAGTGCCAACTTTTGATTGGGTATTTATTTTCAATTTGGCAAATATGCAACGAAATCTTGGGATGGTATTCTCGATGATACGAACCAACTATCGTGAAATCAAATTCTGTCCCTATTACGAAGAAGAGGAAAAATGCACTAACACATAAAAAAAGCTGAAGCAACGTAATTAATTATACAACAAGTGCTCGAATGCGAGATTCAATTAGAGAATAGCCCACAAACGTTCGTAATAACTTTGGGCTTTGACTAAATGTTCGACAGAGTGAATCATTAATATCATACCGGAACAACCAAAGCTGTTGATAATGTTGCTATACACTACAATGATTCGTAGATTTCTTATTTACTTAGAACTGATCTTACCTAGACGTCCAGATTCGGAGAGGTATCAAGCAGGACTTCCCCTGTCAATGTTACTTTTTATTGCAATATATTGTGAGCTTCACTGGAGGATTGAATGTTTTTGATCACGTTCGGTACGTAAAGTTACTCTGGTAGGAAATAAAACAATGGATATCCAACACTGTTCACTGGAGCCTGATGCTTATGGAAGATATTCAAAAGCCATGCTGAACACATACAAGACAAATGTGAACCAGTTTCAAATCTTATACATAAATGTGTCACTATAGTTCCTTACTTGAATATTTTATTTGGCTGATTGTTGGAATCTGATCAGAGATTACCTTTAACTACGTTTCTCTTGTGGGATCTCAGGTTACCTTATAATTAGTGTTTGTTCATGCATGGTGACAGTTGATTTTTAGCGCATTTTCGTCATTTTAGAGGAAGATTCTGTTGAGGTAATATGTCTGTATATCTCTCTCTTGTTGTTTCATACATAGCTAGAACTAAGTCTACGAACATGTTCCCACTTTTCGACTCGTAGATTCCAAGCAAGAGGAGACTTGTGTAGAACATCATAATAACATTTGCACATTTTCGCAACAACGCTGTCTCTCCAATACGTTGTCAGATTTAGATCAGGATACACACCACATTCTGTGTTTCTCACCCGTAGCCATCACACAATGTATATTCATTTCTTCGTATAAATATTTTGGACTAGTTTCACGCATGAATTTCATTGGTTGGCGCTCGAGTTACCTTTTTCCTTTTGTTTATCCAACCGTCTTCCCACTCATATTCCTTTCTCTCGATATGATTTCATATGAATATAATTTATGCTTGAAATAATCTTGAATGTTGGCATTTATGAAAACTTGACGTACTTCAATGAAACATTACATGAAGTCAAAGTGTTTTTAATTGGTAGCATTTTATATTAATGTTTTAAGGAGAAAAAATAGAATAACGGCCCTGTGTAGTTCTGATCAGGTATGTGGCTTATATTCATAACTAACAGAGCCTACCCGTCCTTGACGGGTCAATAGGTACAGACGTCACTGACTTGTGTTTGTACACTTCGATGACATGCAACTTTAAACCAGAAATATTCACAGATTTTGGGGTCGAGTCTGAGTTAGCAGAACCTACCAAGGGCCGATGAATAACCCATCCGAACGGTGTTCAGCCGGTGAATGTTCCAATACATATGCTTTAAACTATAAAGCCTTAATTTCCTGAAGAAACACTAGACTTAAACATTAAATTCGTATATTCTTCGGGCTGAGGACTAAACATACATACATAAAATGTAGAATAGCATAACGAAGCACGGGTATATTTACTAGTTTACAGTAGTTATATTGTGTTTAGCGTATTTACCCCACTTTCATCCCTCTTTCACAAAAGTTCGAAATAAATTCTCTTTATTTTTCCTAATTTCTCTACAAGGAACACCTAAGCCAAATATCAGCCGTCTAATATCGTGGGAAGTGAGTGAGCGGGTGAGTGAGTGAGTGAGTGAGTGAGTCTGGGTTTCGAATTCATGTATAGAAATATAACAACAATTGTAAAAGTAAACAACGTTAACAATAAAGAACTAAATTGCAGTATAGACTTTTAACTAGCAAATATATGTCTCATTGTAAGGAAAATACGCTTATTCACGCACTCATTCACACTTCGCTCATCATACAAGTCAGTTGGATGCACTGAACAAGTAATTTTAGCAATCCAACTTAATTTCTTACGTGAATGCAAAGTCTCCAATGTAGGGTATTAAACAGCCTAGCTGCAGATATTATTTCGGAGCAGTTGTAAGCCCTGGTGTGACTGAGAGATACAGTTGAAGAAGAGCAAAATATTGTATCGTGGCTATGATAGTAGGTAAGGTAATTAAAATATGAAGAAAGGTAATTCTGTACATCTAAATTTAGAAATCCATGCAGAATTCACAACACGTGAAGAATGCGATCTTGCACACAACTCCCCGTTATAAGGCATAATTTGAAAACCATAACGCAGCTTAAATGCAATAAAGGTGTTTAAACTCCGTTCGAGCATTTTTATAACTGTCTTGAGGTATTATGATCTTAATAAGAGAGTTTAAGAATTTATCATTAGTAAACGAAATTAATGGTTGAGCCTACTATGCTAGGTAAAATAGAGGAGTGAAGGAATTTATCTTCAGTAAAAAAAAAAAAAAAAAAATTGTAAACTCGTATCCTCATCCCGAGGTGATACAGCTATTTTTAGGCACACCCCCATTGGGGGTGAGCTGCATGTACAATTTTAACCACATACCAGCCCTCGCGCCATTCTTAAATTGCTGGCAGTACAGGGAATCGAACCCGGACCCGAGAACGGCAGCTAATAACACTAACCGTTACGCTACGGAGGCGTATAACCTTCAGTAGATGGAGGGACTATTAATGTTGACCATATTGATGGTTCAGGAAAAATTATAAAGATTTGTCCGAAGTAAATAGAGGTAAGAGAGTAGTTGGTTATGATTTATAGAATAGGAACGCTAAATAATTCATTTTATTTAAAGTGAAGTAACGGAAGAGTTGGTCATGACTGCTGGGACAAGAAAGTTAAAGAAATTATTTCTAGTAATGAAAGTAATGGTAGGATAGAACATGAGTTGTGAAACAGAAAAATGTGAGAGATTTCATCCCATGTAATTTGATGCAATGGAGCGTTGGCCGTGAGGGGTGGGAAAATAGTAAATGGAAGTAATGGAAGCCTAGAAAATTATTGGAGAAACAGGAAAGAGAAATAATTAATTCTAACTAAATATAACTAAGAGAACCGTTGACCATGATTAGCGGGATAGGAGTATTTACTATTAGCTACTATATTTCAATTTTAAGAATTTTCAGGAGAATTCCAAATTGTAAAATGGCACATTTGCTATATCGTTGGTGAAGAAACAATACCTTGTATGTCACAATGCTCTTCCTATCCAAAATTTTCCTTAAGACTGGTCATGCTTGTCAGCCGCATATATATATGCAGTCCATCAGAATAATTTTCGTTGTATTCATTTTTCTATGAGAAAGTGTGGGAAGCTCGCCCGGTGGTCATGATCGTTAAGGCCTTGAAGTCTAAACTCTCTGACACCGTGGTTAGCCGGTTCGAATCCCGTTGGTCGAAAACATTTTCACCATCAGAATGTTGCCAGGCAGGGTAGGAGAGATGTTGGTATACAATTTCTAATCACTGGATTGCGTGCCAAAAGCCAGGATTACATTCCAAACCTCTCCACAGTGCTCAAATGAGTAGGGCTGTCGATGGTGATTCGTCCGTCATATGGAAACCTTAAGACTTGAGCAGACCCATCGGTGCTATTCGACAGGGGTAGGCTATTGCCAGCACCGGGTTTCACCATCTCCCTTCCTACTATCATATATTACGTCATTCATTTCATCTAATTAAGTCGTTTGATGAGGTTCACGTCAGGAAGGACATCCGGTCATAAAATTCCACCACGATAGATTCATGTCACCCCATATCCGACCCCGTAAGTAAAAGGAACAAGGGTTGGACAAGTAAACAGTATACTGTGGGAGTAAATTCGTCGCGCAAACATGCAAAAGTGACAACATGTTGAGACTGCGACTAACACAAAGCCACGACAACAATCCTTAATAAGGTAAAATGAACAAAAATGTACAAAAAACATGTTGTGATGGATTACAAATCCATACATGGCTGGAAAACATTACCAGCCGTAAGGAAAATAATGGATAGGAAGAGCACTGTGGCATACGAGGTTTATTTCCCTCAACCACTATGTACAAATCTTTATCAAACGAAAACATAATTTATTTATTGAATAAATCCTTTTCGGGGATTTTACTTTCAATTCTTACTCTAGTTTGTGGGTAATCAATTAATACTATTCCAATGTGGTGGGTAATGGGTTGTAGAATTTTAACGCAGATTTCAGGACTCAGTTTTATAAGTGCATGTGCGTTAGTAAGAGGGCATTCAAAGCTCTCAACAGAAGGTATAATGAATGGTTCCATTAAGCGTAATTGACAGCATATTCTGCCTCGTAACACGACTACCTGCTAAAATGTGGAGTATCATTGGGCCACTTCACATTTAAACGAACTGCGTGTCTCAAAGGTACGTTTCCATTTGAGTGAAATCGTTATTTTTCATATTCAGTATGTATGGTATCTGCGTTTTATAACTGTGACAAAGATTCATCAGCCAGAGCACCAAGCCCACAAAGCATATATTTGATTTATTCTTGAAATACCCAAGCTCGATCGTTTCTCTCCGGTGTTCTCCGCTATGGCATGTCTATGATTAAAATAGGGGCAGAATTTTGACTGTGTTAGTATATCGCACCGCATATTGAAACTATGTACACAAGAATACCAGGCTTTCAAACTCTGTCTGATGTCATTTTCTTCTATATTACGAATGAAATCCTCATATAGGCCTATTGTTGCAACATTACTGTAAAACTCGTTCTTAAAAAAAAAACTAATATGGTAGACCTAAGTAAGATCGACCATCCCTGCCAACTTGAATAGTTAAGGCCCACTCCCACCTTGTGGAATGGAATCGAATCGAACAGAATTTGTTTTTAACGTGTGTTTAAATGGGAGATAGATATGGCGATCGCCACGAGTCAAATCGAATCGAACCGAAAGGAACAGGATTCTCTGCCAAGAATATTTTTCGACTAGAGGAGTGGAATTGAACAGAATTATCAAGATGCGTGCAACTTCGTAAGCGGCCGGGTTGGGATCTTTCGGACGACCATTTGGCGCCAAATATGTATCAGCTTCAGCTGGAAAGTCAGCTGATTCTTGGATACGGTCGGAAACGTTCTGTTTTGTGTTAGTTTATTTAATTTATTAATGCAAGACACGGAAACCTTACCACTTTAATTCAAAATTATAATTTCCTCTACTACAAGACCCACGACATTACTACAACAACGTAAAAATATGCCTGGTAGGAAATAAACAAGGCTATGAAAAACCAAACTTGTTGAGGATCCCACCAGCGTTAGCGCTGACGGACTGAACATACATACATACATACATACATACATACATACATACATACATACATACATACATACATACATACATACTAGAATATTCAATTTAGTGGTAGGTTACTGAAGTCTATATATCTACAATTTATTTCATAATATTTGTTGACTTCATGAAAAAATCATATTATGTTGGAGTCCACATACAGTATATCAGTACGATAATTGACACCACATCTCATATGGGATCTATATTTAAGTGTTTATTATATTTACAGTGAACGAAAGTGGCATTCGCTAGGTTTCAAACTGTCGTATATGTGTTCCTAACAAATAGTAGACTACTGTATACTAAACTGCTCTGTTGTGGACAATAAATACACTTCACGGTCTTTAATTAATGTTACAGAGAGTTGGCCGTGCGGTTAAGGTCGCGTAGGTGAGAGTTTTCATTCGGGTGACCGTGGGTTCGAAACCCACTGTCGGCAGCCCTGAAGATGGTTTTCCGTGATTTCCCCATTTTTTACACCAGGCAAATGTACATATATTAACGCCACGGTCCTAGCCCTTTCCTATCCCATCGTCGCCATAGTACCTATCTGTGTCGGTGCAACGTAAAACCAGTTGTAAAAACATAATGTTGAGGCTACCTCGATTAATGATTTCATACTGCCACAGGACACAATCTGCTGCATTAAAGTTGTTTTAAAAATGATCACGAACTCCCATTGCATCTGAGGTAAAATTGCTGCTGTAAAATTGTTTTCTGTTAAATTCTACTATCTGAAATAGTTGTTGAAATTGCAATACAGTAACTCGGAAGTAGGCTACCGTCGAGACTTAGCTTCATAGCACAATAAACATTCAAGTAAGTTTGAATACTCTTCTTTCGGCTCTCTTGTTAATTTCATGCACCCAGAAAATTCTCCGATCTCTCGTAATTTTCTGCCTCATCACACCTTCTATCAGACTGTCCATTGCAAGCCTGAAGTTTCCCGTAGAATCCCGTTCGGTTCTGTTCCGCTAGATGTGAGTGGTCGAGTGGAAATTTCGGCTGTTCGGTTCGATTCGATTCCACTAGTTAGATTCCGACCCACACCAAATTATTCTTCGTACGTATAAAAATCGCACTTAAATGATATACGTGATTTTAATAGTGATAGCCTCGGCAGTCCAGAATATGAAACCTAACCCCATGGCGCAACAGCCTCGAAGGGCCTTGACCTACCAAGCGACCACTGCTCAGCCCGAAGGCCTGCAGATTATGTGGTAAATGAAATGACGTATGGCTTTTAGTGCCGGGAGTGTCCGAGGACATGTTCGGCTCGCCAGGTGCAGGTTTCTTGATTCGACTCCCGTAGACGACCTGCCCGTCGTGATGAGGATGAAACGATGATGAAGACGACACATACAGTATACTCAGCCCCCGTACCAGCGAAATTAACCAATGATGGTTATAATTACCGACCCTGCCGGGAATCGAACCCGGGGCCCCTGTGACCAAAGGCCAGCACGCTAACCATTTAGCCATGGAGCCGGACGAGTTGTGTGGTAAGTACGACGAATCCTCTCTGCTGTTATTCTTGGCTTTCAAGACCAGGGCTACCATCTAATCGTCATTTAGCTCCTTAATTGTAATCACGTAGGCTAAGTGAACCTCGAACCAGCTCTCAGATCCAGCGGAAAATTCCTAACCTGGCCAAGAATCGAAAGCGGGACCTCCGGGTGACAGTCCAAAATAAGCACAATATATTAGAGAATTAGACATCGACTCCATCTCTGTGATAAATTAGTTGATGATATGAACGTCATCAATAGTTCAACTCGCCTCAAGTCACAAAATAATTATGCCAGTGTGCGATTTAAAAAACACAATGGTGCGTTTGAGAGCAGAGACACTTCTCTTAGTGGATAACAAAACAGACTGCAACCGAATGGTTATCTCCAGTAGTACTGAGTGAGAAGTGGTAAATTTTCTGTCTCAGGGACCAACGTTATGTGACACCGACTATATTTCTGTGCTATGAAAACACAATCAATGGTCATCGAACGTCAGCAAGGCACTTGTCTTCCCTGCATGTCACACCTGGAGTCCCTACGTCGTGGTAAGAACATGTCAAATATTTAACACTAAAAAAATGCCCCGAGACCGGATGTTTGAAGTTGAGTATAAATATACATGAAATTAATTATGTTGCTAATTGAAAGTTGCAATATAAACAAGATAAAAATAATTTACTTTTGAGCTCTTTGTGGCAAAAGTTTATTAATCTATAAGTGCTGGTGAATATTATTTGGCCCCTTGTCCTGCTTGTGGAATATCAATATAAATAAATAAATAAATAAATAAATGGGGTCCAGTCAGCCTCGAGAGGTCAACTGTGTGGAGGGGGTTCAATTCCCGCCTCAGCCTTCCTCGAAGTGGGTTTTCCCACTTCTCCTCCAGCAAATGCCGGGATAGTATCTAACTTAAGGCCACGGCCGCTTCCTTCCCTCTTCCTTGTCTATCACTTCCGAATTTCCCATCCCCCCACAAGGCCCCTGTTCAGCATAGCAGGTGAGGCCGCCTAGACGAGTCACTGGTCCCCCTTCCCAGTTGTATCACTACGACCCAAAGTCTCACGCTCCAGAACACTGCCCTTGTGGATGTAAAGGTGGAATCCTGAGTTCGAGAAAAAACCAGTACTGGAGGTAACCGGATTGAGAAAGAAAGTCAGAAAGAAAGAAAATCTAACCAATTTTATACCATCTACATCTAACTTTAGTCTGTCCATTTCCCTTTTCATTTTCTCTAATCTACAATTATTCAAACTTCTGACATTCCGTCTCGCAGATTGTCAGTATCCATCTTCCTGACGATTTCCCCCTCTCGTGTAGTTCCAACCCGGATGTCCGAATGGGGGACACTTTTACTTCCGGAATATTTTAACCTGTAGGAATACCCTTGCTTCGTTACGGAATTCTACATAGTATACGGATTTCTAGATAAATTACTGTACAAGTCGTAAGATTTTATTAAATTGCATGTCTCTTAACATTAACCGAGAAACACCATGGAGAGGTCCCAATATGTTTATTCTCATGTAACGTCAGGGTTAGAGAGTTTTGATCATAATGGCAGGTCTCCTTTCCTGTTGCCAGTCAAAATTGTTTTGTGGCTCTTTCAATATAACGGCAGCCCCCACCCCCACCTAATGCCAGCCACAAGCGAGTTGGACGTATTGGTTATAATTCCAGGTTTTCTTGCCTATTCCCAGTCACGATCGATTCAGTACAATGGCAGGTCTCCTTTCCTACTTACAGGCACATTCTCACTGGAGACTTGTCATTATAACGGCAGGCCCCTTCCCTACTCTCAGTGAAAATCGAATTGTGGTGCTTTCATTATTATGGCAAACCCGATTGCCTAATGCCAGTCACAATCGAGTTGGAGTCTTTGAATGTAATTTCAGGTCTCCTTGCCTACTGCCAGTCACAATCGACATGAGGAATTTTATTATGATGCCAAACCCCCTTGCCTACTTCCAGTCTCAATCAATTTCGGAAGTTTGATTAAAATGGTAGGTCTTCTACGTACTTCCAGTTACATTCCAGTTGGGGCATTTTAATTATGAAGGCAGAACCTATCCCTACTGCCGGTCAAAATCCATTTGTTGTGTTTTCATTATAATTGCAGGCCCCTTGCCTAATTTCCACCACAATCAAGTTGGGCAAACGAACGCACATTCTTATTACGTTTAACCTTGCTACAGACATCACACTTCAAAACATTTCGCAATTAATGGAGCAAATATAACACAAAGAAGGCGAAAACTAATTATATTAAACATCACGCCGGAGAGTTATGCCGTTGGGCGTCACAGCACATACACGACGACAGGACTCAGAATAAACATGACCCGTCGTCCTGCATAGGAACATTGCTTAAATCTGTGGTTACGCCTTTGGCGGTGAAACCTAAGTTCCAGCCCCAAGGGTGATTATGTGAAGTTACATGGAAGCTGCTTATGTCTTCTAATAATGTGACGATAAATAAACATCCCAAATTTCAATCCACTTTATAATTGGAAGTGCTGAAATCACTGATTACAGCTTTAGGGGTTAAACCCCTACTCAACCCCACTAAGGGATTTTTATTCAAATTTATATGTATATATTTCTTCAAGCAACTTTAAAATAAATAAACTTCTTTTTCCGCAACATCAAATTATCTTTCTTAATATCTTAATATATTAATATCTTAATATCTCGTTTCTCGGGGTTTGGCGTTAAAAAATAATTTGTAATTTCAGAAAACTTATAAGCACACGACAACTATAGGCTACTGTTTTGGAGAAAAAGATCCGACTGGGTGAAAACATGCTTACACTTGCAAACTTACAGTTATCACCAAATTCGAAGCCTCGGAACCTGCCCCTCTTGGGAAATACTTCTAGGGCATCAGCTTCTCTGGTACCAGGCTTTACGTTTGTAGGATGCGCGGAAGTGCCTCATTAAATCATGTTAATTTTCATTTTCAACCTTTTACATGTAGATCGCTCCACGTTAAGCATCCTTAATATCTCGAAAATTATCTTCAAAATTTTCTTCATTTGGATTTTCAGGAAACTTTTAAACTTCCGAAAACTGTACGTCGTCGGTTTGGGAAAATATATCCGACTCGATGAAAAAGGCTTACATTTGCGTTCTTATGTTCAGCCCCAATCTTTTAACTCCACCCAGCTTGGCCCTTTCAGTAAATTCTGGAAATAGTGGATTTTTCTTAGGATTCCTGAGTACATGAACTTCTCTGGTACCAAATTTTAAATTTGTACGATGCATGGAAGCGCCTCGTTAATTCACAACATTTTTCATTTTATACCTCTATGTAAGTTACACCACACATCGCTAGACATCTACTTCTGCTTATTTATAGTCGTGAACAGCTTGCTGAAAATAGTGTATAAAATGGTTAGATGTAAGGGAACATCACCTGGCTTTGATCTTGCCAGAACAAATAAATCATTAAACGAATTCCATAAACGAACAACAGGACTTGACAGTATCCGGTTGATCTCCGGAGGAATATTAGAGCATGCTGTTTTACTATTTTCCACAACACTAAGGTAATTTTTACACTTTAGGTTGTAAATGGACCTCACCATCCCCCTCTCTTAAATATTCGATTGGATTAATGACGGGCAAGCGTGGTGGTCGTATCCGTTTAGCGACTTGCCAGAACGCTCATTGAAACAGTGCTGGATAATTTCAGCGCTAATGGAAATTACATTTCTTGCCAAACGTTATAAAATCCATGATGAGTTGAAAAACTGTCACAGTATTGGACTCTGTAGCAATTATAAATTCGGAAACCTCTTATAAGCGCGCGACAATTTTTGTTTTGATTTATTACAGGATTATACATATTTTTAGTTCTCCAGAGTGGGCCTCATGAGAGTATTTGAGGTGATCGTTGTTGTATTTGATAATTCTCCAACTCCCATATAATCTAGAACAAGAACTGTACTGCAGTAAGTTACAGAGTATGCGTCTGGTAATTTCCGAATAGAACGTATCTGACAAGGGAGCATTCCCTACTCGTCACCAGCGATTTCGCTCAAATTTATGGAACATGCAGGGCTTGGCTAGAAATGAAAGTACCCGAAGTGGGAACTCCAGATGGACAAGCGTATAGAAAATAAAAATAAAAATACAAATGCTGACGCCCGCCTCTGTGGTGTAGTGGTTAGAGTGATTAGCTGCCACCCCCGGAAGTCCGGGTTCGATTCCCGGCTCTGCCACGAAATTTGAAAAGTGGTACGCTGGTGACGAGTAGGGAATGCCCCCTTGTGAGATGTGAACCAGAGTTTGTTTTCTATAATGACGGACAATTCTAGCCTGACGTTGCTCTTCTGGGTTGTGAAACAACCGTGGTCGATTATCGCGCTGTCTGTGGTCTGCCACAATGCCTTCAGCAGGGTCTTCCCGAAACACACGTGACAACTTACAATAAAACAACAACAAAAACCCGTGGTTCAACAGCCCTGAAGGACCACAGTTCAGCCCGGTGGCCTGCAGATTATGAGGTGTAGTGTGGTCAGCACGACGAATCGTTTCTGCCGTTATTTTTGGCTTTTTAGAGCAGGGCCGCCATCTCACCTTTAGATAGCTCCTCAATTTTAATCACGAAAGTTGAGTGGACCTCGAACCAGTCCTTATATCCTGGTAAAAATCCCTTAGTTGGCCGAGAATCGAACCCGAGGCCTCCGGGTAAGAGGCAGGCACGCTACACTGCGGGCCCGGCATTTTAGAACCAGGTCAGCCCGCTTGACCTTAACATTCAAGGGTACAAGTCCTTATAATGAAAAAATGTTCATTATCAGAAAGTTGGACGGCAGGTTAGGAAAGGTTGTGGTATAAAATTTGTAACCACTAGGTTGCGTACCAAAAGCATGGATACAGTTCCAGACTTGTACGCAGTTTCCGTGTGAGATGAGGGCATACGACGCTGTTAATTGGAATTTGCCCTTCAGACAGAGGCGTTAACCTTTGAGCAGCCCCTTTTGTACTCTTGGACAGGAGTAGTCTATGTGCCGACTCCATGTTACACCCTCCCCTTACGCCATGATCATCTCACCTCCATACGCGCAGGTCAAATAGGATGGATGACCTGTAGCATGCGAGCCCAACATGTCCTCGTACACTCCCGACACTAAAGGCAATACCTTAAATAAATAAAGCCTAGCCGTTAACAGCAGGCCAAGAAGATTAAACAAATTAAAGAAATGTTGGGAAATGGTGTGTGGCTTTTAGGGCCGGGAGTGTCCGAGGAAAAGTTCGGCTCGCCTGATGCAAGTCTTTTGATTTGAGACCCGTAGGCGCCTGCGCGTCATGATGAGGATGAAGTGATGGTGAAGACGATATATTACCCAACCCCTATGCCAGCGGAATTAATCAATTGTGGTTAAAATTCCAGACCCAGCCGGGAGTCGAACCCTGGACCCCTGTAACCAAATGCCAGCACGCTGACCATTTAACCATGGGGCTTGATAAGAAATATTGGGATTGTGGTGCCATTGACATTAAGTTACGTACTGCTTACCCATGACTTTTGACATTTACCAAGAGAGTTGGCTGCGCGGTTTGGGCCACGTAGCCAGCTATAGCTGTATATCGAAAAATGATTGGATCAAACCGCACTGTCGGCAAACCTGGATATATTTTCCTGTGGTTTCACATTATCCCACCAGGTAAATGACGGCTCAGTACTTTAATTAAGGCCATGATTACTTCTTTCTAACCCAATCTTTTACTATCCCATCGTCACTAGAAGATATGTCCTTATTGGTGAAATGTGTAGTAGATAGTAAAATGAGAAAATCTTCGGCATATTATTAAATACAGTAGGTGTGTTGAAGTTGATGCTATACACGCATTTTACGTTGTCTTTGAATAAGTAGTCCAAGATTACAGGCATTGCTATGGCATGGATATCTGTACAGAAATGGGATGGATTCCAAACTTATTTGTCTAGTTCTAGGTATCCTCTAACCTATTGGACGGTTTTGTAGTCGAAGTTAAATTAATAGTAAAGATTCTAAACAACGGTCCCCTCATTATGCTAATCCCTTCACGACATTCGCACGGAAAGGAAGTGTACTTAGTTAATGTTTCATCCCTTAAAAACGCAGTCATGAAAGCAAATAAGAATTATAATACGTACTGTAGCATCCTTATTTCTAGTTAAATAAGATCACCATTTATGTTTCTACTATTTAAGGACCCGTATCCTCGTTATTGCGAATCTGTATGTTACTCTAGCTGACCTGTCTCAAGGATAAATATGAGTAAATACTTTGGTGGTATGTATTAATTACTCACACTTCGCTGTGCTCTGAAGAATTGTTTTCGTGGTTGATCCTCTTGAATAAAACAGTACTAAACATTCAGTGCTACTAAAAGTATAGCACGACTACACTCCTTCTACTTCTCGGGCATTGCAAATTCTTTTAGGTCTCTTTCCACCCGTAATTTCCCGTATTAACGTACAAATTTAACTGGCTCAGAGTTGTTCCATTCCGTAAGGACTGAATCACTGTGCAAGCCGCGAGAGAGTGAAAAGCAGTACTAATAATGCTGCTTCCATTATGAGGCTATCCTAGACTAGGACTTCAGGCTTTTGTTTAGCTAAGCCATTGTTAGGAACCGGTGCCAGTTACACGGTTTCTTCGCTTTTACGTCGTACAATAGGCCTAAGAACTGCTTTATATGAAAGGAAGCACTGAAGTAATAATCCTGAAGACAAGTTCATATAATATATTTCTTAATATAAGTTTCAAAACGCATGTGAACCATTCTTGGCTGGCAGTCAGTAATAAAAGTTATTTGAAGGCCATCACTTTTCTCAGAGACACTTCCTGTTAATATATAAATTATAGTTAAGGAATATTCCTTAGAGTAGATGTTTTAATTGAAATGGAAGATACTGATCATATGATGATGCACAATGATGATCTGTTTCAGTACTTCTCAACATGCGTTGACAAGTTTTAAAATGTATACTAGTCAGGTAAAAAATTTTAAGTCTTTATACAACGTAAGTCTATTTTTCAAGCACAACATAAAGATTAAGAAAATATTACTGAAGTCAAAATTAGGATGAGAAATCATTTAAGATGACTGTCATCGACCTGTGCTTCCTTAATCCTAAACACACCACAGAAAATATATCGGTGATTAGATCATACGTTTTACGTCCAGCTAAGTTTTACGGTTCTCAGAGACGCCAAGATGTCGAAATTGTGCCCAACATGAGCTCCTTTACGTGCTAATAAAGTTAACGAGAAGACGCTGGCCTAAATGAATATTTGGCACATACAGCCCAGTTTACAGTTTGGCATGACGAATAGAAATGAAGCGTGTGATTACTCCCTCTGAATCACTTGTTAACCGACACGTTGTACATATTCTCTACCGCCTGCAGCGCTGCTGTCGATCTAAATGCCATGTAGGCGCGCTTTTCGTCGGCATAAAGTGGAACTGTGCAAAGAGTTTCTGGTCTTTCACGATAGTTTTATGGGCGCAAAATATATGGTGTTAAGTTTTCGTGAAATGAAAAGTGAAAAATATTAAGTATTTCAGAAGTAGAACGTATACTTCTGCATACAACCGCATGAGAAGATGCCAAAAACTTGATTGTCCCGGGTTACAAGTCGGATTGAGATAAACATTCAAATGAATTTTTTTCACCCCAAAGGGTCGTAATCTATTCTCCAAGTGGTCGAAGGCTACTCCAATACAAGATGCCTTTGAGTGATTAAAATCGTGTCTGTGATTTTCATTTTACCCCCAAACTTATCCAAAAATATGACAGTTTCATTATTAATGGCGAAAAGTGGAACAGAAACGCAAACTGGATCCCATAGAAGTCCCACACATTTTTTCCAAATCTTCCATTATATTTATCCTGAAACATAATAGTAAAACGATGTTCATATGAACGCCATTCTTCTAAATCAGATGTTCCTTCCAGTCATGATTATTCTATACTGGACTCCTCTAGTATTAGCTCTTAACACAAAGTTAGTGCTGGTAATCAGCAGGAATTCATCTTAAAGAAAGAGCATTAAACATCTCCAGAGGCCGTTACTAGTATGATTTATTATTAAGCTGAGCATACATATTAATTATCTATATAGGAATTACATATGCATGACATGACTGAGGTTCAACATATTTACTGCGATATACTTCGCAGCATGTACCCCTAAACATTTGACATGGTATTTTTTAAGGTTACAACTGAAAATTTCTACAGAGATTAACATGCAGTCATTTTCGTGGCGAATTAATGAAAGAACACTTAGCGCAATTTGGTGAGATATTGATTATCGGTACGTTAATGACCAAGCAATTTCTTAAGTAATGTCCTTATGTCATTATTAACTGCAAAATACTTCCTACGTATTTTTCACAGATTACCTTCAAAACGTGAAACACTACCTATCTTAATTTGCTTCAAACACATATGGCACATGTACACAGTAATCAGTCAGTAAACGCAATGCACAGTCCTGAGGTACAACAGTAATGAATACACGGTTTCAAATCATTCATTTAAACTATACATTCCGAATTAAATCACATCAATTCCTATTTAGAAACACATGTTCAGAGACACCTGATTCCTATCTATCTACACCAGTGCCGCGTAGTGAAGGAACATAACATGGCACTGAAATCTCTCTATTAAATATAAATATAAATAATAATGACTAATGGAATTTGGGAGCCATAAATATACAAATAAATAATTCTTAAACTTTGCCGGCTGTTGAAACTCATCTTCAGGGTCGTTGCCTTGTGACAAGGAGATCTGAATCACTTGATACCTAAAAAATTAATATTGGAAAAGGAGTCCATCTGGTAATTTCCCCCACCCATAGAAATTAAACAGAATATATATTAATCTCATACAATATGCTTAGTCAATTAAACCTGTATTTACCTAGAAATCCGAGCAGAGCTCGTCGTGATACACCCTTGAACATATATAACAAAATAAAGAGAATATTGATATAAATAATAAATGTCTTAATTTATGAAATAACTCTCTCTCAATAACTGGTACTCAGTTTATTCCGCAACGCAAAATATTCACACGCAGTCATGACTCATTTTTCAAGAATGGACTCCACTTTGCTGATGGCGTTGGTATAGTTTGAAAAGGCCCAACACGTTACCTCACGTAGACTCTCCGTAGAATTATATATGGCTAACATTCATAACCATAGAATGTTGTTACACTCCAGCATCTTTCTCCCTGGTTCCTTCAACAGCAGATCTCGAACTCCCAACATGGCATGGGACATCTTCCCACAACTCGTACAAAACACCTCTCCGATTACCACCAGTATCACATCTGCACACTGCAAGCTGCAACTTCCAACTCTCGACGCGTGCTTGCACCACACTAGCCCAAGCCAACACAACAGCATCTTAAAATAGCCCAGTTCCTGGAATTTTCCACCTCAGCTCCGTCAACACGTAAACCCCCGCTCGGAGACTCGTCACGTACACAACCGGGAGATAAACTGAGTGATCGAAACACACTAGTCCCAAAGAAAATATAGAGAGTATCCATAATAACGAGAGTTCCAAAAAGAGTTACTAAGCCGCGACGGCTAAATACACACATAAATGAAATATACACATGAATAAATAATAATAATAATAATAATAATAATAATAATAATAATAATAATAATATCTGACCGGGGTTTGTCAGGTTACAATACTCCCCCTTTGTTTTCCAACAGATGCAAATGTTGGCAAAACAACACAAATCAGGTGGCTGATGGCCCAAGGACAGCTCCTCAAACTACCCATCAAATATACAATATACAACATTAGGGATCCCGATGGTATCTCCTCAAATTGAACACATTATAAGTTCCAATACATTTCCTATTAGCATCAATTAAGGAATATCCACACCTCCCTATCCTTCTCGCAACAATAAAAGGACCCTTAAACAATTGAAAAAACTTAGACATGGTCTTATCCTCAGCGTTAGATGGGTGAGGCACTCGCAACGATACTTCATCTCCTACCTCTAAACTATCAGAGCACCTATTCTGAACTATCCTCGCACGTTTCTGACCAGACTTAACCAGCTTCTCCCTAGCAAGCTGTACAAATAGATCCTGAGGAACCTCCTCCACGCTCTCCAACCTCAATATCTTGGCCAACTCAAAATCAGGCTTTCTCCCAAAGTGCACCTCAATGGGTGTAAGACCAGTACTCTCATGTCTTGTGACATTGAGCCAATTTTCCATCCTACTTAAATGTTCATACCAAGAGCTATGATTATGACTTACATAGGTCCTAAACATCCGTCCAAGTTCCCTCATGACTCTCTCAGACATGTTTCCACAAGGAAACCTTATAGACGAATATGTTACCTGAATACCTCTGTCCTGTAGAGTCTTCTTCCAGATGTTCGAAGTGAACTGTGAGCCGTGATCGGATAGGATCCTCCTAGAGTTACCGAATTCCTCGCAATACTTACTCACTGCATTGGCACATCCTCTAGCAGAAGCCTTCCGAAGTGGGTATAATTTAACAAATTTAGAGAACGAGTCAAGTATTACAAATATATATCGGTAGCCATACCTAGACTTAACCAACGGTCCATAGATGTCCACACACAGTAACTCACCTATATCCTCGGTTATCACAGCCTGCCTCGGCCCGTGCATATACCTATTTGGGTGTTTACACTTCTGACACACATCGCAAGTAGCCAAAGTCTGACGGACTTGTCTACCCATATTGCGCCACACAAAGTGATACTGAATTGCACATAATACCTTCTCCGCACCAAAGTGACCTAATTCCTTATGGAAATACCAAATCATGTCTTTCCGCAAGGCTTGAGGCACTACAACCCTCCATACATCCTTATGACATATGCGAGCTACTAAACCACTCAGAAGTTTATACCTCATATTCCCTTTTTCCACAATAGTGTCAGGCTCAGCAGCCTCTAACTCAAATAAAATATCACACAACTCCTCATCCTGTCCCTGTTCCAATTTCATCTTCGAGAGTTTCCTTCTCTCCTCTCTACATTCGTCATACTTATCAGCACATACCAAGATATTCTCACTAAAATCAGTGCTGACCTCATCAGCTGTCACAGAAATATTCCGACTCAAATAGTCAGCTAACACATTATCAGTACCCTTAACATGAACAACTTTAGGGTCATACTCCTGTATCGCCAGAATCCAGCGTGACATCCTGTTGGAGGTTAACTTACACGTTTTCATAAAGACAAGAGCATTATGATCTGTATGGATCTCAAAAGAATGGCCTAAAATGTAAATGCGGAATTTCTCTAAAGAATAAACAATCGCTAAAAGTTCCTGTTCGCTCGTAGTATACCGCCGTTCCGCTGTGCTAAGTCCTCGACTTGCCAGGGAAACAATGCCTAGATTACCTTGTTCATCACGCTGACAGAGAGCACCAGTTATACCTGAATTAGACGCATCCGTCATTACAATATAAGGCTTCTCAGTACATGGAAATTTCAGCGTGACAGCTTGGCGGAATCCACTTTTCAGGCGCTCAAATGCCTCATTGAGGTCATGGTTCCATCTCCATTTCGCATTCTTTACTAATAACTCGCGGAAAGGTTCAATTAAACAAGAGTATCTGATTACAAAGCGCCTGAAATAATTGCAGAGACCTAAAAAGGACCTTAACTGCTTCGCATTGCGTGGGGTGCTAGCATTGAAGATGCTGTCCAGTTTCTCCCCCTGTGGTGTGACCCCGTTCCGATTGATGGTGTGCCCCAGAAAACTAATTTTATGCGTTGCGAAATTAGATTTAGATAGCTTCAAAGTGAAGCCCGCTTCCCTTAATTTTGTAAAAACACTCCGTAAGTGTGTCATGTGTTCAGAAAATGTACGAGATGCAAGGACCAAGTCGTCAATGTAACACGTAGTGAATTCCTCTGTGTCCGGCCCTAGTGCAATAGATAGGGCTCTAATAAGCCCTGATGACGACGTCTTGGTTCCGAAAGGAATTCTGGTGAATTGAAACAACCTGTTCTTATAGAGAAAAGCAGTAAAAGGCCGGTCCTCCACCCGTAATGGTACCTGCCAGAAACTACTACGCAAGTCAACCGCAGTAAACCAATGACAACCTTCAAATCTCTGAACTAAACTCTCAATATTCTCAGGCCTCTGCTGATCCTCAGCTATCCGACGGTTCATAAGCCTAGCATCTAAACACAGTCTCACAGACCCATCCTTCTTGCCAATAACAACCAAAGGATTAACGTACTTGCTACAGGAAGGCTCAATAATCTTACCTGTAAGCATATTATGTATCACTTCCTGTACCGCCTGAGCATGAGCATGAGGAATCGGATATCTAGGACTATTAAAACTAGACCTATCTAAAATATCAAATGAGTGTTCGTACACAGTAGTACACCCTAATTCACCAGAGAACACCTCCTTGTTCTCCATCAAAACATTCAAAAGTTCCCTCTTCTGCTGCTCCTCCAGGCATGTCTGTCGCACCGCTTTCTCCACCTCACTGACCAAATCCTGACTTTCCGATACCATACTGTCATTAATTCTGATACTTGCATTATTAACTTTAACATCGACTTCATCCTCAACAATTTCCTCAATAACCTGAATATGACTACAATGAAGCACAAAACTACTCCTATCCACCTGATAATTAAGCTTAATCGGTTTACGTTCTTCACCAACAAGAAATTTCAAAACAGCAGTATCATAGTCAATCACACACTTGGTTTCAGATAGCCAGTCATTCCCCAGTATAACGGAATATACCAGATTAGGCACAACAAGACAACATTGCAACATGGTCTGACCACCAACCTCAATAGGAACAATAACCTGACTACGAATACGATTACTCTTAGCACCAGCTGCTGTGATAATAAATGTGTTCCTCACAGGAATCTCCTCAATAATCTCACCTCTGCGACGAGCTTCCTCACAAAATTTAAAATTTACACAAGACTTATGACTCCCCGAGTCTACAAGCAATTTCTCCTTCACACCCCATATGGTAGCCTCCATAGCTGGGTTGATCAATAATTCAGACGAACCACCTTCCTTAGCACTATCCTGGTCACACAACAAATCCTTACCAACATCAATCTCAAAAGCCTCCCTGATAACATGGATTTGCACATCAAGTGGGGATCTCCTAACGGACCTATTTAGGACATCCCGTTGGAGTTTAAATTCTGATTCTGCTGATTACCACTATTATTACCTCTCTCATCCCTTCTCCCCCTATCATTCAAATCCCTATACTGATTACTAGAATTAAAATTCCTACTATCTTGATTCCTGAAATTAATCCTGGTTTCTTCCTGCCTATTCCCATTACCCTGATCCCTTCTGCTATAGTCATTCCCATTCCTACGATTACTTTCAAATGCTACTCCTCTCCTGTGATTATTTTCCCCCACACTCCTATGTCCTACCTGCCTACCCAAAGAATCGAAACGTTGCAACAGCCCTTCCATTCCCTTAATGGTCTTAACCTGCTGGATGCACATGGCCAACTGAATATCTTCATTAAAATGTCTAGCCATCCTCCTAACAATATCCTGCTCTGGCAAACTCTCTTCTAAGTTCTGACTAATAGCCACGTGCACAAGAAAATACTCCGTACGAGAAATACCCTCATTACCCTTATACTTCCCAGCCATAATCCTATCTCTTTCCCTACCCTGAATCTCCTCATCCCAAAACTTATCCATAAACAACTCCCTGAATCCCCTTAAACCCTTAATATGACCTCTATAAACATCATACCAACTCCTAGCTTCACCCGTAAACGCACTTGCTAACATATCATCTACCAAGTCCCACTCTAACACACCTTCTTCCAAGCTCCTAGTAAAACGTTTCTCCACTACCTTGAGAAATTCCAGAGGGTTAAACTGCTTACCATTAAACTTAGGCAGCTCAATTTCCTTAATAATATGCCTTTGTATGCTAGAACTCTGAACATCACCTGAGGACCTGACTGATTGAATCTTTTCGTCAACCCTCTGTAATACATCTGCCTTCCATACATCAATATGACTAGCGTTCTCTCTGACCTGATGTTCAATTACACCTTGTTTACTTATCACATTGTGAATACTGTTAAAGTTATCTAAAATTTTATCCTGACATTTAGAATTATTTTCAACAAGTTTAGCTTCAAGATTATTAGCAACGTTACAAATTACTCGGTTAAATTCACTTTTATTTGATTCAGATATACCCCTAATTTCTTCAATTTGCCTATCATGCTCAGACAATTTACCATTAATTTCTACACATTGATAGTTTAATTCCTTCCTCATCTCCATAATACCTGAATCGACTTTCTCACTTAACCTCTTTACTTGATTATCCATCCTATCACTAATTTCCTGAACTTGTTTTTCAATTTTAGCAACATTAATTTCCATTTTCTGATTATTATCCTCAAGTTTACTTTCAAGTTTCTGTGTTAACTCATCATTCTGCTCTCTAAGTTTACTTTCAAGTTTATTAGTAAATTCACTCAAAATATGAACTAATTGGTCTAGCTGCTGGTCACTATTATCGCTACTCTGCTCTGATAGAGATGATGAAGCATTGTCCCCGGTTACCATCGAATCTAACACAACATTTAAATTATTATCGCCCATTGTGGCTTCACTCTCTGAATTAATCATGTCAACGGTATAGTTTGCTCCCCCTGTACTACAATTAATATGCACTTTCCTTTCCACACTCCTATTTCTTAATTTTAACAGATTAATATTTTCTCTCGTCCAACTCATCACCTTGCGTTTCCCACATACGCAAAATTTCCACAAGGCATATTATACACTCCACAGCGAACAAGAAATCTCCACAACAACTGTACATATCATGAAATCTGAGAGCAACTATACCATTTCTGTGTGCATACCCTATCGTGACTCAGATCAGTCTTGCCCCACGTTGCTAGCGACATTGAAATCTCTCTTATTAAATATAAATATAAATAATAATGACTAATGGAATTTGGGAGCCATAAATATACAAATAAATAATTCTTAAACTTTGCCGGCTGTTGAAACTCATCTTCAGGGTCGTTGCCTTGTGACAAGGAGATCTGAATCACTTGATACCTAAAAAATTAATATTGGAAAAGGAGTCCATCTGGTAATTTCCCCCACCCATAGAAATTAAACAGAATATATATTAATCTCATACAATATACTTAGTCAATTAAACCTGTATTTACCTAGAAATCCGAGCAGAGCTCGTCGTGATACACCCTTGAACATATATAACAAAATAAAGAGAATATTGATATAAATAATAAATGTCTTAATTTATGAAATAACTCTCTCTCAATAACTGGTACTCAGTTTATTCCGCAACGCAAAATATTCACACGCAGTCATGACTCATTTTTCAAGAATGGACTCCACTTTGCTGATGGCGTTGGTATAGTTTGAAAAGGCCCAACACGTTACCTTACGTAGACTCTCCGTAGAATTATATATGGCTAACATTCATAACCATAGAATGTTGTTACACTCCAGCATCTTTCTCCCTGGTTCCTTCAACAGCAGATCTCGAACTCCCAACATGGCATGGGACATCTTCCCACAACTCGTACAAAACACCTCTCCGATTACCACCAGTATCACATCTGCACACTGCAAGCTGCAACTTCCAACTCTCGACGCGTGCTTGCACCACACTAGCCCAAGCCAACACAACAGCATCTTAAAATAGCCCAGTTCCTGGAATTTTCCACCTCAGCTCCGTCAACACGTAAACCCCCGCTCGGAGACTCGTCACGTACACAACCGGGAGATAAACTGAGTGATCGAAACACACTAGTCCCAAATAAAATATAGAGAGTACCCATAATAACGAGAGTTCCAAAAAGAGTTACTAAACCGCGACGGCTAAATACACACATAAATGAAATATACACATGAATAAATAATAATAATAATAATAATAATAATAATAATAATAATAATGACAATAATAATAATAATATCTGACCGGGGTTTGTCAGGTTACAGCACAAGTCGTCACACTATAGGCTACTTTTCTATTCGTTCTGACTGCGGCTTACCTAAGGGACTGATGATGTTCTGGATGGTCTGCGCAACTATTGGACTGGCACGCAGGCACGTCGACAATTTATTTAGGAAACCAAAACAGAGAGAATCCGAATTAAAGAGTTCCGAAATAAAAAATATATGTATAATGGAGTAGCACAATGGAAACATAAAATGATAAGTGGAAGAACAATGAGAAAACATATCAAATGAAAGAAATAGAGGAAAAAATTGAAAACTAACAAAATAACTGTAGATGCACAACAAATAAGAAGAACACATGAAGACAAAAGAATAAATGACGAAAATTAAATATTGAACGTAAAACGAAGAGAAGAACTTATAGCTAGGCACAGTAAGATAAATACAGATATAACACACATTTAACGGTATAGTACAGTAAAAATAAATAAATAACCAAACCAAACCAAACCCCGTGGCACTACAGCCCTTGTAGGGCCTTGCCTTACCAAGCGACCGCTGCTGAGCCCGAAGGCCTGCAGATTACGAGGTGTCGTGTGGTCAGCACGACGAATCCTCTCGGCCGTTATTCTTGGCTTTCTAGACCAGGGACGCTATCTCACCGTCAGATAGCTCCTCAATTCTAATCACGTAAACTGAGTGGACCTCGACCCAGCCCTCAGGTCCAGGTAAAAATCCCTGACCTGGCCGGGAATCGAACTAGGGGCCTCCGGGTGAGAGGCACGCACGCTACCCCTACACCACGGGGCCGGCAAAAATAAATAAATAAATAAATAAATAAATAAATAAATAAATAAATAAATAAATAAATAAATAAATAAATAAATAAATAAATAAATAGTACATTATGTACGAAAGAGGGGATAGCAATGAGAAGTGGAAAAAGGAATATGAAGAAAATAGTCTAGGTTAAGTTAAGGAAGAGGCATACGAAAAGAACTTCCAAGTTCCTGTCAGAAGATAAAGAATTATGGAGGGTTGGCATGCTGATAAATAAAGCTTTTATAATGAGAGAGAGGCGGGAATACGGAATATGAAGGGGCGGATTAATCCTGGTTTTGTGAGCTGGAACATGGATAGAAAAGAAGAATGTAGGTTCAGAAGAACAAAATAAACCGTCAACAGCGTTATATAGGAACCTAATGTCGACTACGTTTCTGCGGCTACATAACGAGCGAAGATTTAATTATCCAGTATCTGATTACTGCTCAAGTTTCGACAGTCAGATACTCTGACTCTAACAATGGCACAGAAGAATGACTGCACGCGGTCAATGTCATTCAGGGTAGTGGGTGAAGATGTAGACCAAATGGGATAAGCAAATTTAATAATTAGTAGGATGCAAGATACATAGTAGGCTCTGAGGGCGTGGATTTCCGTGATGTTAGAAAATCTATACAACAAACCGAGAAGTGACAATGCTAGTGATGTTATCTTTTTTATATGGGGGAAAAGTAACAATTTACTGTCCAACAACACTCTTAAGTCATTTTGTTCTGTTAGAGTTGGGAACGGGTTACCGAGGATGGAGTATTTACTAAGAATAGGGGAAATACGAAGCGTGATCGAAATAGAGGAACAGTTGGTAGGATTAGACTTAAGACGCCATGTGAAGCACCATTCAGAGAGTGAGTTAAGCCCACGAGGCAAGGGGTTTACGTCTGAAAAAGAATCTATTTGTTTGAATATTTTACAGTCATTTTCAAGTAGTATAATTTCACAAGACCGCCTCTGTGGTGTAGTGGTTAGCGTGATTAGCTGCCACCCCCGGAGGCCCGGGTTCGATTCCCGGCTCTGCCACGAAATTTGAAAAGTGGTACGAGGGCTGGAACGGGGTCCACTCAGCCTCGGGAGGTCAAATGAGTAGAGGTGGGTTCGATTCCCACCTCAGCCATCCTGGAAGTGGTTTTCCGTGGTTTCCCACTTCTCCTCTAGGCGAATGCCGGGATGGTACCTAACTTAAGGCCACGGCCGCTTCCTTCCCTCTTCCTTGCCTATCCCTTCCACTCTTCCCATCCCTCCACAAGGCACCTGTTCAGCATAGCAGGTGAGGCCGCCTGGGCGAGGTACTGGTCATTCTCCCCAGTTGTATCCCCCGACCAAGAGTCTGAAGCTCCAGGACACTGCCCTTGAGGCGGTAGAGGTGGGATCCCTCGCTCAGTCCGAGGGAAAAACCGAACCTGGAGGGTAAACAGATGATGATGATGATGATAATTTCACAAGAAACGGAGGATATAGTATTAATGAGGTCGTCAATAAATAGGACAAAAAGAATGGGACCTAGAATACTTCCCTGAGGGACGCCAGAACGTACAATAACAAGGGTCGAACTGAACCCATTAAGAACCACACGCTATGTTCTGTTATTGAGGAAGCTCTGCAGGAGAGTTAGGATGCCACCATGGATATTAAAACGTTCTGATTGTTTATAGGAAACAAGTGTGTGGTCTACGGTATCAAAAGCGTTTGCGATATCAACCTTAGAACCGGCATTAAGAGTAGATGTTGCACAATGGGAAAGAACAGCCAGATTAGTTAGGCAGGAGCCACCAGGAAGGAAACCATGTTGCTGGGACGATATAAAACAAAGGGTGAAAGAAATAAGGCGCTGGGGGATAATCTTTTCACAGATGAGTGACAGGGTGGGTAATATAGAAATCGGGCGACAGTTTCTGACGTCATATCTCTCTCCACTTTTAAAAACCGGAGTGATGTTAGCGATTTTTATAGTCGTCAGGACAGTAGCCGGGTGATATCTTCCACTGAACTGTTTTGCTTCCGTGACTGGTCCACAGCCTCTCAAATCAGCAGGAATTCATCTTAAAAAAAGAGAATTAAGCATCTACGGAGGAAGTTACTACACCTTTCCACCTATCAATAATTCCATGAATCTTCATAAAGTGGGGGGGTTACTGTGTATTTCATGTACGGTGGTTGGAAGTATATGTTCAGCTAGCTACTCAGGGTAAAATGTTTCAATTCGGTTCTCCAATCATATAAACAAATCGCAGGTTCTGTTGAAGAGTGATAATATACGCAATTAATCATTAAATTCCCCCAAACCTAGTAATGTTCCGTGAAAATGCTCCTAACTTAACATAAATATATATTATTAGCTCTTATACTACCTTATGGCTACGTATTTTTAAGTTACTCTCAGAAAGAAGGCGCATAAATAGTCCTATATCTAATTTATTAGCATGCTAATATCATATTAATGAAATAAAAATTAAGTTCTGGGCAATAGCGAAAAGAAAATGAAGTTAAGTTACATTACTATCCTTGCATTCAAAAATCAACACCATAAACATAATTGAAATTCGTTAAATTACAATATTTGAATTCATTATTTATCATTATCGTCCTGTTGTATGACCACAGTTCATCATTTCAACGCATATCATGGGGTAAGAGAGGGTTAAATCTTTATTTATTAGGAGGGAGTGGTATTTCTTCCTGTTTGGTTTATTTGGATTTTCTTTGGATTTTCGTTCCGTTTTCGTAATGACTTGTTCGTGACATGAGATAAGCAATATGTTTCCCAAGTAATGTTATCAAAACATCGATGCATTTTAAGTAATTCTATCTATACTAATACCAAGTATATCATTATTATATTTTTTCATATGTGCCAGAAGAAATCAAATATTCTCAGTAGTGAGTGCCACAAGTAAGATAATCAATCAGTTCAAACAACGAAACTCGCGCCATACGATTACATATGTACGTGCCATTGCAGTTCAAATCAACTCTCATATCATTTACCGCTGTGCCAAAATTAGGTTAAAATCTGCTCTACCAATCCACATTCACATTATAAGGCGTTTATCCTGTTAAGCGATGCTCCTTCATACTCCTATATTTACTCTGTAATGCATCTGATATTCAAATAACCTAGCATTATCTTTGATGTAAATACTACCAATCGACCATTTAATATTCGGACTGTATCTTATATTCATTCAGACATGACCTAACTCCATCGTTTGCAGTATTATCTACCATACTATAACCGTAACCAACATAGAATTCCGCAATAATATCATCCAGTCATTGCTTATACAAGAAACAATTAATATTTCCAAACACTAATATCATTACATTACTCTCATATATCTCTTCCTCCCGATACCTCCGCATATTAAAACATATTCTCATCTAACTTCTTCTTGATAACCTCTTTGTTACGGTTAAAACATTCCATTGACTTCAATATATATTCTAAATGGCAACTTCCTAACATTAAATCAATTTCTTCTAATTTCATAATCGTATTTAGCCATGTCTGCCGATCTAGTATTAGTAATATCTAGGTTACATTTCATACATCACAGACTACTTTCTTAACCTCATCTGGTTCGTCACTAATTGATCTGTCCAGGTAGATTGGCTCTTAAACACTGATATACACACTCCGTTTCTGTTTACATTAACCTAAAATCATCTTACGAGCACGGCATTACTATTACTCGCAATGGCACATGTTTGCGGTTACTTACTAAAACTCACGCACAAGTATTCACTTATTGGCACATTTAATTTATCTGTAGGCACTTTTGCACTCATATAAACATTTCTCATCTTTCAAGACTAATTTTAAAATGAATACCTTGAAACATATTACTTATCTCGTGTCGGCTGGTTAGCTGCCTTCTTCTTCAACTACGACATCTCCGAGTAATCAGCCATGATCCAGGATTACGTCACGGCTGGGCACGGGTCAGGCAGTCTGGCTTGAGCCATGGCATCTTGAGCAGTCCTTCACCATCAGTTTAAGCGAGCTCCATCACGTTTCCAGTGTCCATGCAATGAAAAGACAGCATAAATCTTGTAGAATACATATCAACCTCTTGCATTTTAGGCTTTCCAATACGTATGATGGTATTCATATTCCTTATGACTGATAAAACAGTGTTCTAAAATTATATATATTTTCGATTAGGCCTGCTTTCTGTCAAATATATCGCCTAATGAATATTGCTTAGAATTTCTGACAGTTATTTCTGCGTTTCTTGATAATTTACGGCCACTTATTGTACTGTTACTGGCCCTTTTCTCGTCACCGTTCCACTAGTCCGTAAGCTTTCTTTACTTCGATATTTGGAATCGAAGTTTGTACGTATTCCTTTCGCCTTTGAGTTATTTTACGGATGTAAAATAGCTGTATCCCTCGTTTGACCTTGTATTTTACGATAATCTTCTCTGTCGCGATGAATGTTGTTCTTAATTTGCAGTGAAAATTGCTATCCTTCTTATGCGCAGTTTTTCTTCTCTCAAGAAGTTAAGAATCGACTGATTTCAATTATTTTTACGGACCATAGTGGTTCTATCTAGGAAACTCTTTTCTTTCTCGCCGGTGAATATCAGCCTGCGCCTTCTAATTACGATCGACTTGCCATATAACTACATTCCGTATACATTTACGCCGCCTGAAGCTGCTCTGCGCCATTTTTATCCGCTACATCTCCATGTTAATGACCGACTCAACTGTAACGTAATGGTACAGTTACTATTAAGATTCATTATTAATCTGAGGATATTAACATAAAAATTAAGTAGTTATATAAGCAGTACATGTGTATGACATACGGATTTATAAGATATGCAGATTATCAGTTGGTCTCATGAGGCTAAAAGCCGCACACGCAGAAAGCTAAGCTGAGATTCTCTATGCTATGCAACTCAACGTAAAGAATTGATCCAGTGAAGTAATATGGAATGGCACAGACATACTGCTATGCTCAACTACGCTAACATAAACGATGCCAAGCTACATTTTACAGATCGCCAAGGGGGCGATTTTCATAGCTGTAGCTGACTTCGTTCATGCGCACAGTCACTTTGTTGCCCTGCATTTAGCAAACAGACGTTTCATGTGTGTGGCTGTCGTGAATTACCTCAGTGCAGTAGCTATTATATTGCTTAATTATTTATGTGTTTGTTATTAAATTCTATCATGGAAGGCAGACGAAAGGACGAAAGACTGATTGAAGAGAAAAGATATACATGTCTGTTAAATTTTCAAAGAGACATAGCGATGAAATACAACTGTTTATGTTTATGACATGATACGTATAATCAATTTATATTCATTTAATACTTTTTTACCCTGCATTACATAATTTGGGTACTTCATATTCATTTATTCTTAATCTCATCCTCAGTACTAGAGAAACGTTCATGCAACTGTTACTGATCTAGAGGAAGATAATTTTTAGTTCTTCATCATTTCCATGCCCCCCACAAGACCAACCCCTCGTCCACGTCGTGGGAGGTGGGCAACGGCATGAAGTAGGGGATTGCCTGTAAGGGTGATGTAGAGTGGGGACTGTGTGTGTCCTATGACCGCTACGGTTGCTGTGAAGGCCCTACAGGGACCATGAAAAGTGACGGCTAATGGGGCTCTGGTGAAGACCTCAACGGCAGCAGCGGCGGAGAAGAAGTTCTTTGGTACGGCCAAGCTGGCGGATGAGGCAACCATACTTCTTAGGGATAAATAAAGAAGAAATCACTCCCTTATGGTTAAGAGGGATCTTTAAAGTCTAAGGGAGATAACCCCTACAGAAAAATCCTGCGCTGTAGCGCAGACAGGAGGCAGCCCCTCCACTGGACTTAGGGTGCTGTGGGCTAATAACTCGCACACCTGAATTAAAATTATTACAGAAACCAGACGAAGTTTATACCGGCCTGACTTTGCGGCAGATAGAACAGGCTGGAGAAATTTCCTCGAGGCCCTATGTTCCACCTGGAATTAAAGGAAATAAGTAATCATTTCCAAACAATAGTATACTTGAATCAAATGACGGAATTAACTACGAATTGTTCTCGTTCCGTTTTCAAGTACAGAGAATCTTGTCCTCCTCCTGCCTCTTTCTCATTCTTCATCTTCCACGACAGCGGCTAATCAAAAAGCCTCCTCTTCAATTAATTCGCCATCTTTAAACGGCTCCCTAGCATAGTTTAGCTAAGCTTATTTTTCGTGACATAGCACAACATAGCTTCACATCGCGTAGCAAAACGTAGCTTAGAGTAGCTTAGGTTTCTGTGTGTGGTGGTCTTAAGGGAACCCTGTCATAACCTCTAGGTTAGTCACCAGTATGGAAAGATACTTGAAGGAATGGCTAATGTCGACATAGAGGAAGTGGCTAATACTAGCGAAGTACTGAGATATACCTATGATACAAAAATTGACAGCTAAAAGGAAACCTGGAATTGGTAATATTTTTGGGTACAAACTGTTCTAACTCGAAAACATATTTCAGTCTAATAACAATGGAATACTAAATGCGAATGATGAACCCGTTATCTTTTCGCCATGAACGACAAGCAACTGCACTCTACGCGTAGCAACATAAATGCAGACGACATCCAGATCGCAGTATGATCATGAGTGTGTAGAAGAGGCTCTAAGCATCTTTAACTCATCCGTTGAGAACATGCCTAAGAAATGCGCAGCAAATGAATAAGGTAAAAGAATCCGTTGTCGATCTCATATATCATTTGGCACATATATGGGGAATACATTGTGTTAAGGTGAATATAATTTTAAATATAATCAACACTTGTATCCGTTAAGATGGCTTACAACTCAGTGCCTGCAACAGGTTGACCATGCTCGTCGGGAGGCTTTCAGCGAGTGAATCGGTGGTAAGTGAGTAATATTCCTGAGCATACATTCGGTTGTTACTTCAATGTCTTGAAACTACGTATGTACTGTCAAGTGCTATTTTGGTTTACCAAGTAACATTTCCAATATCACCTGATTTTACACTCAAGGAGCCTTTAACAGAGAAATGTGTTCAGATAAAAACACTATTGACTGCAAACTGAGTTGTACGAAATCCTTCACCCAGTAACAGCAGCTACCAGAACGAACTGTTAACACGACTGCGAGAGAGCATAATGCGAAGGCTAGCGTTATGTGTGAGAGAGCTATTTTGATCATGTGTTGTGATATAATGTCCAGCAATATCTACTTTCACTTTGCTTTCAAAAGAATGTACCTACGACGTTCAGAAATCCAACATACTGCAGGAAATATAATTTACGATCTGTGGCAGATCAGAAGTAATCCAATATATAACCCTTTTCCCATATATCAGTTTTTCACAACATTACTCTTAGCCTACCACCAGAATTTCTCAGCACAGAAGAACTGAGTGATAAACACGGGCTCTCTAGTTTAGTCTATCATATTTTCCTGTTATATATGGTTCTTCCATTTCAACTTCCGTGTTTGATTTTAAATGTAGGATTATTTTCTGTTGACAATACATTATGGAAATAAACGGAAAAGCTATTGGAACATCGTCGGAAATATTCGAGTGCTGTCTGCTCCATCTGAGCTACCAATACCATCAGCCTGCAAAATTATACTTTACTGTTGATCTTCTGAGAAAATGACTTCTTCTTCGTTACCAGATGGCTCTCTATATGCCCTTACTACAAGGAAAATGTCAGGATAGTTTGTGATTTCACAGTAGTGGAATAGGCTCGGTAAAATTTTCGTATAGTTCTTTTATATTCTAAATTTTTAAATCTAGCAAGTGTGTTATATATCGGTAGTTAATAATAATAATATTTGCTTTACGCCCCACTAACTACTTTTTAAGGTCTTCGGACACGCGAGGTGCCGGAATTTAGTCCCGCAGGAGTTCTTTTAAGTGCCAGTAAATCTACCGACACGGGTGTCGTATTTGAGCACCTTCAAATACCACCAGATTGAGCCAGGATCGAACCTGCCAAGTTGGGGTTAGAAGGCCAGCGCCTTAACCGTCTGAGCCACGCAGCCCGGCATATTGGCAGTTGTAAGAACAGAACTTGGAGTACTATTGTTATTCATATAGGATATTAGGAGCACGATTTTACTCCAGAGCACAATAATTATGACAAATACGGATTTATCTTTATAATACTCTCATAATGACTTCATTTCCGGAGTAAGTCTTGTTATTAAGAAAATCACCAATCAGTGATAGAGTACATAACGAAGAAATATATATATATTTATTGTTATCTTAGAACCCAATTTCCAACTAAATTGATGTAATATAAACGACATATGCTGGCAAATAAGCGAAGATTATGTAACGTGGGTTGAGTGTTGCAGCAGATAATTTGGCCTGACTTTCTTCTTTTTCTTATTCATTTCCTGCCGGTTATTCCCACACCTGTGAATTCGTGGGTGCGAACTGCGTCGCACATATGGATTTGGCCCTGTTTTATGGCCGTGTGCCCTTCCTGACGCCAACAATTTATGGAAGGATGTATTCACTATTGCGTGTTTCTGTGGTGGTTGGTAGTGTGGTATGTTGTTTGAATATAACGAGGAGAGTGTCGGGACGGACATATACACCCAGTCCTCGAGCCAGAACCATTAATCAGAAGCGATTAAAATCCCCGACCCGTCGACCCTCTGAATCGAAGGCCAATACGCTGACCATTCAGCCAACGAGACGGACTGTCTGGCCTGACTTTCTCGGTAATAATTTCTCCCTTTGATTGACATCCTTCTCCTGGCTAGTCTATTATATACATGGTCGGAGCACAAATAATGTTGAAATATTTAAATTGGAAATAAAGAGACTTCCCCAACTAACTGAAAGCAGTGATTGGCTCATCCCCAATGCACACTCCGATGCTGAAAGCACCTGAAGAGATATGGATTAATATACATAACATGCATTCATAGTTCAGCTGTGAGCGAAGTGAAACGCTGGTAATTTCACGATTGAAAAAGCCTAAAGAGCTTAATCCTGGAAAAGTATCCTTATTATCAAGAAACATGAATAGTATGCTTGGGCACAGACTACCCTAGAAGAGAATTATAGAATTAGAATTACGTAATACTAAAAAGTGCAAGTACAAATGACTAAAATGAACCTTGTGGCACATGATATTCTATATAATGAGGTTATAAAATGAAAATGACTGTGTAATTATTATTATGAGCCGGCCCCGCGGTGTACGAGTAGTGTGCCTGCCTCTTACTGGAGGCCCCGGGTTCGATTCCTGGCCAGATCAGGTATTTCTACCTGCAAGTGAGTGCTGGTTCGAGGTCCACTCAGCCTACGTCCACTCAGCTATCTGACGGTGAGATGGCGGCCTCGGTGTAGAAAGTCAAGAGTAATGGCCAAGAGGATCCGTCCTGCTGACCACATGACACCTTGTAATATGCAGGCCTTCGGGATGAGCAGCGCTCGCTTGGTAGGCCATGGCCCTTCGGGGCTGTTGCACCACGGGGTTTTTATTATTATTATGAAAGACAAATGCGTTAAATTTCACTGTTTTTGTGTACATTCATCCTCTGATCATTTTTGAACATAATCACCGTTTTTACTTCTTACAATCACAATCACGACAAAACATCGACCTATGATGTATAAAAACAAATATTTCGCATTCTGAGCACACCAAAGTGATCTAGGTGTCCTTGGATCTTTGACCTTCTGCTCGATCAATTGGAGTAGGTATTTGAAGTCTGTGCACCATCGAAGGCTTCATCATTTCTTCTCTCAATATGAAGAGAAAACCTTCTCTAGATATTACCTCGTCGTTTACTCGAGAAATGTTCTCTCTTTAGGCTGTGTATGCATTCAAGCAGGCAAGGTTCATCAGAAAAATCCTCAAAAATATTTATATTATCATACTCAGACCTGTGTAACACGTGTTAAATTTGTTCATGGGCTTGAAGACAACCCATTTCTTTAGTATATCTGGAACTACACAATTATATCTGAGAAAACTTTCATGAATAATATTAACGACAGAAGATCGAAAGATTACCTCGGATAGTGGGGTATTTAATGCCCCAGGGACACTGCTTTCGGTATAAAAAACTGTCACTGTTAAGAAGAACATACATTGTCCGAAAGATAGTCGAGGTCAAGTAAAAGTCACAGGAGGTGGGCGCTTGGCAGGTGTGCCAACATAACTTAATCGGAGAACGAAATTTCTACGGGGCATTGAGTGCCCCACTGTACTGTTCCAGGTTGATGTGATTTTAGCTTTGGGAATCTATATAGGTCATATTAACTCGATTAAATCTTCGCTTTAGAGAAATATGTCTGTAAAATTATACTGTTTTCTAAATATATGTTCTCGGCAGCCCTGAAAATGGTTTTCCGTGGTTTCCCATTTTCACACCAGGCAAATACTGGGGCTGTACCTTAATTAAGGCCACGGCCGCTTCCTTCCCACTCCTAGCCCTTCCCTGTCCCATCGTCGCCATAAGACCTATCTGTGTCGGTGCGACGTAAAACAACTAGCAAAAAAAAAAAATATATCTGTTCACCGAGCACGATAGCTGCAGTCACTTAAGTGCGATCAGTATCCAGAATCCGGAAGATAGTGAGTTCTAACCCCACTATCGGCAGCCCTGAAGATGGTTTTCCGTGGTTTCCCATTTTCTCACCAGACAAATGCTGGGGCTGCATCTTAATTAAGGCCACGGTGGCTTCCTTCCCACACCTCTACTATTGACTCCATAAGACCTGTCTGTGTCGATGCAACGTAAAGCAACTTTTGAAGAAAAAAAATAATATTCATTCTCTAGGATATGACCTTGTTCCTCACCGTTATAGACGTGTGGTGATAGCATATCGTCGCTGCCGGGAAGAAACCTCCTATGTTGAATAGTTTGGCTTAGAACTTTGGCCGGTAACATTCTGTCATCTAAGGTGCAATATTGTGTGAATATTGTCAAGGCATTCTCCCTCTTCATAATGAATGTGCTGCGGGTCAGTATATCTCCAGAAATATTATCACATAGGAGGTTTCGTCCCGGCAACGACGATATATTCCCTCCGGATAATGTGATCGTGATTTGAGTCATTCTGTTACACGGTTTTGACTGTTGTCGAACAAGTAACTTTTTGTAAATAGGTAGAAAAATGTTTCCCATAAATAGCAAGAAGGGTGCAGAATTGCAAATTTCAGACATCCATGAATTTTGTAAGTGAAAGTTAACATATTATGGTAAAGAATGGCGAGTAGGTAAATCTTCCCGGGTCTAAATATGATTGGTAAATAATCCAAATATACAGTATATCCCTATCATTTTATCCCCTTACCACAAGACTTCAGTGTACTTTACCTAAAATGCATTTTATACTATAGTTAATATTTTGGATATTTTATCTCTCAAATTTATTTGTGTAATATCAGTCAACTCTCGATATTTCAAACAATTGTTATTATTAATTTCATGCTTTAATTTTACCTAAGGTGTAAACGCAAAGAAAAGTCAACTCCGTAAAGGCCATGAAGGCTCGTGTAGGGATGGAAGGTAAAGGATTCCACTATCTATTACCTCGACGCTCGATGGGGTAGAGTGTTTCGCTATACGCCCTACCGCCTTTGCCCCAAGGAATTAACCTGGTACTCATTTTTGAGTGAACCTCAGGACTGTATTGACCCCCGGTAATGTAAATCTCGTTTCTTAATTCTTACCCCTTCCTAACTGGGAATCGAACGCACGTCCTTCCCTGTGAACCGAGCATGCCTTTATCGCCTAACGTGTGCCTTTATAATTTTAAATCTGAACGTCTACCATATAAATACTTAAAGACATTATCACGTATTGATATACTGAAAAATCCCCAGTTACCTTATTTACAACATTGGAATATTTGTGTTCTGGGCAAATTTTGTACAGACAGACCTCGCTCCATGCACCATATTTTACTTCTCTAGGACATGAAAATTCTTTATCTCCCCTGTCGATCGTCTTGCGAACAATATCATTCATTCCTAGTACTTCCTGCGGTTTACGTAATCATGAGTGTTTTCCGCTTAATATATAGGTCCCCTCAGGTAACTAAGCCGTTGGAATAATGTATAGTTCATGATCATTTCAGCAACTACGTTCAAGTTGTAACAAATTGTATTAAAATTCACTTCTTATATTATTATTTTTATCATTATTATTATTATTATTATTATTAAATAATAATAATAATAATGTTATTTGCTTTAAGTCCCACAAACTACTATGTTATGGTCTTCGGAGACGCCGAGGTGCCGGAAATTTAGTCCCGCGGGATTTCTTTTACGTGCCAGTAACTCTATCGACACGAGGCTGACGTATTTGAGCACCTCAAATACCACCGGACTGAGCCAGGATCGAACCTGCCAAGTTAGGGCTAGAAAGCCAGCACCTCAACCGCCTGAGCCACTCAGTCCGGCATTATTATTATTATTATTATTATTATTATTATTATTATTATTATATTTAAATTGTTTAATCTTCTGTGTGTATGCATTTTATTTGCCTGATTTTTAATTTATATCTTGTATTTTATCGTTTATCATGTGGCACAGAATCTGAAACCACCTTGAGCAACCAATGGCTGAATTTAAAAAACATTGTGTAAATTAAACATCACATATCGACGGCTTACTTCTAAAACCTCGTGTCTTGCAATGCTCTTTCTACCTATTATTTTTCTGAAGACTGGTCACACCTCCCATCCACGTATTGATATGCAGCCGATCAGAACAAATTTCCATCTGTTCATTTTCCTATGATAGAGTGTAAAGAAAATTGAACCTTAAATGCATTATACTGTAGGAGTGCGTAAATACGTGATGCAAACAACATCCCTACTATACGCTATGGTAAGGTCCATTTTCCTTTACACATCGGCATAGGAAATTGAACACAATGGAAAATGTTCTGATGGACTGTATATCCATATGTGGCCGGGAGGCGTGGCCAGCCTTAAGGAAAATAATGCGTAGGAAGAGCATCGAGACATGCGAGGTTCTAGAAGTAAGCAGTCGATATGACACCAGGTAATTTGTATATGCCACATTCTACGACACTAAGCACAGAATTGAGCTCATTATTTCCTTTCAAAATATGATTACTTCTGTCAGGTGATCTTTGGACTAGAGGCCAACAAACTAGCATCGATCCAAAGCGCTTGGTCAATAATTTTCTTCTGCGCTAGTGGAAGTGATGCTCTACGTTATTGTACTCCTACCTCAGTATTCTTTGGAAGATTTACTGCAGATGAGGAATTTTGCCGTCTCTTTACCTACCTATTTCTTCTTTACTGGATTATACTTCATGGAGGTAAATCAAACTGCATTGTCCTCGGCGGGACTCATTCACCATTAAATGAGATGAAATCGTCCTTCGTCTACCGCTATATTTATTACTCAATTTTATGTCATGTAAGGAGTAATGAAAGGCATTTACGTTGCATTTCATGGAGTTCTCATACTTGATAAATTGCGTGTATTACAGCTGGAATGAAAAATAATAGTTGCGTCCAACACTTCAGTTATATTCTGGTACGCTCCGAATATTGTCCACTTTATCTCTTACGGTTGTTACTCGTAAGCAATGTTTCACAGGCTTGAATAATTGTCCTATTAATCTTTCGAGTCAAATTTAAAGAACAGGTTTTAGAACGTACCTCCAGTTTATATATTTTTTAAATAGCATTCCCGGCAGGGGTGTCTCTGTGTTGACTAGTTTCAAGAACCCTGTAGTATAATTTAATGGGGTTTCTACCAATGTATGGAGAATTTAATGAAGAAGATTTAGTTGTACGAACATCAATGTACGACAACAGAAAACGAGCAATGGCAATTTTAAGGAAGTCAAGGAAAACACGATCGTTCGTGCCCTTTCTTGGTTTAAGCTATCTAATCGTCAACGAAGCCCTCCATATATTTGTGCAAGATAATTTTATTCTTATAAAGATTTACTAAAGCGTCCAGTGTGGTAAACTGTCTACTAATATGTAGCTAGCTCTCTCAAAAAATATTTTTTGTATGTTATAGGTTGGGGAAATGTCTACCTTAACGGTAGAAAACACATTTTGAGTTTAACCACGTAATCGTTAGCAAAATAGTGCGTTCCTTTAAGTGAATAATGTTATGAGGATACAAATTTACTTCACAGTATGTAATTTTCGTGACTGAATTAGGAGTATGTGAGTGTACTGGAATGGTTGAAATATCGCCTAAGGAGGAAAAAGGCAAGCTAACAGTTAGGCGAACGGAAGTGCTTTGGAAGAATATCGGACTGAAGAAATAATGGCAATAAGAGTGAAACTTAATAAGGCTTTCCACCAAAATTCAAGAATATTCCCGTACGAAGCCGGAGTGGGTTGCTAGAAACAATATATAACATATTACATTTTATAGTTCATTACAATGAACTCTCAAATTACAAAGCCTTGACACTGAGGGCGGATCCCAGCTTTCATCAGTTATGCGCTACAAGTCAAGCAAGTCAAGTAATGCTGTACCATCACTACACACTGATATCCACCAAAGTACGAGAAACAAATACAAATCATTATTCTGTAATGAGGTTTGCTAAGTTGGAACACACCAGAATATATATTGATTATACTTCGGCTTCAGTATAGAGCTAATATTTCAATGCAACCGACAATGGCTTAGAAGCTACTTTTATGTTATTTAGGTCCTAATAATGTGTGGTAAAAATGCGTATTTTTAACTAGCTGGAACAAGCTTTTCAAAAGATACTACTGTACGTGATTTTTGCTATTATATTATGCCTTCATAATAATAATAATAATAATAATAATAATAATAATAATAAACTCCGCCATAGAGGGTCTAAAGCCCTGTTGAGAAAGGAGAATTGGGAGGAGTAACACTTCGTAAAAAATACCAGGGCCCATATAGCTCCGGATGAAAGCACCCTGCAAGCCTTAACAAGGATGAATACGCAACCTCAACGGCGGAGAAGGTGGAGCTACAACCCAGACACATCTACTGGAAAGAATCAACCCTAAGGCTTAAAACCTTAGTGGTATCTTGAGCTGAACTCGATTGGCTCTCCCAACGAGTTTCAATAACTTGAAACGTTTATTTCGGAAACTACTCGAGGTGGTAGCCTGATAAGGAAATCCACCACTGCCACAAGCAATGCACTTTGGCCATAGTATTCTGGAAAGCCTAAACCAGTATGCATAGACGAGTTGGAGCGTCTAGGAAACCCCTTTCCATCGGACGCATTCAATCTGAATACATCAAATTAAGACCTAAACGGAAATAATTTTTCTGCACACTGAACATAAATTCACCCCTAAAAACAGGGAAACTCAAACAACTTATTGACCATTGCACTTCAAGAAACAAGATTCGCGCACGACATCGTGATGGATTCTAGCAACTACAGAATCCTAAAAGGCAAGTTTGGCATATGGATTATGAGAAATATGCACTCTTAGGCACAGATTTTTTAATCAACGAAAATATTCTAATTTCAGTTACAGACTTCCAATCCTCAAATGGAAGACTCTCAATACTAACCATTAAATGCACAAGAAAATGTACACCCCCCATTAATGCTCATGCTCCAATTAACGATGCCAATCGAGCCAACCCACAAGAGGTTGATGACTACCGGGAAGAACTAGAATCGGTGACTTGAAAAATCCCTGATAATCATGTGAAAATACTACTTGGGGATTTCAGCTCACAGGTATGATGAGAAAAAGCCTACAAGGAAATTGTGGGGAATACCCAGTTCATAGAAGAACAGACAAATATGGGCAAAGGCTTATAGAGTTTTGTAGGAATTGTAATTTGAATTTGATGTCCGCCCACTTCAAGAAGCTTCCTAGGAAACAAACGACGTGGGTTCCATCAAACAAATTACTAGGGAAATATCAAACTGATCATGTTGCAATCTCTCATAGAAGCCAAAAGGAAATCGTGAATGTCGAAGTCAAGAAAGGAGCCAACATAGAAACAGATCATTATTTAACAACCATCAATGTAAATTTCATTCCAAATAACAGTAAGAACCGCGCAAACAATAGAGTACTAATGTTCCACACTCTAAATCTGAAACAGAGCAATAACAAGTACCAAGAACTGATGAATATTGCAGCAATTGAATTGAAGCAGATGCAGCAGTACATGGTAGAAGCAGCGAACGAAACAGTAACACTCAAGAAAACACGCAAACATCCATGGTGGAATGAAAGATGTGAACAAGACAACATCACTCAGATTGCAGGTATGGAAAATATGGTTCTCATCAAAGAACCATGAAGATTATAACAGCTTCAATGAACAAAGGAAAACAACCGCAAATATCATAAGAGGGGGTAAAGGAAATTCGAAAAGGAACAACTGAATGAAATAGAACAGAACTTCCAAAGGAGTAACACGAGGGACTTTTACAATATATTTAATAGGAACCTTTCTAAATATCAACCGCCCTGCTTGTGCTTTAAGAACGAGGATGCCACTATCACAACAAACAACAAAGAAAATTGCCAACTATTGGCGGAATATTTTAAACGCCTACATAACTGCATTCAATAACCTCAGAACATGGGCGGATAAAAACTCGTTAACCATCAACAGTGCTAAGACAAAAGTTATGAAATTTAGAAGGGGAGGAAAACTGGCAACATATGACGTTTTGCTTAACGGAAAAGAACAACTCGAGATCGTGTCATCATTTAAATACCTGGGTATCACACTGAAGACCACAGGCTGAACCTTCACACTGCACGTAAAGGATAAAGCAGCGGCAGCAACCAAAGCTATATACGAGATCCCCAAAGCGCAGAACCTCTCAGTGAACACTGCAATGGCACTATTCAAGCTTAAAGTGGCCCCGGTAGTTATGTATGGGATACAATTAATATGGCACAAATTAACTGTTGCAAACATGAAAAGAATTGAAAATATAAAGGCCAGGTACTTGAAACGGATCGTACAGATCTCAAAATTTACAGAGAATCGAATGGCATACATAATGACATATGAAACATTCTTTCTGGAAGACATCAAACAAATATTTGGGCTACCAGACACCGCCGCATCGACTGCCGTCCTTGAAGAAAGGAGACAGAAAGCCCAGCAGATACCTGAAGGTTTCTACGAAACGGAAGTAATGAAGAACAGTGAATGGAAGGGCCCAAACTACAAACTACGCCATGTATACACACGCTTCGGTGTCCACGGATTCCACGGGAAAATATGCCTAACCACCAGATTTCATGCCCCAAACGAAGAATGTATCTGCCGTCTCTGCGGAATGACCTGTCCTAGGTACGACCTGATGAACTGTACTGAACAAACACAACTCATCAGCACACTTGCCAAAGACTGGTAAAGAAAAACGAAGCGATGTACCAAAAGAAAATAATGACAAATAGTAACCTTGAACACATATGTACACATTGTGTTTAATTTGAATAAATTAACTGCCCAGTACCACAAGAGAAGCTCACTACAGAACACACACAATGGAACCCAGACTCAGCACCGCCAGATGAAGCAGAAATCACACACCTGATTAAGGAGCTCCAGAACAACAAAGCGACTGGTGAAATCCGAATACAGCCGAACTAAAGAAACATGCGAGACCGAGCTCGATAGCTGCATTCGCTTAAGTGCGGCCAGTATCCAGTATTCGGGAGATAGTAGGTTCGAACCCAACTGTCGGCAGCCCTGAAAATGGTTTTCCGTGGTTTCCCAATTTCACACCAGGCAAATGTTGGAGCTGTACCTTAATTAAGGCCACGGCCGCTTCCTTCCCACTCCTAGCCCTTCCCCGTCCTATCGTCGCCATAAGACCTATCTGTGTCGGTGCGACGTAAAGCAACTAGCAAAAAAAAAAAAAAAAAAGAAACATGCGAGCCCTCAAATTTATTTTGTTGTAAAAGTCTGGAAGCCTCAGATAGTGGCATGTAACTATGAGTAGCTGTTCACAGAAATGTCAGCAGTGAGAGGGATTAGTCAGAATGAAACTGCGTCACCTTCAGTAGGTTCAGTGGAACTGAACTCTACACTACTACGTACCAGTGAGCGGAGCGCTCACCCTAGACTATCCACGTTATATATTTCTACTGATTTTGTTCGATTCTCGATTTTCATATTTTGTGTTTGGCTTTCCAAATTATTACGATTAATTACCCAGTTTTAATTATTGTTTACAGTTTTACATTGTGAATGTTTATAGGCAAAATGTTAATTGGCTTGAAGAGGAATTGGACAATGCAAGGAATAGGGTAATATTTTTAAGGACGGTAACAGTTCTTCTGATGATTCTGAGGTATATAAGGTTGTAAATAGTGATCACAACAGCGAAAGTGAACAACCTGCTGAAAATGATGAAGAGGAGGAAATGGAGAATCCACGCACCTAGTCAGCTCAGTCACAGACCAAGGAAGAACATCGTAATTCATCTTCCAGGCGTGAGAGGGGGGGGGTAGGAATACATAGACAATTATTGAAGTATGAAACCTCTTTCTTCCAGTGTCAGTTTCTGAAGAAATGACCCACCACATCAAGAAATGTTAGAGTCATTTTGAAGAAACTGTTCTTTCCGGGAAAAAATATCACCGACAAATTACGGATTGAAAATGTTTGCTGTAGTAGATGTGACAATATTTTAAGCACAAAGTGCTGAAGTTTACTTTGGAGATCAACCAGAGGGACCTTTTCACTTAGATAATACACCAAGTGTGAGGAGAATGACTTCGCCAATTCAAGGCTTTGGATGGTACGTGGCAATGGAAAATGTGCTCCTTCTCCCTACAATCTGTAAACAAGTTGGCTACTTATAAGAATTTTACGATTGTAGTGGCTTGACGTAAAAGAAAAGGGTACCTTTAGAAACTGTAAACACTAGATGAATACCTACTTTCTGGAGTCCCTTTGGATGTGGTAAAAACGCAATGGTGGTGTCTTATGTCCCTAAAAAATATCGGAACGCAATCCTGTTGCATGATTCGGATAAGACTGATGAAGGTTCCTTTAGAAACAAAACTTCCTATTGTTGTGACCTTCTGTACCCTTATCAAAGACGGAGTGGAAGTCACTGTTGGCATGAAGCCTCAGTACTCAGTTGTAATAATATGATTTCGGTGCCCTCTTAAGAAAATTCTCTTTTTAACACTGGTGGAATATATCCACAAATCATTTTAAATTGCAATACCGGAGGAACGCTTTCAACAACAAAATTCCCTGGGTCTAGATCTCATAAAGACACACATGACCATAAGAGCCACATACAACGGTCTGAAAAGCGACCTGCGACTTAAAAATAAAGTAATAAAGAAAGAAAACCCTAATAACAAATAACAAGGCAAGGATAGTTTACAAAAGTTAATAAAATCTCGCCATATAAGATAGGTGAGCACCGTGCTTACCCTCGACCATCCTCGTCCGTCTGTGAGGCTTGACTAACGTCGGGTTCATGCAAGAAATTTGGAACACTGGTAAGATTCCCGACGATTGGAACTTAGCGCTGATACACCCACTACACAAGAAAGCGGACGTAACATATGTTAATAACTACAGAGGCATCTCGCTACTTCAAGAAACATACAATATCCTATCCTTGGCACTCTTGTCAAGGTTAGAACAACTCAAACACAAATCGCCGAATACCAGGCTGGCTTCCGGAAAGGAAGATTGTGTGTGGAACAAATCTGGAACCTGAATACAGTACTGAAGGACATAGCTGCCAGAGGCAAGAAATACGTAGCCGTGTTTGTAGACCTTCGGAAAGCATATGACTCAATCTATAGGAGCACACTGTATGACATCCTTAAATAAATAGACACAGATAACAAGACATTACAATTAATAAAGGAGACCCAACAAACACATTCTCAAAAGATAAGTTCATGGGTGAGATATCTGAGCCCTTTGAAATTAACACGGGCGTAAGACAAGGAGATTGCCTGTCCGCACTTGTGTTCAATGCTGTCCTGGAGAAAGTCATCAAGGAATGGGAAAAAATACTCGGAGAGAAAGGCATTAAGTACCAAGTAAGGAAAAGGTGCAAGAAAGCAAATATCACTATCAACTGCTTAGCATTTGCTGATGATCTTGTGCTGTTGTCAGAGAACATCGAATCAGCAATAATGCAAGTTCACACTTTCGAAGAAATGGCAGTGAATATCGGCCTGCAAATATCTTTTGAAAACATCCATTAACCAGCATTAAGGAATCCCCTTGATGCTTAATGGCAACAAAGAAGAGTAAGATAAAGAAAGTTGTTAAATTCAAGTACCTTGGTGAGATACTTCAGCCTACCGGGCTCGATAAAGATTGAAACCGTGAGAGAGCCAGAAAAAAAAGAGCTTGCATTACACCTTACGAATCACACATACAGCAACAAAGCTATTTCTATTAGGACCAAACTACGCCACTATCAGGCAGTGATCCATCCAGGGTGACCGTGTGCTTCAGAGTGCCTAGGATTAACAACCAGAAAAGACATTGAATAAATCGAGAAGAAGGAAAGGAAGATTTTAAGAATATTTCTCGGGCCAAAAAGGATGTGCTTTAACATACCGATTACGCAGTAACAAAGGAGTAAATAAAACATGCATCAGGATTTACGCAAACGAAGGGTCCCTGTATGGTGGTATTTAAAGATGAAAAAAGTTAGCCCCGTTTCGGTAGATTTATTGGCACGTAAAGTAAATCATCTGGGATACAATTTCGGTATGACGATGTATCCGGAAATCGTTAAAGTAAGTTAGTGTCACATAAAACGCAATTTTTTGTTCGATATTGCCGTTGCTCAGGAGATCCTTAAGTGGAGTGCTCTGAAATTCGAGCTAAATCTGATAGTTAAAAACTTAATGCGCACATAAGGTTATATTCGTGAATTATTGCTACATGATGAGCATTGTGTGATTGGGAAAATACCCATCCAACTCAAGTTTGAGATTTGTAAATCTATGGACAGAACAGTGATACTCTATGGTTTAGAATGTTGGCCTGCTACTTGCAAAGCATGGACAAGTCATTCATGTAATGGTGATGAAAAAGCTGTGCTGGTCCCTAGGGCTGACAGAACTCAACTGTATAAGGAAAGTAGACGTCAGAAAGCAAGGAGCAAGCAAGCACGCACGCAAGCAAGCAGATCCTGCACCACTGCAAGATACATCCTAAGGAAGAAAAGGAGAAGAAATTGAAGAAGATTATTCATGTACCATATATATTTAGCCGATTTATTCTAATAATGTAACATACCATTAAAATGTAATCTCAAAGGCGAAAAGAAAAGGAACATATCGTCGTTGCCGGTACAAAACCTCCTATGTGATAATATTTTTGAAGATATACTGACCCGCAGCACGTACATTATGAAGGGCGAGCATGCCTTGACAACATGCACACAAACCGGGCGAGTTGGCCGTGCGCGTAGAGGCGCGCGGCTGTGAGCTTGCATGCGGGAGATAGTAGGTTCGAATCCCACTATCGGCAGCCCTGAAGATGGTTTTCGTGGTTTCCCATTTTCACACCAGGCAAATGCTGGGGCTGTACCTTAATTAAGGCCACGGCCGCTTCCTTCCAACTCCTAGACCTTTCCAATCCCATCGTCGCCATAAGACCTATCTGTGTCGGTGCGACGTAAAGCCCCTAACAAGAAAAAAACATGCACACAATATTGCACCGTAGATGACAGAAACTTATTGGTCAAAGTTCTAAGCTAAAATATTTCACATAGGAGGTTTTGTCCCGGCAGCGACGATATTTTTATAGTGTCCCGAATACAAACTTGAATTTAATTAATGTTGAACTCATGAAGATGAAACATCGAAAACCTACAATTTCTTTCCAGAAAAGCTTGGTTCTAAACCTAGGTCACTTTTGGGAAATTATTTTAAGATTATATTTTTATTAATTAGGTCACGAATATTATAATATATTTACCTCACTTCGCAGGGCTGCGTAACTGACATGGTATAACGCTAGCCGCATGAGTCCAGCTTGGTTGCCTCGATACCCTCCCTGACTGCTGGTATTTGAAGGAGCTCAAAAATGTCAGTTCCGTTTCGGTAGATTCATTGGTACGTAAAATAAATCATCTGGGATAAAATTCCTGTGTGAAGATGTATCCGGAAATCGTTAAAGTAAGTTATTGTCAGATGAAATGAATAACATTGTTATAATACCGTTGCATGTTGCATTGCTTTTTTAAGGGGATACAGGATGTTATATGCCCACAGTGTTAAATCACGCAACGCATAAGGCACATTTTCTCAGGGCCTATAAAAGTTAGACATCTAAAATTTTATCTGGCTATACGTACAAATCTTGACTTGAAACTGAAATTCGTTTCAAACAAAAGGAAATAATGCACTGTTTTTCCTTATTTGTGATTTTTTATGAAAATATGATTTTCCAATATGATTTTCTCAGGTTTTTGTTTGATGTAATCTGTAATATCTGACGTAAGACCAAAATATGATTTCAGCATATAACAACAATGTAAATTAGAAAGATTTATGTCCCTATATTCAAAAGAAATTTTGAAAATGTTACGTTTTAAAAACAAACATTCGGAAGTGGATATATATACCACAAGATGTGTATTGTTTTACAAAAGATAATTAAAAGATACAAGTAATTGAAATATTCAAATTATTTATACACCATTCAAAGGATGAATTATCACGATTATTTAAAATTTTTAACAAATTTAAAATTAATTATGTATAACATTCTTTATGCCATAAACCTTTAGGTACAGTGTGTCAAAATCATTTTTAAATCAGTACTAATCCACTCGAGGAACCAATTACAATTCTTATTTACCAGATGTAAAGTTAATCCATTATGTTGACGCAGAATGTTACTACGGCTACTTACATCGTGCAGTTGTTACAAGAAAGGATGATATTATTATTATTATTATTATTATTATTATTATTATTATTATTATTATTATTATTATTATTATTATTTCGAGTTCTGTTTCAGGCTGGATGCAACTCTTTCTAGGAAGACTCTACGTGAAGGGTTGGCTACATCTGCCGTATAGTGTACGATACACAGTTGTGGCGCTACGGGCTATGTATTAAATGCAGAAGTGTGTAAACTGTGCAAACAACCGGTCTTATGCAACTGGAATTAAACAGCCGAGGTTAAACTCTGCAACTCGACGGCGAATCCAATCCAGACCTTCAGAAAGGAAAATCTAGCGGGAATTAATCATCCAAGGAAGCAGACGGAAAATCAGGGTGACAAAGTAATATGAGCGCACAAACTGAGGAGAACCGATATAAATTTAGTTGATATATCGTCGCTTCACCGGTAAAACGTTGTATCCCACAATACTCTTCCTATCCATTATTCTTCTTAAGACTGGTCACGCCTCCCAGCCACATATGGATACTCAGTCCATCAGAACAATGTCCGTTATGTTCGTTTTCCTATGTCGACGATTAAACGAAAATGAACCTTACATGCATTGTACACTAGGAGTGCGTAAATACGTAATGCAAACGTACGTTCCTACAGTACGGTACTGTAAGGTTCATTTTCCTTTACACAAGGGCATAGGAAAATGAATACAACAAAATTTGTTCTGATGGACTGCATATCTATACCTGGCTGGCAGGCGTGACCAGTCTTAAGGAGAATAATTGATAGGAGGAGCTTTGTGGAATACAACCTTTTACCGGTCGAGCGACGATATAATTCACCAATTTGAACGTATTAATTTACGAATTCCATACTTCAAATCTTAAACAACATCAAGTGTATTCGTAGAATAGATGTGAAATAGTGTTTCCATTGCATGTGTCACGTACTGAGGTAAACCAAAATATTCGTTAAGAATTGTTATCGGAAATACTATCCAACATGTGAACGATGACAGGAAAATTTCATTTCGACTGGTAGGGAGAGAAGTTACAAGGGATTACTGTTCTATCGTCGCTGGAACGGTAAAAGGTTGTATCCCACAATACTCTTCCTATCAATTATTTTCCTTAAGACTGGTCACGCCTCCCAGCCACATATAGATACGCAGTCCATCAGAACAATGTCCGTTGTGTTCGTTTTCCTATGTCGATGATTAAACGAAAATGAACCTTACATGCATTGTACACTAGGAGTGCGTAAATACGTAATGCAAACGTGCATTCCTACAGTACGGTACTGTAAGGTTCATTTTCCTTTACACATGGGCATAGGAAAATGAACACAACAAAATTTGTTCTGATGGACTGCATATCCATACGTGGCTGGGAGGCGTGGCCAGTCTTAAGGAGAATAATTGATAGGAAGAGCTTTGTGGAATACAACCTTTTACCGTTCCAGCGACGCTATTATAATAGTTACCGGATAGTTACAATCTCACAATTTTTTTTCAAAATACATAAAAATAGACACTATACTGTATATCTAGATAAGGCATGTCGTCACTTCTGTGCCAAAACCGCGAGTGTAATAATGCTCTTCCGATCATTTATATCCCTTAAGACCAGTTACACATCCCAGCTACATATTGATACGCAGTTCATCAGAACAGTTTCGTTGTGTTCATTTACCTATGCTACATTGAAAAAGAAAATGTAGCTTAAATACATCATATTCTAGGAGTGGGTAAATGTATGTCATGCAAACATACATTTCTAGAGTAGGGCACAGAAAGGTTCATTTTCCTTTGCACACGCGCATAGGAAAATCAACTCAACGAAAATTGTTCTGATGGACTACATATCAATATGTGATTGGAAGGCGTGACCAGTCTTAAGAAGGGAAATAATGGATAGGATAAGTATTGTCACATTCGCGGTTTTTGCACATCGGGACGATATGACAGAGTGCCAAGGGATACTACCCTTACTGAAGAATTGTGGGATTAAGTGTAGGTTATTGCTGATATTAATAAGGGATTTTACTGAGCGATTTGGCCGTGTGGTTAGAGGCGCGCAGCTGTGAGCTTTCATTTGGGAGAGAGTTAGCTTCGAACCGCACTGTCGGCAGCCCTGAAGATGTTTCTCCGTAGTTTCTCATTTTCACACCGGGCAATTCCTAGGGGTTCTACCTTAATAAAGATCATGGCCGCTTCTTTCCCACTCTTAGCCCTTTCCCATCACATCGTCGCCATAAGATCTAGGCCTATCTGTGTCGGTGCAACGTAAAGCGCATTGTAAGAAAAATGTTAAATGAATATCCTCCAAGTCTATATTTTTTCAACATCAACTCCGTTTCCTACTTGTTTTCTCACTTACTATGTAGCCTAGCTGTCGCCCGTGAAAAGGATTAGAATTTTATTGTTTATAAATGTCATATATTTGGTCATTTACAGTTGACAGCGAATTTCTAAAATACATTTAGGCAGATGCAATTTAAACCTGAAACAAAAAATCCAAACTAGCACAAAAATATATCAGATTTTGTACGGCTGAGACCGATTCAATGTTTATCCAACTTTTGACTGTTATGTGATACGTTTCTTCAGTGCATGCAAAGATTCAATATGTCTTTTCTTTTGCGAGCCTAAGTCATTCATTGGTCTTTGTATCATCTTCCTCAGACCTAACGAAGCCAATGTTGCTTTGCCTGTTGATCACCACAATGTCGTCACGTCTGTGTGATGCGAATGTATTATAAAACAGAATACACAAGAGTTATTATGGCTTGGATGTGACATTTACCTGGAAGGTAACCAGTTTAATTCAGCTTGGAAAAGTATGTTATAGCAGTTGATCAGTAAGTTTTTATGTGTGATAAGTTCCATTATTACACAATGGTTATTGTAGATGGTGATGATTATGGCTTTAGGTGAAGTAGGCCTACAGCCAGACAATTATTTCCTCTTAACACCTAGCACGAATCAGAGCGAAGATGAAATGAAATGGCTGATGGCTTTTAGTGCCGCGATGTGTCCGAGGACTTCGGCTCGCCAGGTGCAGGTCTTTTGATTTCACTCCCGTAGGCGACCTGCGCGTCGTGATGAGGATGAGATGATGATGAAGACGACACATACACTCAGCCCAGTGTCAGCGGAATTAACCAATTATGGTTAAAATTCCCGATCCTGCCGGGAATCGAACCCGGGACCCCTGTGACCAAAGGCCAGCACACTAACCATTTAGCCATGAAGCCGGACAGAGCGAAGATAATGTGTGCGGTCTGTATCAAAGCAACGGCCGGAATTCTCTAAAGCACAGAAAATCTCAGGATGGTGTTGAGTAGATGTTAAAACTAAGTGAATATTTTATGCAGATTTAACCATCTCCTGTCAAGAATGTTGCTTTTATTTTCTGGGCATTTTCGGGCTGGACTAGAACAGTGACTAAGACTCACCCGGTCGACATTGGGCCATCTCATCTTTCTCACCTCGTCAATAGAGTCCCTAAAACCCAGCCGTGGCCATCTTGGGCTTGTTCGATTCTCTCTGTCTCTTTATATCAACCTGTTTTCCTTTGTGAGCGGCCTTTTACTTAAGATACAGAGACATTTCGGAAACGTTCACAAAATTCTCAGGTATTTTACAATTTTCTTATGCAGCTAGTCTAGTTTTCTCACAAATATTATTACTGGCATCAATGTATCCTGGATTTATAAAATGAACGACATCTGGCCCTGCGTGCTAGTACGTCGTGTTCCCTAGTAATACGGTACTAAATTGACCGCCCGCTCCCAGATCCGATTTCACTACAAAATGGTGGATGCGCAAGCAGCTTAAAATTTTGCTGTCTGTCCTCGAAAACTGTTTGGGTATACTCTGACTTTTCAAGTCACTTTTTATATTTTTACTATTGTATCTTTGTTATTCAAGGAAATCTGGTATACACATTTTAGAACTACAGATTTTTACAGACGAAACGACAGACTTATACTACGTCAAAATGAATAATAGGCGTTTAGGAAGACTAATGCGAGGCGTTATCACGATGGGAGTGAAAAGTGAAGGGTCACTAGGCCTCGCAAGCCAAGATCCGTCGGGTTCGGAAGAAAACAAGTTTTCACAAAGGCTGGCAGAAATAAATGTCAGACACAAACCGACGGCACAATGGTCACCAGTACATGCTGCAAAGCTGAGAGCCCCGTGTTTCTTTTTGGTTTTTGTACTTTTATAATTTGCTTTTCGTCGCACAGACACAGATAGGTCTTATACCGACGATTGGATGGGAATTGCCTAGAAGTGGAAAGGAAGCGGCCGTGACCATAATTAAGGCAGAGTGTGGAAATGGGAAACCACGGGAAACCGTCTTCAGGGATGCCGACAGTAGAGTTCGAACCCTCTATCTCCCGGGTGCAAGCTCACAGCTGCGCGCCCCTAACCGCACGGCCAACTCGCCCGATCCCTTGGGGTTTCCCATTCGATCGCTTTTCACGAACGCAGGATATATAGGCTAGGTGACATATTTTACGCCTCAATCAGCAATACGCAATTAAGCCTGATGTGAAGATAAAAATACGATGATTGTTTGAATTAAAGACTAAATTAGAGTGCCGCAGGCAGCGAATTTTGTTAGCCTTACACCATATGGAGGAACCACAAAGAAACTATTTTAATGCTTCAGTGGGAAGGCATATAATTTCAACTCTAAACTACCCTGTTATACTGACTTGTGTTTTCCACGTGAACAGTACACTATTTCAAATTAGTAGATTGGAGTATTTCTATCTCAGAATAATCTCTGCCGCCACCTAGTGGGAGATCTGGGACACCTCTGGCTCCAATCTGGCATTTTTCGCCATCTCTCCGTGTATTTTAGAACTAAAGAGGAAGTAGGTCGCTTACCGCCCGTCGATACTGCAGGGCGATAGTGTACAAGTCCATCGCCGAGGAATTTGAAGGGGAGGGAATGTTTGTTCTCTTGACACTTGATTAAATCCGTAAGGGGTAGGTAAGAGTGTAAATTTTAGGGGTGTAACTAAGATGAATTATTTCCTATATATTATACTGATGGAGAGTAAGTTGTTTCGAATTAATGATTCTCATTGGTACAATCTGTTAGTGGTTAGTTTTCTTATCCCCAGATTTCTATGGGTGAGATCCGTGACTTTCGAGAGTGTTTAAACCAACTTTAAGCTGTTAGTTTCCAGCATATCAAAAAATAAAATAATAATAATAATAATAATAATAATAATAATAATAATAATAATAATAATAATAATAATAATAATAATAATAATGAAAACCTACAACCTGTTTTCCAGTTTTTGACCGGATCAGGGATGTAATGAATGAAACATATATATATAGACTGTTGTTACAATGGGGTCGCCACTCCCAAGGTGATTTATTAATCACTGATAAATGCTATGAAATGATATTGGAGAGTGTTGCTGGAATGAAAGATGACAGGCAAAACCGGAGTACTCGGAGAAAAACCTGTCCCTCCTCCGCTTTGTCCAGCACAAACCTCACATGGAGTTACCGGGATTTGAACCACGGTATCCAGCGGTGAGAGGCCAACGCACTGCCGCCTGAGCCACGGAGGCTCCAATAATAATAATAATAATAATAATAATAATAATAATAATAATAATAATAATAATAATAATAATAATAATAATAATAATAATAATAATACGGCTAGACAATTATAGGCTACAGAATGTGCCTATATAGCGTATTTTCATAGACATATTATTTATATCGTCCAATAAGAAACAATACCGCTTATTTGACTCCCGTTCGTGTCCAATATTTTTCTTCAGACTGGTCACGCCTCCGGCCCGCCACACATGGATATGCAATCCATCAGAGAAATTTTGGTTCCTATGCGCGTGTGTAAAGAAGAATGAACCTTAACAACACCATACTCTAGGAGGGGGGGGGGGTTATGTCATGCTAACATACATTCCTACAATATGGTACAGTAAGGTTCATTTTCCTTTACACACGCGCGTAGGAAAATGAACTCAGCGAAAATTGTTCTGATGGACTGTATATCAATATGTGGCTGGAAGGCGTGACTAGTCTTAAGGAGCATAATGGATAGGAAGAGCATTGTCAGATACGCAGTGTTGTTTCTTAAGGGACGATAGATGAATCACAGGACCGGTTCAACATTCAAGCCATTCTACCCAAACACACACACACACACACACTCACACACACACACTCACACACACACACACACACACACACACACACACACACACACACACACACACACACACTTGAATTCCCACATATACTTCAGCTACGCCGGCTCATTCATACCCACATACAGTCACACTCACGTGGGATCACATAAAATAGCTGACGTTAGAGTTTCGTTTAACCGCAGCAAAGTGGGTGGTTTCTGGTTTACGTACTAGCGTTGATTTACTTGGAATTCTTCTCTTAAATAAAAAAATTAAAACTGTGATACTCAGATAAAAAAAAAATCTTCTTTTGATTTTATACTAGACAGAAAAGATTCAACCTGTATTATTAACAATCTGCGAGTGTCCCTAATAGTTAAAACAGGTGATTCTCTCTGTTCAGCTGTGTTATTGGGACATTTTACAGACGTCGATAACTATATCAGGGACTAAATTCCAGATAGTTACCCCGGATGCGAAGTTTGATGCTACTCTGGTATTCTCCTGAACAGTGTGTGCAATTTCACACATCGTATCTGTTGAAAGACGTAGGAAGTCTTATTGTGAATTGACGAAAGTACTGGAGTTGATTGATCTTTTAATAATAAATATAAATTAAAGACAAAATTAGAGTGCTGCAGGCTCTTAACTGTAATAAAGAAAATGGATGATGTACGACCCAATCCTTAATTAGTCCTTTTCCGACTTGAATTTATTTTCGTACGTATATTAATTCAAATTTATGAAATGTAGTTTGCTAGGAAGGCATAAAATGAGTAAGATCGTCAACTTTTTAAATCCAATAATACCCTTCATTTAATGATATTTATAATTTTTTATCAGAAGTTGTATTAAATTCCACCAGTGCCTAATTTAATCAGTTATGACTTTGTATTACACACAAAGTAAATTCAGGGCGAATGTCTGCTTATAAAAGTATATAACACTTGTTTACTTTTGAGATAGATACGATGGGAATGGCTTTCTTTCACCCAGACTTTGATATTGCTATTCGTGTACTTTTCCACTTATTCTATGATCTTGATAGATGGCAAAGAAATCTATGAGCAATTAAAATTATTTTCGAAAATTGTAAACACAAATGAAGATTAGAAATGCATTTCAAAATAAATGAGCAGTATAATTGACACTTATTCTGAATGCATTGAAACAGTGGCAGGAGAAAGGGAAAGACCATGGAAGTTTGAAGTGAGAATTTCCAGGCCTCACAAATCTAATGCTGTAGGGTCAGGAAGGGAATACAGATTGGCCAATAGAAACTGGACAGAAGATTATGCGGAAGTTTGGTGCCTGGGACGGGGTAAATAAAAGCAACGTTGCGTTCAGCTAAAGGGCAGTGGTCACCACCAGACGGTATCAAGTCAAGAGCTTCTAGCAGAGGAGGAAATTAGTGTAAGGGCGCATGTTTCCCTTCTCGAAAAGACAAATTTATTAATAGTATTACACCGTACTTTTGACAGTCATTACGTACGATTATTGGCTTTATAACACCAAACACCCTTTTTTCATTGCTCCTTTGAAAATGAAAATGAAAATCCACAGCCTGTTTCCTGTCATTCGACCGGGTCAGGAATCGAATGACTGAAGCCTCCATCTAGCGGCGAGGATAGGAACTGTGCCGGCTGCCGAAGCCTGTCGCCCTCCTCGGAGGCAATGAGTGACAGATGAAATGAAATGATAATGGAGGTGTTGCTGGAATGAAATATGATAAGGAAAACTGGAGTACCCGGAGAAAAATCTGTCCCGCCTCCGCTTTGTCCAGCACAAATCTCAAATGGAGTGACCGGGATTTGAATCACGGAACCTAGCGGTGAGGGGCCGGCACGCTACCGCCTGAGCCACGGAGGCTGCTCCTTTGAAAATATTGGTTGAAATTAATAAAACTCAGTCTCAGGAATGAAAGTTGGTATAAAAAAGCATTTCGAACGCTTACACCTGAATGTGTTGGACGTGAACAAAACACCACAGTTACATGAGACGGACGTGGATATGAGAGTCGTTCATCAGTTATTGCTACAATGCTGCGTGGTAAATCTCAGTTTGGTGGACAAAGATAAAATATGTCTATTTTCAAGTCGTTGGTTTTGTCCAGTCGTCAAATTGCTAAGAACCTTGGACGTTCAAGTTGTGTTACTGGCAAAGTTATCAAACTAGATGCACGCCATCAAAAAACGAGAAGTATGGCAAGACAGGAAAGTTATTAGAGTGCTCTGATTGTAAGAAAGCTTTGCTGAGGAATAAATGCCTAGCATTCAAAAACGACTTAGCAAACCCGTAAATTATGCCCATAAGAACATTAGGACTGCATTCACTACCGCGTCTTTCTATGGGGGTTCAGACTGATAGTGTGGCAATTTATTCCGTGTATGTGATAATATATGTTTTGAGACAAGCATGGTAACCCAGTAACCGAGTCGGAGGAATTAACCATTCGCGGCTAAAACCCCCGACCCGTCCGAGAACTGGCATATTTATTTTTCTGTTAGGAACTTCAGAAATATTCGTTTGACAAGCTATGAAGCACAGTTAGGCTACATAATCACTATTCTCATGTGTTAGAGTTTCAAGGTGGTATAACGCCTCTTTTGGTCGACATTTAAGAGTCCCATTGAAAATGATTACTGTTAAGTTACTAGGCCAATTCCCGGCACAACAGTCAAAAGGCTGTGTGTTTAACACCTCTCTCATATTGTTGTTATAATCTTGCAAAGCATTTCCCTTAATTGCTGGTCTGCTGGCTCTCACGTTAGGTGGGAAAGATTCGATTCCTACTGTACTCTACAGAGGAATGTATGTTTGTCCAACCCTTATCCTGTTCCTCTACGGGGTCGGGTATGCAGTGAGATGAATTTTCATAACGAGTCTTTATTGCCGGTATGAAGAGAGATAAATCTTCGTAACGAGTTATTATGGCCGGTATGAAGTGAGATCAATCTTCGTAAAGAGTTTTTACGATTGGATGCCCTTCCTAACGCCAACTTCAACAGAGGAGTTAATCATATGAAATGAATGACGTGATATATGAAAGGGTGAAACCCGGTGCCGACACATAGCCTACTCCTGTCCAACAGCACTAACGGGGACTGCTCAAGGCTTACAGTCCAAATCCGATGGACGAATCATCCTCAAGAGCATCATATCCCCTTACTACATATCATTAGTGCGAAGAAGTTCGGAATTTAAACCAGGCTTTTGGCACACAATCTAATGGTTAGAAATAGTATACCACCAACTGCCCTACCCTGCTGGCCAACATTCTGATGGTGAAAACTTTTTCAACCAACGGGACTCCAGCCGGCTAACCACGGTGTCAGGCAGTATACACTTCAACGCCTTAATGATTATGGCCACCAGGCGGGCTATACTCTTGAGAGGAATGTTCTACTGAAAATCCATGTTAGATCAGGGAAACGTCATTATTGAAACAGCAAGGATGAGTCCAGCAGCTTGGAAATTACTGGGATATACATATGAAATTAAAAAATTATTATTATTATTATTATTATTATTATTATTATTATTATTATTATTATTATTATTATTATTATTATTATTATTATTATTATTATGTCGTAAAATCATTCCGAAGTACATTGTGCGTGTGTATACTGACTCCATGATAGTTTGTGCTATTTTCATTTATAAAGTAATATTAAGTGAATGAACGTATTGTATGAAAATGTGGTGACAGAACCAGTGTTGCAAGTGAACTCAGGATGGTTATTGTTAGTCTTGAGACCAATGAACAGCGTAATATTCAAACACTATCGTTGAGCGAGAGTGAACGTGCTTGATTTTAAGGAGAAATGATTATCTTGGTGGTAATTGAGACTTTAAGGAACACAATAACTGGGTTATACATCTTTCTTAAAGTTAATCGTAAGAAAATGAAGAAACACTTTGAATAATGCGGCAGTCACTTATAGAATAGGGGGAGCTAAGGGAGGCGGAACTTAAATTCTGGTGGGCTGCACAAATTTAATCCCCTTGAAGTCGCCGTAAAACATGAGATGACCCTGAGAGGACATATACAATAGATCAGAGGTTGAGTCGTCATATGAAATTGCAAAGAATGGAAGCACTAGACGAGTAGATATCATAGCTTTTAAACCGGGAAAGTAAGAACGGATTGATTATTGACTCAAGTGTGCAATTTGGATCGCACTCTGGTCAACCGGAGGAAGTGGATTTAGAGAAGAAAAATATTTATGACCCTGCAGTCTCGTATAATAAAGAAGAATATGGGCTGAAAAACATATCAGTCAATGGTGGCAGACCGGGCGAAGTTCCTAAATTCTTATCCTAGTTTTGGACTTGAGTAGGTATAGAAAATCAACTCTTGGCAAACAAAGTGGAAGCTGCCATCCGCGGTTCAATATTAATTTTGAGAAACTATCTATAATCAACAGCATTGTGTGCGTACGTTTTGTTTCTTAGTTCCTTTTTGTACTGTATGTGAAAGACTTTTGATATTCCATGCTAATATGATTTATTACTATTTTTATAACCTGTCAAGCAGTGATGGTAAGTTGTGTATTAAAAATGAAGTATACTTTGTCTAGTGGCAGCTCTAGGATAAGGGAAGTTATGCAGTAAAATCATACAGTGATCGTTATGAACAGCGATCAAATATTTTGATCCGTAAACTTCAAGGGAAAGGAATGCATTGAACTATACATTATTGAGAAACTTATTGGAATACATATTTTTCTTCCTTTTTCTTCCCGTCATTTTTTTCAGATTTCATGGGGTCGACAATTCATGCGGATTTAACCTAACTTTACCGAATGATACCCTTCTTGGCGCCAAATTTATTAACTATGGCGAGTTTCCGTAGTGGTTGATAGTAGTGTTCTTTCTGGATGAAGGTGCGTATTAAGACAGACGCATACATCCAGTCCACAAGCTACAGTAGAGTAACTAACCAGAAGAAGTTAAAATCCACGACCCAGTTGTGAATCAAGCCCGAAGCTCTGTGAATGGAAAGCAATTACGCTGATCAGTCAGCCAAGACCATTGAACAGTCTAAGAATGTTTTTTCTTCCAGGTGGCAGTGTGCTACAACTAAAGTATTTGATTAAACACCAACATCGGATGATGTGCAAACTCTTTTGGACTATTTTCTGAACTACAAATATGCCAAGAAAATGTCGATGTCTAAATCAGGAAAGAACGTTCTTTCATTCTGAGAGCTAAGGACGATAAACACATATAGTTTCTAACATGAATTTACTAACAATATGTAGGCTGATTTGTCTCAAGATTTCTATTTTACTTGCATTACATAACAACGAATGGATTCTCTAGATAAGTGGTAAACTATCGGGCTCCTTATTCCAAGATTGTGGGTTTGAACCCGACAGAGATAATTGGAATTTTAATGGCGGAATAATTTTATTCCTCACACTATGCCGAACGATATCGGCATGCAGAAAATCTCTGCTGACACGTTTGGTATTTACACTACAAAAATAATTAAAACTCATCGGATCCCAAGGTCATGGGTTTAAATATAAGACTGCTTGGGTCTTCTCATCACTTGACGTCGATACATGTTGACACATTACGTGTTTACCCACAGGAATTAAAGTAATTGTGACACAGCCATAGGTCAGCGAGAAGAGTTTAAATGTCATAGTAGAAAAAATAATGTTCTGAGATTGTTCAATGGTAAACATATCCAAAATCATATTCATAAGAGAGGTATTGTATGTTTCAAATAAACCTCTGCTGTTTTAACTGCCTCTGGTGATAAATTAATGTTTTCTTTTAACCTAGCGAAAATTTTTCTACGTTCGCCTGGCATGAGCTTTCAGAAATTTTGAACATGTCACTGAATATGAGAAATAGGGCGAAGTCTAAACTTTCAACGTGTTGTACTGTTTGAAAGAAAACCCATGTTTTCACGTGTGTACCATGGGATGTCGTAATGACACGTATAGTACATCTGTTAGTTTGTAGAGTAACCACCGAGTGCAGGGCTGAACATTGATCCAAATCCTGTTTTACACAACTGACGCTAGAATGCGCGAACGTCTATGAACTTCATTACATGGAGTCCTCTCCCAACCAGAGTCGAAAAAAAATGTAAACTTCACATAATTATAAATCAGGTTACATGTCTGAAACATGAACGTCCTATAAAGGCATGGAACGTCTCTCTAACAATTATAAAATAGAAGTTTTTCTAACTGAAGCGAGTATTTTCATGCGAACAATCCTTTTAAGTTTTCTACGTTCCATATCAGCATGTTTTATGCTTGCAGTTCGATCGATCTCTGTGCGTCCGTTGAAGTCGTTTTTGATGTTTCTGTTTCAATTTTCGGCATTTTTACTGTCTATAAGATGTCTGCCCGTTTGCAACAGTACACTTTTCCTCGTCTGATCCTTCGAAAAATATAGCGTCATACATTAATAACCTGCATGAGGGGAACTCCTCGGACAAAACGGGAAAATGAAGTCGCTTAAGTGCGGCCAGTATTCGGGAGATAGTGGGTTCGAACCCTACAGTCTGCAGCCCTGAAGAGTGTTTTCCCATTTTCACACCATGCTGGGGCTGTACCTCAAGGCCACGGACGCTTTCTTCCCAGTCCTAGCCTTTCCTGTCCCATCGTCGGAATAAGACCTATCTGTGTCGCTGCGACGTAAAACAACTTGCACAAGAGAAACGGGAAAGTAAATTCACTTAGAATCTTACCCTACTGACGCAGTGATACACCACAACTGGATCGAACTGAACACTACCATGCGAAGTACGCTACTTTGGCTAGTTATTCGTTGATTCCATCAAAATATATGCACAAAAACTAGTTTCCGTGACCCTTTTTCAACGTGCTAAAGTAAAGTCTGCGATAATCACTGCAAACCATACCTCTTCACAACCGCACTAAAAGAACGCAGCTCTTAATGGACTATAGCAAAGGAAAATGAAAGACTAAGCCATTTTGTACACGTTTGTATGCTTTGCCTTGATAAATAATGAAAGCACGAAGATTAGTGTATTATTTAATATTCCCTTTGTTTATATTGTTGGTTTCCTGCACAGAAAATTGTAACCTTAACTTTTTATTTATATACAGGTTCTGATTGTCACTTGAATTCTCGGGCATGATTTGAGAAAATGTATATACCAGACGTATATCTTATTATCTGGTGATTTATTAAACAAGGAAGGAAGAAGGACACAGACTGCTATTAAACTGACAGGAGGAAAATATGAAGTATATTATGTTTCTCATTCGAAATCAATTACATATGTATACAATTCATGCGGCAGTAAAAGCATACCATAGTTACGACAGATGAAGTAGTTTGTCAATGCATACATTTTACATGTCAGTGGAAATATACAGTAACTAAGTTATAACACATGAAACAAGTTCCAAATACATACATTAGATATGACAATAGAAATGTAACTGTAAGAGAGAATTTATTTAAACCACCTACTAAAGCAGCCAGACTTCTTGTTAAACATTGTTTTTCTCCGACTTCCCGGATTTACACTCGTAACGATCGTGTGTCTGCACAATGATGGCGAAATTTTCAATAAGTTATCCGTTTCTTGTGTAATAATGACCTTGTGCATAATTTTTAGCATAAGGTTCCTGAAAGTCCTCATTTTACCTCCCCCCCACCCCGCCACTTCCAACCAAAGCAAGATTGTGGCATATTCTTCCAGACGAGCTAGAATATTGAAATTTGGAAAAATTATATGTCTTAGCCCTTAACCGCCGGAAAGCTTCCAAAATCTTTAAATATTTCACTTTCTACCCCCGAAAAATATCGAAATGTTGACGCAATTTGAATGTCGGTGTAGATCTTCGTCTCGAGGTATTTCGTAGCTAAACGGTAAGTCGTATCATAATACAGATGACACAACCTACGTTCAATCAGGAGTGATCTAAACTTTGGTCCTATGATGTTTTGACGTATATCTGTTTCTTATACGTTAGATTTGTCTCCATTTCTCAATTGTATGTATATTTTGCACTTTGTACAAGCTTAATTCATAGTTTGAATCACCTATATGAAAGATACGAGTAGAACCATATAATTCTACACTAACATTGGCCCACCGAGTATCCATATGTGAGCCAAATTCTGTGTTTGTAGCTGTCACGTAAGTAAGTATTTATTTATTCTCGTGTCAGATACATCGAAAAAAGAAAACAGTTACAATAATTTCAAGTAACATTTAAATAATCTTGGACCAATACAACGCTACTTCGAGTCCTCTCTTCGTAGCTCGATGCAGGTCATCTTGCGTGCACAAAGATGGACACAGCGGACACTGAAGCACATCATCTTCACGGTCCTTTTCAGGACCACAGTTAACGTAAGTAAGTGAGAAAACCTTACCCAAATTTCACTCTATTCAACGTTTATAACTCAGTCTTACCCATAAATTTGTGTAAGGTCGGAGCTAAACAGTACGTTAAAATGTGTTCTCGATGACTGCGAAATAATGGGAGTGGAGGTAAATAATGCATCCAATAAACAAAATATAGTCATTATTGGAGCTTATCGCCCGCCGAAATCAGGTTTAAACACGATCACTCGTCTTTCAAAATTAACATGTGCAAATATAAGTTACGGGAAAAGAACTATAATTGCAGGAGATCTATATCTACCGTCAGTAAACTGGGCTGGGTCAACCACTGGGGGCCTATCACAGGAAGCAGTTAACTTATTAATGTGGAATAATGGCTTTCCCCAAGTCGTTACAAAATGCACACGTAAACGAGCACTCTTAGATGTTTTGCTACTCAGACCGGTTGACACAGTTATCTGTTGTGACGTAATTCAGGGGATTAGTGACCACAGTGCAGTGGTACTCGATCTCTCTTGGGAAACTTGTAATACGAGGCATGTGGGAGTTTCTAAGACTATTGGTGCTATGCGAGGGGAGACTCCATAGGTTTTCAAAACTATCTGAGGTTGTGCTATACTAATTGGTTAAAGGAGGGCAAGGGGATGAACGATATTTTGGAGAACTTCAAATCCATTTTAAATACTGCACTGAATAAATTCGTTCCCAAAAATATAATTAGGTAAAATTCTGATCCACCGTACTACATCGCGACTATTAGGAAGCTTAAACGTAAGACTAGGAGAGCGTTCAACAGAAGAAATTATAACGATGCGTGCAAAGCGGAGTGTATGAACGTTTGGTGAAGCTTTTTCTAACAGAAAAGAAAATTGCTGAACAGAAATACCTTGACAATATCCTAAATGAAAATAGAAATTCTTGAAACCCGTTTTTTAAGAATATAAACAAAGATTGAAGTGGGAGAACAAGTCAGTTCCTTCTCTTTGTATAGGAGGCGATTTACTGGCGAGAACAGATATATTTAAATTGGAAGCATTAAATAAGCATTACGGAAAGGGTTTTAATCCGGCGGCACAGTTATTTAGGGACAATTTTCCGAAACTACTAATGATTTCCTAATTAAAGCTTCATTACTGTGTAAAGGTATTTCTAAACTTAGAAGAAGTAAAGCTTGTGGGCCAGATTCTATTTCTGGAGAGGCACTTAAACTCGGGGTGAAGAGATCCTACCATATTTAATAATAATATTTAATATATCACTGAACAATACCCAGGTTCCAGAAGATTGGAAATCAGCCATTGTAGTTCCTATTCACAAAGGGGGTGACAAGACCGACTTGAATAACCACTGACTGGTAAGTTTGACGTCAATCGTTTGCAATCAAGTGGAGCAATTAATAGTAGATTATTTGAGATTAAAATGGGACTTTTCTGTAGTGATATTTAAGGGGCAACATGGTTTTAGGGAAGGCTTTTCCTGCGAAATTCAGGTCTGTTCCGTATGCCAAGACATATCGGATAAGCTCGACAGTGGGTCAGGGATTGTCGCAATAGTAATTGATTTTGCTAAGGCATTCGATCCTGTGCCATATGACATTATCCTTAACAAATTTACGCGTACGGGTATTGACATCAGAGTTGTTGTGAACTGGATAGGAGAACTCCTCAGTGGAAGAACTGAGAGGGTTCGCGTGCGAGAAACGCTCTCTTCTGCAATAAGTGTTACGTCTGGTGTGGCTCAAGGTAGCGTTATTGGGACAATTCTTTTCATACTTGAATAATGTACCTGATTCGATAAAATCGGAAGTGCGGTTTTTTGTCTATGATTTCGTCATATATCGGGAGATAAAGGCAGAGGAGGATGAACTACTGCTTCAGCAGGATTTCGATACGATTTAGAAATGGACGCGTGAAAATCGAATGAAAATCCACACCGAAAAAAGCAAGAAATTGGGTTTCAGTAAAAAGAAAATGACAGAACAGAGGGATTACGAAATTGGAGGAGAAAGTGTTGAAGTTGTAAGTACTTAGGTGTTACTAATAGAAAAGTCTTAAACTGGTCAGAGCGAGTGGAAAACGTAGTTAAGAAATCCTAGAGGTCGTTACATTTTATTATGCGAAATCTCAAGGAAGCTAATTCTGATGCCAGAAGTAAAGCCTATAAATGCTAATTGAGACCGATTATCGTGCTGGGATCGGAACAGGGTGGGTTTAATAAATTTCCTAGGAAAAGTTCAAAGAAGAGCGATGCATTTCGTAACCAGGAATAGGGGGAATACCATTAATTGGGAAAGTCTTGAATCCAGAAGAACTAGAGCTCGCCTGTCTGGTCTTCATAAGAGCTATACGGGAAGGGCTGCTTGGAGTAGTATCTATATAAATAAAATTGTAGGGGGTCCGCTGTCTGTAATTTCTTTTGTTTTGCCAATTTTTCAGATATTTATCCGTTTTAGGTCAACTCAAGACCGAATCGGTGTTTTTTACGTTTCGTGTCTGTTTGTTTGTCTGTTTGTCTGTTTGTCTGTCTGTTTGTTTGTTTGTCTGTTCCACCATCACGTCGAAACGGCTAGATAGATCTCAACCAAACTTCATATTTAGGGTATACTCATCCCGGGGAAGGTTTCTATATGCATATCATTTTAAAATCTTTGAATACATGGGGTGTTTATAGGAAAACCAGAATGGTTTTTCCACCATCACATCGAAACGGCTGGATAGATCTCAACCAAACTTCATATTTAGAGTATACTCATCCCGCGGAAGGTTTCGATATGCATATCATTTTAAAATCTTTGAATAGACGGGGGATTTATAGGAAAACCATAATGGTTTTTCAACCATCACGTCGAAACGGCTGGATAGATCTCAGCCAAACTTCATATTTAGAGTATACTCATCCCGAGGAAGGTTTCGATATGCATATCATTTTAAAATCTTTGAATAGACGGGGGGTTTATAGGAAAACCAGAATTATTTTTCCACCATCACGTCGAAACGGCTGGATAGATCTCAGCCAAACTTCATATTTAGAGTATACTCGTCCCGGGAAGGTATCGATATGCATATAATTTTAAAATAATTGAATACACGGGGTGTTTATAGGAAAACCAGAATGGTTTTCCTCCATTTTCTCTTATACTATTGATTTTCTGTAAACTTCGTTTACCGTACGTGAAACGTCTCTGCATTATAAATCACTTTCGTTATGTTCATAATTTGCCTTACTCTTCACATGACGGAGAAATTTACAATTTTCTGCTGGTATCATGCTCTCCATTTAGTGACCGACAGACTGACAACGAACCTACAGGTTACCATGGCAACGTCTCTGACTGCATGCCAGTAGGGAACTAACGTATTGCCATTTTCCTCATCATGCTTTTAAATTCCTGGTTGTTCCTTGGGTAGATGGCAAGAGAGGCGTCAATCGGCCCATCTGCGGGATATTGGCGGAATATCGTTGGATGTTATAACCGCCCTCGAATAGATTAAGTAATAACACCATTAGTCATCTTCTTATTATTTGTTTACCTAAGAATCACTGGACCTAAATTTGTCCTCTGTTACCGCTTTATTATATCCATAACTCGAACTAGCATAATTTATTGAGAGGCATTTGATATTCCAATATATTCACTTGGCATTTACATATTTGTCGTTATCCGGCTGTCCTCAGTTATAACCCATTTTCTATTACTTTCAACTTTCTTAACTGTATTATTTTCTTCCTTAATTACGCCGTATGTACGCGAGTGCTAGAAACTACTGGATGTATTTCCACCAAGACTCATATTTAGAATACACCTGTACTTGATAGGTTTTAGGGCAAATATTGTTTCTGAATCCCTGAACTACTAGGGGTTTATACGAAACCGAAACAGTGATTTTGCACTTCCACAAAATATACACAACCAAACTTAATGGAAATCTACCTACCTTGGTAGAAATTAATTTCTAAATCTTTTTTCTCATGTGCATCATTTCGATACGAGGATTAATCAGGGAGATATCATTAACGGACCGTTTTTCTGTACAAGTCCCATCGGACTTGACTCACGAGCGGGTGCGTGTAAAGCGTATTCCTTACAACTTGAAAACTACTGAAGACATTCGAACCAAAATTTATATTTAGCATCCACCTGTCCAAAGGTAGGTTTTACACGTAAATAACATTTCATATTCCGGAATCGACTGGCGGTTTATAGGGAACACAAATGGTGATTTTACTCTTCCACAATATATACAGAACAAGACCAACCTGACTGGAAATCGAACAAACGTGATGGAATTCCACCTCTAAACCATTCTTTTCATGTGCATTTTTTCGTCAGGAGGATTAATAAGGGAGATATCATGAATGGTCAGTTTTGCAGGTTAAGTCCAGCGGACATAGCCCAAAAGGTGGTTTACATGGAGCAGATTCCTTAACTATATAAATGAAATCGTAACGACTGTGTGCCTCTACACTGACTATTTTGGCGATATTTTCGTACAGCTTTCCGTTTAAGGGGTAATAATGACCATATCCATAATTTTTGGTTTAGTTTCCAGAAAGTCCTAATTTTTACCCGCCTCGCCCAAAATCCAGATTGGGGCATAATCTGCCAGAAGAAAAAGAAGATAATTGAAATTTGACAAAATTATACGTTTTAGCCTGTAACGAACGGAAAACATCCTAGATCATTAAATTTTTCTCTTTTTATCCCCGAAGAATATCGAAATATGCAGGCAATTTTAATGATGGTGCACACCTTCGGAAATTCGTATCACATAACAGATTGCACAATCTCCGTTCAATTTGGAATGATCTACAACCTTGGTCTTATGACTTTTTGCCGTATCTGTATCCCTTTTACGTTTGATTTTTCTCTATTAATCGATGTTAAGTCAATTTGGAATTTTCACATGCATAATTCATACTTTCAATTACTTATATGAAATACAGAATCATCATACTCTTCACGAAAATTGCCCCACCCAGTAGGCATATGTGAGCCAAATGCTATGTATGTAGCTGTCACATAATTATCCGAAAAGTAATGTAATGTGAGATAATTTTACAAAACCTTTACCCTGTTCCACGTTTCTAACTCAATCTGACCCAAGGATAGATGACATATCATAGGACCAGCCATTTAGGCCACTAAATCCGGCGTGTCTTATGGTATGATCTTTTGTCGATATGACGTACGTTTAGTAGCAGTTTATCTGTAAATGAAGGTCTTCAATATTGTAAACACGCATATACTTTCGTATGTCGATCTATATATATTCACTGATGTCGATTTTTAGCGATCGAGAAAGGGTGGGTCTGATATTGTAATCAGTACTCCCCACACCGACTTTGACTGGCAGTAGGAAAGGGTTCCTTCTCCAACTCCTGTGTAACTGTCATTAGTAAGGAACGCCTACAATTGTAATGAATAGTTCCCTTCTCGATTTGACTTGAAGAAGGCAAGTGAGCATGCAGTTTTGTTTAAAACTCCCCTACCCGATTGTGTTTGGCAGTAGACAAGGGTGCCCGCAATTAGAAACAAATGTCCTCATCTAAAATATGACTGGCATTAGGCATAGTGGCCTGCTATATTGATGGAAACTCACCAACTTGGTGTGACTGGCAGTAAGCTGGCTGGCAGTAGGAAAATGGGCCTGGCATTATAATGATAACTGCACAACTCAATTTCGAGTGATAGTAGGGTAATTGCTTACCATTATAATAGAAACTCCTCAACTGTAATCTGTCTGGAAGTAGGAAAGGGAGCTGCCATTTTAACGAAAACTCCCCAAATCGATTCTGTCCGCGTAGTAGGCAATGGGGCCTGCAATTATAATGTAAACTTTCCAACTCGATTGTGAATAGCAGTAGACAAGTGAGCTTGCCGTTATATCACAAACCCGTAACAAACACTTTACATTGGAAAAAACGTACGGGGACCTACCCATGCTCTTTCTCGGATAAAGCTAAGAGACATGCAATTTTAAAACAATCTTATTTACTGCATGAGCACTATTTACTTCGATATTCGAATACAATGTAGAATACCGTAGCGAAGCACGGGTACATTCGCTAGTTAGGAATAGATTGGAACTTCCCTCATACTTAAAGAGAAATGATCATAAGCATAAAATTAGGGCCAGAAACCGGCATACGGACGTGGGCAAGTTTTCCTTCGTTAACACGACCATAAGGGATTGGAATAAATTACCTGCAGAAATCTTTGATAGATTCCTTTCTGGCATCAATTCAGTTAAGAAGACCATTAGTGCTTGTGTAAAGTGAAAAGTAAATGTTGTAAATTGCGGACACTGAATTTGTGATTTTCTGCTTGGTTTAGATTGTGTAACTAGGATCTGCTTGTTGTACTCATGTAGTAGTAGTAGTAGTAGTAGTAGTAGTAGTAGTAGTAATTGGGTAATTACCAAGGTTTTTAATTTTACTTTATTATCACTTGTAACGTTAAGCTAGTAGTATGTTCAACCGATATAGTATTGTAAGCTGTAGTGTTAATCACTCGGAAATACTTACGTTTTGTATGAATTTATATGTGATGATGGATTTAGAATTTTAAACTAGTAGTATTTCTTGTAATATTTTCTTTCCAGGGATTTGCTTGTTGTACAGTTGTTGTTGTTCTAGTACTAGGGTAATAATAATAATTTCGTGTGGCTATTTCTAGCCGAGTGCAGCCCTTGTAAGGCAGACCCTCCGATGAGGGTGGGCGGCATCTGCCATATGTAGGTAACTGCGTGTTATTGTGGTGGAGGATAGTGTTATGTTTGGTGTGTGAGTTGCAGGGATGTTGGGGACAGCACAAACGCCCAGCCCCCGGGCCATTGAAATAAACCAATTAAGGTTAAAATCCCCGACCCGGCCGGAAATCGAACCCGGAACCCTCTGAACCGAAGGCCAGTACGCTGACCATTCAGCCAACGAGTCGGACAAGCACTAGGGTAATTACGGTTTAAGTTCATTTTATTATCACTTATAATGTTAAGCTAGTAGTTAGGTCAACCTATGGTATTGTAAGCCGTAGTGTTAAGCACTTTAAATACATAAGTTGTGTGTGAATTTGTACTTGATGATGCTGGATTTAGAATGCTAAACTAGTAGTATTTCTTTTAATATTTTCTTTCAATATATTTGCTTGTTGTACTCTTGTTGTTTGTTTGTTTGTTTGTTTGTTTGTTTGCGTATTTGTTTATTGTTAACTTTACGTTATTATTACATTACTGTAAGTGACCATTGCCACCAGGATATTTCCCATTTGCAGTGTATTTGTTAATAATAATAATAATAATAATAATAATAATAATAATAATAATAATAATAATAATAATAATCAATAGATAAGATAGTAGAAAATCTCATAAGATCAGCCATTTAGACCGCTAAACGAGTATGGTACAATCCATTCGTCGATATGACGTATCTGTAAATGAAGGGTTGCAATAGTTTAAACATGCATATACTTCGTTATGTCGATATATATTTATTGAAGTCGAATTATAGCGATGAAAAAAGGGTGTGCCTGCCATTATAATTAATATTTTACAAATCGGTAGTAACTCTCAGCAGGAGGACGTCTGCTACTGTAATCATTACTCCCCACATCGACTCTGACTGGCTGTAGGAATGGAATCCTTCTCCAGCTCGTGTCTAACTAGCGTTAGTAAGGGGGATCTACCACTGTAATTAATAATTCCCTTCTCAATTTGACTGGTAGAAATCAAGGGAGCATGCAATTTTCTTTAAAGCTCCCCTGACCGATTTTTTTTTTTTTTTTGGAGTAAACAGGTGTGCTCGCCATTATACACAAATTTACCCATCTAAAATGTGACCAGCATTAGACATAGTGGCCTGTTATTGTAATGGAAACTCACCACCTCGGTGTGACTGACATTAGAAAAATGAGCCTGTTAATATAATGATGACAGCACAACTCAATTTTGGCTGGCAGTAGGGAAGGAGCATGCAATTATAAAAAACAAATCTCCTCAACTGTAATCTGCCTGAAAGTAGGAAACGGGTCCTGTCATTGTAACGAAAACTCCCCAAATCGATTGTGACCGCGCAGTAGGTAATGCTTCTGCCGTTATAATGGATATTTATCTACTCGATTGTGAATGGTAGTAGGCAAATGAGCCTGCCGTTATCATCACAACTCCGCAACTCGCACTGTACATTGGAAACAACGTATGGGAACCTCCCAGTACTGTTTCTCGTTAACGCTAGGAGACATGCAATTTGAAAAATCGTATTCACTGTACGTACAGTAATTTATTTCGATACCCGTATTCAGTGTAGAATACCGTAGCGATGCACAGGTACATTTGCTAGTGACAAAATATGACACCATCTCCGGACCCCGAAAATGTTGAGAAGTTGGTCGCATGTGAGATTTACTTGTTCGGCTTGTTGTGAGATTTCCATTATTACGAGAAAGAAATTACAGAAATGTTTTTAATTTCAGGTGTACCTAAACCTATTTGCCTGGGTTTTGTTGTAAACGTGATTTGATACATTTGTATCCAGTAAATTATCCGTGGTTTATACAGACTGACCAATCAAATAATATTATAAACTTCTTTGCAATTTATACAACAGTTTATGTGACGCCCTTTTGTTTTCAACAGGATTATGGTACCAGTATGCAATATCAAAATAGTCTGAGTATGATGTGGTCTGTAATGAAAATCTGATGCCCCATTACATAAATATCAAGAAGTGTTTTACTTGGTTATTGCTGATGAGATATGAGACCATCTAATCGTTCATTTATCACTGACTGGGTGAAAATATCTAAGGAATCAAAAGCCTTTACATTTCTAAAACAGAAGTACAAACACAACATCGTCCTAATAGGTCCCCCTGTGGTCGGCTTTCGAACACCAAGCTCGTGGTTTCAAACCTCGCAAAGGCAGTCGGAATTTCGAAATTTTCAAGGGTGGATGAAAGTCCATCCAATGCTCCATTTTTACGATGTAGGCATTTATCTCTTGTGATACTTTTGATCTTCACCCGACAAAAGTTATTAGAAGTCAGCCACAGATCCTTCAAACGTGCGGACTGGTTTCTTAGCCGTCTGTTGAATAATTGCTAAGGTCTTTTCATCTGTACACAATTCTTCCATCACATTGAAGTGTGCATCTCTGTCAATAATCATATATTTTATGGATCTCTTCGAAGATTCTTACCAGAATCCTTTCCTAAGGCAGTGGTTTCTGATGATAATTTTTTATTTATAACTTGTTCTGCACCAGACCTTCCTCTTCTAAACCCTGCTTGGTATTCTTTAATTCGATAGTCAACTTGTTTTCGTGAACGATTCAATAGTACATTAGCCAAGATCATGTATGTTACAGGTGTGAAGGAGATCTCTCCATAGTTATTAGCGTTCGTTCGTCCGGCTCCTTGGCCGAATGGTCAGCATAGTGCTTTTTGATTCAGAGAGCCCCAGATTCGATTCCCGGCTGAGTTTCAGGTTTAAGCCTTAAACGTTCAATTCCATTGGCCCGGGAACCGGGTGTTTGTACTGTTCGAAAGAACTCTGTAATTCACATATCACATACAATAATATCCTCCACTACAATAGCAAGTAGTATTCTGTATAAGACAGATTCCGTCCACCCTTTTCGGAGGGTTTTCCTTACAAAAAGCTGCACCTTCATCGAAATAGCCACACGAAATTATTATCATCTGGTCGATCAGCCTCATTTGCATGATGGTCGCCTAGGGGCGTCAAATGAAATGCAAGCCAAACTTGTCCTCGGACACTCGCGACAGTAAATGCCATACGTCATTTCATTTCATTTCAGTTGCATGATGGTTGTATGATAGAACGTATTCATTTTTCTGAATCATTGTTTGTTTCCAAAATTTCTTCCGAGACAAGTAGGAGATTTTCAGTCATTTCATCGTTAGTATTTTACCACATTTCAGCAATAATTGAGTCTTCTCGTGAAGCCTTGTTATTTTCGAGGGATTTCATTGCATTTTGTACTTCAGTTTCGTTACGAGGATTCGAAATTGGAAAAGCGTGTGTTGGTTTATCGCATTTGAGAAGCTTTTCGAAGTATTCTGCCAAAATTTGACAATTCTCTTTATTGATCAAATAGAGTCATCCGTTTCTTAAATACACTACCACACCCCATGGCGCTACAGCCCTTGAAGGGCCTTGGCCTACCAAGCGGCCGCTGCTCAGCCCGAAGGCCTGCAGATTGCGAGGTGTCGTGTGGTCAGCACGACGATTTCTCTCGGCCGTTATTCTTGGCTATCGAGACCGGGGCCGCTATCTCACAGTCAGATAGCTCCTCAATTCTAATCACGTAAGCTGAGTGGACCTCGAACGAGCCCTCAGGTCCAGGTAAAAATCCCTGTCCTGACCGTGAATTGAACCCGGGGCCTCCGGGTAAGAGGCAGGCACGCTACCCCTACACCACGGGGCCGGCCCCTTTCTTAAATCGTTAACTAAATTTTTGGGATCTCGTAAAATTTATTTTGAATGGTTTGTAGAAATTCCTATTACTACTTTTTAAAATCATCTTCAGTTTGTTTCAGTAGATATTTTTCAAATTTTCTCTTGGTGGACCTTAAAACGTTTGATGCTAGATTTCTTTATTTTCTGAAGTTTTCATATTCATCATTCTTTGTAAAATACCACTTCTTCCACTATTTTAGTGTCCCATTAATGCCACCTTCACAGTCTTCTTTCCTTCTTCTATGATTCTTTCTGTCTTTCATTCGCCCTATTTCCTTGGCTGCCTTAGTAAGATTGATGTGAGATTCTTTCAATCATAATTTCCTAGGTTGTTTAACTTATTCTGAAAGGCTTCTTTGTTGCTCAAAAACTTCTCTTCGTCAGACAATATTATTTTGAGTTATAATGTTTTTAGGAATAAATTGTATTTTGAGTTACTGCCAAGGAATGATCTGTTCCAATATGTGCCCTTTTTTAACTTGAAAGGAAAAATGAATGAACTGCTGAAGTGTGAATTTCTTTAAGATGTTTTATTTCCCTGGAGATGTTTTACGTGTTCTTGTCTTCAATTCTTTATCTTTCTATAGAGAAATCCTTAAACTGATGTTGTAAGTAGATCCTTTATCTGCGTAATAGTATATTCACTCTTTATGGATGTTAGTTGGCATGCCAAGTTGTAGTGCTTATGCCGTCTGTGAGAAAGAGTGGAACAGAACAGTTTTGAAGTAGTTATATTTTAGATCTGGTTCTCCGCGGGATGTGTAGGGATGTTGGAATATTGTGTCGAGACTGCAAGATGAAATATTAACGTGTAATTTAAGAGTTCAATTGAGATACTAGGTGACAGATTGTCATGAAACAGGGAGTTTGAGTGTCTTGGGTCGTAAACCATAGAAAATAAGGAATTGGAAAAAGAAATATGACGGGATTCAGGCTAAGTGGAAACACTGGCAGAAGATGACAGCAGTGCTAGGTAAACGAGGGATTGCGAAAAGGACGAAGGGAATGATATTCTAGTCGGTTCAGACGCCAGCCATGGCATACGGCCAGTGAAGGAAGTTCACGTGAAAAATTTAAATGGGGCGGAAATGATGATGTTAAGCTGGTTGATGGCAAATATGCGCGTAGATAGGATACGCAATGGAACGATACAAGAGATCTGCGGTGTTTTGGACGTATCAAGAAAGATACAAAATAGAAGACTGTTATGGTTTAGACACATTATGAGAAGATAGGAGACTTTGTGGGATGAAGTATAAACATGCTGCAGGTGGTGCGCGGACGAGGTAGTGGGAGGCCGAAGAAAAGATGGAAGGACTGTGTGCCAGAAGACATTCTTTTGTACAAGCATCCGCTCATTTCTCATGGCAGGAAGTAATTCGAAATTGCTCAGCTGCTTCCTTCTCGCGATTCCTTTGTAGCATTCAATTTCGGAGAGCATAATACCTGAGTAGCATTGTTATTTCTCGCCAAAGTGGCTGCAGTTTGAATCTCTGCTACTTCTAAAGGGACTTTTTGAATGAAAATATATCTATCCATGGTTTGAATTTCGAAATCATCCGGCAATAGATTCTCGTAAAAGAGCGAATTTTTGGATTAAAACTCGATTAGTGTTTATATACCACTTAATATGTCGTGTATAAGGATGCCATTAGGCAAAAAAAGAAGAGAAAGGCAGGAAAGTATTAAAAGTATTAATTTTGTTTAGCTGTTCGTGTTTGACCAACAGGCTGCAGTAAGATAGGAAATAGAGTTAGTTCTTGCAATAATCTGTTACGATATGTCTACCTCCTAGACCCGTTTCCCGATACAGGATCGGTCATGAGTTGTGAATAATGTATATGACATGCTGTTACGGCCGGATGCCCTTCCTGACGCCAACCTCAGGGAAGGATCTAATGAAGTTGAAATGTATGATGGTAAATGAATTAGAGTAAGGAGGTAGAAGGAATCGACTCTGACCTATGAATAGGAATTGCCCCAACATTTGCCTGGAAGTGAAAATGGAAAACCACAGAAAACTATTCTCGGGACAGCCGACGGTATGGTTCGAACCACGTGTCTCCCGGATCCAGAGTTCGGCTCCGTAACCGTAGAGTGTTAACAAGCACTCCGCTCGGTGGCAGTAACCTTTTACGAACAATTACAACCGGACATATGTATCATGTACCATTACGAGCTTATCATTCTGTTCTCGATTATTGCGCTCTTTTTTTTCACTATTTTTCCTAAAGAGCTGTAGTTAGACATAGTCAAATAGCCTAATCAAACCACCGTACTGGTATAGATGTTAAATTTGCGCATAGGAGAATAATATTCGAATTCCGGGTAATGAAGTTTGCGATTGTCGACGTTAAATTCAATATAATACATCAAAAAAATATCCAGCCGTAAACCCTCGATCACATTTCGAAAAAAGAATGGGTGGTGGAGTGAGAGAAGAAATGACAGGGCAAAACTGGTAATCCTCATCCTTATTTCCATGCAAACCTACTATTGTCTGCCTCTTATTTAACTTCCTCCTCCACTCATTTTCCAACATCTGTGGGGTCGCAGGTGGGAATTGTGTCGCGCATGTCGATTTGGCCCTGTTTTACGACCAGATGCCCTTCCTGGCGCCAACCCTATATTGAAGGGATATAATTACTATTGCGTGTTTCTGTGGTGGCTGGTCGTGTTGTGTGTTGTCTGAATATGAAGAGGAAAGTGTTGGGATACACGCAAATACCCAGTCCCCGGGCCAGAAGAATTAATCAGTCGCGATTAAAATCCCCAACCCAGCCGGGAATTGAACCCGGTACCCTATGAACCAAAGGCCTCAATGCTGACCATTTAGCCAATGAGTCGGACTCATACATCCATTTAGCATTGGTAGTAAAATAATGTTACCAAAAAATAACAGTTTCACCGAGCGAGTTGGCCGTGCGGTTAGGGCCACGCATCTCTGAGCTTGCATTCGTGAGTTAGTTGGTTCGAAACCCACTTTCGGCAGACCAGGAAAATGCTGGGACTGTATCTCAAGTATGGCCAAGGTCACTCCCTTCCCCCTCCTAGCCGTTTCCTGTCCCATCATCTCCATATGACCTGTTAATGTCGGTGCAACGTAAAGCCAGTTTTTAATAATTGTATCATCCTCTCTTACTGCACCCTAGAATGCTCACCGAGTCTTCTGCACTTTGAGGCCACAGAAGCATGTAGACTTCCGCACCCTGCTAATTTCCCAAACAATGGCTCGACTTCGCATCAGTCAGTAAGCGAGTGGAATTCACCTGGTGCTCCTCACAGTCTGAGGCCGTTGGGGTGAGCAAAGTTTGCGTTGGTTAAACTTTAGAACGTGACCATTTCTGCTCTGGATGGGTGGTTTAGTGGTTTTGTTAATACAATTATGAACGAAGAACTGTCAACTGACAAAACAAAATGGCAGTGATAATATACAAATTATGAAGAATAACATGTTGAACTCGCGTCTGATTTTATATCTGAAGACAGTGCTTCAGAAGGTGGGTATTATATTTTGGACCCACAACCAGTTATCAGAGGCAAAAATGGTCAAAAGTGATATTTTAAACCCCCATCACCCCATAACTTGTGAGTACTTTACTTTAGAACGCCTGTTCGAAATGTTATTTTGCAACTTCGTCTTCTTCCTCTTCTTCTTTTCTAGCCTATTTCAATCAACTGCTGGATATAGGCCTCCTCCATATGCTTCCATCATCTTCGGTCTTGAGCCACGTGGAACCAGCGTGTTCCAGCCAGCAGCTTTATGTCGTCGAGCCATCTCTTCTTGTGTCTTCCAATGCCTCTCTTGTGTTCCCATGGTCTACAGTGAACAATCCTAGAGGTCCACCTGTTGCAGTCTTGTCGAGCTACATGTCCTACCCATTGCCATTTTAGTCTTGCTACTCTCTCTAGGATGTCTGTTAAGGGGGGAGACCCAGCTTAACAAAGGAAAAAAAATAGGTTGATATTCATCCGATTGTTAAATATGCTACAATTGTTGTTGATAATTGCTGCACCTATCCCAGTATTGGCATGCTTCCTGGCAATCAGGAGCAACTTCAATAATGTCAGAATTTTAATAATTTTAATATTTTAAAATAAAATATTCAAAATTTCCCGCCTTTTTAACAATATATCACTGTTTCCCTTATAAATTCCAAGTTTACAAGAATTTTCGTACTTTTCCTTTTTTAAAGTGTGTATCAAAACTCCAATTACAAGATGAACCTCAACCATTAACATAGACTGTGATTAGGATTTTTTGTTGCGTCTTTATTCCGAGCACCAGAAAATATTAATACTTTTTAAATAAAAATGTTATATAAAATCGAATTTAAATCCTATTGGTCTGAATGAGGTATAGATTGTAGTACAACATTATGGGAGGAAACTCTGAAAAAATCATAATTATCCGTGAATCAGTAAGAGAGTTATGAAGGAAACCGTGATATATTGTTAAAAAGGCGGGAAAGTTTGAACATTTTATTTTAATAATTAGTATTTTGACATTATTGAAGTTGCTTCTGATTGCTCTTAAGCATGCCAATACTGGGGTACGTGCAGTATTTGCCAACAACGTTTGTAGCATATATAACAATCGAATGAATATGGGCCTATTTTCCCCGTGTTGAGCTAAGTCTCCCCCCTTAAATCAGTTCTTCTCCTGATGTCCTCTGAACGAATCTTATCCCTAAGGCTGATCCCTAGCATCTGTCGCTCCATGGCTCGTTGTGTTCGCTGAAGCTTGCGAGCACTTTCCTTCGTCAGAGTCATCGTTTCCAGACCGTAAGTAATAACTGGCAGCACGCACGTATTATAAACCTTGGTCTGCAGGTTAATTGGAACATCCTTGTTGGTGAGGATGGACGTTTTCGGAATGCTGTCCAACTCATACCTATTCTGCGAGGAATTTCTGCATGTTGGTTGTCTTCTTCCAAGTTTTATCTTGTGTCCAAGATAGATGTACTCATCGACAGCTTCTATATATTGGTTTCCTATTTTAAGTGGTCGACTGTCTGGGCTTAGTATTTTCGTTTTATTAATGTTCATTTCCGAACCAATCTTAGCAGAGGCAGTTTTTAATTCTTGGATCATGCTTTCTAGCTCATCTAGATTTTCACTTATGAGCACAATGTCAGCGGCAAAACGCAGGTGGTTCAAATATAACCCGTTGATTTTTATTCCTTTATTATCCCAATGAAGGGTTTTGAATACATCTTCCAAGGCAAGGGTAAACAGCTTTGGAGAGATTGTGTCACCTTGTCGAACTCCTTTGCCAACTGGAATTTTATTGGTGATGAGGTCTTCGTCCACTCTGACTCCTGGGAAACATTTATGATCAAGCAACAATGGTAGCAACAATGGTAGCAACAATTTTACAACTACCTGGAGCCAAAGCGAACCAAACTACTTAAAATCGATATTGAGACGTGGGAGCTTGCGTTTCATTATTTCTGTGTCTGTCTGTTAGGTCATCAGGCCAGAGGCTGGTTGGATCCTCAAATAGTACCACCAAAGGTTATGCAGCTATAGGAAAACCACAAAAACCAATGTCAGAGCCCAAATGAGGCGTACTACTCAAGATGAGGAGTGAGGTAGTTTGCCATTGCTTTCCTCACTGGACCAGAAGGTGCTACTGCAGCACGACTGATCCTATGAGCAACACCTTTCATAACACTCAGACACGAGTTGTGCTCCAAATATCATTACTCAGCACCACCAATACCCCAGCAGCTTCCATATTGCCACAGCCATGGATGAGACTGGGACTTCTGTGGAAGCTAAACTTTGCTCTGGCCTGTGCCAAGATACGGATACAAAAATACTGCATCCATCAAGATATGGTAACAGGCAGATTATTTCTCTATATACTTAAATTATGCGCAAGAATTTTCACCAAAAACATTTATAATTTTCATGAAATGAAAATTCATTGCGCTAACCACCTATAAATATTAACTTTGATCCCCCTCCTCTTTCCAATATTATAACTTTAGATATTATGATATACGATTATCCAAAAACACAACAGAAATAATTAAATGCAGTCAATTAGGGAAGGGATTGGTAAAGTAACGAGAAGAATCGGTGGAGTTACGTGATTCTCCAGGTCAACAGTAGTGATCTCCACAATAAGGTGAACAGTATAGGGTTCAACTCAAACTGCTAAACAAAAGTCACTCCTTCCTGGAATAATTCTTTCGTGTTTTTAATTTTTTTCAGTAAGCTACTAAGGTCAATGATCTCTGCTCTTTGACACTGACAAGAGAAGTCATTTCATCAAAATATCGAAGAAATAGCCACATTTTACTCCAGAGTATTAAAAAAGTCCCCAGTACCGGGTAAGTTGAGTTATATTGTTAATGTTCTGAATATTGTAAATAAAAGTGGATTTAACCAGATAAGTCAGTTTGTCTTGTACGTGGTATAGGTTCTGTTACTTTTGTGGACGTATAATAATGCACAAGGATTTTCACCAAAACATTTTAATCTTAATTTGATGAGGAATTGCTGATACGAATATTCATTGCGCCAACCAATCAGAGGCAAAAATGGTCGAAAGTTATATTTTAAACCCCAATCACCTCATAAGTTGTGAGTACTTTACTCGAGAACGCCCGTTAGAAATGTTATTTTGCAACTTCCTGGAGCTAAAGCGAACCAAACTATAAGAAAATCGATATTGAGACGCGGGAGCTTGTGTTTCATTGTATTTATCTTTTAAATGAATTATTTGTAGTGAATTTTTTGAACAGTTGCCTTTGTTGAAGAGAACTATTGAACCTTACTGGCTAACACTACACAAATCTGATATGCACCAATTAGGTTTTGACTGGTCCACGTAAGAAAATATTGCCTAGTTAATATAGAACGAGTCAGTTTCATTCACGATACAAAGCAGATAAGCCATAAACACTTTGAAATAAACAAAATAAAACCAGAACTATTATTTTAAAATCTGTTTCATACAACGCAGAATAGTTTGACAACATTTGGTGAATCGGTGATTTCATATTGTTTAAAAATATGCTATCCCTGAGAAGTTACATTGTTTGACTTGCCTTGTTATTCTCTGGGATGAGTGAATTAATATTTGTAGCATTCCTCTCTCTTTCTTTTCCATCTTTGTCCTAATTGTCACGCGAGAGTTGATTTGATATATTTAAATCCCTTCTGGAAAATGGGTCCTGACAAAACGTTCACTATTATTAATGTCATTGTACTTTCAAATGGTCGCATAATTTATTAATCTCATTCGCAGCTATGAAGGCATTAGTTGAATAAATTTGCATGTATTACATTATAAATATGGTGGTTATAATCAGTGACTGGCACAAAATGGAGTGAAGAATTTGACGTCATACGTCTAAATAGTGCTAAACAAGTCATTTTCATCCTAAGAGTCTTCCTTGTAGGGAGTTAATGAAATTAAATTAAATGCTTGATCTTTCAAATAAACGAAATCGAAACCTCTAGGATATAATTAACCTAATATGCATACATATATAGGGAAAATTTCTTGGAATAAAATACAGAATGAGAGTAGCCTAGCTACAGGGTGAGTCCCGGAAGATCTGCCGTCCTTCCCGTATGTTGCTTATCGGTGAACGAGACCACGGTCACTGTTGCGCTATTCCCGTACGCCTGCAGAAAATTCAAATAACGTCGGAAAAAACGTTCCTTCACTACATAACCAAAAATAAGAAATATTTCATATCTGAAATAGAGTTTTAGCGTACGAGCAATAATAATAGAGATAGTCACGGATTTATGTGTTTCTTCGCAGTTCCTCCGAGAAGGAATATCAGTGACGTGGAAGTATTGATCAGTTGTCACAGTAACGAGCCTACTGGTGATGACGGTGGTCTTTGCGAATTTTATAAATAGAAAAACCACGTGGTCACTAGGCCCTATTGAACACTAAAATAATAAACATGGCTTCTAAAGTGAGTAGAGAAACGAGAAAGGATGGTCACGAGAAGAATGAGAGCAAACTGACTCGTAAACGACGGGTTGTAACGGTAACGGTAACGGTAACGGTTAGTGTTATTAGCTGCCGTCCTCGCGGGCCCGGGTTCGATTCCTGGTACTGCCAGAAATTTAAGAATGGCAGGAGGGCTGGTATGTGGTTGAAATGGTACATGCAGCACACCTCCAATGGCGGTGTGCCTGAAAAGAGCTGCACCACCTCGGGATGAGGACACGAGTTATCTTATTATTATTATTATTATTATTATTATTATTTTTATTATAATTAATATCATTAATAATAATAATCATAATATTAATACTCTTTTTCTGGGAGAGAACCTGCCGGTAATCACCACTTCCACAGTCCTAACATAAACTCCGAAATACCCTCGTTGAAGCATTTTTGGGAAAGTGCCCAACCTTCTAGTCAATCATTATCAGAATCTGCCTCCTCTTATCCTCGTAGATTTTCGTTATTTTACAGGATCACAAGTAGATTTGAAAATTTCTGCTTCTCAGCCTTCCTTATTTTAGTTATTGGCATAAAGTGACTACTTATTGCACACCATTTGAACAACAATTGCACTTATTTACTATGGTCGTCTGACGAGAAGTCCCATGCATGCGGTGTAAGGACTGCTGCGCTTGCGCCAGTCTCAAGTCTCAAGGCCTGACAATAAACATCGGTTCCTTCCGCTGTGATTCTTGTGAACTAAGGTGCTACTGTGAAGTTTCAATCTGGTAGTGCAAATGCGCTTTAGTTACACATTCACTGTAAGTACTGCATAATGAACAGTTTAATAATGAACACGTCCGGCTCCGCGATGTATGGGCAAAGCGTCCGCCTATCACCCGGTGGCCCCGGATTCGATTCCCGGATGGGTCAGGGGTATTTAATTGTAAATGATTAATATCCCTGGCCTGGGGACTGGGTGTTTGTGTCGTCTTTAACGTTCCTTTCCTCACATTCAACACTTTACACTTCCGCAATTTCCAAATACACGCAGGTTCATAACATATGGTGCCAGTAGGGGAAAAAGATCTTTCGAGGTCGACACATAGCATTTTTAAGAAAATGAACACGCATCTCTTTCAGACCTCTCATTGTTTATCACTACATATGTTTGTAGCTAAGTGCAGTGTCCGTTACTCCTGCCGTACATACAAGCTGCCGCGAATTGTCGTGAGATGCACATAATAACTTACGTTAGATTAATTCAAAATTCACGTGAATACCTGCATGTTGTAGAGCGGATACGGAAGTAATTATCTGACACTAGAAATAATCGAAAGTGAACACAACTTCCTGTTTCGGCTGTGTTACCGACTTATAAATCCTATAAAACATGTAAGCATAGTATCAATTTGCGAGAATCAAAACTGAGTATTCAATTCTCGAACACAGCACCATCTGCTGGAATATTTATAATAAATATATATGTCAATAAATCTCTCTTCCTCTATTAAAAATTAAAAAAAAAACGTAATAAAAGAACGTGCCGGCTCTGCTTACCGCTGCGTACTGGTTGAAAAAAGCACTTATTATTTTGTTATTGTTATTATTATTATTATCAATTTGTTTTACGTCGCACCGACACAGATAGGTCTTATGGCGACGATGGGATAGGAAAGGCCTGGGCGTAGAAAGGATGCGGCCATAACCTTAATTAAAGTACAGCCCCGATATTTGCCGGTGTAAAAATGGGAAAGCATGGAAAACCAACTTCGGGGCTGCCGTCATTGGGGCTCGAACCCACTATGTCCCGGATACAAGCTCACAGCTGTGCGCCCCTAACCGCGCGGCCAATTCGCCCGGTGATTATTATTAAACTATAAATCCAAGGACAGCAGCAAATCGTGCCAACACTACGGAGGTGGTCTTAATTTTGATAAGTCTTAGGGACTCGTATTTATCGATATTCCTCTGCTTGCCTCCCTTACGGTAACAGCGCAGTCATAATTATATAGACTGTCAAAGATGTAAGAATGGCAGGAGGCCTGGCTTGTGGTTGAGCAAGGTACATGCATTTCACCTCCATTGATCTGAACAGAGTCGTTATTTCAGGTGTGCTCTACTTTACTGCTGGAATTAACCAGAAAATAACTCGTCAAGGACAGATATGACAGCTAGTAAATAACCATATAAAAAAAGTTGTGAATAATTTACTTCAAATCTGAGTCCATATTGGCGCTTATTAAAAATCGACGGCTTACTTCTAAAACCTCGTATCTCGCAATGCTCTTTCTACCTATTATTTTCCAAAAGAATAGTCACGCCTCCCATTCACATATTGATATGCAGCCCATCATAACAATTTTCGTTATGTTAATTTTCCTATGCTAATGTGTAATGGAAATTGAACCTAAATGCATTATACTGTGGGAGTGCGTAAATACTTGATGCAAACAACATCCCTACTATACGGTATGGTAAGGTCCATTTTTCTTTACATATTAGCATAGGAAATTGAACACAATGAAAATTGTTCTGATGGACTGCACATCCATATGTGGCTGGGAGGCGTGGCTAGCCTTAAGGAAAATAATGCATAGGAAGAGCATCGGGACATACGAGGTTTTAGAAGTAAGCCATCGATATGACTTCCTTTTAGAGAGATCACTGGCAAAAATGTGCTTGATATGCTAAAAAAGACACACACACAAAGCTTTTGGCGGGACTTCTCTGAACGAAAAAATGTCTTGTTACGCAACGCAGTGTGCGCGGTTTTTCAATAAGAGTCTAAGAAAACAATGAAACCCATCGTGCCATATATGGTGTGCTCTGTTGCATCCACTCTGCTTTGTAGGAAATGAACGCAGTGAGTTGTTTCCACACCGGAGGTAGGGAGAGGAACTTTTGAGAATCACAACTAACGCGGTTTACTGAATTACATATCCTCCAGAATTCTCAGGGGCAGATGGTTTTCGTGACATATGCTCAGAACAATATTGTAATGTTCATGTACTATACGAACAAGTCACTGGAGGCCTAAATAAATACGATTTGAGAGAAAATGCTGTTGGAAAAATATTATAACAAACCAAACCCCATGGCACTACAGCCCATGTAGGGCCTTGGCCTACCAAGCGACCGCTGCTCAGCCCGAAGGCCTGCAGATCACGAGGTGTCGTGTGGTCAGCACGACGAATCCTCCCGGCCGTTATTTTTGGCTTTCTAAACCGGGGCCGCAACCTCACCGTCAGATAGCTCCTCAGTTCTAATCACGTAGGATGAGTGGACCTCGAACCAGCCCTCAGGTTCAGGTAAAAATCCCTAACGTGGCCGGGAGTCGAACCCGGGGCCTTCGGGTAAGAGGCAGGCACGCTACCCCTACACCACGGGGCCGGCTTAAATATTATAACAAGAGTAACTAATTTGGCTAAAATAATTTCTGAGATTTTGAATCGACCATCACGTTACAAAACGCAAGTAACTTGAGTGTATGATCAATGAGTAATAATAATAATAATAATAATAATAATAATAATAATAATAATAATAATAATAATAGGCTCGTCCAAGTCGGACGATAATGTAGGTGAGGGCTAAAATTACCCATTACGGTGTTATAGTCTCTTTCAGAGTTGATCTATGCAAGACTTGGAGGAGCCCTGTTAGTACCCGTCGGTCTCTCTCAGCGATAAACTCGTTATTCCTTATGTTCTACCCCATCCCGATAATATTTCCCTCGCCTCCGTAGAGTAACGGTTTGTCTTGTTAGCTGCCATCCTCTTGGGCCCGGGTTCGATTCCCAGTACTGCCAGAAATTTGAGAATGGCAGGAGGGTTGGTATATTTTTGAAATGGTACATGCAGCTCACCTCCATTGGGGGTGTGCCTGAAAAGAGCTGCACCACCTCGGGATGAGGACACGAGCTGACTAACAAATCGCCAGGAATCGCTGACGTTAGCAGTACTCGCCCCATAAGCAAGTAGTGATACCAGGTGGTGTTAAATCTTGCTTAGAAAAGAAAGCACGTTCTTCCTGCTGGTCTCGTACCCTCGAGGGGATCTCTAGATAGCACGACCTTTGGTATTCATTCAAGATCCATGTGTCTTACATGACCCAGTCAACTAAGTCACCTCTGTTATACATACTGGCGCTACCTTCACCCTACAAAACTTAAATTATTGAACTGCATAACCACTTTGTGGTTCCACGGACCACAGTTTGAAATCCCATGGATTAGATCACCAAAGTTTCTTATCTTGTATAACAGTTGGTAGTCAACAATCACCAGCAGAGACCATGAGCAGGTTCAATCATTGTTGCGGCATTCCATCCATCTATGAAATTCGTTCCAGACTCAAAAAATGTTTATGTTCATTTATCTATGAAAATTCGCCGTACTCGAAATAAAAGTACCGAGGTGCCTATATATTTTGTACTTTTCGATTCACCGAGCGAGTTGGCCGTGAGCGTAGAGGCGCGCGGCTGTGAGCTTGCATCCGGGAGATCGTGGGTTCGAATCCCACTGTCGGCAGCCCTGAAGATGGTTTTCCGTGGTTTCCCATGTTCACACCAGGCAAATGCTAGGGCTGTGCCTTAACCCTCAAACACACGCGTATGGAGTGGAATCCACCCCAGGTCATTTTATTTCTTAGTGAAGTGTACAAATACCTCTTCTGTGCTCTCCCCGCTCTTGTACATTTCTGGCTGGATCCCTGCAGAAAGAGTCATTCGTACATAATCTATCTTAAAATCTCCAATTGATACAGTAATTCGTATTTTACAATACATTGATATGTGGGCTGGAAAGCACCCCGACGTGTGTGTCTGCGTCCTAAGATTTGGCGCGTGTGTTTGAGGGTTAATTAAGGCCACGGCCGCTTCCTTCCAACTCCTAGGCCTTTCCTATCCCATTGTCGCCATAAAACCTATCTGTGTCGGTGCGACGTAAAGCCCGTAGCAAGAAAAGAAAAAAACTTTTCGATTCGTGTTACATTGCCTTGGAGCTAACCATACGACGGTGAAAATACGTGACTCTCGACGAAGAATCCGCAAATGCAAGTTAACGCTAATTCCTCTAAATTGAGTAACTCATATCTTAGCACCGCATTAAAACGAATTTTTATATCAGTAGTGCTTAACCGATCTAGTTCGCCGTGCGATTAGGGGTCGCATCTATGAGCTTGCATTCGGGAGACTGTTGGTTCGAAACCCGACTGCCGGCAGCCCTTAAAGTGGTTATCCGTGGTATCCCATTTTCACAGCAGGTAAATGTTGGGGATGTACGTTCATTAAGACCACGGTCGCATACTTCCCACCACCATCCCTTTCCTATCGCACCGTCGCCATAAAACCTGCCTGTGTTAGTGCGACGTATAGCAACTTGTAACAAAAATGGAGAAGAATTTTTTTAATGTAAGTTTGAAAACGAAAATCGGCTCGCCTTCACATCTAGGAAAATTATATTTATTCCAACATTAGTTACTAGTTGCATTATCACTTACAATTGAAATTAAGTCGAACTGGTATAAATGAGAGATGTAAAACATTCCGAATGGGAGCCCTGTACTGTGAGATTTTTTATTTTTATTTTTTGTCTAACGTCACGTGGAACGTTCTGTTGTGAGAAAGTCAGACTTCGTTCATGTATGTTTAGATTTTAATCAGACAGAGCAGTGTTGTGTGTAGAATGTCACAGTGAGTTTTAATTGTCTCGGCAAGTCAGGCAATTAAACAGTGACGCAGTAAGGACTGCTGTGCGTAATGTGATGTCTCTCTGTAAACACGGAACTGTCCCTCGACTTTTGTCCTGGTATGTTTAGTGCCAGCCCTCACTAGAGTCATAATTATCTCAGCCAAAGTTCACAGTGTCATGCTGAGAAGATAGGGCCGTGGATCAATGGCATGCTGCTATTAAAAATAAAAACTTCCAAATTTGATGAAGTAAAATACACTGCCCAGAAGAACATTTCTTTGCTAGTTATTTTACGTCGCACCGACACAGATAGGTCTTAGGGCGACGATGGGACAGGAAAGGGCTATTAGTGGGAAGGAAGCGACTGTGGCCTTAATTAAGGTATAGCCCCAGCATTTTCCTGATGTGAAAATGGGAAACCACGGAAAACCATTTTCAGGGCTGCCGACAGAGGGATTCGAACCTACTATCTCCCGAAGCGGCTGCAGCTATCGAGCTCGGTGAAGAATGTTTTAATCCACATGCATTTCTTGATTGTTTTATATTCATGTTCATATTTTCTGATTTTTAAAGGTTATTATTGCCAAATTAGATGTGTACGTATCGTCTTCTACTCATCGAGAGCTGTTGGCAGCCCTGAAGATTGTCTCCATGGTCGCTAATTTTCACACCTGGCAGATGCTGGGGCTGTACATTAATTAAGACCATTGTCACTTCCTTTCTACCGCTAGGCTTTTACTATCTCAATGTCGTCCGTGCGGCTTCCTTAAGGCAGTATAATACTTCATGGTGCTCTTTGAGGATCCAACCAACCTCTGGTCTGAAGACTTGACAGACTGAAAGCAGTGTTATACGAATTACAATAATGTAAAAATCAACAAGAACTGAAAGCATTCGAACTCTTTAGAATGCTTCAATCGTCAGATTACCACCGTTTCATTCCAATGAGACAGCGCGCTCGTCACTTGGAATGCCACTCCTCTCCAAGACACAGATAGCTAGTGCGTCATCCAAAATGGATTGGGTGTGGGCGGATGTGGTGGGCACGAAGTGATATACGTTATTTAGAAGAGGAATAATCTATACCGTAACAACTACGAGAATCAGAGAGATGCCCAACAGGAAATGACTGGACTCGTTGTTTAACGATTTAAAGGAATGAGTTGTAGAAATATAAAAAATTAAACTGTTGTAGATGGATCACGGATAATTTGTAATATGATAAGTGCTGCATAAATTATCCGGAGAGAATATAAAACTCGAATTGTTTTATTTTGATTATCTATTGTATAGATAAAAATATTAATTCACGTTTCTTGCTGTTGTTCGCTTAGCCCCACCCACAGGTCACGTGTGCGATGATGCCAACCACGAATTTTGTTTATAGGTTAAATGTTGAGATACAATCGTTACCTAAAATATCTTGGAGTCACTTCCCTGAGATATAATCGTTACACAAAATATCTTGGAGTCACTAGACAGAACCCTGAACTATAAAGAACACCTCACCAAGCTCTCTCATAAAATTGCAGCAAGAAACAACATACTGCATAATCTTAGTGTTAACCTCCTGGAGAGACTCTGCTGACTGCCTACCTCAAATTGGCATTAGCCTTGTCTACTGGGCTGTCGAGTACTGTGCACCTGTTTGGTTACAAAGTACACATGTACAGAAAATAGATACAAAACTAAATGACACAATGCGTTACATCATTGGGACTGTGAAATCAATTTCATGTCACTGGTTACCTGTGTTGAGTCACATCCTCCACCACACCTAAGGCGGAAACAAGCTCTTCTGAGGGAGACTAAACCTTGACATCGCCTTCTCAAGCAGTGCATCAGGAATTCTTCCATCCGCCACAGCAACAACGACTGCGACCATCAAGTGTGGATGCAGGGAAATTTATTGTGGATAGGTTTAATTTAAATGATAATTGGAAGACGGAGTGGTCATTAAAAGCATTGGGAACAAATGCCCACCGTCTTGAACCCACTAATATGCCAAAATGTTTCGATCTGCGAAGGAAGATGCATTTGGAGTCGTCTCAATAGACTAAGGTGTGAACACGGCTGCAGTAACTACTTTCTGTACAAATGGGGTTGGATCACCTCACCAATGTGCGAACGCAGTTTAGAAGAACATCTCGTACAAGGCTGCCCTCTTCATTCACACTCTGGATTTCCTGTTGACTTGTTTAGTCTCTCTCCATTTTTATGTTCTTACAAGTTGCTTCACGTCGCACCGACACAGATAGGTCTTATGGTGACGAAGAGACAGGAAAGGGCTTGGAGTGGGAAGGAAGTAGCCGTGGTCTCAATTGAGATACAGCCTGCTGTGAAAGTGGGGAACCACGGAAAACCATCTTCAGTGCTGCCGACAGTAGGGTTCGAAGCCCCCTATCACCCGAATAGTAGATACTTGCGGCACCTAAGCGACTGCAGCTATCGAGCTCGGTCTCTCCCAAATTTAATTAAGTGACTGGAAAGCTCGGATTTCAAAGCGTAATTTTGTCTCGTGTCAATTGCATATAGTTTGTAATCACCATACGACTAAATAAATAAATAAACAGCAACAAATTTTAAATAAATAAATGGGATTGGATCACATTACCAATATGCGAATGCAATTTAGAAGAACAGACAATTGAACGTCTTTAAATATAAATATAAATATAAATATAAATATAAATATAAATATAAATATAAATATAAATATAAATATAAATATAAATATAAATATAAATATAAATATAAATATAAATCACTGGTGCAGAAATTGCACAAAATAAGTTGCTTTACGTCGTACTGACACAGATAGATCTTATGGCGAAGACGGGACAGGAAAAGGCTAGGAGTACGATGAAAGCAGCCCCAGCATTTACCTGATGTGAAAATGGGGAAACCACGGAATCCCATCTTCAGGGCTGCCGTCAGTGAGGTTCGAACCCACTATCTCCCGAATACTGGATATTGGCCGCACTTAGGCGACTGCAACTATCGAGCTCGGTGCAGAAAGTGCTATTCCAGCACCAAATTCCCTACGATTAGCACCTTTCATAACATCCAGAACTCTAGACATGCTCTGAATGACATTACTCGTATCGCAGCAGTTTTCAAACAGTTCCAGCCATTAATGACACTCAGATTTCGGAAGAAGGTAGATTTTGTTCTAGTGTGTGCGAGAGTCAGATGCAATAATACTACATGCTTCGACTAACAGCACAGGTAGACATTGCTACGTACCAATATAGTTTGTGTTCTGACTGCACCTTACTGACAGGATTACATCAATAAAGGAATGCTAGCGATGTTATTTTCCATTATTATAACGATCACGGGACATATTTATCTTGTAATATATTGAACCCATGACCTTTGTGCCCTAAGAACATTATGCATAAATTAACAATCATTTAAAAGTTGGATTCTTGATAGCATGGATTTGTCACGTGACGAGGGGGTGATTACCTTCGGTCCCACGCTCTGGGGTACGTGACGTCAGCCACACGTGTCAACGGCGGAAGAATCTCAAGTCATTTTTGTGAACTATTTCAAAGCGCGTGTACATGGCGTGAACCAAGCCAAGTCAAAAAAATATAGTGCCTATCAAGGGAGGTCAATCATCTCACAAATCGAACCCGTAAAAATTTTAATTGTCCATGAACACTACCGCCAGAAATGTAGCAAGCATGTAGTCACTTTCAAAACTCTTGAAATTACAGTTTAGTAAAGTCAGAAAATTTATAGAGAGGGGGTAACAGCTATAAATATGAAGGGACGCCATGACGAAGTCTCCTTCTCCGGCATTTGTGATACAAAGCGGACGAAAAATTGTTGAGCTGCTCTGCGAAATCAAAACAACGAAAGTAGACTGAGTTCAACTCCAGATTTCAGCCAGTGTGGCTAGGTCTTGTCTCCATGAGGAGTTTTCTTGAGTGAAATAATTGTACCAGATAGGACGGTCAAAGTACTGAATAAATTCTAATGTGATTAAGTAATTCGTGTGCGGGAATAATTATAGTCCATCGTGTGCGCTCAGCAAACAAGTGAAGGGTATTTTCTTTTTTGTTGTGCTTTATTCCAGGAAACCTGAAGAAACATAATGGTTTGTAAAGCCATGAATGTAAAAATGGCTAAATAAAATGCCAGGGTCGCAGGTGAGCCCTATGACGAACACTGGCGTGACTACATGAGGTAGGTGACTTTCCATCTTACTACCTCTTATATCTTGTCTCATGATCTCTAAAAGTGTATTTGAATGGGGATATACGACGCAGTGGTCACCCCTACTAAGTTTTGTAAATGTGAGAGTACGACTAAAAGAGTCATTTGTTTCATTTTCCACTTGGATAAATTTTTGAAGTCTTGCGAGTGCCGTGTAATGTTGTAAAAGGTTATTGAATAGGGTTTCGAAGTGATATCACGTCCAATGTAGATCGTCATCCGTGTGAGTGTACTGCCTATATTTTGTGATGCCAAATTAAGATGTTCAGTCGACGTAAAATTTTTCTGTCTGCAATTTGACGTTAATAATAATATTCCATGGTTACTCATTTTCAATCGAGTGGAAGCGCGCTGTCGGGTGAGAACGTAGGGTGATGAATTTGGTCACGGAGAGAAACGTTTATCTAGGCTCATTTTAAACTGTGTCTGACTGACAATAAAAAGATCTAGTAGAATGTTTCAGTCATTTCTCGTAAAAATCAAGTTATTAAATACGATATCATTTATGCGAAGTTATTCATGATTAATGCATTGTGCGATATTAGACGTCGAGATTTCTAGTGAGGATTTTATTCCAGTTCTTTGTCGATGATAATTGTGGAGCTGGGAAACAGAGGTTAGTTTTGTTGATATGAGATTTGTGAATCAGGTTGGACCTGTCATTGAAGCCGGTACATGGAGGCCCGAGGAATGTTTTATATGAGTTGAGATGAGATGTGCGAATCAGGTTAGAGTCCTGTCATTGAAGCCGGGACACGATAGCCCGAGGTATATTTTATAATGTTGGGAATGGAAAGAAATTCATAGAAAACCATAGCGGTATTAATTGGCGACGCGTATAATTAGTGTGGGCATCTTGAAGCTTAATCTGTGCATTTTGTTGGTTAGAATATCGTATTTGTTTAATTATGTCGGCAGAGTTTAAAGAGAGCATTTTGAGAAGCCAGTCAGCTGGAATAAACCAGGTGTTTCATTTAACTGCCAAGCGAACTTGGGGGCGAGAGGCCTCAGCTGTGATAACGGCACAGGCGTGGAATTGAGATTGTACTGTATTCTCGGCCAGGGAAAACGTTAAAATGCTGGATTTAGTTGAAATTCATAGCCGGTAATGATCTGAGTATTGTGAAATACTGTAAAATTGGTTTAATTGGGGACGTATTGAACATTTGAAACCATGAACTTCGAGTATAAGGAACAGAGTAACCAAATTCAGGGTTGTCCAAAATATAGAGCGATGGTTGTGATGATCGGTTTGTCTGTGAGGGGTGTGCAAAATTCATAAATGGTAATGACGAGATATGACATCGTAATTATATGGCGAGTTGTTTGGTTTGTATGTAGATTATTAGGATATCCAAGTGTTAATAACGGTTAGGACTAGATTAGATTTTAAAGTGTGAAATCATGAGACAAGATATATAACTGGACATGAATTATGTAACAATTCTTTTCCAGCCAGATGATATCACAAGATTGAATTCGCATCACAGCTGCGTAGAAATTTGTGAAGAAACCAGAGTCCGCGGAGATAAAATTTACTGTTCTTTAACATTTCGCTAAATCATTTAAACTTATTTAATTATTAAATTCAGTGAAACCGCATTTTGAAATAACTTTAATCAAGCGAATAACTTGGAGATGCATTCTGGAAATTTTAGTTTGTTTTTCTGGTGGATAAAGTAACGTTTAAGGGGACATATCCGAAGGAAATGGATTTTACCGCCACAAAGTTTGGGAGCATTGCTATTGTTGTAATTATTGAACTTTCATTGATTGAGCAGTGAATGTGCTGGGATAGTAAAGTGGAAACTTTGGTCATCAACCGATGTAACTTAATTGTGTTTAGCCTTCAGCCTAGAAACTTGGATGGTCAGGGGATCATCAACCTCAGTGACTTAGATTAGGGCCATATGCCATTGTAGCATCATTTCCTTGCGGTCATCATCCACAACGACTTTAAAGTAACTTAGAAGATTAGATGTCGGTCCATAACATAGACGCAGTTCACATCGATTCAATTAAGGGTCCATGCCGTAGAACCACTGTGTGGCACACACCGATTGGACGGCCTTAATTATACCCAGAGTCCAGAGTTCGTGTTACGAGGGCTGGAACATAACGAATCACTATGATGGTACATGTGGTCTCACATGGAAGCCGAATTTAAGGATTTCCAGACTTTCCTTTCTTAAATGATTAATAATTGAGACAATGGTTTCTAGTAAGAATGCCCATCAGGCAGTTACGTTAAAGTCTCACACCAGTGTTCTGACCATTATGTTAAATGATTGTGGTGTCCAGTAGACACAGTTGACTTCTATGATACCGTTGACGTATCAGATTGCTTCATAATTTTCCTGAATAAATAGACCTTTCATTCCAGTAGATAGATTAGAATTACTGAACCCTACCTTTACCTCAGCAAGTGACGAAGAACCCGATACGACCCAAGAGACAGATCTCATGAACTTTGCTGATAGGTAAGGAAGGTAGGTATCCCTCAATATGGACATAAAGGGTTCAATATGCATGTTAAATACGCTCGAATACTGATGATACCGGGCGAGTTAGCCATGTGGTTAGGGGCGCTGAGCTGTGAGCTCGCATCCGGGAGATAATTGGTTCGAATCCCACTGTCGGCAGCTCTGAAGATGGTTTTCCGTGGTTTCACATCTTCACACCAGGCAAATGCTGGGGCTGTACCTTAATTAATGCCATGGCCGCTTCCTTCCCACTCCTAGGCCATTCATATCCCATCGTCGCCATAAGACCTATCTGTGTCGGAGCGACGTAAAGCAAATAGCAAAAATAAATTCTATTGAAATCTGTTCTCGTGGAACGAACGTCCCTATTTCTATAAGTTTTCAATTTATTTGTTACGATAAAGGCAGTGAGAGAAACGGTATTTATGATTGTTCCGAGCAATTCCTTCATGCATTGTCGATTATCGTAATATCTGATATACATATTTAGCAGTTTTAACAACACCGAATGTTCTCTAACATTCAGAAACGCTGTCTCTAAAACGACATTCTAGTCCACTGCCAGAGAGAATAACGATGCATTCCTTCCTATTCAATGTGCTTCTAGTTAATGTATCTGAGAACATTCAGTACTTGGACTAGTTATATCTTAAAATATATCATCGCATTATCTCTTTCTACGATGTGACGAAATCGAAGGATAAATCTGACTGAGCAATGCTGATGTCAACAATTTGGGTTTAAGCCTCTAAATAAATTGAGCCTACTTCTTTATAGGTCGGACTGGTAATCTTGATGTCAATGATCACAAACCTGTTGTGAAGTAGAAGGAAATTATCGTTACACACAGTAGCGAAGTGGGCGTCTATCTACGAACTTGTAACTCTTCGGCTTGGCTATATCCAGGTAATTCCCGAGCTAAACCGCACATTTGTTTGGTTATTCACGGCCTGTTTGAAACGCAATCCCCATTAGAGACTCTTGTTCACTAGAGGGATGTATAAATATTAACCTTTGCTGTTATTTAAACGTTCGAAATGAAAGTCTCTGTGAGTTAACCAAACAACCCTGCGATGCTTTATTTTCCATTTTATCAAAATGATTTTCTCACTTTACATTCTTCTGACTATGATATTAGTAAGTACCAAATGTAACATATGTCTTCCCTATTGAGGTGGGAAATAGTGTAATGATGTTGTTGTTGGGTCATCAGTCTATAGAATGGTTTTTATGCAGCCCTCAATGCCACCCTGCCGGTGCTAAACTTTTCATTTCCACATGACCAATACATCCAATATCTGCTCTAATCTGCTTGTCATATTCATACCTTGGCGTGTAGCACCTACACGTCCTCCCAAAACCCCACTGAACAAGTCCTGGGTGTATTAAGATTTGACCTATCATTTTATCTCTTCCTCTGTCCGACTCGTTGGCTGAACGGTCAGCGTACTGGCCTTCGGTTCAGAGGGTCCCAGGTTCGATTCCCGGCCGGGTCGGGGATTTTAACCTTAATTGGTTCATTCCAATGGCCCGGGGGCTGGGTGTATGTGTTGTCTTCATCATCATTCCATCCTCATCACGACGCGCAGGTCGCCTACGGGAGTCAAATAGAAAGACCTGCACCTGGCGAGCCGAAACCGTCCTGGGATATCCCGGCACTAAAAGCCATACGACATTTCATTTCATCTCTTCCTGTCGTCAAATTAAGCCAAAACTATTTTCTCTCGTCAATTCGATTCCGGATCTCTTCATTCGTGATTCGATTTCCTCATTTAACCTTCAGCATTCTTCTGTAACTCCACGTTTCAAAAGCTTCTATTATCTCTCTTTCTGAGCTAGTTGACGTCAATGTTTCACTTCTATACAATGCCACGCTCCACACAAAGGTATTCTAAAACATCTTTCTAATTCCTATATAAACGTTCAAAGTGAGTATATTACTTTATTTAAAAAAAGGCCATCCTTACCTGTACTAGTTTGTATTTTATGTCCTCCTTACTCCTGCCATCGTTAATTTCTTACTACCCAAATAACAATATTCATCTACTTTCTTTATCAAGTATTTCCTGCATCACTTGACTTCATTCAACTCCATTCCATTACTTTTGTTTTGCACTTATTCATTTTCATCTTCTACTATTTCCTGAAGACATTGTCCCTATCATTCAGCAATTTCTCAGACCTTCGGCAGACTCAATCAAAATAAGAACATCGTGGCAAACCTCAGGGTTTTTTATTTCCTCTCCTTGGATTGTGATCTGATTTCCAAATTACGCTTTTATTTCCTTAACCGCCCGTTCTATATAAACATTGAAATGGAGAGAGCGCAAACTGCAACCTTGCCTCACTCCTTTCTGGATTGCGGCTTCTTATATCTGCAAACTGATTTTTGTATCGATTGTATATAATTCTTCTTTCTCGGTATCCTATCCCAATCACCTTCATAATCTCAAATAGCTTGGTTTAATCAACGTTAACGAATGCCTTTTCTCGATCTACGAACGCCGTTTACATGGGCTTGTCCTTTACTCGAATTCTGTGATTAGACGTAAAGTTGCGATTTATTCATGTGTTTCTACATTTCTTCTGATGTCAATCTGATATTCCCCTAATTTAGTTCGAACATGTCTTTTCATCCTTCTGTGAATATTGCGTTCTTAATTTTTTCAGGTGTGAGATACTAAACTAATGTTGTGGTATGTTCACTGTTGTTATCACGTGCTTTCTTGGGAATAGGTATATGGACATTCTATCTAAAATCGGATAGCACTTATTCTATATCATATATTTTACACACTAAATAGAATAGCCTCGCCATGCTGGTTCCTCTCAAAGCAGTCAGTAATTCTTAGTGGATGTCGTGAATTCCTGGTGCCTTGTTTCCATTTAGGTCTCTCAAAGCTCTATCGAATTCTGGCCTCAAAATCGGGTCTTCCATTCTATCAGCATCAACAGACTCTTCTACTTTTAGAACCTCATTATCTACTTATTCCCCTTGTTACAACTATTGAATATGTTACCACCATCTTTTTGCCACGCCTTCTTGTAGTAGAAATGGTGTTTCCATCTGGGCTTTTAAATATACACCTAGCTTTCCTTTCTCCAAAGGTTTCCTTGATTTTCCTGTATTCATACAATCATACAACCTCGATAATCCTTGCACTTCTCCTTCAGTTCTATTCCCAGCTTTTCCGAAGGTTTTAATTCTCAGCTGAGCAGATGTCTGACATGAAAGTCGGGGAACGAGATTACGGAATCTAAGTAATATAGTTGAGGATTTCGTAACGATGCCCATGTAACATCCCAAAATCTGCAAATGATTTGGATTGGCAGCAGTCTCTTTTACAAGCCAAGTTCCCTTAAGAGGAGTACATGCCACGGATGCCACAGTGTTTATAAATGATTTTTCAATGAGAAATTCCCCTTAGTAAACCTTTAATAACTTCAATACTTCGTCTTAAAATATTTCAATGTTCATAGTGCGTTGATGAAAGGGATATTTTAACCACTTAATACTGTAAATTCAAAACACGATGCCATATTACATCAACTAAGCAACAACTACGAAAAGATCATCTCTCGAATTTACTGCCCCTAAATATTTTAATACCACTGTAGGCTGAAGAGTTATAGATAGTAAATTTTATTGTTAGCAGCTGTTCTCACAAAGTAGGTCTGTAAACATAAAGCATAGTCATATGTTTTAGTCGTAATATTTGCCACTGTTACGACCGTTAAACCTTTTTATTTAAGTAGGAATGTCAGAGCATATAGATATCTCGCACAGACTGCAGTATTCTCAAGGATGGCTCGGAAGTTGTGTGGAGGCGGCAAGTAATGAAGGAACCATTATATTAAACTCCTCCGAGACGTTGTGGTTTCCATCATCCCGATTCTAGACGGGAACTAAGATCTCTCTCTTCTTGATGTAGAATTGCAAAATTAGCTTGGACGTCACTCTTCGTTTCAATGGAGTAGAAACTATCTGAAAACTTATCTTTATGCATATGTTTTAATTTTAATATCATCTAAACCATGACTTAATCAAAGTACACATATACAATTATGGAAAACATTATTAGTTCTTCTAATGGGTTTTCAATGTCCAATAGAGCGCAGTGTTCTGATTTTTCAACGGGTTCAAAGGCATTACGGGCATAAATCTCTAAAGGTCCTTTCATTTCGTTGTCGTTTCCCTCTTCCTTTCATGGACTGTTTCCTTCCTCCTCTTAATTTTCTTTGTCTTCACCTCTACCCTGTCCTGCCATAAGTCATATCCCTAGCTTTCAGAGGTCACCAGATAATTGGTAAAAAGTTAGTAAGAGAACTGCATAGCAGTGATTGTGTTACAGATGTATAAAAGGGCTCAAGTGGAAAATGTTTACTTGCTTCGACGGCAGAAAATAAGAAGGAAATGTGAGTATCAAACTATCGAACAATACACAGAAACTTCGTCTGTCGCTGATAGTGCTAGAAACAGTCGGCTCGCAAGACCAGAACACCAGCAGCCGTTGCCGAGAGAATTCGGAGAAATCCTCTTCGCATACAAATAATAATATCGTGGAAAACGAAAATCTCTCCGCGAACGATGTAAGGCATCATGATAAAGACATTTGGCTTGGAGCGTACCAGATAGGTATGTGACAGCGACTGACAGCAGATTTAAGACAAATAAGAGCCTAAGAGCCACAAGTGTCAAGAGACTAATGGAGGAGCATGCGAATGGTTGTCATATCCAAATGCTAAGGTACGCTGAAACCCTCCGATGAGTTAGAGCGACGTTAAACCACCAAATGCTCAGAGTACTCTTCCTGGCAGATCCAATTGCAACAGCCTCTGTCGGTGTTGCCACAAAGAGTTTGAAATTCTTTCACACGTCTTGCGAGCCTGTCCATATAGTAATTTACTACGCACCTCACGCCGTCGTACAGGCAAATCAATATATAGGTAACACCTTGAGAGGATAAGGTTATAATGCATATGTCTATACTGTCCCTCCAACAACTGTAGCAACCGAAACATTGACATTATCGCTCTTAAGTCAGCTGGTTATTATGACTTTGTCATTAATCCCAAAATGAGATATGAGACCAACGAAAACAGGCCAGAAGTGGTCGACTGAAAAGAAAAACAGTAATAATTAATGAACTATTTCAAGTGAAAGTACAGTTCTTATTTATCTCGGTAATTGGCCTGATGCCATTGTTGTTAGGAACCATACATAGTTTTTTTGTCTACTTCTCTAATACCGTTGGTCTAAGTAGATACTTTACCTATAACATCTCCATAACTACCACGAAGAATTCCTCCATGATCTTCAAGTACCATTCGTGCGTACTTCATTATAGTTGTACCTCTTCTTATATAATTAATTATTATCATTAAAAAAGCAATTGAGACATATTCTACTGGTAATGATTACTTATAGTGGTAGGTTAACGAAGTAAAAGTAAAAACAAATTACATAAAAATAACAAAAATATAACGACCAATTCCAAGGGACCCAAATATTTCAAGAAGTTATAATGAAGAAAGAAATTATACTGTAACAAATTAAGAAAAAAAATGTAGTATATTAACAAAAAATGATATAAAACCTGACAATGAAAAATGACGTACGATGAGTGTAACATACTGAGCCGTATCCTGCCGGCCCATAATAATAATTAGAGTATTATTTGACCCAATATGTAAAATTTATTCATACAAGTTACAGTTTAATATGTTAAAGTATCGTATCCTAAGATAGTTGATACCGGATGTTGAGCAAGACAGTAAGTCGCTGGACATTGCTTCATATTTCAGTGTGACCGTGAGAAAGGGTGGCGTAACCAAGCGTTGGCAAGGATCGACACGTGTATTAGATGCTGACCAAGCAAGATATTTCAGCCAATGGGAAATTCAGGATTTGGCAAACATGGAGGCTACACCGCGCCAAATCTTAATTCCAGAATGACCAACGTGCTCAGTTGCTAAAGTCAGTTTCTGTCGTTCATCGGTTTTCCACAGTTTCAGAAGTCAGATATATTTGGAAATGTAATATAAAAATTGGTGGAAGATATTTGCTAGTGTTTGAGCTATGTTTTGTAAATATATCCCAATTAATATTGTGTCATCATATACGACGAATTTTCTGATTGGTGGTTGGTTCAGACACACGGGAACCCCAGTATTGAAATAGCGTCACCGAAGTTTTCTCAGTAACCCAAGCTCTGGAGAGCGTCACTCTGTGTTAAATGCTTGGATAGTGCGGAAGCACAAACTCTGATTGGTGATCGTGATTAACGTAGTGTTATTCCAGTAACAGTAACTGGTTCTAAATAATATTATAAATTGTGCAGTTGGAAGATATTACTGTCCTTGTGTTAATGGAAAAGTACATTCTGGCAGAGCTTACTTTCAATATATAAAGACGGTGTTAAGTGACCGCTGTGTAGCGAGTGTAGAGGAGACGTGCTATTGTTTCACTACTCTGTGACGGGAGCGTTTCGCGAGGAACTTTCGTAGCGAACCGTGTGCTGCTCTTAAAACTGTATTCTTACCCTTTAAGTGAAGTGTTTATTATAAATGTATCAGTGTGTTTAGCTGATCTTGTAAAGAGAAAGGGTATTTCGGCTCGTAGCATTGAGCAGCGAATATATTGTCAACCAAATTCTTCTGTGTTCCAGTGAATTATTTTCCAGCAAGATTATGGCTATGCATGCAGAAGAAGAAAGTGCATTCCCACATGTTAATGCTGTGATTAACATGGTGTAAATCCCTCAATCAGCGGGGATGTAAGCTGCTATCCTGATATCTCGAGAGTCGTCGGATGTAATTCAGTTAAGATGCATGTGTTATTTATGGCATGATATGTAAATTATGTTAAGGTACTAGGGCAGTGTAGATAGAATTTTTAACTTCATGTAAAGTAAGCCTGACGGCAGGTGTTTGTTTAATTTTGTTACTATGATAGATTCGGATACGAGAATAATGCATGTTTATTTTATTTTCATTTTGCTTTATGATTAGATGATTGGGAAAATGAGGGATTGATAGTATTAGTTGTTGTTCATTTATGCATGTTACTTAATGTAGGATATTCCGAGTTTTCCTTATATATATGCTAGAAGGGCTAGATTGACAGGTTCATCTTTATACAACGTTAAATACGTATTAGTTCATTTTATTTCGGTTATTCAGAGAGACAGGTATAGCTATTCTGCATGATGCATGGTTTTACGGAAGATGACTGAAGGAGCTGCAGAACGTCGTGTTAGAATAAGATCTTTGAAGTTAAGTTGGACTCTGTTTTGCCTGATGGTCTGCAAAGGACACGAACTGCGTCTCATAATGTAGAAGGCCAATGGGATTTATGAGAAATGTGAGATAAAGATTGCATGCTGAATTATAATGTATTGGTGCAGGCTGATGGTATGCCTAACAAGAGAAAGAATATTGTGCAGATGTGTGTGCCTGACAAGTGTCTTCTGAATGTATATGGTGATCAGAATGGACAGTATTAACTCCAGACTATTGAGTCTGATGTTATTCAATGGTAAAAGCATGCTAAGAAGGAATGAATATAAGTGAGTTTCCGTGTAGCAGGCGAAAGACGTTATCTCAAGGCAAGCTGATTACTGGCCTTGTGTTTATTAGTAGGCGCGAATGAGACGATATTTGCTTGTGACAGCCTCGGGAGACCGAATCCAAACTTTAGCGTAGTGTTGAGTTCAACATTTCTTTTCAGCTCGTAATCTACCCGGAAGTACATGACGGATGACCGCGCTGTTGAGCGCTCAAATGCAGCAGAAGGAGACAATGTTGCCCATTGCTTTCTTCATGATATCAAGGATTATTTATATGTTTATCTCTTACAGGATGATGTTTTACATTGTTATTTATGATTGTATACATAGTCTCGTTGTTTTTAAAGGGAACAGCCCGAGTGCTGAATTATTGGTGGTTTATCTAGTTCTGTCTAGATCTTTTGCAGTGAACAGTGATTCACATTAGAATCTGTGCAGCATTTAAGATTTTCCTCGATATCCGATGTATATAGATGTGCTTAGTTTGATTATTTTAATTGTTGTAAATATAGTATAGGATATGCCCCTAGTATTTTGCATAACTTACATAGCGTCCCATTGCGTCTTAATTATTTTTCTTTTCGTCGTAACTTTTCTTTATAATGTAACTTTTATTTAAGGGTAGCATTTCGGCGACTGTCGTTTTAACTTAACTTTGGAAACCGTATCGTTGTGATGCGATAGTGTGTAACTCCATACGGAAAGACCACATGTCAGTGTTTGCGTACACTTGTTGCCATACAATATAAACAATGGACTATAAGGAGAAGCTCAGTTTTGATGTATATAAGTGTTCTTTGTTGAACTGGATTTTTGATTTCAAATTTTGTCTTATCATTCAAGTAACGTTTTAACTTCCATTTACTTTTTATACTTTTGAGTTCATTTTGACATATTATTATACCTTTATTTTAATTGTTTTCTCATAATATGATCGGGGATATTTATCAATAAAGCCATCTTACCCCCTATGATTGTTTCTCATTCATGTTATACCTCCATTTCCTGTCATTGACTGATATTTAAGTGTAGAACTTCGACTTTTTATCCTGACCCAACCGACAACCAACCCACACTCTGCCCAACCCTGAGTTAGTCGGATGTTCATACAGGAATGGAGGCATCGTCCTAGAGGGTATTTACCCTTGGGTACGGTACAATACTAATTAAAAGCAATATTAAATAACTTAATATTAAATTGGCAGAAATCACTGCCAGGATAGCAGTCATCAACTTCTGACCATTATTTATGACACACCCAAATTTAATAGAATCTCTTCTGGAAGATCACCTGTTAAAAAAGGGTGGGAGAGAATTGTCGGTGTTTATCCACCAAAATTAATGAAACTCAGCCATAGATCGCCCAAGAGGTCACTGGTTTTCCTGCAGTCTAATAGAGTAAAACATATCGTCTAAATTGATAAGCAGGCAGCCAGAATACCATCAAATTAAAATAAATTACAACACTTCAGATTAAAATAAATTACAACGCCTTTCGAGTATTACCTTTTGATTCGTTATGCCAAACTAAGGAGCGCTTTCGAACTTATTAGTATATTTATTCCTTCTTCCATTACCATCAAAAAATAAATTACAACGTCTTTCGAGTATTACTTTTTTGATTCGTTATGCCAAACTAAGGAGCGCTTTTGAACTTATTAGTATATTTATTCCTTCTTCCATTACCATCAAATTAAAATAAATTACAACGCCTTTCGAGTATTACTTTTTTGATTCGTTATGCCAAACTAAGGAGCGCTTTTGCACTCATTAGTATATTTATTCCTTCTTCCATTACCATCAAATTAAAATAAATTACAACGCCTTTCGAGTATTATTTTTTGATTCGTTATGCCAAACTAAGGAGCGCTTTTGAACTTATTAGTATATTTATTCCTTCTTCCATTCCCGTTATATCTTCACCCTTTCGCTGTGTTCCTTTTAACGTTGTTCAGTCCGTCCTGTATTTAGTCGGGTGGGCTTTACAGGAAATTTGTGTTTGTCAATTAAGGTTCTGAATTGTATTCTATATTGAATGGTTTTTCATTATGGTAATTTAATTTGGGTCTTCAGTGATTTCTTTCAGTCTATTATTGTGATTCTTCAATGATAAGGCTAATTTTAAATTTTCCATGTGAGCCTGTTATTATACATTCTATATAAGTGACTATGGAATTGTAATCTCCGTTTCCTGATAGTACCGGTGATATTTTCTGTAACTTCATACATTTCGTATGATATCCTTTTCACCCTAATTCCATTTTCGCATTTTGGTCCAAATAACAGGCAGAATACATGTTGAGGCAACCTCTAAGGCTCGAAACCTTCATTGTAATTTTGATATCGACTACGATTGATTTCCCCATAACCTTCAACTAATTAGCATGACAGAACTAACAGCTAACAAGGATTCAACCCTAGGCCCTAGTAGATATATTAGGATTTCTCAGTCATCGGATTCTGGGGGCCGAGAACATCATGCGGGAATGTGTTGGAGCTTCTAAATTCTCTCAAACCGATTATTATTATTATTAATATTGATAATGTTATTAATATTACCTTTATAAAGAAGAAATTAATGTGCATTGCTGTTGTTCGATTATTTACTTACTTTTACCTCCCTGATAATAACACTTTGTTAGGCCAACCCTCCTGATCCATTCGAATTTAGTTGGCGTTGTCAACAACCAAAACATATCTGAGAAGCTAACTGCTCCATGAAACCTGCTTTTTTAGTAATTATTTTACATTCTATGTGATGTTACGCATATGAACAGAGTATGATTGAAATAAATGAATTACTTTCAAAGGTGACCTTAATATCAAAGCCTTTAAAAAGTAGAATAAGAAATAGGGAATAAAAATCATGACAAAAGTCGGGGAAAATGATACTGAATTCCATAAAGCAGCTACATGATAAGTTACAGCTTGGTAGTTCATTCCAACACGAAGTGTGATAATATCTATTATCGGACAAATATGTATCAATTATGATGAATGAAATAACGTACAGTGCACATTATATACTTCCCAGCCACATGTCAGTAAATTTACAGGCACTTAAAAAATCTCTTTTGGGACAAAATTCTGGCAACTCCGCGTCTCTGGAAACCGCCAAAAATTACCTAGTGGCACATGAAAACAATAACATTAATGTTAGTATATACACTGACTGACAGAGCAAATGCAACACCTAGGAGGAGTGGTTCGAAAGGGATGAAAGTTGGGTAAAAAACAGAGACGGCACGGACGAATAATTGCTGTTTATTTCAAACCGATATGCAGGTTACACAATGCGCACGGCATCGACTCAATAGGATGTAGGACCACCGCGAGCGGCGATGCACGCAGAAACACGTCGAGGTACAGAGTCAATAACAGTGCGGATGGTGTCCTGAGGGATGGTTCTCCATTCTCTGTCAACCATTTGCCACAGTTGGTCGTCCGTACGAGGCTGGGGCAGAGTTTGCAAACGGCGTCCAATGAGATCCCACACGTGTTCGATTGGTGAGAGATCCGGAGTGTACGCTGGCCAAGGAAGCATCTGTACACCTCGTAGAGCCTGTTGGGAGATGCGAGCAGTGTGTGGGCGGGCATTATCCTGCTGAAACAGAGCATTGGGCAGCCCCTGAAGGTACGGGAGTGCCACCGGCCGCAGCACATGCTGCACGTAGCGGTGGGCATTTAACGTGCCTTGAATACGCACTAGAGGTGACGTGGAATCATACGCAATAGCGCCCAAAACCATGATGCCGCGCTGTCTAGCGGTAGGGTGCTCCACAGTTACTGCCGGATTTGACCTTTCTCCACGCCGACGCCACACTCGTCTGCGGTGACTATCACTGACAGAACAGAAGCGTGACTCATCGGAGAACACGACGTTCCGCCATTCCCTCATCCAAGTCGCTCTAGCCCGGCACCATGCCAGGCGTGCACATCTATGCTGTGGAGTCAATGGTAGTCTTCTGAGCGGACGACGGGACTGCAGGCCTCCTTCAACCAATCGACGGGAAATTGTTCTGGTCGATATTGGAACAGCCAGGGTGTCTTGCACATGCTGAAGAATGGCGGTTGACGTGGCGTGCGGGGCTGCCACCGCTTGGCGGCGGATGCGCCGATCCTCGCGTGCTGACGTCACTCGGGCTGCGCCTGGACCCCTCGCACGTGCCACATGTCCCTGCGCCAACCATCTTCGCCACAGGCGCTGCACCGTGGACACATCCCTATGGGTATCGGCTGCGATTTGACGAAGCGACCAACCTGCCCTTCTCAGCCCGATCACCATACCCCTCGTAAAGTCGTCTGTCTGCTGGAAATGCCTCCGTTGACGGCGGCCTGGCATTCTTAGCTATACACGTGTCCTGTGGCACACGACAACACGTTCTACAATGACTGTCGGCTGAGAAATCACGGTACGAAGTGGGCCATTCGCCAACGCCGTGTCCCATTTATCGTTCGCTACGTGCGCAGCACAGCGGCGCATTTCACATCATGAGCATACCTCAGTGACGTCAGTTTACCCTACAATTGGCATAAAGTTCTGACCACTCCTTCTTGGTGTTGCATTTGCTCTGTCAGTCAGTGTAATTACTCATTATAATATATGCTGCAAAAACATGCGCAGTAGCAAAGAAGGTTGGAATTCGTATACAGACATCGAAAGTGAAATGCATATGATATCTGCAATCTTCCTGCTAGTCGCCAAGAAATTCGTCTACAGCAGAGGGAAAGTGTTAAGAACCAGCAGGACCACAAGGTCAGAATTAATATTGCCGAACTTCCCAAAAAGGCTGTGGTATTGGATAATAATAATAATAATAATTTTGTGTGGCTATTTCTAGCTTACTGCAGGCATTGTAAGACGGACCCTCGGGCGAGGTTGGACGGCATCTGCTGTATATATCAAACTGCGAGTTACTGTAGTGGAGGATAGTGTTTTGTATGAGTTGCTGGAGTGAGGTGGACATACAAACACCCATTCTCCTAACCAGGGGAATTAACCATGTTAGTTAAAAATCTCCGTCACGGCCACGAATCGAACCGAGGGACCAGTGAACCAAAGAGCACTACGCTGACCATTCAGCCAAGGAGCCTAAATGGACTTTTATGAAAACATGCATTGCATCTTAACTAATGTATCCCGCAAGTGATCCCCCTGTGAATAGAGGCATCCTCTACCTGCCGTAAAAGGTAACCTAAAGAGACCCCTGGTGCTCCCAACTTGGGAGCCTGAGTTGGCGACCATGGGCCCTTAGCTAAGTCTCGGCATTGTTTCCACTTACTTGCGCCAGGCTGCTGACTTCCTTTTATCTTATCCGACCTCTCTTTTTCAACTCTCGTTCTCTTCCGACCCCGACGGCATTGAAGCATTTGAGGGCTAGAAAGTCTTTCATATTCATGCTCTTATCTTTATCCGATACCTTAATTTTTCAAAGTTTAAGTTTACAGCTACTTTTTTCTCTCTGATTAGTGTCAATAGAGGAAGGTTGCCTATTTGTATTTCTTAAAACAAAGATCACCACCACCACCACCTCCTGCAGGTGCGCCGCAATCATAGAGCGGAATACCGGCTTTGCTACTGATGCGACAACTGTATTGAGTACAATAACACATATATGATGAACATCTAGATGTTATAACTGATGAATGGAGAAGAAATGCCTACAGAAAGTATGAAATTAGAATTGAAAGAAAGAGAGGATTAGGAGGGTGAAGGTACCTCTTCAGAATAAGCGCAAACCATCAGAACTTGTACTGTAGGACAGTGATGAATGACTAGCAGTGGAGTTATTACATGCGGAGTGAAATATATTTTTCCCCAAATCCCAGTCAGTTGTATGTACGTAAGGGAAATACTGATTATTGAGTAGATAGTCTCCTATCCGGTTAGCTATATTTTATTTCATAATCGTTGATTCTATACTTATTAACAACAAATACAATACGCCGTTCATGTTACGATAGATATAGTTAATCGAGTTAACAGAAAATTTGAGTGTCTCTCTACGGCCGATATTATAAACAACACAAAACAAAACCGATTTAGAATGGACACAAGCTGGGTCGTGAAAGAGAGCACACAAAGCCAACAACCATTGGTCAAATTAAATAGTCTACCACAGCATGATACATAGGCTCATCAATATTCCAATGAGAATTACCCCACAACAAAGACTGGGCCACTAGAGTTGACCCACAACTACATTAAAGCTACACCGGGCTGGCCATTAAAAAAACTATATGCTGTATTCTCCAGGATACTGATGTAATTGCTTTTTAACTACCAAACTGAAAACTATATACTACAAAGGTATCTGTGAATTTACTAACATTAGATCTGAAAATACAGCGTAGTCGGAAACAATATGAATCGTGTATATGAACGCTAGAGATTTGGTCATACTAATAAATAATTTGAAAAATAATAAATCGATAGCTCGCTCCGTTGTTATTTTATCAGCTGCTGAAGTTAGCCAATCAGACAGCTACTGACAATTTTCTTTTTCGTGTGGCTATTTCTAGCCGAGTGCCGCCCTTGTAAGGCAGACCCTCCGATGAGGGTGGGCGGCATCTGCCATGTATTGGTAACTGCGTGTTATTGTGGTGGAGGATAGTGTTATGTGTGGTGTGTGAGTTGCAGGGATGTTGGGGACAGCACAAACACCCAGCCCCCGGGCCATTGGAATTAACCAATGAAGGTTAAAATCCCCGACCCTGCCAGGAATCTAACCCGGGACCCTCTGAACCGAAGACCAGTACGCTGACCATTCAGCCAACGAGGCTATTGACAATGAGACTCAACTGTATAAACTATTTCTTCCTCTCCTAGGAATCCGTCCGTCGCTAATGGGAATTCGTCGCTATTGGCACCGTCGCTAAAGATACTGCACAATTGTGACAAGGCTAACGGGTCATTATTTTCAATTTCCCAACTTTACGATTGCACAACATTCTTGACTTGAACAATTTTCACACTAGAGAGTCCAGAGTGCGATGTGCGCGGTAAGGAAATTATCTCATCTAACTCGGACATTTTGGATGTGAAATACGTCTTTAGTTCCATGCGTGTTCCGTACCGCGAGCAGAATTTCGTCCTTCACACGGGAATGCATAGTATGTTCAGCGTCATAACTTTGCAACTATGAATACTCTCAGTGTTACACGATTAGAAAGGTGAAGGACGAAAATTGAAGTTTCGGTGACGTGGTGAGAGGTAGGAGTGTCCGCCATTTGGAGTTGAAATCGAAATTGTCGCAACGCGGTAAATGTAGTAGAGCTCACCGTTCAATGGTTCAAGAGTGTTGTGATCGGTAGTTGTAATTTTCTCGCAGTTCTATCGTACCAACTACCATTGGTCATCTTAACTTTCATATCTTCCTTATCAGGTCAGTCGGAATATTGTAAATTGTCCTAAAATGGCAAATTATCGAAATACCGGTATGCTTGCGTACGCGTGTTTCAAGTATGGAGAGAAATGGAAAAATCGTGTAAGGCCAGGTAGCCTGCATTAAAACGTGCGTTAGATTACCTTCAGCGCAAGAGAGCGGAGGCGTTTTTGCAGCCTGACGTAGGTCTAAGCCCAGAAATTCCAGCACACTTGTGGAAACTGTGGACAGGGGCATATTCGCAGCGGGACGTACAGCCCGAAAGTTCTACTACACCTGTGTAACCTGTGGCAAGGTATGTTTCCGCAGCAGGACGTATAGCCCAGCAATTCTACTGTACCTGTAGAATCTATGGACAGGGACGTTCTCGCAGCAGGACTTATAGCCTAGCAATTATACCACACCTATGGAACCTGTGGCCAGGGAGGATTCCGTAACGGAACATACAGCCCAGTAATTCTGCCACACCTGTAGAATCTGTGGACTGGGAGTCTGCAGTTGATGACAAAGCTGTTACTGGGGTACTCTCGCAGACCATCTCTGAATACCAGCAGCTCATGGAGGTTGATCAGGCCCATGTGGAAGACGCGCTCTCGGTAGCCTAGTTGGACAGGATTTGGCAAGCTACTATTTAGCGCTAAGAGAGATTATACACCACAAATATTACGGTCGTAACTCCAACACAGCCCGCCCGTTTCTATCTATTTATTTTCAAATATCTTGATGACAGATTCCCATGAATTCTTGCTTCTATCTTCATCGTGACTAATATCGCATATTGTAGGAATCCCTTCATTCCCAATGATAACATATTCCGTATTGAAGCTTTCCACTGTCATTCTCATAAGATTCCCCGGTGTATACAACCAATTTCGACCACTTTTAAGCTAAGTAACGGTATTGGAGTACATAAAAGGGGGTCGAAAACTTGCCCTTTAGAAGCACTACAGTCGCTTCCCGCCATATGGCTGCATCCTCGTGTGAAACCTACAATATGTTTCGTGGTACTGTGCCACATTCTTCGGCCACCACAGGCTGCGAAGGTCAGACCTTCTGCGCCGCTAGTGTTCCGTCGTCATGGCTGTCTGTGAAAGCCCTAATAATTTCTGGTATTCAAGAAAAAAGAGCTTCTTAGCAGTGCCGTTACGCGGTACCATTTGAAAGGGGCTGAACTAATGTAAATTAACGATAGACATCCAGTCAGTCATCACGATTTTCTTTTTGTAAAAATGGGTTACAGTAAGTATAAATTTTGAATATGAGAAATTACATTGAATATGAGAAATTACATTCATTTTAACATTTCAAAATGCAATTCATAGACTTAGAATGATGATTATCTTTCTCAGTATGTGTAAAATCGAAGAGGAAGAAAATTGATAGATAAATTGCACGATCAGTGCAATAAAAAGAAGCGATACAGAACAATACTTAGAATAAGCAACTCCCATCGACCATAACCTCACCAGATTCTGTAGCAAAGCTACTTCACTATTGAATCGGTAAGCTGAACTATTGAGAGAAATTAGGTGAATTTCCTAGCTCAGACTGCGGTGATAATGAAGGTAGTTTAACACCTGCCATATAGGTACATTCACAGAAACTACGATGAGACCTCGGCATAGAACCTGCTTAAAGTATCTCAGCACGTACAGATTCCCTAGACGCAAGGAGATGAAATACAGGTATACACTTTAAAAGTACTTCCTAGGCAATACAGTTTACCCACGTGAGAGTCTGTCCATTGGCTCATAGTGATAAACTCGCCTAGTTACTGCTGTTTTTTAAGATCTAGTAAGTTAATTATGTATATACTTTAAAATACTAAACTATTTTCTGAATGCATTTTGATCGCGAGATCCGTGATGTAGGGGTAGCTAGTCTTCATCTTAATCGGATATCTCAGGTTAGATTCTTGGCCTATTCTCTTGGAATAGGGGCTGCAATAGTGCCCTCTTAGCCACGAGATACCAACTGCGGAGCTGTCTGTTGTTATAGGTAGAAGATCTGGTAAGCATGGCCAAATAACACATAAATATGCCTTCACACTGAATTTGTGACAACCGAGCTCGATAGCTGCAGTCGCTTAAGTGCGGCCAGTCCAGTATTCGGGAAATAATGGGTTTGAACCCCACTGTCGGCAGCCCTGAAGATGGTTTTCCGTGGTTTCCCCATTTTCACACCAGGCAAATGCTGGGACTGTACCTTAATTAAGGCCACGGTCGCTTCCTTGCCATTCCTAACCCTTTCCTATCCCATCGTCGCCATAAGACCTATCTGTGTCGGTGAGACGTAAAGCAGCTTGCAAAAAAGAAAATAATTTGTGACATTCCATTACCGGCAGTTCAAGGCCCTTCATTAACAAATTAAGAAACAATGTTCGGTTTTGCTTAGGTTGATTTTAATTTACGGTAGAAAATATATGTGGCTTTATAAGTTTACCCATATTATATGTGTTAGACTTTTATGAACATACTTTCAAATAAATAAGATTATTTATGTAACTGTAAAAATGAGGTATGCTTTCTTAAGCTACAATATTCAAATAGTAGCTTTAACGTGATAATTGTTGTATTTTTCACTCCAAAACTGTCTAATATTGTTTATGTATTTATTTACAACAATATGTACAAATGTTTATATTGTCACAACCCAAGAAGGGCTTACAGCCTCAGCTGATTCGTGCTGATTCACTGTAGGTGTCATCAACAGAACATCGGACAAATCCATTTGATATGCCATTGCATTACATTCGGATACAATATGCTGAATATTCTGAATCGGAGCCGCACGGTCACACCGAGGAAAATTCCCCCCCTCCCCGCCACATTTGAAGGGATTCGGCACAGATTCCAATATTGTTTCGAATCTTGTTCATAGCAGTCAAACTTTGTCTTGGTAGATGAAAACCAGCTGTTAATGGGATCAGAGTGACGGCTGGTGTCCAAACTCTATTCTTCTATCCACTAGAAATCTGCATAAGAATATCTCCCTGTTACATTTTTGACATACCTCTTTGGCGAATATTCGTACATTAGCTGCTTCATGTGTCCTGTACAGCTCATTAACAGCATCTGCATCCTTCCATCCTATTAAATTACTTTAGAAATCACATTAATTGTGGCATGTTGGGCAAAAGGAACATCCCCAGGACTCGAGCGATGTGTGATCAGAACCGGATCGGTGAAAGATAGCCAGGTAGATAATGGAAGGTGCGGCTGAGGCCAAACTCTCTCAAGTGTGTGACAGAGTTGGAGTTAAGACGCGACGCAACGATAATTTAATTCGCCCAGAGGAGCGGCCTATCCTACAGGGTTCCACACTAACAGAAGAAAATACCTGTTTTTCTGCACGCTTCATGGGTGCCAAGGTCGAATTTTGGCGCGTAAAATAATGTCATATTTTGTTCCAGGCATAGGAAAAATATGTGAGGCGCACCAATGAATAGAGCTGAATTTTCTGTGTATTCTAGACTTAAAATATGGAATACATTATTTACGGGGCGAGTTGAGGTCTCCAGATGTCTAGCTGTAATGTTCTGCTAACACGTGTGAATGTAGAGCATCCCTTAAGCCAAGAATTGCGCTCCAAATTAGCCTCTCTCTCGAAAGGCTGCGAGTGAGCTAATTAATGGCGGGAGCTTGATTACTTAAGAAGTGTTGATCGGATTGCGATCACACTTGGCTCGACTGAAAGAGGGAGTCAAGTTGTACAATACGCACCCTTTAAATGTCTTGTACACCAGTGATTAACGGAGCCGATTTCGTTAATGAAGCCTGAAGAAACCTCCAACCCCAAGGACCGGCAATTTGACAATATAAGGCCGACCCTGGCCCGCGTTAAGAACAGTCTATTGACCACTTACAAAGACGTAGTTAATGTGCCCGTCGCGACTGTAAATGGTATAACCTTGTGAACTGTGTGTTAGGAATTCGAAGAATAGCCAAGCGAGCCTAGGAAAATGTCTCAGTGCTGTGCATAAATTAAGTAGACCGCTAGAAACATTTGTATGAATGAATAGCGGGAGTCGGCCATGAACAATGCTGGCATAAATTAGTACGCGGCTATCAGTAAATTAGTAGTATCTAATACGAAGCAGGCGGTAGAATAGCGTCGACAGGACAGTCTGATATTCAGAGTCCGGGTTCCTCAAGTCGTATGAGTCACCTGACTCACTGTATGAATGCGTGCCACCCATGATTACAATGACCTGCCTACATAAGCTAAAATCTTGTGTAAATTCTGTGAGTTTGTCGTTGTAGACAAAGGAAACGTGTGACGAGTTCTGGAGCTCATACCAATTGGATTACTTCAAGATTTGTAGCAGTTGAACGAACCAACCAGGATGATGGACTATTTCAGACTAGGTTCCAAGGCTGATACTCTCGTCTACAGCTCCGAGGAGATGGACAAGTCAAACACTACCACGGGATTCCCCTGGAAGGAAAAGCGACCGCCATACAAATGAGTTGATGTCGTTTTATTTCTTAGCACGATAAAGCATAACCGGAGCAGTAATGTAGGAGTTTCTTTGTTAATACATAAATGTTGTAAATAATGCATGTTCTAATATGGAATTTGATTGTAATTTTGATATGTGAACGTATAATTAAGGGGGCTAACTCTCCGGACAAACCATTTCTGGCTTTTGATCAGTCTTTCGTGAGGAGTAGTTTATTGTCACTATTGAATAATATCCTATAAGAGAAACAAGGATAGAAGAGTATTGTGAGTTCCCGTAAGGTGCGATGAAAACAATAGTGAGTGATGAACCAGGGATACCATGTCCAAAAGGTTGCTCTTAACGTCCAATATGGTTGTCGTAGGATCCGCGGGAGCTCACGGGTCATTTAGACAATGCATGCTTAGCTGATACAAAATAGGCATGATCAAGGGAGAGGGGTCCTGATTGAGAGAGATACAAACTGTTATTTAGGTAAACTATTGTACCGGTTACGACCTGTACATGAGTAATTTTTGGGTATAAATGACATTTAATTAGCACGCGTAATATTCTGAGCACACCTGGTTTGTTTACCGTCAGCGGGGCAAGCAAGCGAGTGAAGGACAGCTGTGAGCTGTGACGTAGCCACAGGGGCTAGCTAGACCGTCCGCCCGTCACACCACGTGTTCCCAGCCTGGACTCGTATATTCTAGATTCCACGTCACATCTTCCAGATTGTTCGACGGGGAAAATTTTGTAACTCCCGTAATAATTATGCTAGCGGCTTGAGCGATATGTCATATTGTTTGAAATCACCTGAACGTCACAATGCTCAAGTTTCAAGTAAATCCATCGAGAGATTTAGGCGATATTCAGTCAAGCCGTATTGTGACGTAGACGCCCCGGATCGAATAAAAGGAGGGCCCACTGTAGCCTGTTCACTCAGTTACAGCTAAGTAGTCAGCGTGGACACTCTCGCTGCTACTTTCGTCGTGTGAGGAACTCTGTAATTTTCTAAGTATTCATAAAGTGAACTTGTATTTTTTTCGAGTGCGGGAGAACGAATTCTTCCAAGTATTCCAAAGTGGACTTACAATATTTCGAGCATTAAAGAACAATTTCTAAGTCTTCATAATTGAACTTACAATATTTACGGGTGTTCGAGACTGGAATTTTTCCAATTATTCATGAAATGGACTTGTATTATTTACGAATGTTAAAGAACGAATTCTTCATAAATTGAACCTGCATTATTTGCGAGTGTTAAGAGACTCATTCCTCTAATAAACAGTGACTTATAAATTTCACCAGTGATAGACTGTAAATTTATTCATGTGGATGGACTTGTGTCTTCGTACATGTTCACTCAAAGACTTGTACATCCGCCAGTGTTGATTCAAAGACTTATAAATTTTGCCAGTGATAGACTGTAAATTTATTCATGTGGATGGACTTGTGTTTTTCGTACATGTTCACTCAAAGACTTGTACATTCGAGAGTGTTGATTCAAAACTTTCGTCCGTGTTCATTCAAAGACTTGTACCTTCGCCAGTGATGAACTTTAAATTTGGTCATAGTGTCATGAGAAGGGACTTGTGCTTTTTCTGCCAGTATTTATTCAGAGACGAAGACTTTTGCTAGTGGTGAACTCTGAAGTTATTTTCCTCGTATACAGAGACATATCATTTTTACGAGTGTTACATTTTGAAAGTCTTGATGAATAATAACCAGTGACTTCGCTAATAGGTTAATCACCCAAGGTTTTTATGAACTCAGATTTATCAGTAATGCGAGTGACCTTGGAGACATCAACCCTCTCAGTCACATTGGACTGAGGTAGTAAATGATTATCTGCAACATCACCAGGATCATCGGGGTTCAACCTGGGCCTCGAAAGTTCGAGGCATCTCTACCTTCTACCAACCCAGACAGTCCAGCCGCATCTGTACGGAGTCCCTGGAATCTTCTGGAGCGTGATACAACCTGCCCGGCTTGGTGAACTGGAGAATCCGAGCCATATTATAGGACTATGTGGAAGACAACTTATATCTACCTGGAGGTGATGTGCAATTTCATGTCTTACATGAATAAACTCATGTTCAGTCAAAGTCAAAGTTTTCTTGTAGAAGGGACCCTACCTCCTGTACCGAGCCCTAGCTACTAGTCACCCAGGTTTTGCCCTGAGAACTATATACTTGCTTACTTTAAAATATAATCTGTGAGTCGGGCTCTTTTACCGGTACACTATGTTAGGGAAAATATGAAAATTTCCCTTGATTATTGATTATTTTACCAGAACCCGTAACCAGAGTGAAGTGCAATGGTACCGGATGCTGGAAAGAGTGGTCAGAGTTTATACGGTGAGAGAAGAGAAATATGAAGGTTTGAGAAAAGAAATAATGATAGCTCTATGCCCAGGAAATTAGGACACACGGTATGAGAAGTAATGAGAGGGCCGAATACCCTAAATAGTCTAGGATGAAATGTGAAATGAGTAATTCAAATGTTAAATTGCGCTAAGATAATCGACGTGAAAGATGGGAGAATGGAGAATACATGTATAACATTTTTGGGAAGTCTATGGTTATATGAAATAAATGGGATATACAAATTATATGGGTGATAATAAGTGTATCCTAGGAAGTAAAATTCGTATAGTGGCTGTAATTAGAAGGTTACGATCTCTCTTGGCTCATGAATGGACAGCGACCGGTGACCATTCTCCTGGCGTGAAAATGGAGCATGCTCCCCTATCGCGGAGACTGCTTCTATTGAAGTTAAAAGATTATAGACCCTCGAATTTCATCCTGCTATTTTTCTTCCAATAGTTAGGTTTATGTACACTTGAGTGAAATGATAATCTCATGATAAGAGAGATGGTTGTTAATAAGTAATAATTATACACTGACTGACAGAGCAAGTGCAACACCAAGAAGGAGTGGTCAGAACTTTATGCCAATTGCAGGGTAGACTGACGTCACTGAGGTATGCTCATGATGTGAAATGCGCCGCTGTACTGCGCACGTAGCGAACGATAAATGGGACACGGCGTTGGCGAATGGCCCACTTCGTACCGTGATTTCTCAGCCGACAGTCATTGTAGAACGTGTTGTCGTGTGCCACAGGACACGTGTATAGCTAAGAATGCCAGGCCGCCGTCAACGGAGGCATTTCCAGCAGACAGACGACTTTACGAGGGGTATGGTGATCGGGCTGAGAAGGACAGGTTGGTCGCTTCGTCAAATCGCAGCCGATACCCATAGGGATGTGTCCACGGTGCAGCGCCTGTGGCGAAGATGGTTGGCGCAGGGACATGTGGCACGTGCGAGGGGTCCAGGCGCAGCCCGAGTGACGTCAGCACGCGAGGATCGGCGCATCCGCCGCCAAGCGGTGGCAGCCCCGCACGCCACGTCAACCGCCATTCTTCAGCATGTGCAAGACACCCTGGCTGTTCCAATATCGACCAGAACAATTTCCCGTCGATTGGTTGAAGGAGGCCTGCACTCCCGGCGTCCGCTCAGAAGACTACCATTGACTCCACAGCATAGACGTGCACGCCTGGCATGGTGCCGGGCTAGAGCGACTTGGATGAGGGAATGGCGGAACGTCGTGTTCTCCGATGAGTCACGCTTCTGTTCTGTCAGTGATAGTCACCGCAGACGAGTGTGGCGTCGGCGTGGAGAACGGTCAAATCCGGCAGTAACTGTGGAGCGCCCTACCGCTAGACAACGCGGCATCATGGTTTGGGGTGCTATTGCGTATGATTCCACGTCACCTCTAGCGCGTATTCAAGGCACGTTAAAAGCCCACCGCTACGTGCAGCATATGCTGCGGCCGGTGGCACTCCCGTACCTTCAGGGGCTGCCCAATACTCTGTTTCAGCAGGATAATGCCCGCCCACACACTGCTCGCATCTCCCAACAGGCTCTACAAGGTGTACGGATGCTTCCGTGGCCAGCGTACACTCCGGATCTCTCACCAATCGAACACGTGTGGGATCTCATTGGACGCCGTTTGCAAACTCTGCCCCAGCCTCGTACGGACGACCAACTGTGGCAAATGTTTCACAGAGAATGGAGAACCATCCCTCAGGACACCATCCGCACTCTTATTGACTCTGTACCTCGACGTGTTTCTGCGTGCATCGCCGCTCACGGTGGTCCTACATCCTACTGAGTCGATGCCGTGCGCATTGTGTAACCTGCATATCGGTTTGAAATAAACATCAATTATTCGTCCGTGCCGTCTCTGTTTTTTCCCCAACTTTCATCCCTTTCGAACCACTCCTTCTTGGTGTTGCATTTGCTCTGTCAGTCAGTGTATATCCCCCAATATTTCATAGTATGAGGCCACGGATATGTAGGGATTTTCGGATATGTATCTCTCAGTCAGAAGGAGCCCGGTTCGAACCCAGGTCAGAATGAGCCGGCCTGCGCAAGCTTGCCTTAAGCTTTAGCCGGGGGAGAAGAAGGTGATACCCATGTTTTTCTTACAGGAATGGCCCCATATGTACGTTACGGTAAGTGTACATATGATTGTGTTCAGTGTATATTGTGTATTTCTTTGAATTCAAACAGAACCGATGTTCATCGTTGTCTGTCTTGGTATCAGGCCACGGAAAATCCGGAGAGTGTTACTCAGTGTTATGTGTGTCTTTATCTATGTCAATAATTTTTCCGTGTATGAAGTACAATGACTTAGCAAATGTCATGGGATAGTCACCTAATAGCGTGTGGGGCCTCCTCTGGCCCTGCGAACTGCAGTGAGGCGCCGTGGAAGTGAGTCGACAAGTCCCTGATAGTCCTCTGGACGCAGCTGACACCAAATCGTTTGCAGAGCGGCCGCCAAAGCTGGTCTGTTCGTGGGTGCAGGATCCATGGCACGGAGCCTGCGTTCCAGAACATCCCAGATATGCTCGACAGGGTCCATATCGGGGCTCCTGGGTGGCCATGGCAGTCGTTGGACCTCCACTGCATGTTCCTGGAACCATTCCCGGGCGACGTGGGAGCGATGTGGCGGCGCGTTATCATCTTGAAACACTGCAGAACCGTCTGGGCGCTGGAAGGCCAAAAACGGTTGGAGATGGTCTCCGAGCAGCTCAACATACCGCGTACTATTCAAAGTCTCTTCCAGAACAACTAGGAGGCCCATTCCATACCAGGAAAATGCACCCCAGACCATAACAGAGACACCAGCGCCCTGGATCCATCGCTTCATGTGGTCTGCGCAATACACGGTGCCTCCCATCGGCATGGTGCAGTTGAAATCGTGATTCATCCTACCATATCACGTTACGCCATTGTTCCAGTGTTCATCCCTGGTGACTGGCGACAAATTCGCGTCGTTGTGCCCGATGACGTTGGGCGCCGCCGACTCCTATACCCCATAGAACCCATGTTCCTACGGATTGTACACTGGGAGACGTGTCTAGCACGGTCTGTGTTGAATTGAGCCGTGATTTGTAGCACGGTTGCCCGTCTGTCACTATTGAAAATCCGTCTCAGATGTCGCCGGTCACGGTCATCGAGGGTGGCTGGACGGCCGGCCGTTCGTCTGTTGTGGACGGTGACACCCGCATTCACCATTCACGATACACCCTGGACACAGTTGACAGTGTGAAGCCGAATTTCCGCACCACTTCCGAAATCGCACTTCCCATCCGTCGGACACCGACCACCATACCCGGTTCGAACGGTGTCAGCTCACGACGACGTTCCATGTTACACCTGTCACATGCACAGCCACTGTTCACAAGGTCTCCTATACAACTGCCGCTGGCAGAGGGGGCGTGTGGTGCGCAGACAATACACCTGCGCATCAGTGCTCCGCTCTCCCATGACATTTGCTCAGTCAGTGTACGCAGCGCAGGGACCGGTTAATTACGTGCTAAGAATAGAATGTATTATGTATTGACATCTTCTCAAATAACACGGTGTGATCGACCGAAGCAGTAAATTAACGATGGAAGAATATATTATGTCAATCGCCAGACTTCGATTATACCTCATTGCTAATGAAGATTGTGCTGAATGAGGTCAGTGAACGCCCTTCAGGAGAGTCAACTTAATTTGATTATACTTCTTTTCCTTTTTCCTCCGTGCGCGGAGAGTTTATTGTAATAGTGTTATTTTTCTTCTTATGTCACAATTCAGAATAAATTTAAATTCGTGACCTCATTACATGATTCCTGTCATTTCTAGCAGTCCTAAGCAGTATCCAGTAGATAGTTGAAACCAGAAAACCAACTTCCACATTAGACAAGACTCCATCTTGAGTATTTTCCTTTTTTTTCCTTTCGAACGTAACCAAGTGCTTGAGTTGCCGAAGCTAGCACAGAAAGTAGGAGGAGGGCGGTTAGAAGCCCGTGTTTGAAGTTCGGGCCGCTCTTCGATTTAATCTCATGCGCAGTTGCTTATGAGTTTACGCTGATGCATTATTATGCTTGGTTCTCCCATCCGAAGAAGGGTAGGATAAAATATTGAGGTCAAGGATGTATTCATGAAAAACTAAGTCCGAGTTCCATTAGATCTTTTATTCCCGAATCAGAGCAATATTTCCGGGCATGTGAGATTCGCATGATACTGCTGAGGAATAATAGCCAATAGCTCTAATATGGACACTGATTAGTATCACGGAATTATCAATTTGAATATTGAATAACTTCAGGAAACTTGATCGTCAAGAATTACCAGTGTTTTGCCCCAGTGCGGCATGGGTTCGTCAGTTGGATACCTCACCTTCCCAAGACATCTAGCTGTCTCAGTCGGAAACCACATTTTTGGTGAACTTCACATGAGGGCTCTTCAACGAAACTGCGGTACAGTATTCTGCCTGAAAGGAGACCTAATATAAAGCAGTAAATTCCAGACTTTCGGCCGAAGCAACCGGGATCTGAATCATTGGCAAACTGGCGGCTTTCAGGCCCCAACACTGCGGATTCACATTTAGGAGAGTACGCAGGGAAAGTGGCGTGAGCCGTCGAACAATCATGGTATGCAAAAATGGAACTGAAGTCTCCCTAGGGCTTAAAATTCTTTACTACCGGTGTCGGAAGAGGATAAGAGTTTACCAGAGGAGATCAGGAAGGACTGAGGAAAGTGGAGGGCTTAGTGCGTTAGTGGAACCAGTGCCAAATTTAAACAAGGCTTCCTGTTGTGGCAAACCAGTTCACCCTAGTTGAGATAACCTGGAGACTCAGTGTATTTAGTGGCCTCTTATGACATACAAATCCTTTATTAGCTTAACCTATTGTTATAGCTTCAGTGTATTTCAATTTCTATCGTCACTGGAGTTCATAGATGTTACAGCTCAAAACCTCCTACCCTCATTCAGTTACTGCCGGCGCTTCATAATAGATAATTGATGAGATGTGCAATTTTGGTCATTATATCTGATGAGTCGTTACCTCAACAGTAATTGGAATTAATGACAGTAGATGAAATATGGTTATCCCACTACCGTGACTCAATCAACTATGCTTATCTCAGTATCCTTTCAAGCGAATAGCTCGTATTATATAATATTCGGCCACTGTAATATCGCGACGTAATTATTTATAAACGTTCATTCATTCATATCGCCACGATCAGGTTAACGCGATCAATTACTTCCGAAGTGCCTGATGAAATATGTCGGAATTTTATTAATACCATATTTTAATTAACGATATCTCCATCAGAAGCTTTAAAACGTAAACTTATGTTTAAATCTAATTTACCACAATATTATAGAGGATTTAACAATGTAAGGAGATAAGTGGACGTTAAACCAAAATATTGTTTGAGACCAGTACACGTTTTATCACGTTTCCTTGTAACATTTTACAGCACACCTTGGCTTCCTGCTAGGCGTTACCAATCATTACATATATGAGTACATATTAAATGGGAGTGGATACTAGCCAGCCACGATTGGAAATGGGTCGATAAGTTTAACATACAGTACGTATATTTTTTTTCCAAAAATCAGAATCTGAATCAGGACCAAACCAAAGCCCGTGGCACTAGAGCCCTTGAAGGGCCTTGACCTACCAAGCGATCGCTGATCAGCCCGAATGCCTGCAGATTACGAGGTGTCGTGTGTTCAGCAGGACGAATCTTCTTTGCCGTTATTCTCGGCTTTCTAGAGCGGGGCCACTATGTCACCGTCAGATGAGCTCCTCAATTATAATCACGTAGGCTTAGTGTAACTCGGATCAGCCCTCGGGTCCAGGTAAACATCCCTGACCTGGCCGGGAATCGAACCCGGGTCCTCCGGGTAAGAGGTAGGCACGCTACCCCTACACCACGGAGCCGGCACATCTGAATCGGAAATATATGAAATATGCTAAAAAATATATGCATGCATGTACTGTGTATGTGTTAGCGTGCAATTGTGCATAATATATGAATATATCCATGTATGTTCCGGTGTACGAAATTTGAAGTCTTGGTGATGATTATTGTCCGCCTCTGTGGTGTAGCGGTTAGTGTGATTAGCTGTCACTCCCGGAGGCTCGGGTTCGATTCCCGGTACTGCCACGAAATTTGAAAAGTTGTACGAGGGCTGGAACGGGATACACTCAGCCTCGGGAGGTCAACGGAATAGAGGGGTTTTCGATTCCCTCCTCAGCTATCCTGGAAGTGGTTTTCCGTGGCTTCCCATATCTCCTCCAGGCAAATGCCGGGATGATACCTAACTTAAGGCCACGGCCGCTTCCTTCCCTCTTCCTTGTCTATCCCTTCCAAAACTTCCCATCCCCCACAACGCCCCTGTTCAGCATAGCAGGTGAGGCCGCCTGGGCGAGGTACTGGTCATCTTCCCCAGTTGTATCCCTTACGACCCAGAGTCTGAAGCTCCAGAACACTGCCCTTGAGGCGGTAGAGGTTGGATCCCTCGCTGAGTCCGAAGGAAAAACCGACCCTGGAGGGTAATCAGATGAGGAAGATGAAGGTGATGATTATTGATTCATGTTTAACTATGAAGTAATCCTTCCCAACATTAGTCAAATGAGATGGGGGAAAAAATCCAATTATTTGAAATATGCAACTGTCGGTGAAAAAATTGAAATGCTCCCTAAGGGAGTCTGGTCAAATAGCGCTCATTTTTGTTAGTGGTCTATAATTATCCACCCTATCAAAAGCCTTGGACAGGTGAATAAAAGTACAGAAAATTTGACCTCCAAAATCTAAAATATTTGCTTTGTCTTGCTATAAATGCGCAAGTTGAACCTCACTGGAATAACCTTTCCTAAACCACAACTGTCTTCCATCAAAACAAATCAAACTTGTCGTCCTAGAAAGGAAATATTTGCTGAAATCCCTGGAACATCGCTATTCTGATCTCATCTTAGATTAAATATTTCCAAGATTTTTCCCGGACGTTATGTGCTATTATGCGATACTATTAAGAAGGTAATTTAGGCAATTTTTACATTTTAATGAATTATTTATACAATTTTAAACCTACTCTGTTTTGTCAGTTGAATATTATGTCCGATAATTTTATTTTCCATTAATCCTATCATATATTTACTGAAATAATGAAATCATTCACAATATGCACTTTTGTATTTTTGGTAACTAAGGCTATACATTAACTAGATTAATGTAAAAATCAATGCAAATCGTTTTAATGAAAACTGCTGATTTATCGAGCCCTCTCGCTTCAGTAATCCATTGCTTTTCGACATATCGGCCGATGACATAACTTGACAGAAAGAGCAGTGTGAGCGAGTGTACATTTACATTTACATTTATATGGTATTTGGCACACTTCTGGATACAACGTATGTGCTCGAATCGACGAATATATATATATACGCAATACTAATAATGTTATTAGCTTTACGTCCCACTAACTACTTTTTTGGTTTTCGAAAACGTCAAGGTGCCGGAATGTAGTCCCACAGGAGTTCTTTTACGTGCCAGTAAATCTACCGACACGAGGCTGTCGTATTTGAGCACCTTCAAATACCACCGGACTGAGCCAGGAACGACCCTATCAAGTTGGGATTAGAAGGCCATCGCCTCAACCGTCTGAGCCACTCAGCCCGGCTATATATAGGCTACGCATAAACTCGAATCGACTATACTCGATATGCTTTTATAATTAGAGCGAAAGTTTTCGTCTATGAACTTAAATTCAGAGATTTGATCCCAGCTAGTAAAGACATCACATCAAAGCATATTTGCCCTCCCCCCCCCCCCCCACCATATGATAGCTCTATCTGTGATAAAGACTACTGGTAGCACACACTACCTTTACCCGGCAAAATTAACTTCTTAACTAATACCTCGTTGCACAGTCGAAACATCAAAATTGATACATGGAACGCCTACACGGCACCACATGAGAAACGTGCCGGGCTGAGTGGCTCAGACGGTTCAAGCGCTGGTCTTCTGACCCCAACTTCGCAGGTTCTATCCAGGCTCAGTTCAGTAGTATTTGAAGGTGTTGAAATACGTCAGCCTCGTGTCGGTAGATTTACTGGCACGTAAAAGAACTCCTGCGGGTAAAACTTCCGATACATCGGCGTCTTCGAAAACCGTAACAGTAGTTAGTGGGATGTAAATTCAATAATATTGTTTTATTATGATCATTGTTAGAACTTATGCCATATGACAGTTGAGCCAATTTAATAATAATTGTATTGTTACGAATAAAACATTCTCTGTTTTATTACTACAATTTATTTCAGGGTAACCCAATAAATACACATACACACACACAATTCTATTCAACTATGAATGGTCATACCTACTAATTGTGGTCTATGTACAAGTCTCCGTTATTTTCAGATAGCAGGGTGTCGCGGTTCGTTGGAAGTACCTAAGAGGTCTATAATCCTAATCACAGGCTCGCCTTTCTTCCACTCCTCCACAGCAAATGCGTGCAGACAGCTACATTTGAACACGCAACACACGATGACTGTTCCTTCAATCCATCCAGTAATTCACAGTGTCAAACACAGTGATCAAATAGCAGCAACAGCTCAACAATGTTCAAAATCAGGACAGTATTCCTTCTTAAAATAACGACCATTAACACTGTTCCAATTACACTCACGATAACTGCTCTAGACGCTGACTCAGGGCGGTCCTCAATCCACAGGAGCTCTCCCACACACACAGATACACACATACACAGACTTCCCTTCCGTATGCCGTCGTCCGTCCAGCTACTCACCCGACACTCCGACGTAAGAACAAACACTCCTCGTTCAGTCTCGGATGGGACACAGGCGACAGCCAACACCGCGGTCGCTCTCAGCCCAGCCACCGAAATCCTACACACCGAGTCCAACACTGACTCCACCTCTGAGTCCCACACTGACTCCACATCTGAACTCCACACTGACTCTATAACGGAGTCCCACACTGACTCCACCTATGAGTTCCACACTGACTCCACCACGGAGACCCACACTGACTCCACCTCTGAGTCCCACACTGACTCCACATCTGAACTCCACACTGACTCTATGACGGAGTCCCACACTGACTCCACCTATGAGTCCCACACTGACTCCACCTCTGAGTCCCACACTGAATCCACCTATGAGTTCCACACTGACTCCACCACGGAGACCCACACTGACTCCACCTCTGAGTCCCACACTGACTCTATCACGGAGTCCCACACTGACTCCACCACGCAGACCCACACTGGCTCCACCTCTCAGTTCCACACTGACTCTACCACAGAGTTCCACACTGACTACACCTCGGAGTCCCACGCTCACTCCACCTCCGAGTTCCTCACTGACTCTACCAGGGAGTCCAGCACTGACTCCACCACAGAGTCCCACACTGACTCCACTTCTGAGTCCCACACTGACTTTACCAAAGAGTTCCACACTGTCTCCACCACGGAGACCCACACTGACTCCACGGTGACTCCACCACGGAGTCCCACACTGACTCCTCCTCTTAGTCCCACACTGATTCCACCTATTAGTCCCACATTGACTCCAGCACGGAGTCCCACATTGACTCCACCTCTGAGTTCCACATTGACTGTACCACGCTCTCCGAGGCCAGCCTCCTGTTCATAGCTCGGGTGATGATTACCGAATATTCGCGGTGTTGCTAGAGATGGAACAGTCTCGGTGGGCCTCCCAGAAACTCATGGAGAAACCAGCCGAACAGAAAAAAAAAAAAAGGTCAGCCCGTCCCACCCGCTCCAGACCGGCTGTGAGATACTCGGTCCTGTGACTCACTAGCCCCTTCCCGGAAGTCCAGCGCTTGTTCTATTTCTCTACGGGTGACCATTCACTATTTTACCATTCACCAGCATTTTCACCATTCACCATTTTCAACTCTCAGCCAAGCGTTCATAGCGAACACAAGAAGGAGAGCCACGTCACCGAGCCAGCTACCTGCTAACCGCCAGCTCACCATCGTCGCCCGCCAGCAACCAGCCAGCCGCCACACCAACCTTTGTACTCACCCAGATAAGCCACCTGCAAAGAATTCTCCGCGCGGTCCGACCCATTTTATATACTTGGATTGGACCTTCTGCGACCTCCGCCAGTACGCCAGCGAACTCCAGCCAAGTCATACGCCCAGCCCAGCCACCGCCAGCCCTGCCAAGTGAGGGGCACCAAGAGAAGAAAACAATTTGTCTAGCGCTCAGTGTGTCCCTGTTCGTGTCTTGCCCAGGCGCGATCCGTTAAAACTATACCTGGCACAACTGGTGCCCACTGAGTGCGCCCTTACTGACGCTGGTCCTCGTGTGAGTTTGACCTTTTCTTAGTGCTTCCTTCAATTCTCCATCAGCATCCACCCCGCCCCACCAACCAAGAACATCCTCCCACTTTGCAATATGGATAACCCTGGTGGACCAATGCTGGGGCCGATATTCAAACTTCGATCTCCCACTAAACATCTCCTTCACCCCTCCCAGTCTCCTCAATGAAGATTACAACTATGTTGTTTCTTACGCTCTAACCAACGCCACACCAACAGCGTTAAGCAGGCGCAGACTTCAAGTTGTCACCATCCTTCAACCAGTCACCCATCTCATTTCTTGCATTCAAGAGGATCCTGATTCGTTCATCTATATCTACCCCATTAACTCGTCAGACTGCAACGAACTGTCTGACTTATAAAGAGCTCCAATATCCCCTCCTCCCTTTCAGAAGAGCAATTTCGAGCAGAAGACGACGAGACTGAAAATCCTGAAGGACGAGAAGGAGATGATGATGAACTCCACCATTTTGAACACCCTTACCACTACACCCGGAAAGATACTCAGTTCTCCATAGCCGCTTAATGCAATTTTCTTCTAATACCTCTAACCAACCCTGGACCTATACCAGTCACCCATCAATCCGTCATCCTAGCCATCAGATCTATAATTAATTAATTAATTAATTAATTAATCATTCAGGAGACACACAATAACCAACTCACAATTACCCCCATCAGCAACAAATTTATCCCACTCATATTACGCAAGCTGAAACATTCAGATATCCCCTCCCCTAACAAAATTAACCCAGTTAACAACTCCTCAAACCAACAGGACATCCCTCCTCCATCTACCGCTACGCTTTCAACCTCCGAAACCGGCACTCAAACCACCATCCGCCTTTAATCCAAAAGCAACCCAAACCACAGTAATTAAACGCCGTTATCAACTAGTTCAAACAGGTCCTCCTCCCCCACTACAGCTCTCAGAGCCTTCACCTCCACCTACCCAGTCCACTCTTGCCCACACCAACCCTACACCAACACAGATACCTGTTCTGGACCTGACGACCCAGTCCCAGCCACCCTCGACTCTACCACGCAGACTAGCAGCAGACGTAACAAACCTGCTACCAAACCTGCCTCACGCAACATCACCACTTCCCGCCCCCGACCCCACACTCACACACACTCTTCTCCGGCCACAATGTGCTTTAACTGTCTTAAATTGAACCACACCGTTGCATCCTGCACGGAAGCTACTCGCTGCAATATGTGTGGTGGTCCTCATTGCCACACAGATTTTAAGGTGCCGAGGGACCAGGCGAATTGTGCCAACTGCCAAGGCAGTCATGCCGCATCGTTCCGTGGCTGTCTATTCATCAAACAGGCAATTAGAGCACACGACAAGCACGCACAATACCTACACAACAACAATAAACCTCCCTCACTCCTAAGCCTCAAGATCCCCACCAACTCGACCCCGCTCACCATTCCCCCATCCGCCAGCTCCGCCAAGACAACACAACCCTCCTCGTATTACTGCTGAACCTACTATCTCCTCACCTCTCATTCCATGCACCCGCCATGCCAAGCAATCAAATCATCCCACACTAACCTGCCCTGCCAAGAAACTCAACTCCTCAAGCCCTAATAAGACCCCATCCCAGCATTTGCACTGTCAACTCCCCCTCATCATCCTTAACCTACCTCGTCCTGCGCACCGTAATATAACTGTGATGTTTGGGACATCACTGCATGTTTTTAATTATTGAACTATCTAATTAATTGATAAGATGTGTATATTTAATCACTGAGAGGTCATGTTTAAATTTATATATATATATAGGGTTTTTATCATCCATTTCAATCAGCATTTCATTTCTTTGCATCGCGGCTATAACGTATTCTGAACGAACAAATTATTGGGTAAAGTATTTCAACATCATGCATATTTATAACTTGCAGTAAATTTTCCAATAGCCGTTGTGAGGTGACCAGAGTCAGCAGGCTAATTTCAGCCCAATCCCAGGAAAAGTGCGTCATCTAGGTTACGAGAGACCTTACCCTCTCTACTTCATGAAGAGACAGTTGATACAGTATTAACACCGACTTTTCAAACTCCGCTTCGGGACGCTTTATTTGAGCGGGAAAGTTCAGCCTATGTGAATGAACGTAATGAAGCAACGTGATGGATTCACAGCAATACATAGGAGAAGGGATGGGACCTCGAATCTTACTGGACCATGTGATATGGCTGATGGAAGGAGACTTTTGAACCGGTATATACCACCGACGAGAGCTGGAGAGGTCATTAGCATTCTTATTCACATTCACATTCACATTCTTATTGGACATTCTGATTCTCACTCTTGGAAGAGACTCTTACTACGATTCTACGTCTGCATGTCGGAGAAGATTTTAACTTAGTTCACTTCGCATCTGAGCATATTCTACTCAAAAGTTACTCTCATTCGGACTTGTTATCTCAATGACGAGAGGTAGTCAACGGGAGACCGGTTTTGACTAGTTAGGGGAGGAGAGCTTATATTATGAATTTAGCTTCGCTACTGTTCCGTAATACAGAAGAATACGAGTGTATTCTCTCCATGAACATAACCCATGGTGGTTTTGCATTTAAAATTAGGACTCGTTACGACTTTATGTAAGGAGTACAGTAGGATGTGTTAAAGACAGGAAGTAGGACTGGAATCCAACAACAGAGGACGCAGCCGGCACGAGAGATCCACCCATCATCAGCTTCATGATAACAGAGTCTACAAATGGTAAGCTAAAGGCATAAGTTACTGCAAGTCTTCGCGCACCAGTTCATTTTAAAAATTAATTTCATTCAATTTTTATTTTGCTTCCGTAAGTTCAGATTTTGTTAAAACGCCGTTACGTCACGTTTTTCATCTTAATAAATAGCTGTTTTAATTTTTATGTTCTGAAATTATTATTAATGATCCTTAAATTCCAAGTTAGTGTACTTAATGAATTTGTGTCCCGTCACCCCACCCTGGGAGTTTTTGAGTCTCATTACGTATTATTATTATTATTATTATTATTATTATTATTATTATTATTATTATTAATTATCTACTTTTGTTTTCAAGCCATAAGCTTGAAGACTGGTGCCCTTGGGATACTGTTTATGGAGAAACAATGACATATCATTTATTTATTTTAATATTAAAGTGACCCGCCACGTTATAATTTTGTCATACATCTGTGGGCCAAGTGTGTACGTCACGTAACTAAGCGTCAAGATAGTTAAGCAATATCGGGCGTGGTCACCATCTGGATGGGTGATCCTCCACCTGACATCGCTCACTCTTCACCACATCAAGACGACGTTGGACTCTGACTTCGGAGAATCAACTATTTTTTCGCAACCGCACCGCAAGGGGCACGGGTCATATTCTGACCACTGAAGAGAGAAAAACAGCAAAACTAGCCTACACCAACAAAATTATACCGCAGAAGAAGACTGTCATCATGAAATAGCACTCAAGGCCCTAAAGGGGTCGATGGGCTAAAATACTCATGGTGCAGGCCCTGCCCGCGCCAATGAGAAAGCTGCTTCTCTACGGGGCGGGTATGAGGTGAGATAAATCCCCGTAGCGAGTTTCATTACGATCGAACACACTTTCTGACGTCAAACTCATCAGAGGAGTAAATGGGATGAAGTGAATGACGTGATTATGATAGTTTGAAGGGGGAGGATTAAACTCTGCGCCGCTACATAGCCCACTCCTGTGGAATAGCTCCCAGGCTTTACGTCGCCATCCGAACGACGAGTCACCATCAACAGATTCATATGCCCTCACTCTATATGGACACTGCAGGGAGGTTTGGTTGGAGTGATTTGGTGGCGCGACCAGATGCGCGCATCTGTGAGCTTGCATTCGGGAGTTAGTGTGTTCGAGCCCCACTGTAGACAGCCCTGAAGGTGGTTTTCCATTTTTTACACCTTCCAACTTTTGGCACTTTCCTATACCATCGTCGCCATATGACCTATTTGTATCGATGCGACGTAAATCAAATTGTAAAAAAACAGAGAGTTTTGGAATTTAATCCAGGCTTTTGACACGCAATCTAGTGATTTGAAATTGTTCATCACCACCTATCCTACCCCGCCGGCCGAAATTCTGGTAATGATTTTTTATCGACCAACAGGAATCGAATCTGCTAACCATGGTAAGTTATCAGTTATCAGATCACATGCAGAATAATTCACTCCTCACCGATCAAGGCCACCAGGCGGGCTAACAAATGTTGTTATTTTTTCTTTTGTTAACAATGAAGCCATATTTTTCAGTGTCGACTTAGATAAATATAACGAAAACATTTCATTCAGTCAAACACACAGTAATTCCAATATAAATTTTCTAATTAATACTGATCTGCATTTAGGGCAGTCGCCCAGGTGACAGATTCCCTATCTGTTGTTTTCTTAGACTTTTCTTAAATGATTTCAAAGAAATTGGAGATTTATCGGACATCTCCCTTGGTAAGTTATTCCAATCCCTAACTACCCTCCCTAGAAATGAATATTTGCCCCAATTTGTCCTCCTGAATTCCAACCTTATTTTCATATTTTGATCTTTCCTACTTTTAAATTCGCCATTCAAACTTATTCGTCTACTAATGTCATTCCACGCCATCTCTCCGCTGACAGCTCGGAACATATCACTTCATCGAGCAGCTCATCTTCTTTCTCTCAGTTCTTCTCAGCCCAAACATTGCAACATTTTTGTAACGCTACTCTTTTGTCGGAAATCACGCAGAAAAATCGAGCTGTTTTCGTAGGATTTTTCCAGTTCTTGAATCAAGTAATCCTAGTGAGGGTCCCATACACTGGAACCATACTCTAGTTGGGGTCTTACCAGAGACTTATATGCCCTCTCCTTTACATCCTTACTACAACCTCTAAACTCCCTCATAACCATTTGCAGAGATCTGTACCCTTTATTTACAATCCCATTTATGTGATTATCCCAATGAAGATCTTTCCTTATAATAATACCTTGGCATTTACATGATCCCCAAAGGGAACTTTCACCCCATCAACGCAGTAATTAAAACTGAGAAGACTTTTCCCATTTTTGAAATTAACAACCTGACTTTTAACCCCGTTTATCAACATACCATTGCATGCTGTCCATCTCACAACATTATCGAGGTTACGTTGCAGTTGCTCACAATCTTGTAACTTATTTATTACTCTATACAGAATAACATCATCCGCAAAAAGCCTTACCTCTGATTCCACTTGTTTGCTCATATCATTTTATATATAAGGAAACATAAAGGTCCAATAATACTGCCTTGAAGAAGTCCCCTCTTAATTATTAGAGGGTCAGATAAAGCTTCGCCTACTCTAATTTTCTGAGATATATTTTCTAGAAATATAGCAACCCATTCAGTCACTGCACTCATTCTTGCCAGTAGCCTCCCATCATCCACCCCATCAAATCCTTTAGACAGATAAATCACGATACAGTCCATTTGACCTCCTGAATCCAAGATCTGCTATATCTTGCTGGAATCCTACAAGTTGAGCTTCAGTGGAATAAACTTTCCTAAAGCCAAACTGACTATAAACGTACATGTAAAAGTACACAGTATTATACAAAAAAGGACATGTTTCGTTCTACACGAACATCCTCAGATTCTATCAAATCACTTAAAACATGCTTATATACGTAGAGTATTGTTTACGTAGGGTTTAGTGATAACATGAACCACTAATAACAAAAAATAAATATACAATATTAATTAATATAATGAAAAACTTGCGTACTTATCTAGACCTCTGATGTTAAGTCCGTTGTCACCAAACACTATTTCAGGACTGTGGTCATGGAAAGTTTACCCAGGCACACTTCTCCTGGAGAGGGGAGGGGAAGCATGGGAGAGGCCTTGTAGAGCGTTGTGCATCTCTCCTACTGAATGATACAATTGAGTTTACTGTACCTTGGAGAAGGGAGAAGAAAGTAGGGCGGAGCGAGTGGAGCGTTGTGGAATCTTCTATCAACACTGGAGAGGAGAGAGAAGGTTATTGAACTACTTCATGTTAAAATTTATTTTTGTGCGATTTGGATGAATGCAAATTATTAATTTGTAGTGTGGTAGTGTGATTGCTGCCTGGGAGACTTATTACCTCGGATCGAGTAGGGGTATTTCAGTCGCCTTGACAAAGAATACTGCAATGTATTCGAAACGTTGGCAAACTGTACGTAATGTACAAAAAACAACAACATAAACTAAAAAAATCTACACACCTTGGAAACTTCACCTCTAAGATATGTCATTCTTCGTATAATACTGTGTACTTTTACAGGTATGTTTAGAGTGTGGTAATTTATATTGTAATTACTGTGTGTTTGACGGACTGAAACATTTCTGTTACATTATTATTATTATTATTATTATTATTATTATTATTATTATTATTATTATTATTATTATTATTATTATTATTATTATTAATATTATCTAGAATTTATTAATTTCTCGTAAGAGACGTAAAACAGAATAGAGCAATACCGTGTGAGAGAATTTTTGTTCCAGAACTGTTGCTCAGTGACAAAGTATTGCTGTCTATTAGGGATATAATGTCCTTACATAAGAATGTGACGTCAAGCTACTTATAATCAAAATGCTCTTTAGTGTGATATATTAAGGAGGTTTCGGATTTTTCGAAATTTTATCTTTAAAGTGAGCTCCGTGGGTACGCTGTTATACCGCAACTCATCCACTTCAGATTTTACCCAGTCAAATAGATTCATATGTTGAACCCGACGACATCTTTATCAAACCTAGTCCACTTTAATTGTCTGTGTCAACCGCTTTTCATCTTCTGTAAGGACATAGTGAAAGCAGATCTACGATTGCCTAGTTTTTAGATCTGCGTACATTTGAGCATATTATAATGGTTAGCGTATTCGGAAAATAAATACCACCTGTTCAACGAGTGGAAAACGAGACTGGAAAAATTTGGACAGCGGTTCAACTTAACAACGAGTGAACACCTGGAGTGTGGCATACAGAGAGATTACAGGATTTCAATTGATGATTTCATTTTGTTGAAGCTTTAGAAATCTTTGCTCTTGCGTGACTAATGAATGTGACACGCTGCTAGATGCCAGAGCACGAAGTAATGCTTGGTGGTTAAAAGTGGCATCAACTCATAAAAATTTTCCTTTGTGACAAGGATCTTCCTTTACACCTAAAATCTAAAATGTACCGCAAGATAAGCAAGGCTGTGTAACGCTATGGGTTGGCAATAAAAACGTTTTTAACAATTTGTTTTACGTTTCAGGGACACAGATAGGTCTTGTGGAGACGATGCGCTAGGGAACGGCTAGGAGTGGAAAGGAAGCGACCGTAGTCTTACTTAAGATACAGCCCCAGCATTGCCTGAAGTAAAGATGGGAAAACACGGAAAACCATCTTCAAGGGTGCCGACAGTAGGGTTCGAACCCACTGTCTCCCGAACACAAGCTGGCAGGTACATGACCCTAACCGTGCAGACACCTGATCGGTGGCAATGAAGGTTGGATTCTTTGTAAAAAGACGATGTTAAGAGGTTCCTATGAGACCACATGGCTGGTGCTCGAAGGGATATAATGTCATGACCAGCCTTATTGCCATCCCGACACTAACCAAAATATGAGAGGCTAGGTTACGCTGGTATGGATACTTGATTGCAGCTGACGGATAATCAATCACGTAAGGGGCACTCCGCCTTAGCCCTGACGGACAACGACCCGCAGGACGACCAAATAACGCTGTTGTATTTAATTTGCTGAATGAAAAGAAATACGGTGACCCCTACAACGCCACTGAATACGTGATCTTTTATAAACGCTTACGTCGCACTGACACAGACAGGTCTTACGGCGGCGATGGGATAGGAAAGCGATAGGAGTGGGAAGCAAACGACCGTGGCATTAACTGAGGTCCAGCCCTAGCATTTGCCTGGAGTGAATATGGAAAACCACGGAAAACCATAGTCTGGGCTGCCGACAGTGGGGTTCGAGCCCACTATCTTCCGAATTCAAGATTACAGCTACCTCAACACAACAACATAGCCAATTCGATTGGTATCAGATGAAGTCGAAAGTTAGGTGCATAAAGCCAGACCCCGGAGTCTGACGAGAATAACGCCGTGGAAGAAGGATATTCTCTCTAACAAAGAACACGACTTTTATCCATACCTACACTTTCAGGCTAATTGAGGCATTAACAAACAATAGCACTGGTAACACAACTTGTTTTCAATTTGATTTATGTCGCACTGACACAGATAGGTCTAATTGTGACGATGGGATAAGAGAGGGCTAGGAGTAGGAAGACCGGGCGAGTTGGCCGTGCTCGTAGAGGTGTGTGGATGTGAGCTTGCATCCGGGAGATAGTAGGTTCGAGTCCCACTGTCGGCAGCCCTGAAAATGGTTTTCCGTGGTTTCCCATTTTCACGCCAGGCAAATGCTGGGGCTGTACCTTAATTAAGGCCACGGCCGCTTCCTTCCAACTCCTAGGCCTTTCCTATCCCATCGTCGCCATAAGACCTATCTGTGTCGATGCGACGTAAAGCCCATAGCAAAAAAAAAGGAGTAGGAAGGAATCGACCATAGACTTAATTAAGATAGAGCGCCAGAATTTTCCTGGTGTAAAACAAATATCTTGTGGGTTGCCGAGAGTGGAGTTCGAACTCTCTGTCTCCCGAATGGAAGCTGATAGTTATTTGATCCAAACCGCGAATCCAACAAAAATTATTTATCTGTCGTTTAGAGTGGTTTAACATAATATTTTGAAAGCTCGTTAAGAAAACTGACGATGACATCCTCTTAGTTCAGGAATGGTTAGATTGCGAGTCATTGTGAAGGGAATTTCGAAGCGAAGGAGCTGCCGGACTCCACGGATAAATTATGCTTTACAAATTAAACAGGAGAGCGTGGAGTATTTGTGTAAAAGTAATTTCAGACTCAGATGGACGTTTATATCTTCAGAATATATAATGGAAAAGAGGGACTTTCAAAAGGAAATCGGGGATTCGTTTCCTTAGTAGCAGACAGTCTTGTATTCAAAGTGCCTAACTGACGTTGGAAGGTGTTCTGGTATTCTGCTGTGATTAGTGGTGAGCTCTCAACTAGGTGCTGATCCCTAGCGGCATAGAGACGGTAATTTAGATCATCTTGGCAGTTAATTAATGAAAGGTGACATATTCCCACACAGGAGCTTCAATATACCAGCCAATTTACATGGTCTCGAGGCCATTCCCTATATGGAGATAATTAACAACCTAACGTATGTGATGAACATCTGTAATGTAATGCATGCTGACAGAAGATGTTATTCTGCAACAACAATGCCAGTAGAACCTCTGTCGGAATATTATACGCATTTTTGCCACATTAGCTTTTTTCTATCTTGGATTAAGCGTTCAGACATGAATTTTATTAGAGATAGTAATTAATTATTTCTGTGAATTAGAGGTACAGTGTCGGCCTCTTGACTCCAAGAGCTGCTCAACTAAGTGGTATGTTTCGAGCTGTCAGTCCAGAGATGGCATGGAATGACATTAGTAGACGAATAAGTTTGAGGGGTATTTTTGAAAGTAGGATATACCCCAATATGAAGATAAACTTGTAATTCAAGAGGAAAAACTGGGGAGAACATTCGTTTATAGGATGGAGATTAGGGATTGAAATAATTTGCCAAGGGAAATGTTCAATAAATTTCAATTTCAATAAATTTCATAATTCTTTGCAGTTATTCGAGAAAATGGCAGAATAGGTAAACAACAGATAATGAATCCGCCACCTGGGCGACTGCTCTAACTGCAGATCAGGATTGATTGATTGATTGATTGATTGATTGATTGATTGATTGATTGATTGATTGATTGATTGATTGATTGATTGATTGATTGATTGAAGATAGTGGGTTCAGAACCGGCAGAAATAGTCGGATTTTTGAGCGGCGGGAAGGAGTCCATCCGACACACCATATCTTGCGATTTCAGAATGTAACAGATCTCTGTTGACCCACTTCATGTCTGCCGACAAGATTCATTAAAATCAGCCATAGACACGTACATGGGCGATTCGGTTTACATTGTCATCTGGTAGCCTTAGATTGAAACGGAACGTCGAAACTGACGTCAAAGCAGTCAGATGGCATGAAATTAAAATGCCTGGATGTTAGCTGAGGCCAGACTACTACAACTATTATTATTATTAATTATTATTATTATTATTATTATTATTATTATTATTATTATTATTATTAGGGATGGGTATGACTTTAAGGGCTAAGTCTACAAGCCTCTACAAATTAAAGAATCGCTTCCACAATTTGTAAATAGCTCTTTGGCTTCGATTGATTAACGTACCTACTCTCCTTATTAAATAACTGAAGGCTGACTAACCTTCTCAGTGTCACCTTGATTACTTCAACTTCTCTTATTCTCCATCACCGTGTCCACTTATCTCCTAGATAATATGCATACCTCGTTTCAGCTCTCATGACCCAAACACCGAAGACGCTTTATACGTACAGCTTCATCCCTTAACAATCCTTTCACTACGGTTAATTCTTTCGCGCCTATTAATTCTAGCATACGATATGAATATGGACATCCTGAGTCCATCCAGATTTCACTCCGGCACATCGAATTCGATCTGAAAACAGACCAATGTTGAGATATTTTTGTCTAAGAATACGGAATACGTAATACTGTTTATAGCGACAGCGAGGACACAACATTAGCTTTGCTGTACCTTTATCTGTACACTACCATGATAAGTAGTAGAAATGATCCATAGTGCCTCTGTAACACTTAATGTTCTTATGTTTCTTCCCTATTAATATCACATTAGTTTTGGAAAAGGTAATTTTCATATCATAATAGCTTAATCTTCTTCCAGTCTGCAGCATGCCTAGTAAGTTGTCCTGAGAGTAGGAGTACCGGTTGCTATGGTATGGGAGGGTGAATATCAGGCATGTTCTTATTTACGGTCCTATTTGTGTCCAGGTAGCTAGAACTAAAGAATTCGCCGGTGGTCAGTGTCTATTTCACACTTACCCGGCTCTCGGGTAACTGACATCTAGCCTGCTCCGACAAGAATGTTAATCCTTTTCACATATTTCCGACAAGCATACGGCAGCAGTTGTTTACACGTCGTGTTTTGGAATGGGTCGCAATAAATCACTAGCGTTTATGGTCTTGTATAAGCGTTTGAAGTCCGCCTCTGTGGTGTAGTGGTTAGCGTGATTAGCTACCACCCCCGGAGGCCCGGGTTCGATTCCCGGCTCTGCCACGAAATTTGAAAAGTGGTACGAGGGCTGGAACGGGGTCCACTCAGCCTCGGGAGGTCAACTGAGTAGAGGTGCGTTCGATTCCCACCTCAGCCATCCTGGAAATGGTTTTCCGTGGTTTCCCACTTCTCCTCCAGGCGAATGCCGGGATGGTTCCTAACTTAAGGCCACGGCCGCTTCCTTCCCTCTTCCTTGCCTATCCCTTCCAATCTTCCCATCCCTCCACAAGGCCCCAGTTCAGCATAGCAGGTGAGGCCGCCTGGGCGACGTACTGGTCATACTCCCCAGTTGTATCCCCCGACCAAGAGTCTGAAGCTCCAGGACACTGCCCTTGAGGCGGTAGAGGTGGGATCCCTTGCTAAGTCCGAGGGAAAAACCGAACCTGGAGGGTAAACAGATGATGATGATGATGATAAGCGTTTGAAGAAAAGGAGAAATATGAATCAATATGAAAAGTGACGAAAAATGACAGGGACAAGTTTTTCAACTATTTTAGGATGAGCATGCAAACTTTGGACGAACTACATGTAAGAATCAAACTTCCATTCAGTGCCACAATACATCCTTTATAGAATGTTTCCAGGCTATTCGAAACAAGTAGGAGCCTCCGTAGCTCAGACGCAGTGCGTCGGCCTCTCACCGCTGGGTTCCGTGGTTCAAATCCCGGTCACTCCATGTGAGATTTGTGCTGGACAAAGCGGAGGCGGGACTGCTTTTTTATCCAGGTACTCCGGTTTTCCCTGTCATTTTCATTCCAGCAATACTCTCCAATATCATTTAATTTCATCTGTCATTCATTCATCATTGCCGCAGAGGAGTGCGACAGGTTTCGGCAGCCGACACAATTCCTATCCCCGCCGCTAGGTGGGGGCTTCATTCATTTCATTCCTAACCCGGGAAAATGACTGGAAACAGGCTGTGGATTTTTATTTTCAAAACAAGGAACCACAATACTCTAAGACTGCAGACAGCTGCCGTGCCGGCTAGATGTGTAATCCTCTACTGATTCATAGTTCCCACTACCCTCATAATCTGGTTTTGCCGGCACCGACAGCTGGTTCGCACGGCGGGAACTCCCGGCTCCCTACTACAATAGCACGGCAGCCGGGTATCGTTTATACGACAACGACTTTTATCGGGAAAATATGAAACGTCTCGTACACTTCTGTTCGAAAGAATTGTTACCCGATAACCGGGTGTGAAATAGACCTAAGTCGCTAGGGAAGATCTGTATCGTCGCTGTTACAGCAAAACCTCGTATCTGCCAATGCTCCTGCTATCTATTATTCTCTTTAAAGGACTGGTCATGCCTCCCAACCACATATGGATATGTTGTTTAGTAGTATTTCGGTGGGTTCATTTTCCTATGCTAACGTGTAAAGGAAAATGAATATTAAGTGCATTATACTGTAGGAGTGCGTAAATGCGTCAAGCAAAGGTACATTCCTAGAGCACGGTACGGTAAGATTTGATTTTATTTACGGATAACCATAAAGGAACAAAACGAATATTGTTCTGATGGACTGTATATCCATAAGGGGCTGGGAGGCGTGACTAGTCTTAACGAAAGTTATGGACAGGAAGAGCATTGGGAGATAAGACGTTTTGCTGTAACAGCGACGATATATTATTTGATTAGTATAGATTGACAAAACAGCATTCACGGGGCTAAAATAAACTATTTTAAATGTTTTTAAAGGACAACAAAGTTCTACTTCTGCCATCGTTGACCAGATCACCAGATTTGTAACCGGCAAAGATATCTGAGAATGCTCTGTCGATGGGATCAACATTATAACGGTCTAAAAACGAATGATGAAATTCAGATACGGTTAAATAATATATGAGAGCTATATAGTCCAGTTTGATTTCCCAGTCTGTAGTGTATGGCAGGAGACACCCCTGAGTTACTATTCACGGCATTATTTGGCGTATAACGGTGGAATGTTTTAACATTATATGCATAAAGCCCGTCAGCGTTCGGTCTCATCATATCTAGCAATGTACAGTCTGCGGTCAAACCGGCCTTAAACCATCGCAAGGAAAGAAGTCATCTGAATGGAAATGTTAGGAAATGGTGGTGATTGTGGTTGATATTGTTTTCAGAGGGAGTAAAATTGGGCAACGGCTCTCTGTTAACACTAGCCTAACCAGTAATAAGTAGTAATGATCCGAATCACCGAAGTATGATGATATCGGTAATTGAGAAAAGGGTCAGGATGGACTTGAAAATAAAAACACTCACTAGGCCTCAAAAATCGAACACCGCTGGATCGAGAGTTGGCCAAGGGAGAGAAGATTCCAACATGCGAAAGTGAATGCAATGCTGGACTCAGTAACGGGGTCTCACGTAGCGAACCGCTATTAGTAAGCTGAGGCGGATACTTCCTTTAGCTACTTCTTATTTTATTGAGCATAAATCATGTCGTCCGCGTCTGTGGTGTTGTGGTTAGTGTGATTAGCTGTCATCTCCGGAGGGCCGGGTTCGATTCCCGGCTCTGCCACGAAATTTGAAAAGTGGTACGAGGGCTGGAACGGGGTCCACTCAGCCTCGGGAGGTCAAATGAGTAGAGGTGGGTTCGATTCCCACATCAGCCATCCTGGAAGTGGTTTTCCGTGGTTTCCCATTTCTCCTCCAGACAAATGCCGGGATGGTACTAAACTTAAGGCCTGCGGGGCTGAGTGGCTCAGTCGGTTAAGGCGCTGGCCTTCTAACCACAACTTGGCAGGTTCCATCCTGACTCAGTCCGGTGGAATTTGAAGGTGCTCAAATACGACAGCCCCGTGTCGGTAGATTTACTGGCACGTAAAAGAACTCCTGCTGGACTAAATTCCGGCACTTCGGCGTCTACGAAGATCTTAAAAGTAGTTAGTTGGACGTAAAGCAAATAACATTATTATTATTATTATTATTATTATTATTATTATTATTATTATTATTATTATTATTATTATTATTATTATTATTACCGTGTTTTAGTGGTAGGTAGAGGTGAAAGAAGGTGCGGGCGTGAACGGGTCTCAAACTACGGAATCAAAGTTAATGTAAAATTTAACAAGGTTATATTTTCTTTTCAAAAACAAAGAAATAACAAGCATGGCAGGTACAAAGTAGCAAGTCCAAAGGGTAGTTACAATATTTACAGGATTTGGGCTTCGCGCCCTGACTTCACAATGCTTGGGCAATCAGCTCAGTTTTACCCCAAACACAAGTTTCAACAGAGGGGCAGAAAACCCCATTCATGCCTAGGAGTCCTTGCTCCAAATTACACTGAAAAGCCTCCACGAGGCATACAACATTCAATTTTCAAAAGAGCCACACGCTCTCAACTTTAAGCCTATCAAAGGCCACACCAAACTCCACCTTTGAGTTGTCCTCACTGGACATAGACACAGGGGTAAAATACCCAACCTACTGAGGTCTATTAAATGAAAAGGGGCAATTACATGACCTCTAAAATAACAATTTGAGAGGAGGCGATCTGCACTCCTAATACACTTGTTTTTAAAACCTAATCTGGCTCTAGGCCACTAATGCAAGGGCTAATCCCATACTACAGAGGTGACTTTAGAAAAGAGCAATTTGTTTTACGTTAACGAAGAATAGGTTGAGAAAATAAGTTCACCTCAAAACAATGTGAGTGGGAGCTCGAGAGGGTTAGCACTCTCTATCCCAATATGCAGCTTTAAAAGAGAATAGATGAAAAGATTGGTTACATTTTAGGAAAAGGTTACATAGTGGAAACGCTTCGAACCCGCCCCGAGTGTTAAACTGCCGACCTAGCAAGAAAAGAAGTTATTAAGAGGCCATTACCTGGTGTTGAACAGCTGGAGAAGAAAGAGGCGCTTCCCTCCCCCTGCTATGTACTTTACACACTGAAAGATGGAACAGAAGTGGCCCGGAGACCCAAAAATCATCAGTTTAAATACTCTCGCGGAAGGTTCTAGGCGTTTTAGGGAAGAGAACACCCGCCCACAATCACTTTATTGGCTAGGGTACAGAAACATATTCAAGTTGGGGGAAGATACATCTGATTGGTCGGAAATTACTAAAAGAAATTCGGGATTGGATAAATCTAAAACAAGGGGAAAAAGAGGGGTATACAGCCAACTTAAACAATAACAGAAAGAAATTTAACAAGAAACAAACTTTTGAAATAAGAACTTCTCCAAAAAAAATAGTTCTTTCACTCCGCACTAGGGTGCACTATTGTTGATCTTCAGTAGTGTCCTCTAGAAGAGAAAGTTCACACTTCTTACTACAAGCAAAACAAAAATACGTCGAAAATGACACAGTTCAAAAACTCCAAAATTTCCAGGTAGAGACATCTTCTGAGAAACTTGAAAATTAATACTGTCCATAAAGTTCAGACTTCCTCCAGCAGAGGAGTTTCAACAGGCGCACATTTTAATTAGCGGTGTGGAGGTGTACCGCCCGGTACAGACCTCCCCCCCCCCAAAAGTTCCTCCCGGGGTGACACATGAAATTGTTTGAAAACCAGCTCCAAGTTTTGATGTAGATATGGAGATTAATTGCCAAAAAAAATTTATAAGAGTTTCTTAATTTGGTTTGATTCAGTTTCAAAATTTTGTTGTTGCAGGTGAAGTACAGTCTTTGTGTTTGTAGAAGTAGAATTCTGAAGATAAACTTTTAATACTTAAAAGTGATGAAAAATTTTGCAATGTCCACCAAATATTGCTGTTGAATTCCCAAGTGTAGTCATTGCTTATAGTAACTGTTCATGTAGTTGATGTTGATGAAGTTGGATGGCCAGAACGGCCGTTGCAGCTTGCGTCCAAAGGAGGCCGCTCGGACCCCTCAAGTACCCTGAGATACCACTCGTCCGCACTATGAGGGGAGCAGAGGTGTTGAAGCACGCCGCGCCCGCGGTGAACATATACAGGCTGCGGGCAAGTAGCAGGTCGTGCGCCGCACATCAGCCTAGGCCGGGAGGAGAGCTCCGGCTCGCCGTGCACATGTCGTCCTCGCTGGGGCCGAGGGGGCCCTTCCTCAAACCCAGTCGCGGCACGGCGCCGCGCGGCTGCGGGGGCACTGAAACATTAAAACTAGGCGGCAGAATTTTGTTGGACCATCATCTTTTTTTGAGGGCACAGGCTTGTTGGAGAGGTAGAGGGGCCAGCGGCGTGCAAATATCCATGGCATTTAATCTAAGCAAGCCACAGTGTGTATAGCAGGAGACGGGAGCGTGGTAATGGCCATGGTAAGGACAGAATGGCAGTTTAACGGATCGGGGAAGGTTTTACAAAAAATGCTTACATATAAAACAAAATAGAAGGAGCAGAATGCCTTAAGAGTGGAAACTCAAAAAAAATATAACCTTCATATTCCTATCAAATTATATGAAGCAAGTTGACACAAAATTTACACCGGTTTCACCTGGGACAGGTGAACCCTAAATATCCTCTCGGTGGCTGGATTGCTTACTAACAATGTAACCGGCGTAAGAAAATCGAGAATGATACAAGGCCCATGAAATCTGGGGGCAAGCTTGCCCGCGGGAACAAAGTTCTTGACCATAACTTGGTCACCTACCTTCAAAGGGGTGGGTCTCCGTCCACGATCATACCTTTCCCTAACCTTTTCATGAGACACTTTAAGATTGGCTTTAGCCTTCTTCCAAAGATCTTTAATGTTGTCCGGATCTATTGTCTCGGGTAGAATGTCACTCAGAGACCAGAGGTTAGAGAGCGGCGTGTTGGGAACAAACTTGAACATCAACGAGGCTGGAGTAAATTTATGTGATTCATGAACCGCCGAATTCAAAGCAAAAGCTAACCAATGCAGGGACGTGTCCCACCTGGAATGATCTTCATGATGATAGGCAATAAGTGCGGACCTGAGATTACGGTTAACTCGTTCAGCCAGAGATGGTTGAGGGTAATAAGCAGAAGTAGTTACATGAGAGATGGACAAGTCAAAACAGAATTTACGAAATAAATTAGATGTAAAAGCCTTAGCATTATCAGATACAATATATTGGCACGGACCAAAAGAAGCAAAAATAGAATTTAAGCAAGTAATGGTAGACTGAGCGGTAGCCAGCTTAGTCGGAAATAACCAGGAAAATCTAGTAAAGCCATCTACGCATACAAAGATGAACTTGTTAGCATTTCCCTTTGACTGGGGGAAGGGTCCTACATAATCAATATACAGGCGTTCCATGGGGCGCGACGCTTGATGAGAAGACAAAAGGCCTACCTTGGTGGACATGGTGAGTTTACTGAGCAAACAAGATTTACAAGCTTTTACAAGTTCACGGATTTCACCGTCCATACCTTTCCAGATGAACATTTCACGAATCTTTTCACGAGTTTTAAAGATACCCAGATGCCCTCCTAATGGGGTCTCATGATAATACTTGAAGATCATAGGTACATGAACAGCTGGAACGACAACTTTCATCATCTTATCATGCCTCGATGGGCAACATAGAACACCATTCCTCAGAACATAAGGGACAACATGTTCCCCAGAAGAAAGGGTTTCCATTATCGGAGCCAGCGTCGGATCTTCACGTTGGTATTTCTCAATATCCCTAAAAAGCATGGGAGCATCTGTTAAGATGGCATTAACACCAGATAGTATGGCCTCGGGAGGTGATGAACTGTCGACCGGTTCATGGGTCTCGACGTCGTTAGAAAACATACGACTGAGTCCATCAGCAACAACATTTTCGGTACCTCTGATATGCCTGAAATCGAATTGGAAGGCAGAAATACGGATGGCCCAACGGGCTATACGACCAGTACGACGCGGCCTACCTAAGACCCAGCTTAAGGCTTGATTATCTGTCTCCAGGTCGAATTTGACGTGTTCCAGATAGAGACGGAACTTTTCTAAGGCGAATAAGACTGCCAAACCTTCGAGCTCATAGATGGAATACTTGGCTTCTTGAGCCGACAAGGTCCTAGATGCATAGGCGATGGGTCACCTCCCTAGTTCAGTCTCTTGAAGAAGGACTGCAGCTACTGCTGACGACGACGCGTCAGTTTGGACGATGAATTTCTTCGAGAAATCAGGCATAGCAAGTACAGGGGCATTACAGAGAGCTAATTTAAGATCTTCAAAAGCGGCTTGTTGAGAAGGTCCCCACTCGAATTTGATGCCTTTCCTACGAAGAAGGTTTAAGGGCGCCGCTCTATTAGCAAAGTTAGGAATGAACTTTCTGAAGAAATTCACCATACCAATAAACCTGGCGATGCCTTTAATGTCCTTGGGAGGTTTAAAATCACGGATGGCCTGTGTTCTCGAATGATCGACTGCAACACCATCAGGTGACACAATATGCCCTAGGAATGACATAGAGGGCTTAGCAAAGGCAACCTTGGACAACTTGACATTTAACCCAGCCTTACGAAGGCGATTGAGAACTTCTCGCAGATGATCTAGATGTTCTTCGAAGCTTTCCGAAAATACGACGACATCATCCAAGTAGTGGTACAAGTATTCAAATTTGATGTCGGAGAAGACCCTATCTAGCAGCCTAGTGAGTACAGCTACTCCCGTGGGGAGCACGAAAGGCACGCGATTGTATTCATATAAATTCCAGTCCGTGGCAAACGCTGTAAGGTATTTAGACTCTTCGGCAAGGGGAATTTGATTATAGGCCTGATTCAAGTCCAAGATAGTAAAGAACTTGGCCTTGCGAAACCATGAAAAACAAGAATGAAGGTCGGGAAGGGGCACAGATTGTAACACCACCTTCCGATTGAGAGCCCTGTAATCAATGACAGGCCTGAAGCCCCCTTGGGGTTTCGGGACTAGAAAAATAGGCGAAGAGTACGCTGACTTAGAGGGCCTAATAATACCATCCTTCAACATCTGATCGATAATTTCTTTCAGAGCCTTCATTTTAGGTGGAGATAGCCTATAAGGTGGAAAACGGACAGGAATCGAATCCGTGACCTCAATTTTGTATTCAATAAGGTCAGTAACACCAAGAGTATCAGAGAACACCTCCGGAAAGGACTGACACAATTTGCGAATACTATCAGCCCGCTCCTCAGGTAGATGTCTAAGGTCTAACAACATCTCATCCTGGGTAGGCGAAATAGATGAACATGATACCAAGGGAATGTTACAATTGGACGCAAATTTGAATGTGCACGACTTACTCTGAAGATCGAGCACAAGACCAGTGTGAGAAATGAAGTCCGCTCCCAGTATGATGGGGCAAGACAAGTGCTTAGCCACAAACAGTTTGGTTTTCCATGTAAATTTAAAAATACGAATTTTGACCAGTAAGGAACCTAGAATTTCTAATGGAGATGAATTATCCGAAACATATAGAACAGGAGATGAGACATAGTCAGGTAGTTTACAAACAGATTTCAATTTAGAATACCATCCAGCCGAAATAATCGAACAGACACTGCCTGAATCTAATAAAGCGGTTATAGGCTCATTGTTTAACTCAATCTTAAGAAAAGGAATAGGTGCGGAGGAATCCGCCGCAATCCTATGACACTCTTTGGGACATTCAAAAGATGCATTTGAAAATTGCTCGTTCCCTGAATTTACAACCTTTTTAATAGGGGCTGAGTCTCGGGAAGATGGATTAGTCGACTCAGCCGAAGCCACTAGTCACTTTTTATTATTGGCATAGGTGGAATTTGCACCAGAAGTTGAGCAGGAGGGGGTGCTATTCGAATTTGGGCAATTCTTGGCGATATGTGAGAAAGCCCCACATTTAAAACAGCCTTGTGATGAACCAGCCCCATTACTTGTCCCACTCGACTTGATCAGTGGACACTTATTGCGCAGGTGGTCAGGCGACCCACAAGCATAACATTTACGAGGGGTGACTGATCGGCGAGGTGGAGGCCGAGTATTACTAAAGGAATCGGCGTATCTAACTCCTTCCGCTGAGACGGCCAATGCTTCAAGTTCCGAGAAAGTTTGCGGGCACGCCGCGAAACACAAATATGACCTGTAGGGTGGTGAAATCCCTTCCACAATAGCTTGTACAATCTGATCCTCAGGGAAATGAAGAGCAAACACCCTAGTATAAAACTTAATATCTTGGATGAAATCTGCCAAGTTTTCATCCAAGCGCTGTACCCGATAATAGTACTTCTGAATAAGGGAGGACCTGGCCCTAGCAGGGATGAAGTTAGCTAGCAAGTGGGCATGGAAATCCTCAATAGATGATTGCTCGGCAATGGCTCTTACGATTTTATCAGAGAGAATACCAATAGCATACGGATAGATAATTTGCAAAATTTGACATGGAGAAAGAGAAAAAACAAGGGCATGATCCTGAAATTCAATTAGAAATCTTAAAAATGAAATTACGTCACTGGTGGTATTAACGGAAAACTTAGAGATACCTCTGAGCAACATTGCCAATGGATGAGGCAAGCTACTAAACCCGGGTGACATAGTAGGTAAAGGTTTCAATGGCAAGGTAGTTAATTCAGAACGTACATTATTTAATGAGTTACGGCGTTCAGACTCGTCCAATGGGGCAGAGGTTGTTTGAGCAGCAATGGTTTTCCTATTGACTTCTCCCTTATGAGGCTCTTCCTCGCTACCTACATTCACCGTGACGGGTTGATCAGTTTTGGGAGGAACCTCCCCAGTTAACAATTGAGTGACCTTGCTAGATAATTCAGAAATGTTTTCAAGCAGCGTACTAGCTTCCTTCCTCTGAACGTCATTCAACTTCAGAGACAACAGATCATTAACTCTATTTGAAAAGTGATATAGCCTGGCTTGCACACGCTTAATTTGATTAGGAGAAGGATCATTTTCATCAAAAAAACTAACTACAGATGCTAGCCCAGTAATATTCTCGACGATCGTGGAAAGAGAGTCGTCAACTTCTTTCTCTCCCAAGGTGGGGATTGAAATAGGCAATTCAAGGGACTCTCTAAGCTTGTTTGTGTCTACTGCAACCGTGCCTCCAGACTGCACATTTCTAATCGTTAACTCATATATCAACTCCTCTTTGCGCAAATAGTTAAGATGGAGAACATCGCGAGGTCCGGGCATGATGACAGAACAATTTTGAAAAACTCAAAAAAAGTTCCAGCAACTGAGAAAATTGTTAGAGTTCGGAATAAAACAATGTTTAACCGTCAAAAAGGGCTAAATTGAGACCCATTCAACCACGCTCTGCTACCACTTGTTACCGTTTTTTAGTGGTAGGTAGAGGTGAAAGAAGGTGCGGGCGTGAACGGGTCTCAAACTACGGAATCAAAGTTAATGTAAAATTTAACAAGGTTATATTTTCTTTTCAAAAACAAAGAAATAACAAGCATGGCAGGTACAAAGTAGCAAGTCCAAAGGGTAGTTACAATATTTACAGGATTTGGGCTTCGCGCCCTGACTTCACAATGCTTGGGCAATCAGCTCAGTTTTACCCCAAACACAAGTTTCAACAGAGGGGCAGAAAACCCCATTCATGCCTAGGAGTCCTTGCTCCAAATTACACTGAAAAGCCTCCACGAGGCATACAACATTCAATTTTCAAAAGAGCCACACGCTCTCAACTTTAAGCCTCTCAAAGGCCACACCAAACTCCACCTTCGAGTTGTCCTCACTGGACATAGACACAGGGGTAAAATACCCAACCTACTGAGGTCTATTAAATGAAAAGGGGCAATTACATGACCTCTGAAATAACAATTTGAGAGGAGGCGATCTGCACTCCTAATACACTTGTTTTTAAAACCTAATCTGGCTCTAGCCCACTAATGCAAGGGCTAATCCCATACTACAGAGGTGACTTTAGAAAAGAGCAATTTGTTTTACGTTAACGAAGAATAGGTTGAGAAAATAAGTTCACCTCAAAACAATGTGAGTGGGAGCTCGAGAGGGTTAGCACTCTCTATCCCAATATGTAGCTTTAAAAGAGAATAGATGAAAAGATTGGTTACATTTTAGGAAAAGGTTACATAGTGGAAACGCTTCGAACCCGCCCCGAGTGTTAAACTGCCGACCTAGCAAGAAAAGAAGTTATTAAGAGGCCATTACCTGGTGTTGAACAGCTGGAGAAGAAAGAGGCGCTTCCCTCCCCCTGCTATGTACTTTACACACTGAAAGATGGAACAGAAGTGGCCCGGAGACCCAAAAATCATCAGTTTAAATACTCTCGCGGAAGGTTCTAGGCGTTTTAGGGAAGAGAACACCCGCCCACAATCACTTTATTGGCTAGGGTACAGAAACATATTCAAGTTGGGGGAAGATACTTCTGATTGGTCGGAAATTACTAAAAGAAATTCGGGATTGGATAAATCTAAAACAAGGGGAAAAAGAGGGGTATACAGCCAACTTAAATAATAACAGAAAGAAATTTAACAAGAAACAAACTTTTGAAATAAGAACTTCTCCAAAAAAAATAGTTCTTTCACTCCGCACTAGGGTGCACTATTGTTGATCTTCAGTAGTGTCCTCTAGAAGAGAAAGTTCACACTTCTTACTACAAGCAAAACAAAAATACGTCGAAAATGACACAGTTCAAAAACTCCAAAATTTCCAGGTAGAGACATCTTCTGAGAAACTTGAAAATTAATACTGTCCATAAAGTTCAGACTTCCTCCAGCAGAGGAGTTTCAACAGGCGCACATTTTAATTAGCGGTGTGGAGGTGTACCGCCCGGTACAATTATTATTATTATTATTATTATTATTATTATTATTATTATTATTATTATTATTAAACTTAAGGCCACGGCCACTTCCTTTCCTCTTCCTTGTCTATCCCTTCCAATATTCCCATTCCCCCGCAAGGCCCCTGTTCAGCATAGTAGGTGAGGCAGCCTGGGCGAGATACTGGTCCTCCTCCCCAGTTGTATCCCCGACCCAATGTCCCATGCTCGATGACACTGCCCTTGAGGCGATAGAGGTGGGATCCCTCGCTGAGTCCAAGGGAAAAACCATCCCTGGCGGGTAAAAAGATTAAGAAAGAAAGAAAAATCATATCTGTATTTTCCGTGTTTGCTGGCCGTAGTCGAGGAACATGGTCCCTACGTTTCACTCAAGACAGCGACCGGCATTTTCAATGGTTCCGACTGACTCTACTAACTTCGATGGCTTGCTAAGAGCTAACTGTGGAATGTAATGTTTTTGTTTTTTGTTTTTCTTGCTGAGGGCGTGTTTCGCATTGGCGGCGGAAAATTCTTTCTTGCTGAAAGGCGGTATTTGACCCCCGTCAGAGAAGAAACCCTCTCATCGACGAGGAATTGAATTAACATTTTTGATTCGTGGGGGGGGGGGGGCGTGAGGGAAAGTTCTTCCTTCATAACAAACGGCTCCTTTAAGGGGTTTAATCTTGAGTTTAATTGAGTGGAAAGGTTTGTATATGGAATAGACGGAAATAATTTTTATTTTTTATTAAAACAGGTCGTGAGTCAATGACCGCGATGTTTAAATCGTGTTTTCAGCTTCTTGGTCCCTACGACTTGTTTCAAGAATGGCTAAAGAGGACTCTAGATTTGGTCTCTTTAACTATTTTGTTAACCTGAGTTCTAATGAGGAGGATACGGAGTTTATTGCGTATCCACCTATTAGATCTCAGTCTGGAGCCTATGGTCATCGTTCTGTGAGTTTCATTCTGAAAGGTTTGCATTTTAGAAAAAGGAGATTTTGGAAGATAGCTCCAGGCCTCACAACCATACTGCAGGATGGTCCCGATACATGCTGGGTAAATATTCCTCTTGATATGAGAAGAGATCTATTTATTTCCCAGCAGAGGTTTCAAAGCTTTCATCCGGCCAAGGCTCGTTTAAGGCCTGTTCTATGTTATATAAATAAATTTTATTTATTTCGGTTTTCCCCAATAATTTTATATTGCCCCTAAAAAGAACGTATACTGCAAATCAAGAGACATTTTAAAAGTAACTGTGAGAATTCGATTATATAACGGTTGGTTATCCTGTTTGATATGTGTGGTTTCATTAAAAATTATATGTATATTCACTTTCAACATTCAATATTCATATTCAAAAGATTAATCGAATTCAATTAATAAAGAAAGAGGGAGGTGTAAAATGTTAAGGGAAAAAAATGGAGTTACATAAAGGTCCAATCAGAAGGTTAAAATTATCCAGGCAGTAGTATCCCATATACTATAAAACAAACCCCATGGCACTACAGCCCAGAAGGGCCTTGGCCTACCAAGCGAGCACTGCTCAGCCCGAAGGCCTGCAGATTACGATGTGTCGTGTGGTTAGTACGACGAACACTCTCGGCCGTGGGCTTTCTACCTCACCGTCATATAGCTCCTCAGTTCTAATCGCATAAGCTGAGTAGACCTCGTACCAGCCCTCACATCCGGGTAAAAATTCCTGATCTGGCCGGGAACCGAACCCGCGGCTTCCTGGTAAGAGACAGGCAGTATCTCATATACTATAAAACCCCAACCTTCACAACGCGGGGCTGGCTCTCACATACAATTGGCAATTAACAATTCTTTCTTTCTTAATCTGTTTACCCTCCAGGTTTGGCTTTTCCATCGGACTCGGCGATGGACCCCACCTCCACCGCCTCAAGGGCAGTGTCTGGAGCATCAGACTCTGGGTCTAGGGATGAAAATGGAGAGGATGACCAGTACCTCGCTCAAGCGGCCTCAGCTGCTATGCTGAACAGGGGCCTTGCGGGGGAATGGGAATATTGGAAGGGATAGACAAGGAAGAGGAAAGGAAGTGGCCGTGGCCTTAAGTTTAATAATAATAATAATAATAATAATAATAATAATAATAATAATAATAATAATAATAATAATTGTACATTTAGTACGTGTTGAAGAGATGTTAAGTACAGAACAAAATGGCCAACCGGACATCACTGGGATCCGAACCCACATCCTCCTGTTTACGCGACGGTTCCTCTACCAGTTGAGCTATGATCGCCTAGGTCACCTTCGTTCTGTTGGAAAGGATCTAAGCTACAGGTCTGACTTGGCCCTCAACGGGCGACTTAAACGCACTCTACAGTGGGATAGAAGTAGTGCCAGACCTGTAGCTTGGATCATTTCCAACAGAGTACAGATGCTCTTGGCCACCATAGCTCAATTGGTAGAGCAACCGACGCGAAATCCTGAGGTTGTGGGTTCGGATCCCACTGGTATCCGGTTGGTCATTTTTGTTCTCTTCAACAAGTACTGAATGTACGTAACACGACCTAATGGGTTGAAAGTTGATTTCGACGAAAATTTTAAATTGTTGATGAAGTATTAACTTGTATTCCTTGTGATTTCATAGGCCTTATAAAGGACCACTGCAGCCCATTCCTCAAATAACCACTCATCCAACACTTTTTTTATATTATTTACAAAACTACAAGTAGGGTTCATTGCACTAGAACAGTTTAATGGAATATTTGCTACCTTATTTGAGTAAGTGTCCGCCTCTGTGGTGTAGTGGTTAGCGTGATTAGCTGCCACCCCCGGAGGTTCGGGTTCGATTCCCGGTTCTGCCACGAAATTTGAAAAGTGGTACGAGGGCTGGAACGGGGTCCACTCAGTCTCGGGCGGTCATGTGAGTAGAGGTGGGTTCGATTCCCACTTCAGGCATGCTGGAAGTGGTTTTCCGTGGTTCCCCACCTCTCCTCCAGGCGAATGCCGGGATGGTACCTAACTTAGGCCACGGCCGCTTCCTTCTCACTTCCTTGCCTGTCCCATCCTATCTTCCCCTCTCTCCACAAGGCCCCTGTTCAGCATAGCAGGTGAGGTCGCCTGGGCGAGGTACTGGTCATTCTCCCCAGTTGTATCCCCGACCCAAAGTCTGAAGATCCAGGACACTGCCCTTGAAGCCGTAGAGGTGGGATCCCTCACCGAGTCCGAGGGAAAAACCGACCCTGGAGGGTAAACAGATTAAGAAGAAGAAGAAGAGTTGAGCAAGTTTCATACTTACAATGACCTCTGAGGATTCTGGTGCTGATTTTAGTTTCAGTGGAAACACAATAGCATACTTATTCTTTCTTAGCTCTGTTCATACGTGAAGCCTGAAGTAGCCCATGCTATAGAAGAATTAAGGTGTTAGTAAATGAGTGAGAAGATCCATTAGAAGATTGAAGATGACAGTGTATTGTCCTGAGAGAACCTGATTATTATTATTATTATTATTATTATTATTATTATTATTATTATTATTATTATTATTATTATTATTATATTAAAATATTACTTAACAGCTTTGGCAAGACCGTCCGTCCGTTCTAGTGGACCGATTTTCTTCATTTTTGCTTTATACTCTCCGAAATCACTTTTGGGTGAATCATTAGACATGGATAGGTCTCTAACTTCAGCCATCTTTGAGTAATCCTAAAATAAATTCGCTAAATGACCACTATAATAATTACAGGCGAAGGCTAAACCTAGCCCGCAATATACTCTTTACTCAGCATGTTGCACAGAGTTAAGGAACAATATATTTACGTAGTGATATCGACGAAGTTCTACGATTAAAAATGATGACTATAGGCAAACCTGCAACTTCTACCGAACTTGGTACATGTGTGAGTGTCTGTTATCTGGAGAGGAACACTGTCGGAGTGAGACAAACCTAGCATCCCTAGATGTGGAGTGAGGAAGGATTGTCATATAAAATAATCGAAATAGACCAATTTTAGTGTTGAATCCATAGTTTTCGAGGTCGCTGAGATGAATAACAACACTTCGGATGCCATCTTCTCCATAGGGGATGATAAGGGGTAAAAAAGGAAATGTCAAAAATGATCGAGATTAGTGTTGAATCCACAGTTTTGGGTTCGATAAGTTGATTGGTTACAGTCTCATTGTCATTTGGAATCGTGACCATGATATCTATAGGGCAACGCGTAAATTGCTATATGCAGTTATAAACATATATTTATTTGAAGAGATCAAATATGTCCCTGACAATATGGGCTGCCGAGCATTCGTTATAAAATCCACGGCCTATTCCCACTCATTCGACCGGGTCTGGAATGGAATGAATGAAGCCCCCATATAGGAGCGTGGATAGGAATTGTGCCGGCTGCCGAACGAAGCCTGTCGCACTCCTCGGGGGAAACAATTAATGAATGACAGATTAAATGAAATGATATTGGAGAGTGTTTCTGGAATGAAATATGATAGGGAAAAACGGAGTACTCGGAGAAAAACCTTTGCCGCCTCCGCTTTGTTCAGCACAAATCTCACATGGAGTGAGTGGGATTTGAACCACGCAATCCAGCGGTGAGAGGCCGGCGCGCTTCCACCTGAGCCACGGAGGTTCACAGATCTTCTAGTATGTTTATTAATTCGTATAACAGTAAAGTAACATCCGGGGGATAGTGGGTTCGAACCCCACTGTCGACAGCCTTGAAGATGTTTTTCCGTCGTTTCCCATTTTCACATCAGGCGAATGCTGGGGCTGTACCATAATTAAGCCCACGGCCACTTCCTTCCTATTCCTAGGCCTTTCCTGTCCCATCGTCGCCATAAAACATATCTGTATCGCTGCGACGTAAAGCAACTAGCAAAAAAAAACCAAAAAAAAAAAAACAGTAAAGTAAGTAGACTCGTGTCCTCATTCTGAGGTGGTGGAGCTCCTTTTATGCACACTCCAGTAGAGGTGAGCTGTACGTACCATTTTAAGCACACACCAGCCCTCCTGCCATTTGTAGCAGTACCGAGAATCGGTCCAGGGCCCACGTGGACGGTGGAAGAGAGTACTGCTTGTTGCTTGTTGTTTAAAGGGGCCTAACATCGAAGGTCATCGGCCCGAATATAGTACTAACCTCTACGCTACGGAGGCGTACGTCTAACAGTCCAACGGGGGGTGGGGGATTCAGAAACCAGTGTGACTTGTGTTCATTGCTTTGTTTATCTTCGGTCTTACTTCACCTAGAATTTGAAGCACATTTATGGTGCTATGAAGGTGTGTGTATGTGTACATTGTTAACAACTTTATGGTCATAGATGTTATTTTGAAAGATATATGCGAGAGAATTTATGGATTCTATTATTATTATTATTATTATTATTATTATTATTATTATTATTATTATTATTATTATTATTATTATTATTATTACTGTACCGAGAGGCACACCCCAACACCGCGCATTCAAATTCAGCGCCTAAACGAACCCCTCTATTAGTAAAACAGTGAAACTGAAACTACACCAACTTACAACTTTACTCAGAAGATGTCACCACAGAAATATGATGTAATTTTGTTATTGTGCAGTTGCCTAATCAGAGTGAATTTATCCTTGTTTTGTTTGCCATTCATCAACAAGTTTTGACATTCTTCCACAGATGACGCTACTAAAAACTAATATCATGCACCCTGGTGAGAGATGTAAGAAGTTATAATTTAAAGAAGTTTTGTATTTCTAGGTTTTTGTAACTGAATGATGTTCATTTATTTTTGGGTTGGCAATATTTCCTTTTTCTTTTCGTCAGTTTTGAATCTAGCCAATCCCAAATTTATGTAATTAATTTTCCACCTATCATAGGCTTCTTGTTCGATTCTGAGTGTTACTTTTGAAATCTACAAATTAAATTGAGAGGGTGTGGCTGGTTTAGTCTTGAATGACCTCGAACCTTCCCTGAGGGTTTATAAACTGCGGCTTTTCACGTTTCTTGGCCAATTTATTCATCGTCACCTTTTCGGAGTGTGTGTGGCGGGCGGCCTCATTCGTCAGCAGCTAGAACATCTATAAGGTAATGGCCACGTAACTGTATTCTTTCTTGCTACTTCCGCAGTTTAACCCGAGAGAAAGGTCCGACTCTTTACTATGTAACAACCTTTTTTATAATGTATCTTTGTTCCGGCTGATGTAAAAAATTTGAGCTCCCCTTCACCTTAGTTTGAGGTGACTACGTTTTGTAACGGTTTTCTGCCTGTAATGTATTAAAGTAAATTCTATACGAGTCACCTCAGTAGTTTGGGAATAGCCCCCGTTTCGTCGGCCTAGAGCCCCTTAGGTTTTTAAGTTCTCACTATCTCGGAGCGCAATGTAAGCCTCCATTCAGATTGTGTGTCGGGCCATTTAATTAATCTGTTCGTTTCCACACAGGCCCTATAGGTTGGGTACAAGATACCCCTGTTTCAAATTGTAAGTTGGGCCATGGAAGGCCAGAGAGTGTAAGATTTTTGAGGTTGCCTTGAGGAAGCTGAAAGAAACGGAGAGCCGGTTAGCTCTTTTTCAAGTTTTGTAATTGTAAAGAGTTCCTCTAGAAGGCTAGAAATTGTATTTTGGGGAGCAAGTGCTTCGTGCATTAGGGGATTTCTGCCCTTAACCAAGTAATTCTTCTTCCATTTGTAATATTGTAAAACTAGGGGCTTAAAACCCAAAGTGTTAAGGTCCTGAATCTTGGACATTTCCTAATCTGGTTTCTAGTTTGGCATTGTCCCTGATGTTATTTTTCCCTTGTGGACATTTGTTAAGTTTGTTTTTTATAATGAGGAAATATAACCTTTGTTAAAGTTTCAATTCAGTTCCTGATATTGTAGTTAGACCCATTCACCCCGGCACCTTCTTTCACCTCTGCGTTCCACAGATACCCCGGAACAATTATTATTATTATTATTATTATTATTATTATTATTATTATTATTATTATTATTATTATTATTATTATTATTATTATTATTATTATTATTACTGATTCATTATGCCCAAATAAGGAACGTATTTGAAGTTATTTAGTACAATGTTTCTTTTCTTCTTCCAAATATTTAATTCATTCACTGAGTACATCTTTTTAGGTTTCCGTGAACGTTTTTTGGTTTCTTACTAAGCTTCTAAATTTAGTTCTGTAAAGATCTTTTAGATCGTTTATTTCCACTAACCAATTGTTGAGCTTTTTCAGGGGTAGTGTTAGGTTCAGAAGTTTCTTTGTCAGTCTGTTACTATCCGTTCTGTGTAGATGTCCGTAGAATGTTAATCGCTTTCTTCTTATTGCATCTGTGATTGTTCTGTGACTTGATAATTTCCTGAGGTTTCTTTTCACTCAAAATCATTTCCGAATGTTGTTTCTAGGATTTATCTGATAATATTCCTCTTGTTTCTCGATTATATTTTTGACCTGTCGCCACTTAACAGGGTTTCGTATGCATAATGTGCCTATGGTTTAATGACTGTGTAGTAGTGTTCGTAAATTCTGCATTCTTTGAAAAATACTTTATACGTCTTGTTTTCTAGGTGATTCTGTAAGCTCTTTGCAATTTATTGAGATCTTTATTTGTTTGCTTGCCAATTTATCGCTGCTGGTTGAATAATTTCGACCAGATACTTGAATTTATGCACTTGGAAGATTTTTCGAATTTTGTGGTTAATGGTTGATTGCCGAATCTTGATTTAATTCCTCACATATACTGCGTTTTTTAAATAAAGTATGGAGTCCTGTTTTGGACTCTACATGATGAAGCTTTTGTACGGACTTAATTGCTTCTTGTATTTTGTTGGAAAGGATTGCAAATTAATCTGCGAATGGTAAGCAATCAATGTGAATTTTGTTTTCAAGATGTCCGCCAATACTTGCTTTCTTAATTTATTATTATTATTATTTCCATGTGCTGCCGTGCTATACAGAAACATCTTCAGAAATATTAGTTTAATGTGAATACTGTGTGTTTGAGGCGAGCAAATACATACAGTGGAATGGCTCTTCTTACCTGTACTTACATACATTTTCTTACCTTACTGCAGGGCCTCTCAAACGCCCAAAATCTCACGCGTGCAGATAGAGGCGCAAGAGCTCCGTGCACTGTGCATCGCTGCCGCTCGGCATGGCTCGGATCATCGCTTCGTCTCTGGGCTACTCGGCTAAGCTCGGCTCAACTCGCCTATGCTCGGCTCAAGTCAGCTTGGATTTAGAGCGCTACGGCGCAAGTGGGGCAGAGGGAGACAGGCGGAGCGAGCGAGACAGGCGTGAGGAAAGAGAGAGTAAGCGCTATTGCTCCAAATCGAGGAGTGGGGGGTCTGCACTCTGGTCAACCAAGCCAAGTCGTCTCCTGCACCGTGCACAGTGCATGCACCACGCGCATGCACCCTAAGAGGCCCTGCCTTACTACTTCTAGGTATCATTGGTCATTTACTACTAACTTATCAATATTTATGTATTTTCTCAAAGTTTTCACTCGCTAATTTAATATTTTCTGCAACATACTTAATTCGATTCCATCCCATTATTTTCGATTCACAATTTCTTAGTTTCGAATTATACTCCTTCTTGCAGGTTGATTTACTTACGCCGCAGACTTACTTACGTCACATTGGATGTAACTTTTCCCTGCAGCGTTGATGTCATTTATACATCACAAATCAATACATTTTAAGGTTATATGTAAAATGTGTTTCATTTCCCTTACTATTGTTAAGTGGCAGTATTGAGAGAGTATCTACATTTTTTATTTACAGTAACTTCCCTAATTATATGATTTACACCAGGGAAAAGTATACATCATATTTAATACACAAATTACCATCACTGCTTAGCAGGTTATGAACAAATACTAAGTTATGTAACAAATAATACTAACATGGAATCTGGAGAATATTGCACATACAATACAAACATGAACTAACAAACTAAGAGTACGCAACACACGCTACTATTGACTGTATAAATGTTTTCTCAAAATTAATACTGAAAAACAGATAGCAGGTATCGCTATGTTTGTCAACATTTTCGGTACCTAATGAAGTCCAAAAACGGGATAAGAATTTAGGAATTGTTCCTCGGGTTCCCACCATCAAGCCTGTGATTGATGTAATGTTCATATAATTCTTCTTTTGCAGTGTGATGTCGAGTTTACCTTAAAATATCTCCGAACGGACAAGCACCCAGGACATGGGCTCTCTGTCGCAACGGCGACATACGTTAGCTCTCATCTTGATTTCTTCCCGCCATTATGAACATGAAAGACCATGGTGATCAGATATCCACTTATTAGATGACGGTGGTATTTGAACGTGCTCAAATACGTCAGCCTCGTGTTGGTGGATTTACTGGCAGGTAAAAGAACTCCTGCGGGACTAAATTCCGGTACCTCGGCGTTTCCGAAGCCCGTAAAAGTAGTTAGTGGGACGTGAAGCAAATAATATTATTATTATCTTATTAGATGATATGCATTCTCTAAATTATGTGACACCCTCACCCTTACGGGGCAGTTCACTCCAGTGCAAACATACACGTTTTCGGAATTTGGTAGGAACCTTTCTTGAGCCAGGATATTGAGTGTGACTGTTGATGATTAGGTCAGTCACTTCAATCCCAAGCTGATTCAAGAAGTCAAATCTAACTGTTTTAAGGTCGCTTGTGCCATTTAGGTAAGTGCCTTTCTCTTCCCTCAAAACCTGATAGATGTTTATATGTTGAAGTCGAACTTCCCAAGAGGTGCAGAAGAGACCAAAGCCTTCGTATTTCCTTGCCGTGTGCAGCATATGGTCCGGGAGTATCGGTCGGTAGTTGAAGGACCTCTTTCAGAATCATTTTTGTTATCTTATCTGCATCGGATATCAACTTTTGTGGAAGTTTATGCATAGGTGTTTCCTGGAATGGGTATGTGAGTGTTGGAGTGATTGAACAGTTTAGAATTTGGGGTAAGTTAACAAGGATGTCTACATAATCTCGTAATTTTTGCAGAGTGGTTTGAGCGTCAAATAACATTCTTCGGAGACGTTTATGCCAATATAACGTATTGATTCACAACCTTCTTGTGTTCTTATTTATTGTTGATTAATGCTGAGGCTTTCGTTTGAATACTTCCCTTCCTGACGCATGCAGTTGCATATTTTGAAACATTCATGTCAAGGCCTATTTCATAAAAGCATTGTAGGGCAATTTTTGTCAGTTCAGCTGCAGCTTCCACACTTTCACCGATGATTACCGCGTCATATTCTAAACTTATTATCATCATTGTTTGTTCTCCTTTGATTATAGGGAATCCATATTTATTAGCTGTTGATTCTTAAGATAATTCTGCAAGAATGTGGTCTGTTGCTAAATTATACAGAGCAGGAGATAGTGGTATCCTTCTAATACACCACGTTTAAATGGGATGAGATCAGTTTTATGGTTTCATGTTTCGGTCTGCGTAATATTATCTCCATTAATTCGTAATAGGATTGGGTAATATATCGGGAATACCTGTTGAATCAAGTGTATTCCTAAAATGGAGGTGCCCCACATCATCAAGAGCTTTTCTGGTATCTAAAATCACTACGCAGGTGTCGTGTTTGTTAACTTCAGCCGCACTCAAAATCCCGTCCAATATTTACGTAATTTGAAGTGTACCTGAGGATGTATTGAATCCCGTCTGATTCTGATTGAATCTAATATACTGAAGAAACTTTTGGTCCAGTACTCTTTCAATTACCCTACGAATTATGCTACAGATGATTATAGGACGCCGGTTAGCTGGGCAATCGGTGTCTCTTCCTTTGTGATTGAAAACTGTCCTGGCTCTTTTCAGAGGGGATGGTAAGAAACTGGTTTGTAGCATTCTAGTACCAAACAAAGAAATAAATTGATAGTCAATTTCGTTCACAATTGTACGTAAAATCAGCCTTATCTACTGAAATTTCTTTATTGCAGCTTGTACTTCTGCTATGGAAGTAACGTCAGTAAATTTCGTTTCTCTCACTAAGTTCAGCTTCGTTAACTTTTGAAGGGCATTACGGTCTCACCTTATCATTGGGCGTGGAATATATATTGGAAAAGTATGTAGGTAAGCTATTTCGGTCCAGAGTGCATAAAGGTGCTTCACATTTGAATACTGTGCGAATAGCCTTCCGACTGAGTTAACTGATGCAAATGTTTGCCCTTTCATTTCTCTTTGTCTCTCCTGATAGCCCTTTCTGTATTGGAACTAATTTTATATGATCGTTGACGAACTACATCACGTTTCCTTTCTCTGGCTTCGTAATATTTCTGAGCAGGCTGTTTAGTACCAGAAAGAAGGTGTACCGCTGTCGCGAGGAATGATAGAAACTTCGTAACTTATGTATCAAAGACATCATCATTCGTATCCATGGTTAATTTTGCTTTCCCTACTGATTTTGCTATGGAGGTTTGATATATCTACTTGCTCATTGGACTCTTTTGTGTTGCCATGTTATGTTCAATACTGGTACCGTCTACGTCCGCTATTTTGTCCTCTGGACAGTTTCTGTTGACATACTAATTTCGTTCTGTGTTCAGCAGGGTGCGCACGACTGATGTATTAACTCCTCCTATAAACATAAAATATTTTCCGCGGAATTAACATAGATAGGGATCATCAGTTGGTAGAGTCGGTGGCTCCATCATGTCCGCCGATGAGCCGACATCCATGCCAGATATGTAACCTTACATAAGAAAACTAGTCACGGTATGTTTGATTTACTGGTTGTTCGAGATTCATAGGAACTGCACCAATGTGTACGTTCATGGGTATTTATTAAGAAACATACACCAATTCGACATATCGTCCCTGTTTTGCCAAAAGGGCGAATGTTACATTGCTCTTCCTATCCATTATTTCCCTTAAGACTGGTCACGCCTTCCAGCCATATATTGATATGCAGTCCATCAGAACAATTTTCGTTGAGTTCATTTTCCTATGCGCGTGTGTAAAGCAAAATGAACTTTACTGTACCATACTGAAGGAATGTATGCTTGCATGATATTTACCCACTCCTAGAGTGTGATGTATTTAAGACTGAATCGACTTGATGGACATATTTTTGCTAGGCGACAGCACTTAACGCTATATCCTCATAGTCTGTTAAGAAATGCTGTACCGGGCGAGTTGGCCGTGCGGTCAGGGGCAGGCGGCTGTGAGCTTGCATCCGGGAGATAGTGGGTTCGAATCCCACTGTCGGCAGCCCTGAAGATGGTTTTCCGTGGTTTCCCATTTTTACACCAGGCAAATTAATTAAGGCCACGGCCGCTTCCTTCGAACTCCTAGGCATTTTCCTATCCCGTCGTCGCCATAAGACCTGTCTGTGTCGGTGCGACCTAAAGCCCCTAGCAAGAGAAGAAGGATGGGAACATGGTTTATGAAGTACCATCCCTTGCTAGGAGCTTCATGAATAACCGTGGCTGTTATGTGAAAATACCAATCCAACATGCCGTGATCGAGACGAACTTTCAATATATAGGACCAACTTTGACAGGTCTGCCCAGTTTGAAGAATGTAGCTCTCTATTAGATGTGTAAAATATTTAAGAAACTGTGAAACATACAGAATATCAAGAGTGGAATGACACGAATTATCACCCACTACTAACAAAGAGCGACTGGGGGTCACCAACGAGCAAAGGCGAGTCTATGCACTCGATCTATCTATCTATTATATCGTCGCTCGACCGGTAAAAGGTTGTATTCCACAAAACTCTTCCTATCAGTTATTCTCCTTAAGACTGGTCACGCCTCCCAGCCACGTATGGATATGCAGTCCGTCAGAACAAATTTTGTTGTGTTCATTTTCCTATGCCCATGTGTAAAGGAAAATGAACCTTACCGTACCGTACTGTAGGAATGTACGTTTGCATTACGTATTTTCTCACTCCTAGTGTACAATGCATGTAAGGTTCATTTTCGTTTAATCATCGACATAGGAAAACGAACACAACGGACATTGTTTTGATGGACTGGGTATCCATACGTAGCTGGGAGGCGTGACCAGTCTTAAAGAGAATAATGGATAGGAAGAGTATTGTGGGATACAACATTTTACCGGTCGAGCGACGATATCAATGTCATTGTATGTGGATATTTATGTATTACATCCCCTAAACCACTGGAGCGATTTCGACCAAACTTGGTACACTTTTGACTTAGTATCAGAAGACGAACCTTGTGGGGGAAACACACCACAAGCACCCTTAAATGCGGGTGGGGGCAAGGGGCCGATTTATAAAAATAATCGATAATAGCATCGAATCCATAATTCTCGGGGTCGCGCGATGAATAATGACACTCCGGATTTTGTATCCCTTAGGGGTGGGGGTCGAGGGGGAGATATAGAAATAATCGAAAATAGTGTTTAGTCCATCGTTTTTGGGGTCGCTGAGATGAATAGCGACACTTCGGATTTGTTTAAGTCCGATTTCAGCCCCGTTTAGTGTGGGGGAGAGGGGGTGTGAGGTATACAAATAACTGTAAGTAGTTTTGAATCCATAGTTTTCGGGGTCACTGAGATAAATAGTGATACTACGGATTTTTAAAAGTCTAATTTCAGTCCCCTTTGGGGTGGGAGTGGGGGTGAGTGAGATATAAAAATAATCGAAAATAGTGCCGAATCCATAGTTCTCGGGGGCACTGAGATGAATAGTGACACACCGGACTTTTATCCCTTACGGGTAGGGGTCGAGGAAGGGGAGAGGTATAAAATAGTCGAAAATAATCTTGAATCCTCAGTTTTCGGGGTCACTTTAATGAATAGTTACACACCGGGTTTTCTGAAGTCCTTATTCTGCACCTTCTAGGGGGGGGGGGTGAGGGGGTAGTGACACATAAAACTAATCGAAAATAGTGCCGAATCCATAGTTTTCGTGGACACTTCGGATGTCGTATAAGTCCAAGATGAGCTCCAATCGGCAGGGGCGAGAGATGTGACGAAGAGGTAAAAATGTCCAAATGATCATATCGACGGCTTACTTCTAGAACCTCGTATGTCCCGGTGCTCTTCCTACGCATTATTTTCCTTAAGGCTGACCACGTCTCCCGGCCACATATGGATATGCAGTCCATCAAAATGTTCATCGTGTTCAATTTCCTATGCTGATGTGTAAAGGAAAATGGACCTTACCATACCGTATAGTAGGGATGTTGTTTGCATCACGTATTTACGCACTCCTACAGTATAATTCATTTAAGGTTCAGTTTCCGTTACACATCCGCATAGGAAAATGAACACAACGAAAATTGCTCTGTTGGGCTGCATATCAATATGTGGGTGTGAGGCGTGACCAGTCTTAAGGGAGATAATGGGTAGATAGAGCATTGCGAGGTACGAGGTTTTAGAAGTAAGGCGTCGATATATTATGGATGTTTGTATGTTGTTCCAGCATATGTGTCAACTAAACTTGGTTAAAATATTACTGACTATCTGGAAGAGATACTGTGGGGGCAAGGCACCCCTAGAAGCTCTAAAGAAGACGGCGAAATATAATTATAACTAGGGGGGGCTGGGATGTAAAAGTAATCGAAAATAGTGTCGAAACCACAGTTTTCGTGGTCGCTAAGAAGAATAGTGACACTCCGGAAGTCGCTGAAGTCCATCTTCAGCCCCCATCGGCATAGAGATGAGAAGGGATGGAAAAGAAATTGCCCAAAACGACCGAAAGTACGGATGTATAAACTGTTTCTTCCAACATAGCCCTCATACAAAATTGGTACACATATGACTTACTATCTGAAAAAATACTATTGTGTAAAACACCCCTAACACTCCTAGCGGAGGTGGTGAAATATGAAAATAAACGAAAATGACTGATATTAATGTCGAATACTGCCGTTTACGAGGTCACTGAATTGCACTGTGGTACTCTGGATAGTTAAGTCTTACATATGGGTGTATGTGGGTAAGTTCCAGAATAGCTCTCAACAAATCTTGGTACACATATGACTTACCATCTGGAAGAATAATACTATGGAGATAAAACATACCAACCCCCGCTGGGGATGGGGGATGGGAGGAGATGGCATTTAAAAATAATAGAAAATAATCGATATTAATGTCTAATCCGATGCTTATGTGTCGCTGAGATGAATTGTGAAAGCTCTGAATACCGTTTAAGTCCACGTTCAGCCTCCACTGAGACGGGAGGCTGAATTGTGTTTAATAATAAATAGTCTAAAATGACCGAGATTAGTGTTGAATCCACTGCTTTTGGAGTCACAAGGCTGATAGGTGACAGTCTCAAAGAGAGTTAAAATCGTGTAGATCATATCTATAGCGCGACTAATTCATACATGTAGTTATCCCTTATTTTTTTGAAAGGATCAAATACTTCCCAGTCAATTCTAGCTTCGGCAAGGATAAAGTTTGTCGCCGTAAGACCTATCTGTGTCGGTGCGATGTAAAGCCCCTAGAAAACAAAAGGAAGATAAAATTTTACTTGATGATTAATCTAAAACATGAAATCAAACATATCCAAATAACTCTAAAGCTACATAATAGATGTTAAAATTAATATCCCAAAAAGGAACTGTATAAAAATTCACTTCGCACATAACTAACTATTAATACTAATCTTAAAAGTAATCAAAAACCAATCGGGCAACGCCGGGTACTACAGCTAGTTACATATAAATGTTTAAAACACAGAGAGCATGCACTAGTTAGCTTTCCAGTCTGAAGAGTTTACTGTAGGATTAAAAGTTCATTTTACTGGGCGAATTGGCCGTGCTGTTAAGGGCGCACAGCTGTGAGCTCGCGTCCGGGAGATAGTGGGTTCGAACCCCACTGTCGGCAGTCCTGAAGATTGTTTTCCGTGGTTTCGCATTTTCACACCAGGTAAATACAGAGGCTGTACCTGAATTAAGGCGACGGCCGATTCCTTCCCATTCCCAGGCCCTTCCTATCCCATCGTCACCATAAGACCTATCTGCGTCGGTGCGACGTAAAACAAATAGCAAAAAAAGGGTTCATTTTGAGGGTTTGGTGATAAGGTAAATGGCTTTCGAAGGAATTCAGGGAAATGACCATTCAGGAAATTGATTGTTCGAAATTTTAAATTATAGATTTTGTACCGGAATCAACAAATTTAATAATTTGTGGAAATGCGGGATTTTGTTGCCTTTTCCCGGGAGATAGGAAATTTAGTTTTTGATTTAATGAATCATTCCTCGTTGCACCTAGAAAAACCACTACGGTATGTTATAATATTTCAGCTCAGAACTCTGACAAGAAATATTCTGTCATTTAAGGTTCAGTGTTGCACGAACTATATCAATGATTTTTCGTTCTAAGTGAAACATTTGCCGTGGGTCAGTATTTATCCCGTCAGCATTGTCACATAGCAATATTTCGAGGGGTAACGATTTCTAGGTTCACATGAATATTGTCTTAATTTTCCGTTTCTTCTTCTTCTACAACTATATCCACTTCTTGGTGAATCTGAAATCTGCTTTGCACATGTGGAATTGACCTTGTTTTACGTCCAGATGCCCTTCTTGACGTCAAATGTATGTGAACAGATATGTTTACTATTGCGTGTTTATATGATGAATGGTAGTGCAGTGTGTTCTATGTGAACGAAGATGAATGTCTTGGGACAATCAAAATCACGTAGACTTCAATTCATGGGAATTAACAATATGCGATTGAGATCCTCGAGCTAGTCGTGAATCGAAAATGGGCCATCTGAACTGAAGCCCTCAATGCTGACCATTGAGCCAAGGAACAAAACTACTGGAAATTTCACATGATGTCTGCGAGCACAAGTTCGTAAGCGACAATCAATGGCAGAAGAGCTTTATCAGTGACTTGCTCCGTACATTAGTAATTCCGCCTCCCAGCCACGCTGGCCGGGGCTGCTACGCGCCCACCAGTATCGATTAGTGAGGGCCGACTCGACTTGACTCGACTTCTCGTTCTGTGACTGCCTGGTGCATATCTGCATGTCTCTGTCGTGCTTACTTGCTTTCACTGGACGCATGCCACCTCACTTTAACATGAATGAACGCTTGGGAATTCTGCTACGGACAGACGTACCAACCTTAGGTATTTGTCCCTAGTACTATACAATATATAGACGTATGAACATATTGTTTTCAATAATTATTGTTTTCTGAAGTTTTCGGTTCCTTCAATCTCATGGGGGTTATTTAATTGCACAGAATTTCTGAAACAAGTAGTTTGGACTGTATTTCTGAGAATCCACTTCATGGGACCTTTGCTCCCAAGTTCTCATTTCTGCTTTCTCAATTCTTCTTTTCCTAATGTATGAATAAAGTAATAATCTGGTCAGAATTTGTATATATATGACCTATGACCTAACCTTTTCTAAAAGGTAGAGTGGAACATAATAGCAAGAAACAGAGAGTCGGGAAGGAATTTTAGGACCAAGAAATGATTCTTAACCCTCAGGTTACATAGACAAAGTTCGTTTCAGAGAACGACGACGACCATGAAGTAAGTTTGCTCAAATCATATCATCATCATCACCATCAGTTCAAGACGTATCATTGCAGGCAGGAAAGAAATAAATCCTCGCGTTCGTGTGCATGGGGAAAATAATTGGTCTACTTTTTATTGTTGATAAAGTTAGTTCTCGAAGGTACGGACTCAGTTCCTAATTACAAAGGCGCTTCGAAATAATAAGGTAACAGTGCTCGCATGGATAAATTTTATTTTACAGGCACATATAAGGGTACACAGTAGTAGGCCACAGATGTACATTCATTTTCATCATCGTCACCATTCTTGTCAAAGCACTTGTCCTAATTGCACAGGAAAGATATTGATGCCAGCATCGATGAAATCTGCGTTCAGTACTCGAAACCATGTCATGACGGCATGCTGAACGTTTGTACCTTCCTTGAATCGCTTACCACCCGGATATTTCTTCAATGGGCCGAAGAGATGGAAATGACGTGGTATTAGGTCGGGGTTGTAGGGAGGATAGTCCAGATGGTTGATTTTCTCACCAGGGTAGTGACAGTGAATGCTACCAGTAATTTTGACACGCCGGAGCGTTCACAGGTAACAGTTTCCCAGAAAACGACCTGGAATACTCTCAACATGAGTCATATTACTGCATAATAATGGCAGACCACATGTACCGAAAATCATGCTTCAATTGTTAGGGAGTAATTGATGGCAGTTACTTGATCGTCCTCCCTACAGTCCCGACCTCGCACCTAGTTATTTTGACCTCTTCGAACCATTGAAGGAACCCCTGAGAGGTAAGGGGATTCAATGACGATACGGCCATTCAGAATGCCTTCATGACAGGGCGAAACGACTTCAGAGAAATGGACGCAGATTCCTTCCACGTCGGCTTCGATGTCTTGGTGTACCGCTGGAACCAGCGCTTCGTCAACAACGGTGACTTCGTTCGATAGTGAGATGTTGCAGTGCCTAACAACTGTGTACCTCCGTGCTTTTTCTTGTTCCCTTTCCTTATTTTCTTTTTTTAAGTACCTTCTACGTAAAAGCCAAAGTTTGAAACGCATGCACCGTAAAATGTTTGGTGATATAACCCCGAAAGTGAAGGCGTGCGTCCGTTCTCTTTTACAGCAATACGCTTTCGATTTAGTGGAATGTTTGCATGTCATTGAAAAAAAAAAATTCTATCAAAATGGAGGAAATCTTTAAATGCGTATGAATAATCTCAAGTCTTGTAACATTTAGCAGGCAGTAAAGAAAGAATTACCATTTCAAGTGTAACACATGAACAAATTATTTTAGATGAAGCAACATCCACTTCATATTCTTCATTTTCAAGAAATTCAAAATATTATACAGATTTATGCAAATCATTTTTATTTGATATTTCTTTGTATGAATTTATAAGTACAGAGCTTAAAAAGTTGCGCACATTTTGAAAAATCAGAAAAATCAACATTTAGAAAATTGTATGCACTTTTATGTTACGAAGGAAAACTAGGAAAAATCAGGCTGGAATGTGAAAATAAATCAAAATTTGAGTAAGTATGAACGAATTACCAGAATCCAGCGGTAGAATAGTAAGATTCGTTGTGGTAGATATGTCAGAAAGTAATTCAAAAGTTTCCAACGGGCATTTTCTGCTAGTAGGTAGTGAAATATCACACAGAACCGTTCAACGATGGTTCACTTATTTAGTAAAACTCTGCAGTTCTAACAGCTGGATGAGGTTAAACTATCACACAGTTCTTATATTCAGAACAACGGTCATCTCATGAAGCAACTCTAGACAAAAAGAACTGTGCTGAGCTCTTACATGCTGCATACTTCGTTCCCAATTCGTTCGTTCTTTTCATAAAATTCCCCTCACACCACACGGCTCCTGTTTCATTACAGCAGTCGAATTCACTTTTCACAGTGCGATCGTTATCAAACTATATCAGTAATGGCTATTCCTTGATATGTTGCTCCAGACTTCACCTGCCAGTGGTACAGCATATTTGACTGTATACTAGAAAATGATGTTCGAACTGGGCATAAGCTGGTAGTATTACGAAATGCACCAATACGGGAGCTTTGTGTCGGCAGATTTACAAAAACTTGAAGGAACTCCTGCGCTTCAAAATTTCAGACACCTCAATGCTTCCTTCTTTTTGCCAGTTGCTTTACGTCGCACCAACACAGATAGGTCTTATAGCGACAATGGGATAGGAAAGGACTAGGAGTGGGAAGGAAGCAGCCGTGGCCTCAATTAAGGTTTTGCCTGGTGTGAAAATGGGAAGACACGGAAAACCATCTTCAGGGCTGCCAACAGTGGGGTTCGAACCCACTCTCTCCCGGATGCAAGCTCACAGCTGCGTGCCCCTAACCGCATGACCAACGCGCCCGGTCATCAATGCTTCTGTAAAGCTAAACATGTTAACTAGGGCTTATAACCAACAAGAATACTATGCAAACAAGAGATCAATCATGAACGGTACTGCGGGGCTGTATTTAGTATTATACCTTGTAATGTATCTTTTTTTTTTTTTTTGCTTTACGTCGCTTCGACACAGATATGTCTTATGCCGACGATGGGACAGGAAGGGCCTGGGAGTGGGAAGGAAGCGGCCGTGGACGTGATTAAGGTACAGCCCCATCATTTGCCTGGTGTGAAAATGGGAAACCACGGAAAACCATTTTCAAGACTGCCGACAGTGGGCTCGAACCCACTATCTCCCGAATACTGGATACTGGCCGCACTTAACGACTGCAGCTATCGAGCTCGGTCCTTCTAGTGTTTAATTATAAGTCAATCTGTGGCATGCGTTTTATAAAACAATAATAATTACAGTGGAGAATATGAAGAATATTCGTGGATAGTGCCATTTTGACAAAAATAGCCGTAGAAAGTATTCATGTCATAAACATTGTACAGAAAAGATGAATCTACACTTATACAAGCATAGTAGTTCGAAGATCATGATGTTAATATATAAATTCACGATTTAAAAGAGCAACATTAAAAATAAAATAATAAAAGACACGATAAGATAGCAAGTAACACGGGAACAATATTCTAGGTTCGAAGATCCTTAACCCTGGAGAGGGCGCGTTACGGTCTTTTCGACCTGATTCTTTATATTTTCCACTGTAATTATTATTGTATTATATAACGAATGCTACAGATTGACTTATAATTAAACACTAGAAGGTTTAGTACTAAATACAGGCCCACAGTACCTTTCATGACTGATTTCTTTGAATAGTATTATTGTTGGTTATAATCCCCAGTTAATATTTTTAGCTTCTCAGAAGCATTGAGGACCGGGCGAGTTTATAGTTCTTAACGTAGCAAGCCACTAGCTTCCATCCCCTCAGTACCTTACATTGGATTCGTCCACTGTCAATGTGCGTAAACAATTCACCCCTCACGCTCCTCAGTTCAGCCTGAGTGCATTGTTTGACTGACGCGGTGTAAATCTCCTGGTGTGCCCCATGACATATGCATGTTAATGCGTTTGGTTTTATTTTACTTTTTCAGTTAATATAGTAAGATTTTTTAATTTTTTTAAAAAAATGTTCGTGTTATATAGTGCCTTCGTATATACTGAAGTCCAACACACCATGGATAGAAATAAATAGAAATAGGGAAAGAACACGAAAGGCTTTCAGAAAAGGAACGTACGTGAAATGTTAGGATTGCCTGAAGAAGAGCAGCCCTCCGAAGCTCTACAAAAACTAGAAAGACCTGGAAGATGCGCCTATTGAAACTGAAAAAAAAAAAAAAAAAAAAAAAAACAGACAAAACAACTAGATGTGGTATATGCCAGCTACATATCTGCAAAGAACAGTCGGGAGTGACATGTGTTCGGTGTGGTACGGGAAAGCTAAGAATCAAGTGATGACGCAGAACGAACGTCAATTGTTTAACATCCAATTTTTGATTTGTTAAAACACCTTTGAACAGTAGCAGCGATTGGGAATCAGAAGTGGGGAGGAGAAAATGCACAGAAAATGGAAAGTAAAAAGAAATTGAAGAGGGAAAAAGGCTACAAAATGGAATTTCTTTTTATGCGCTCTGAGCGAATTTAGACAGAGAGGGTTAACAATTTGCCAACTTAAATGTGGTAATAATAGTTTTTTTGAGATATTGATTCAATAATATACAATTAAACTTTCACCAAAGGAACAATATTACACATGTATTACAATTAAACAGATGCACGGTAAATGAAATGGCGTATGGCTTTTAGTGCCGGGAGTGTCCGAGGACATGTTTCGCTCGCCAGGTGCAGGTCTTTCAATTTGACTCCCATAGGCGACCTACGCGTCGTAATGAGGATGAAATGATGGTGAAGACAACACAAACATCCAGCACCCGTGCCAGCGGAATTAATCAATGATGGTCAAAATTCCCGACCCTGCCGAGAGTCGAACCCGGGACCTCGAGACCAAAGGCCATCACGCTAAACATTTAGCCGCCATGGAGCCGGACAAAAGAATTACGGTGTAATTATACAACTAAAAATCTCTTTCTTTTACAACTTGTTTTTAACGCCGCACGAACATGGATACTTGTATGTCTTATGGCAACGATTGGACAGGAAAGAGCGAGGAGTGTGAAGTAAGTGGCCGTGGCCTTAATTAACGTACAGCCCCAGCACTTGCCTGGTGTAAAATGGGAAACCACCTTCAGGGCTGCAGACAGTTGGGTTCGAACCCACTGTCTCCCGAATACTGGATACTGGCCTCACTGCAGCTATCGAGCTCGGTACGAAATCATTTAGTATTTGACTACACACTAAGATACTGGCAGTCAATAAAGAAACTGCCTGACTAACGAATGCGCGCGGCAAGCAGGTGAATCATACCTCGGTGTCCATGACCTTGACCCCGTTACCCTTCCTCACAGCACTTGCAAAGTCTCTACTACTTGATGTAGCGCTATACAAATTGGTTAGCCGCGACGAATGTCATTTTGTGCGTATTTTCGCTAAAAAGTTTGTTAATAATTAAAGATGATAAAAGAAAGAATTATCTGATAAAACAATAGGGCTTGCCGGGCTGAGTGGCTCAGACGGTTAAGGCGCTGGCCTTCTAACCCCAACTTGGCAGGTTCGATCCTGGCTCAGTCCGGTGGTATTTGAAGGTGCTCAAATACGACAGCCCCGTGTCGGTAGATTTACTGGCACGTAAAAGAACTCCTGCGGGACTAAATTCCGGCACCTCGGCGTCTCCGAAGACCTTAACAAAGTAGTTAGTGGGACGTAAAACAAATAACATTATTATTATTACAATAGGGCTTGTACAATTTTTTTTGTAATAATTCCTATAATTCGTAGTTTCAGCCGAATAAAATTGAATAAAAATATAATGTATTCTCCACAAAGTGAGGGGCGACTGCTCCCCTTCACCCCCCTCTCCCTAATGGCCGCTACTGCCTTTGAACATTAGTTACAAGTTGGTTCAAACTTCTTTACAAGGTTTGTAACGTTAAAATAGTTTGTTCTTACTTTATGCTATTTTTCGTGACCCGGTCTAAAGCACCGCAAGCGCCTACTTATGGGGTTATTTTTACGCGCCCTCTCCAGGGTAAATCTCAGGCAAATGATAAAGGTTTTTAAATAACGTTGTGATATATTAGTTTGAAAACATTATTGTAAAACTAAAGAATAATGTTTCTCTTAATAAATTAAGATCATACTCCTCATAAAATATTTATATAAATTATTCCTAAACCAGTCCGCCTCTGTGGTGTAGTGGTTAGCGTGATTAGCTGCCACCCCCAGAGGTCCGGGTTCGATTCCCGGCTCTGCCACGAAATTTGAAAAGTGGTAAGAGGGCTGGAACGGGGTCCACTCAGCCTCGGGAGGTCACCTGAGTTGAGGTGGGTTCGATTCCCACCTCAGCCATCCTCGAAGTGGTTTTCCGTGGTTTCCCACTTCTCCTCCAGGCGAATGCCGGGATGGTACCTAACTTAAGGCCACGGCCGCTTCCTTCCCTCTTCCTTGTCTATCCCTTCCAATCTTCCCAATCCTCCACAAGGCCCCTGTTCAGCATAGCAGGTGAGGCCGCCTGGGCGAGGTACTGGTCATTCTCCCCAGTTGTATCCCCGACCAAGAGTTTGAAGCTCCAGGACACTGCCCTTGAGGCGGTAGAGGTGGGATCCCTCGCTGAGTCCGAGGGAAAAGCCGAACCTGGAGGGTAAACAGATGATGATGATGATGATGATGATTCCTAAACCAAATTTACTATTCCTTAATGCAATGTCCTTTAACAATAGTAATAATGGAGTGTGTTCCCCGTAGAGGTCTGGTGCAGGTCTTTCGAGGTGACGCTAATATGCAACATGTGTGTCTGTGACGATGATACCATGGCTGTGAAGACATCTAGTGTTGGAAATGACACACACACAGCTCTCTAGCTATCGAAATAGGCCAATTAAGGTTAAAATATCTGATCCGTCCAGGAATCGAACCTGGGACCCCTCGGACCAAACGCCATTATAATGCAATGAAATATTATCTTTGTAACATCATCATCATCATCATCATCATCATCTGTTTACCCTCCAGGTTCGGCTTTTCCCTCGGACTCAGCGAGGGATCCCACCTCTACCGCCTCAAGAGCAGTGTCCTGGAGCTTCAAACTCTTGGTCGGGGGATACAACTGGGGAGAATGACCAGTACCTCGCCCAGGCGGCCTCACATGCTATGCTGAACAGGGGCCTTGTGGAGGGATGGGAAGAGTGGAAGGGATAGGCAGGGAAGAGGGAAGGAAGCGGCCGTGGCCTTAAGTTAGGTACTATCCCGGCATTCCCCTGGAGGAGAAGTGGGAAACCACGGAAAACCACTTCCAGGATGGCCGAGGTGGGAATCGAACCCACCTCTACTCAGTTGACCTCCCGAGGCTGAGTGGACCCCGTTCCAGCCCTCGTACCACTTTTCAAATTTCGTGGCAGAGCCGGCAATCGAACCCGGGCCTCCGGGGGTGGCAGCTAATCACGCTAACCACTACACCACAGAGGCGAATCTTTGTAATATGCGAATTTAAATGAAATCTTTCTTATTTCTCTTACAAGGTATTTTCATAATAAAACTCGTTTAATATTTAGGAACTCGGTAGTTAATAAATCGATCTATTATGAGTTAGTATCAGTCTAACTGTAGGTTGCTGATATAACAAAAAATGTCATCCTATAATCAAAGGCTGTGATACGTGGGGTCAGGAAATTAAAACGAGGACTGTCACTAGCGTTCTAACAACACTTTCATCAAATCAACTGACCCAAGTAACGTGATATAGATTAGGCTATTTCTGCAGCCCTAATATTTCTTAAAATAATTCGAAGGAAGCCTCCACGACGTCTTAAATCATAGTATTGCTGCTGATAATAATGTGACAGGAGGGCATCACGTAGGCTACATATTGTAGAAATCGAATACAGGATGAAAAACAATGGCAGTCAAAATGCTTGAATAAATGGTAGGGTCAGTTCGCCCAACAGGGGGTATTCCGTTTAAAATGTGGAGTGCGGTATTCTTTGGGAGTGTTCGCCGCAGCAGTGTGATATAAGCATACAGTCTGGCAGAGCACAGCTGTGATATACGCCTTATCTTTGGTGAAAGGGGTAATAGTCATTCAGTCGCCTTCTGCGGGGTAACATACCCGGTACGCAGTTAGCCAAGTCACGAAGTTTGGGAATTATTGGACAGATGCGATGCGTGAGGGAAACGGGTATTGCCATCCCCTTCTCCCTTCTCCCTCTCCGCCCGGAAGTGCACAACTCTTGATTGTGGTCGTCCAGCAGTTCGTGGCGCACTTCATATGGCGGAGGAAGATTCATCGAGCACGTGCCAGACTGCGTGAATATATCAAGTGAATCACACACAGTCCCGTCTATGTTATTCCGTTTATCTGCAGGGTTGGTGTTTCCCCTGACTTAGCGAGGGATCTCACCTGTACAGACTCAGGAGCAGTATCCTGGAGCGTGAGGCTTAGGGTCGGGCGTATACAACTGGAGAGGAAGACCACGACCTCTTTCAAGCAGCCTCACCTACTATGATGAACAGCGACCTTGTGGGGGATGGGAAGTTTGGAGGGCATAGGCAAGGGACAGGAAAGGAAGTGGCCGTGGCCTTAAGTTAGCTGCCGTCCCAGAATTTTCCTGGAGAAAAAGTGGGAAACTACGGTGAGCCACTTCGAGGAAGGCTGAGGTGAGATTTTACCCCCTCCCCGCCACTCATTTGTCCTCCAGAGGGTGAGTGAATCCATTCTCGTACCATTTTTCAATTTTCGAGGAGTTGGCAACTAATCCCACTAACCACTTCACCAGAAACGCGAACAGTAGGATCTGTACCCATTCAAATACAAGGATTCTCAACATCATTTCGAAGGTGATCGCCTGCGTCGCACACAGTACAGTACTATAACTCTCTGTCTGAGACTGATGGTAGGAAAGAGAAGTCCTAATAAGAAAACTGTGGACCTAAGGACTCAAATTTTAATAAAAAGAACGGAAAGTGTACCTCCCACAAGGGTCAAAGGTACTGCCCACTGTATGTTGTAGGGATGCGATTAATGAAGTTAGCTGGAGAGTTGATTCTTGGACATTACAATCACCTTCTGTGAGGAGCCGGGTTAAGTGGCTCTGACGATAGAGTACTGACTATCCGACCAAATTCGGTAGCTTGTATTTCAAAGTGCTCAAATACACGAGCCTTGTGTAGGAAGATTCATTACAACTTAATAGATCTTCTGTGGAATGAATTTCCGGCACGCCAGCATCTCTGAAAACAGCTAAGGTTGGTTATAGAAGGTAAACCCAATTACTTTAAAACTTATTCCATTTATAAAAATATATGGATGGGAGAATCCGTACCCTGTCCTTGAGGGGACATTTGTCCGGCTTCCTACAAGCTACGACATCGATTGTTATAGAAATGCAGCTCATCTCACAATATACGCACGATGCCACCAGGTCTGAATAGACAGTATCCATGACGATGAAGTCAGGGAGAGTCTTACTTGGCCCCCGATTCCTCTAACCTGAACCTCTTGGACCTATGGAGTCAAATCAATTAGCTGCTATACAGTAGATTGAACGGGGATCATAAAAGATAAGGAAGACTCATCGTTCATCTGAATGTGAACATCGTTACAATTAACGCAGAGCAAGTGTACAGGGCACGACAAAGTGTTGGGCATCGAGTGAGAAGATGCTCTGAAACTGGTGGGGTACAATTTGAGCAGCTGTAGGTAAGAAACCCAGTTGTCCATTGCCATACTTCTCATTCCCGTTTGTAACATCTATCTGTCTAAACTATGTTCATACAAGCGCAATTTCAAACAAACTTGTTGCACATGTCCGTCTCTGTGATGCAGTGGTTAGTGTGATTAGCTGCCATCGCCGGAGGCCTGGGTTCGATTCCCGGCTCTTCCAGGAAATTTCAAAAGCAGTACAAGGAGTATAAAAGGGTCTACTCCGTCTCCGGAAATCAACTGAGCAAAGGGGTTTCGATTCCCACCTCAGCCGAACTCAAAATGTTTTTCTGTGGCTCCCCACTTCTTCTCTGTGAAAATCGTCGTTCCCGGGTCAAAACCTCCTATGTGATAATATTTTTGGAGATATACTGACCCGCAGCACATACATTATGAAGAGCGAGAATGTCTTGACAATATTCACACAATATTGCACCTTAGATGGCAGAACCTTAGCGGAAAAAGTTATAAGCTAAAATATTTCACATAGGAGGTTTTGTCCCGGCAGCGACTAAATGCTGGGTTGGTACGTAACGTAAAGTCACGGCCCACTAGGGCTGTGATGGGGAGGGATGACATGTGAAATTAACCGAAATCGACAAATATTGGTTTTGAGTCGGGGTCGTTGAGTTGAATAGCGACACTCCTGATGCCGTTTAAGTCCATCGGATCGAGTGGCTCAGACGGTTAAGGTGCTGGCTGTCTAAGCACAAGTTCTCAGGTTCCATCCTGACTCAGTCCGGTAGATTTACAAACACTGGGCAAAATTCCAGCTCCTTAGATTCTCCGGTTATTATTATTATTATTATTATTATTATTATTATTATTATTATTATTATTATTATTATTATTATTATTATTATTATTATTACCTTTTAAGTCCACGCTCATAGACATGGGGATGAGATGGAGTGAAAAGTCTGCAGTTCTAGCCCTTCAGGCAAGCAACTCATTGTTAAAAACAGCCTAGGCATATGACCTACGAATTTTATGTAAATAAATTATAATAAAGTATGAGAATATATTACATATTTGTTCTTAAAAATTACAATCATTTTCTTAATCATCGTTACCCGGTCGATTAGACTAGAAGTTTGCTTTTTCTACCACTACGAGCGTTAATGTGAGTCAATGCAGAGTTTCACTTAATCCATTATAACTACATTTGGTGTGGACGTTATTCAAAAAATAAACGCCTGAGAGTATTGAACCAAGGAATACAATACAAAAACAATTATGTAAATAAGTTAATTTGGGTAGGATTTGAATAAAAAAAGAAACAGAGGAAGGAAACCTGTGATTTTAGGCTGTTTTTATGGAACTAAATTTAGTCGGAAGTGATTTTGGAAATGTATTTCTTTAGTTTGATAAGACTATCTAATATTCACAATTTGAAACTTTTCCGGGCCCATTACCTCTTCAACGTGGAAATAGCTCAATTTTACGATTTTCGTAGCATGGAAAATGTTTTCAACATTTAAAAAAGTCCAACATGATCGAAATTACGGAAGTATGTATGTACCAGTATAGCTCTCATCCAAACTTGGTACACATATGAGTTAATGTAGGCCAAATCCACATTAACTGACAACCCCAATAAATTGATGAGAAAAAGGCAATTTGTTATATAGCAACCAGGAGATTCAATAAATTGAATATACCGGCATTTGCTTGAAGCGTATGATTCCAGAATTAAGCCTCCTCAGATCTCTTAACCCCACATTAATGGACTCGAAGGAAAAATCTAAAGTTCCTTTAGGCAACCAACGCAATGTTGAAATCATCGTAGAGATATGAGATAGGAATTTTACGTAAATAATATGAAGATATATTATTTATTTATTCCAAAAAGTTACGATCCTTTTCTCAATCATCGTTGTCTGGTCTATTAGATTAGTAGTTTGCTTTTTTCTACCACTACGAACGCTAATTTAAGTCAATGCATTGTTTCACTTAAGCACCTCTACGAGCGCTAATCTGAGTCAATGCAGAGTTTCGCCTAAGCACTTATAACTACATTCGATGTGGACATTTTTCAAAAAATAAAAATAAAAAACGCCTGAGTGTATTGAACCAGGGAACACATTACAGAAAGAATTGTGTAAATAATTTGCGTAGGATTTGAATAAAAGAAGGAAACGAGTAAAGAAACAAGTGATTTTTTGCAGTTTTTCCGGAACTGCATTTGGGCCAGAAGTGATTTTATACAGCTATCCAAGACTCACAATTTGAAACCTTCCCAGGCCCTTTAGCTCTTAACTTTACGCACAATTGAGGAAATTGTTAAATTTTATGTTTTTCCTAGTATGGGGACCCTTACTTTGTATAGTAAGACATATTTTCAACATTAAATCTACTTATATTCGATCGAAAGGAAAGCTCTATGGTGATGATCAGGGCTAGCTCATTTATATAAATAAAGTTGTAGGGGGTCCGCTGTCTGCAATTTCGTTTGTTTCTCCCATTTTTCAGATATTTATGCGTTTTAGGTCAACTCAAGACCGAATCGGTGTTTTTTTTCGTGTCTGTTTGTCTGTTTCTTCCACCATCACGGCAAAACGCCTGGACAGATCTCAACCAATCTTCATATTTAGATTATACTCATCCCTAGGAAGGTTTCAATGTTCATATCATACTAAAATCTTTGAATAGACAGGGGGTTTATAGGAAAACTGGAACGGTTTTCCTCCATTTTCTCTTATACTATTGATTTTCTGTAAACTCCGTGGACCGTATGTGAAACTCATCTTCATTATAAACAACTTTCGTTATGTTCATAATTTAGCTTACTCTTCAGATTACGGAGGAATTTAGTATTTACTCCGTGTATCATGCTCTGCATTGAGTGACCGACAGACCTACAACGAACATACAGGTTACCATGGCAGTAATAACACAATTAGTCATCTTCCTATCTGTTAACCTAAGAATCCCTGCGCCTAAATTTCTCCTCTGTTACCGCTTTCTAATATCCATAACTCATACCAGCATAATTGATTGAAGGGCATTTGATTTTCCAATACATTCACTTAGAATTTACATATTTGTACTCATCCCGCTGTCCTCAGTTATAACCCTATTTTCTGTTAATTTCAACTTTCTCAACTGTATTCTTTTCTTCCTTAATTACTCCGTATGTATGCGAGTGCTAATCCCGAAACCTGGACAATCTTTTCTTGGAGGATATACATCTTCCAGGCCACGCAAGTATATAACAATTGGCCCCTGAAAATATCGAAATGTGGATGCAATTTTAACGACGGTGCAGACCTTCCTTTCGGAATAATTGGTGGCTAAACAGTAAGTCGTATCACAAAAGATCGCCTTTCAATTTGGAGAGATCTACAACTTTGGGCCTATGACATTTCGTCGTATCTTATCCCTAATTCGTTAAATAGTACTGCATTTCTTGAGTTCATGTTAATGTTGTACTTTTTACACGTGTATGTTATTGTTTGGCACATTTATAAGGAAAGATGCAATCATGACATTGGGCAGGCACATTGACATGACCAGTGGCCATATGTTTGCAAAATTTTACGATTCCAGGGTCACATGTGTATCAAGAAAATAATGTAGTATGTTAAAACTGTATCGAATTTCCCCCCATTGAATGAATAACTGAATCTAACCCATAAATATAGGAGATACGGGGAAATGCCACATGATAAACCATGTAGAGCACTGAACGAGTCGTCTGATGGTGAAGTCCGTTTGTAGGTGCAATTTAATATAGTCTTACTCACTGCATTTACAGTAATTTCGGAGAAATCCGTATACAATGTAGAATACCGTAGCGAAGCACGGGTACATTTGCTAGTTTATACATTGTTTTACGGAAAGTTATGTTTTGAAGTTATAGCAATTAGGTTTTACTATGCTGTTAATTGTATGCAAAAATTAGCTATTTTTTACCGAGGAAAGTGCAAATTATATTTTTCTCATATTTTGCCTTTGTATCTACTGTAAATATGTGCAAAATATCTATTAAAGTTAAATCTCAACGTGAGCGGTATTTTATCCATCAATATGGGCTAAGTATTGCTGGTATGGTTGTGCACTATGTCCCTGTTTCGGCACAATGTGGCGGTGCACAGTTATGTTCCGCTGTTCCAGAACACCGAGTGTCAATTGTTCCGAAACATTCTCAAGCGAGCCGAAGAGACTGACTCGCTGTCCCGTCAGAAGCGCCACTATGCATGCCCTTCGCCTACTAGCTGGACTGTGCAGCGGGCGTACGGGACGCGGGACTGTAACTGCGCAGTGTAGAGAGAACTTCGAGAGGCAACATTACATGCTCCGCGCCAGTGGGAACTGGGAATGTGCCTGTACGGAACGTGCTGTGTGGTGTGTGCCTGTGTGTAGTTATGGCCATGGTCCATCATAAAGCTGCAGGGAACGTGAACGAACAGTCGGAACACTGAAATTCGCGCCCAATAATCACGTTTAAAGGCTGCTTTTAGGTTAAGATTTTTCCGGTCAATATAAAATACACATAACACGGTTACAATGGCAGTGCAGGTGTTTAAACGTAACCAATTCAAGAATATTTTCACCAGTTGAATGTATTGGCCTGTATTGTCAGTAATTAGTGAGTAATTAATATCTCGAAAATTTCCCGCAACACTTAAAAATTAAAAATTAATTTGGACTTTAAGAAAACTTTTAAGCCCAAGAAAAATATGGGTCGTCACTTTGGAATTAAAAATATAACTGGATGAATACATTGTTGTACTTTCGTGCTGTTATGCTCTCTGCACTTCGAATTCTTTCCCTCTCAACTTCCATTTACTTTCTTCAATATCTCGAAAATTTCCCTCAACACTTTCTCCGGGATTGACGTTAAAAATTAATTTGGACTTTAAGGAAACTTTCAAGCACAAGAATAATATGGGTCGTAGCTTTGGAATTAAAGATATAACTGTTTGAAAAAATGTTGACACTCCAGCACAGGGCGGCACAAAGGCGGTATCAACAGGCAGACACAGCCAAGGCCAACTAATCCATCTAGTGCGGCCTTGGCACAGCACGTTCGGTTCAGGCACATTCCAGCTGAAGCGGAGCATGTCCTGTTGCCTCTGGAAGTTCTCTCTAGGACGCAGTTACAGTCCTGTGTCATGTGTCCCGTGCCTCGGCACTCTGTACCGAAACACTCCGCCTCAAGCTCCTAATGTTGCGGAACAAGTGAATGTTCCGGTCTGCCCAACCCTAATTGCTGGTTTACAAAGGCTGATGATATCAGATGTTACTGGCACCCTAAATGTACTCTATCTTAAAATAAATGTAATTTTTGTATTCTTGATTGACGTTCTCATTTTCATCATAGTTTCGAAAAATGTAATATAGTTTATACTGTTTAACATATCAGTTCGTAAGTAAAGATTCACTGAATGTTAAAAGGAGCCTTTGGTTTTCAGATGGCTTTGGGAAATGCACTGGAATTCAGGTAAACGTTTTAAAGAAAATATGTCCAAATTGTGGCACTCAATAAATGCGTAGTTCAGTTACATTAACACTCTGCACCGCGTATAATGAAAGTAAGGGGTTGCTATAATGGAGAAAATTAGCCTCTCTGCCACTATTTTAAGACGAAAGTTATTATGCAGATGAATGCAAATTGCTCAACATCACTTGGGAGTTAGGCTACAAGCAGGATAAAGTGGTATCAACAGGAAACGTGTTTAATAACAAGAAAAATGTGGGTGCATAAAATGAAATCATATGGGATAACTTGTGACAGAACAGGACAGTCTGTGCAATGTACCTACGTTGGTAAATTTCTTAACGTAACAATTAGATTAGGTCAATATTGCTGAATGTTGAATACTCAGATGTTTGTATGAGTGGATTATTGGACTACTGGTGTAGGACAAACACATTGAGAGGGTCTGGGTTGAAAAGCCGGCCATTCTAAAAATATTATACCTGAACTGAGGTGTTGATTCAGGTTTATTCAGCCTAGTGAATTGGACGTAAGAACTGTCCGGCCAGGATACTTGGAAGTGTGGTTGAAAACGGTGTTACGTTGACCACGCACCACTTCATTATATGCAAGCAACCTAGCTCAGCAGCGGCAGTCCTGGAAGATCAAGGCCCTTCATGGGGTCCGAATGCCGCGGATGCATATGTTTCTTTGCTATAAGTGATAACGCACATTAAACATATCCCTACAGGCAATTAATGTGAAAGGCTACATAGCCTACTCCTCAGAGCTATTCACTAAAAGTGACTGCTGCACTCGTTCAGCAAATATTTATGTAATTGAATGGATAAACTAGTATACTAATCAGCAGAGCTGTATTAAAATCAAAATTTCGTGTGCCTTCAAATCCTTTTATTATTGTGAATTTTAATTTAACACGCGACCACGTTCTCTCACGGACAGAGCTGAATTAAAAGCCGACATTTTACACTCTGAAGTACATTTCAGTTTACAGATTATAAATTCTGTATATTTATATTCCCGGACTCATTTTATGAAAAATATTGCATGCTCGTTTTATTTTATTTTTAAATTGTTCATTTTGTTATCATGTGCGTGCATATAAGATAACAGAGTATACAATTGGTGCGCATTAAGTGAATAGCCTACGGCTGCAGTATTTCGAAGGACATAGTTGCTCTGAAACGTTTGATTTGAATGTCAAGCCTTGCATACATACACACATACATACATACATACATACATACATACATACATACATACATACATACATACATACATACATACATACATACATACATACATACACACATACATACCTACATACATACATACATACATACATACACATACATACACACAAACATTATCATTAAAGGCTGTTATGCCTTTAGCGTTCAGTCTACAAGCTTCTGTGAATTTCCTTAACGTCGCAACAATCCTTTATTTGCAACTAGTGCTATGGTCATTTAGTTCTATACCTCTTATCTTTAAATCGTTAGAAATTGAGTTTAACTATCGCCCTCTTGGTCTAACTCTATTTCTCTTACCCTCCATAACATAGTCCATTATTCTCTTAGGTAACCTATCCTCCTGCATTCGCCTCACATGACTCCACCTCCGAAGCCGGTTTATGCGTACAGCTTCATCCATCGAATTCATTCCTAAATTAGCCTTTATCTCCTCATTTCGAGTACCCTCCTGTCATTGTTCCCACCTGTTTGTAGCAGCAATCATTCTCGCTACTTTCATGTCTGTTATTTCAAACTTATGAATAAGATATCCTCAGTTCACCCAGCTTTCGCTCCCGTAAAGCAAAGTTGGTCTGAAAACAGACCGATATAAAGATAGTTTCCTTTGGAACCGACTCCCTTCTTACAGAATACTGCTGATCGCAACTGCGAGCTCACTGCATTAACTTTGATTCAATCTCACTTACCACATTACCATCCTGGAAGACCACACAACCTAAATACTCGAAATTATCGACCTGTTCTAGCTTTGTATCACCAATCTGACATTCAGTTCTGTTGAATGTCTTACCTACTGACATCAATTTAATCTTCGAGAGGCTAATATTTTCATACCATACTCACTGCAACTATTTTCAAGTTTCAGGATATTACACCGAAGGCTTTCGGCACAATCTCCCATTAAGACCAAGTCGTCAGCATAGGCCAGACTGCTTACTACATTTCCACCTAGATGAATCCCTCCATGTCATTTTATACCTTTCAGCTGATGATGCATGTAAACTACGAACAGCAAAGGTGAAAGATTACAACCTTGTCTAACCCCTGTAAGTACCCTGAACCAAGAAATTCTGCCACCAATTCTCACCGAAGCCTAATTATCAACTTAAGTGCCTTTGATTGATTTTAATAATCTACCTTTAATTCCATATCCCCCAGTATGGAGAACATCTATTCCCTTGGTACCCTGTCATATGCTTTCTCTAGATTTACGAAACATAAACACAACTGCCTATTCCACTCGTATCATTTTTCAATTACCTGGCGCGTACTGAAAATCTGATCCTGACAGTCTCTCTGTGGTCTGAAACCATTCTGGTTTTCATCCAACTTTCTCTCAATGACTGATTGCACCCTCCCTTCCGAGATGCCAGTGAATACTTTGCCTGGTATACTAATCAATGAGATACCTCGATAGTTGTTGCAATCATTCCTGTTCCCTTGCTTTTAGATAGGTGCAATTACTGCTTTTGTCTCATCTGAAAGTACCTTACCAACTCTTCACGCTAATCTTACTACTCTATGAAGCCATTTCATAGCTGCCTTCCCACTATACTTCACCAATCCAGTTCTAATTTCATCTACTCCTGCTGCTATATGACAATGGAGTTTATTTACCATCCTTTCCAGTTCCTGAAGCGTAACTTCACTAACATCACATTCCTCCTCCCCATTAGCTTGGCTGTTCGCAACACCACCAGGAAGATTTCCTTTTTGGTTGAGAAGGTTTTCAAAATATTCCCTCCACCTCTGGGATCTATTATGAATTCTACTGAATTACTCAAAACGCTGTTCATTTCCTTTTTCTCTCCCTTCCTAAGATTCTTTTTTACTGTCCAGAAAGGTTTTCCTGCTGCTTGGCATAGTCTTTCCAGGATAGTACCAAAATCTTCCCACGACTTATTTTTAGATTCAACAACTATTGGTTTCGATCTGTTTATTTCATATACGTACAAATCCTGTCTGCCTCGGCCCTTCTCTGGAGCCATTTCTGGTAAGCCTTCTTTCTACGTTTACAAGCTGCTCTCACTTCATCATTCCACCAATATGTTCGCATTTTCCCATCTTTATACACAGTTGTATCTAAGCATTCCCTTGCTGTTTCTACTACAGCATCCCTATATGCCACCCATTCTATTTCTATATCCTGAACCTGCTTACTGTCTACTGTTCGGAACTTCTCACCAATCATATCCATGTACTTCTGTCTAATTTCTTCGTCCTGGAGATTTTCAACCCTTATTCGTTTGCAGACAGATTTCACTTTCTCTATCCTAGGCCTACAGATGCTTAGTTCACTACAGATCAGATAGTGGTCTGCCTCATCGAAAAATCGCCGGAAAACTCGTACATTCCTGAATACGAAGTCGGTTAAGATATAGTCCATTATGGATCTCGTGCCCCTAGCCTCCCGTGTGTTGCGGTGAATAGCCTTATGCTTGAAAAACTGCCAAACTCATACTAGCACTGAAGTCCAGCAAACGCTTCCAATTCCCATTAGCTTCCATATCTTCCCCACATGTACCAATCACCCTTTCATATCCTTCATTTCTATTTCCAACTCTCGCATTGACATCTCTCATTAGCACTATTCTATCCTTGCAGTTTACCCTGACCACGATGTCACTCAATGCTTCATAAAACTTGTCAACTTTATCCTCATGCACCCTCACATGGTGAATACACCGAGACAATTCTCGTCCTAATTCCTCCAACTGACAAATCTACCCACATCATTCGCTCATTTACGTGCCTAACAGAAACTACGTTGCGTGCAATGGTATTCCTGATAAACAGCCCTAACCCATACTCTGCCCTTCCCTTTCTAGCACCCGTCGTGTACACTTTATAATCTCCTATCTCTTCCTCGTTATCTCCCCTCGCCTGTCAAATGGGAGTGGGATTCCGTTACTCCCATAGGTCCGATGCTTGCTTAAAATGTTCTGAGCTCGGTAAATTCATGAAGCAGGATGCTGCCCTACTTGCACATAGTCCAAGTGAGGATATCTCCTCTAACGTGTTATGGACCACCGGTGGATTGTATAATCATAGCCGCCTGAGCGCAAGGAGGGCCATGACTCAGAATATGTCCGAGATGCCCACTCCCATTCCATAGCAACTGGTATCCCGACTCTCAGGACCACCTACTAGGCCACTCAACCGTTGCCCATGGTTCACGAACTGGGACGTGACTACAGTAACCCACACCATGAACCATTCCCGTGTTGCATTATTAATAATATTGAATGTATTGTCCCTATGCTGAATAATTTGCATCTATATCTTAAAAGTTTGAAACTTGTTTTGTTGTCTTTATAAGTTAATCGAACTGAGTATATGTTTACATATGACTTTGAACTACTATGATAAAATTCTAAAAGAATTTTATTGTATAAACTCCGCCTGTTCAATACGCGTTTGCCTTTTGAAAAATGGTATGTCTAAAAAGCCGCATATGACATGTTTCGACCTAGCTTAGGGTTCATCATAAGCTAAAACATCATAAAGAAGAAAGGTATACAGAAAACAGTGATGCATAAAAATCTTTAGATGAAATTCAATGAACAAATGCAAAGGAAATTTATGTTTAAAAAGTATATAGCTACAACCTTAAAATACACTGACTGACAGAGCAAATGCAACACCAAGAAGGAGTGGTCAGAACTTTATGCCAATTGCAGGGTAGACTGACGTCTCTGAGGTATGCTCATGATGTGAAATGCGCCGCTGTGCTGCGCACGTAGCGAACGATAAATGGGACACGGCGTTGGCGAATGGCCCAATTCGTACCGTTATTTCTCAGCCGACAGTCATTGTAGAACGAGTTGTCGTGTGCCACAGGACACGTGTATAGCTAAGAATGCCAGGCCGCCGTCAATGGAGGCATTTCCAGCAGACAGACGACTTTACGAGGGCTATGGTGATCGGGCTGAGAAGGGCAGGTTGGTCGCTTCGTCAAATCGCAGCCGGTACCCATAGGGATGTGTCCTCGGTGCAGCGCCTGTGGCGAAGATGGTTGGCGCAAGGACATGTGGCACGTGCGAGGGGTCCAGGCGCAGCCCGAGTGAAGTCAGCACGCGAGGATCGGCGCATCCGCCGCCAAGCGGTGGCAGCCCCGCACGCCACGTCAACCGCCATTCTTCAGCATGTGCAAGACACCCTGGCTGTTCCAATATCGACCAGAACAATTTCCCGTCGATTGGTTGAAGGAGGCCTGCACTCCCGGCGTCCGCTCAGAAGACTACCATTGACTCCACAGCATAGATCTGCACGCCTGGCATGGTGCCGGGCTAGAGCGACTTGGATGAGGGAATGGCGGAACGTCGTGTTCTCCGATGAGTCACGCTTCTGTTCTGTTAGTGATAGTCACCGCAGACGAGTGTGGCGTCGGCGTGGAGAAAGGTCAAATCCGGCAGTAACTGTGGAGCGCCCTACCGCTAGACAACGCGGCATCATGGTTTGGGGCGCTATTGCGTATGATTCCACGTCACCTCTAGTGCGTATTCAAGGCACGTTAAATGCCCACCGCTACGTGCAGCATATGCTGCGACCGGTGGCACTCCCGTACCTTCAGGGGCTGCCCAATGCTCTGTTTCAGCAGGATAATGCCCGCCCACACACTGCTCGCAACTCCCAACAGGCACTACGAGGTGTACAGATGCTTCCGTGGCCAGCGTACTCTCCGGATCTCTCACCAATCGAACACGTGTGGGATCTCATTGGACGCCGTTTGCAAACTCTGCCCCAGCCTCGTACGGACGACCAACTGTGGTAAATGGTTGACAGAGAATGGAGAACCATCCCTCAGGACACCATCCGCACTCTTATTGACTCTGTACCTCGACGTGTTTCTGCGTGCATCGCCGCTCGCGGTGGTCCTACATCCTACTGAGTCGATGCCGTGCGCATTGTGTAACCTGCATATCGGTTTGAAATAAACATCAATTATTCGTCCGTGCCGTCTCTGTTTTTTCCCCAACTTTCATCCCTTTCGAACCACTCCTCCTTGGTGTTGCATTGTCACTGTCAGTCAGTGTACAATTAACAAATGCAATGGAAATCTGTATTTAAAATGTACATAGCTGCAAATTTGGACGGTTTTTTTTTTTTTTTTTTGTAAATGTGGGTCCAACCGTATTTAATACAACTATTGGTTGGGTGGAGGGAATACTTAAAAATTGTGAAGACGATTAAATGTTGTTCCGTTTGGCATGTTTATTGGAAACTGAGTGAAGTTTTGAAAAATCCGTTACTTCATAGAGAATACGAGTACAGCCAGGAGGTCAACACCGACCCAAACTGATATATACAAGAACAGAGCTGGATAAAAGAGGAAATTCTATCAAAAGTTTTGATGTAAAAATGTAGTCCTCCTATCAAATATAACAGGACATAATTGTTCCTGAACTACCTTCCATCCCCGTATATATGCTGCGTGTTTTTGAGGTACGTGGTCTATCTACAGTGAAACGTTGAGTGTACAACTAATTAAGGAGATCTCTCTCGTTTGATGTTGATTACCGGCACAAAATAAAGGCAGAATTATCATCTAATCGTGTAAAAAGTACTACATGTGATTAGAAGGACGATTCCAGCGTTCCCCATTAGCACTTAACGGTTAGCTCGACCTATTTTACTTCAATCTTAATTTATTCTCCTTTTTCTTTCCATTTAAACTTATGGCGACTTAGGAATTGAAATTATTCGCCCCCTAATGGGAATTTGGTCTAATGCAAGGACGCACGAGAGTGTACCCTCGTTTCTCTTCTCTTAATAGCTTTTGGGTGACTGGTTTTCAATTTTGCAAATTCTACTGCCTCATTTCGGAGCTTAAATTTTGCTTTCCCCATGTTACCAAGTAGAATGCGTATCGACTGCGTCAGCGGGCTTATGCCTTGTTAGGTACTTTAAACGTAAATGCTGGAGTACTTAAGTATTTCGCCTCATTGTTCAAATGTTGTTATCGGATTTCTAGTGTACAATTTCTCGTTTTTATCTTTCTGCTCATGGCCGTGTAATATGGGGTTTGGCCCCTGTAATCTTCCTTGGGTTTTTCGATCCTTTTCTGTGCGTGGCTCCCCTGTTTCATAAGGGTAGCGAAGGTTTTAACTTATCGAACTTTTAAAGTAGAGTGTATTCAATTATTCAAGTGTCTGTGGTGTCAGATTATTGGCAAGAATGCCATCGCGTAGCCCAGTAAAGGGAGTCTGTAAACGTAATTGTAAACTGAACCCCGAGGTACGTGACCCGTCCGATGTATATTTGTTCTACAAGTTGCAGCTTCATTCTCAGAACTATGTTGACTCAGTTTTCTCAGCTGTATACAGGCTAGCCTATATTTTCAATGTGTACATTTATGCGACTTACGGATCTGAAACCTCTGACAAACACATTCGCGATGGGAGTTCTTCTCCCCGTTATGTAAATATTCTGAACGCATAAGCTCTTCTGTTGTAAATTTCCGAGCATCAATGCTCATATGGTGAAATATTACTCTTGTTAAACGATCGTTATTGCTGTTTAATAATCAGACAATAAGAAAAGAAAGACAAGAATATGTTCAGTAGACAGTGATAACAAATTTTTAACTTTGTTTCTTGCTTTCTCCAGCCATTCCATCCTCACACTCTTTCCCCTCTCCGTAGCACAGAAATTATGGGAATAATTATCATTAACACTTTCATAAAGAGAAATGCCGGCAATAGTATTATTATGAGATAATCATCGTTTATCCCAATACCAGAGAATGTGCATAACTACACTCACCTCAGCTGACTACACAGAAATCTACCGCAAACAGTACAAAATTAATTCCAGGCCTCGTGAACGTCCCAGAATTCATCGTCACAAGAGAAAAAATTAATTCAGTGTAATTACAAATGGAGTTTCAGTACCACTGCAACAAATTCAGTAGGGTGAGAGATAGTATCAAAGAGGAATAATTTTTATTTAACCACCTCCTTTCTCTGACACTTCATTTATAAGTCTTGCACCTCTGTTTTGTTTACAAGGCATTGTTTAGACGTTGTACACCCCTTTTCGTTTATGATGTGTCGATGAAGAACCGCTATCTCATTCCATTTGGAAATTTTCTCCTTCAAATACTAATATAAACATGTTCTCGTCTCCCGGCTCATATGTACCTTTGTCTGTGGTTGATGAGTGTGCAGTTGAAGGCAAACATCCATTGCTAATGGAAGTTCATTATTTCACTGAGTTCGATGACATGATCATGTATTGCGGGGAGGCTAGAGGAAAAGAAGGAAGTGCACTTCTCATCTATCAACAGCGATATCCATACAGAAACAACCCTCGCCACAAAGTTTTTGTTGGTCATCATCATCATTCTCCTCGTCACGCTAGTTGGCGCCGGTACAAAACGATAACACCTGTGTTTGAAGGAGTACTTGCTATGTCACCAACGAGCCGTCCACTATCACTCGAGCCATTCCCCTTACTATAAGTACAAGTCAGTGATTACAAAAAGAACACTTCCTTAAGAAAGTGCAGGGTCTGGTGATTTACGGCTTCGTGTGTAGTATATTCAGTAGTCTCTGCAATGAAGTGTCGCTTATCTTGCCTTTCCTGCACACCTGTTTATTAACTAAGTGTGCTTACCACAGGAACAGCTACGTCTGGTCAGAAGAGTATCCTTTTGCATTTCACCAGGAGAAATGTACTGTAAATATCTGGGCTGGGATTGTTGCTGATTATCAGTCGTAGCCTGTCATTCTGCCACCTTATTTGAATGGGACAACTTAACAAAAATTACTTGAGAGCACACGTCCATTTGTCATGGAGAAGGGTACTTCTCGCGCTACGCGGGGAAATGTGCTTCAAGGATAATAGTGCCCCACCGAACTTCGGTCAGGTTGTACACTCACATTAATTTGCATCTAGTGGCCAGAATTAGGCCTATGCATTTCAGCCAAGAAAATTTGTACATCCCTCAGATCCGACAAGTAAAGACTCTCGTTAACAATATTTAATAATTAATAATAATTAATAAATAATGGTATTGGCTTTACGTCGCACTAACTTAATTTTCTGTTTTCTGAGACGCCGAAGTGCCGGAATTTAGTAACGCAGGAGTTAATTTAAGTGCCAGAAAATCTACCGATACGAATCTGACATATGTTCGCACCTTTAAATACCACCGGACTGAGCCAAGTTCGAAACGGCCAAGTTGGGCTCAGAAGGCCAGCGCCTCAAGGGGAGGTCACGATGTTAGCATCACCGATATTGTTCAAACTTCGTAGGTTGGTAGTACTACATCACAGACACACACTGGCAAAGTATTAGCGCGCAACTCTCAAACATTTTCGAAAAAAGCTGTTTTGAAAATGTCGAAAAAGTCTAAGAGGGGGTTAGCATGCCAGGTACCGTCAAGGGAAACACTGTGGCGCGGTGGTCGAGTGGTTAATGTTCTCCACTTCAGTAATGAAAATGGCGAGTTCGAGTTACGCTACTGCCAGCATCTTAATCTCCTCCCCCCCATTCCCCCCTTTTTTATCTATTAAAAAACGTATTTTCTTCTAATAATCTTTAAATAGATTTAAACATTTTCTTTCTCAGTAATTTGGCCTTTTCTGTAATCTCTACAGAGTCGCCGGGTTCCATTAGGCGATTAATATAAAGAAGGTGCTCGACGTAAGTCATGGCCCGTTTTAACTATTTATTTATTGCTTGCTCTATCGGAAACTCGCCTGCACTTTGCGTAGCTTCACATTCAAAAATGCTTTCATTCGAACATAATTCAACATGATATCTCCATGCCGATCGAATTTATGATGATGAGCACGTCTGGCTACATCGCATAGAACCGTTACACGACAAAACGTGGTCAGACAGTGACTAACTGCTGCTCTCATTCGCTTCTTATTCTTATTCTTCTTTATCTGTTTACGTTCCAGGGTCGGTTTTACCCTCGGACTCAGAGAGGGATCCCACCTCTACCGCCTCACGGGCAGGGTGTACTAGAGCGTGAGACACTGGGTCGGGGATACAACTGGGGAGAATAACCAGTACCTGGCCCAGGCGGCCTTATCTGCTATGCTGAAAAGGGCCCTTGTGGGGGGATGGGAAGTTTGGAAGGGATATACAAGGAAGCGGGATGGAGCGGCCGTGGCCTTTCGTTAGGTACCATCCCGGCTTATGCCTGGAGGAGAAGTGGGAATCCACAGAAAACCACTTCCAGGATGGCTGAGATGGGAATCGAACACACCTCTACTCATTTGACCTCACGAGGCTGAGAGGACCCAGATCCAGCCCTTGTACCACTTTTCAAATTTCGTGGCAGAGGCGGGAATCGAACCCGGACCTCCGGGTGTGGCAGCTATTCACGCTCACCACTACACCACAGAGGCAGAATTCTGATTTTGTACGGGGTTTAATTTTGCTTCTACCGGGCGAATTGGCCGTGCGGTTAGGAGCGCACAGCTGTGAGCTCGCATCCTGAAGATAGTGGGTTCGAACCCCACTGTCGGCAGCCCTGAAGATGGTTTTCCATGGTTTCCCTTTTTCACACCAGGCAAACGCTGGGGATGTACCTTAATTAAGGTCACGGCCGCTTCCTTCCTATTCCTAGGCTTTTTCCGTCCCATCGTCGCAATACGACCTATCTGTGTTGGTGCGACGTAAAGCAAAAACAAAAATTTGCTTCCTTTTTCCTACAAATATGTTATGGAGAAGTCACATTCTAGCCATCACCTCGTCAAGACTTCTGCGCTTACTCTTTTTCCTTGGTATAGAAGGCAGAGGGCACAGTCCATTTTCTAAGTGCCGTAGTCCGTGGAAGATCATAGGATTTCGACGCTCCTGAAGTACACAGTAGACCTAATTTTACAGTATCTACTGGTTCCCACCTTCTTTCTATACCGCGCTCTGGCTCTGCGCTGTTATGACTCTCATTCTAGACGTATACAAATATTAAACAGCAACTCAAATTATTTCTTTCAAAACATGTTAGTGAAATTTTAGAATTTTGCAGAGCCTTTCAATCTTGTCACAGAATATGTCTGTATAAGCCTATGGAAGAAGAAGAAGAATAGAGGAATACTTAAAACACGTTATAGGCTACTATTTTTCAAAATACATTTTTAACTGCATGGAAATTTACGGGCCAGTGCAAACTCGAAAGAGCTTTGTAAAACTACGATGTCGCTGGCCGTATTACAAGATGACACGTTTGAAGTTGTTCATAATCTAGTTCATAGTTGGCCACACCAACCTAACAAACGGAAACCCATTTTCTACCCTTAAAGGTCATGTTTTCACTAACGTTATCCCCATTATGTAATACAAGCATGCTAACGACATAATAAATTATGTTCCTACGCTCTAAAAAAACTTTTCTTTGAACACGACTGCGAAATATTCAATCATTGTATTCTCTCTTTGGCAGCCTGTCTCCCTTCTGCTGTCCACTTGCTGTTCTGCTGTCCTTCTTCACGAAAGCCCCTGAGGTTACTGATCTGGTGTATTATTATTATTATTATTATTATTATTATTATTATTATTATTATTACTATTATTATTATTATTTCGTTTCGGCCAACTAAGGATCACGTCATTTCAACTGTTTCCTTTGAGACTTAATGTTGGTCCAGTATTCCTTCTCTCATACACGGTGTTGCTCCTTTCGCTCTTTCGTCCATGCCTTTCCAGTTTTCAGCTTCGGCTTTGGTTGGAAACTCTGATGTTCTTGGAGTTTTTTCTTAAGTGGGTCACGCTCTTGGATATCTTCAAATGAGATCCGAATCTCCTGCAGATCTTTCTGTACCTCACTGAACCATGCCCCTTTTGCCTCTTTTCTCTTGGAGGAAAGTGAAAATGCGGTTGGTTAACCGTGTTGACTTCATTCGGGCCATGTGTCCATAAAATGTAATCCTCCTTTTCCGCATCATGTCAGTTATTTTCTCCACATGCGAGTACAACTCCTAGTTGTGCCGTCTCCTAATCTCCCCGTTGTCTCTGACTGGATCTAAGATTTTTCTCAAAATCTTTCCTTCCTTGGCCTCCAATTTCTCCATCATGTCTTTTTTGTTCATGGCGAGACATTCCGCTTCGCCGGATGACAAGTGCAATAGTGTTTGTTTTCGTATTCAGAGATATAGAAAAACTGTTATAGATATTTTTAGTCAAATGGTAAGCCATTTCCATTTTATTCATGCTTGAAGCAAAGGCTTCTTTTTCGGACATGTTAGGTTCTATCCATTCACCAAGATACTTAAATTATTATTTTTATTGCTATTATTATTATTATTATTATTATTATTATTATTATTATTATTATTATTATTATTATTATTATTATTATTAACAGACAGGCTAAAAATAACCTGGCATTAAGTATTTATGATCACAGACGCAAGGGTACTTGAAGAACCATTCCTGTGGAATTATTTACAGTGCTGATCCAACACGTAAATGCTCGGGACTACATCGTACATATATATTCACAATTAAATTACAGTTAATTTTTTTTCTTGATTAGGAATAGACAGAATATTTAATCACAGAAATATCTTAAACAGTTCGCGATGAAATGCCAGTCGATTATGAGTGACTTCTGAGTTCGTGACGTTAGAAGCCATATATCCTGGAAGAAGGACACATGTGATGTTGCTCAGGCTGTCTCTTCTCCATGCTCAGGGCTGACCAAAATCAATACCCAAACGTCACCTAAATCCCTTTCCGCTCGGAATTCTAATTATCGTGAGTATAAGAGCACATCCGAGTGGCACCTACAGGGTTTGGGATATCTGATGAGTGTACATGACCCTCATTTCTAACAAGACACCAACTGATTGAGCGAATATTCGTTTCTCTTGATCGAATGTGACACCAACTCGAAATGTTTGCCAGAGTCGGAGACGCACAGTTAAGACGGAGTAAAATTTTTTGTCAGGTTCAGGGTGGACATTATGAACACCTTCTCTGATCCATCCTATAAGTCTTTGCAGAAAGGCTACTATCACCAGTATTTTCTGTAATGACGTATGCCTCCTAAATTGGTAGAGAACCTTTCTCGTTTAACGAAAAACTGTTCCTCAATTCGCGATCTACCTCCCTTCCGAATTTGTAGTACAAATGAGAAAATTCACTATAACTGAGAGTATGATTCACAACACATTTTGCACGGAGTTCATCAGCGTACGGAGCCTGGGTTTTCCTGTGCATTTTAATACACATCTCTTCGTCTACACAAAACACACTGTACTATGAACTACCATAGAAACAATCATGAATATATTCCTCAATGCAGGGTTGGCGTCAGGAAGGGCAGTCAGTTGCAAAACTGGCCAAATCCAACTGAACTGCCGACCGGAAGAAATTATAAAATAGGCTAGGCAGAAGACATTTATTATTATTATTATTATTATTATTATTATTATTATTATTATTATTATTATTATTATTATTATTATTATTATTATTATTATTATTATTATTATTCCAATTTCCTTCAGATATTTCTCTATACCACTGAACCATGCCCCATTTGCTTTTTCTCTTGGAGAAAAGTGAAAATGGCTGGTTAACAGTGTTGACTTCATTCGGGTCATGTGTCCGTAAAACTTAAACCCTCCTTTTCCTCATCACGTCGGCTATTTTCTCCACATGCGAGTACAACTCCTGGTTGTGTCGTTCCTTAAACTCGCCATTGTTTTTGACTGGACCTAAGGTTTTCCTGAAAATCTTCCTTTCCTTAGCTTCCAATTTCTCCATCATTCACTTTTGTTCATGGTGAGAAATTCCGCTGCATGTAGAGCTTCTGGCCGGATGACAGTGCATAGTGTTTGATTTTTGCATTCACAAATACAGATATTTTATTCACATGGTAAGCCATTTCAATTTTATTCATGCGTGATGTAAAGGCTTCTTTTTCGGACCTATTAGTTCATCCATTCACCAAGATACTTAAATTGTTCAACCCGATTGACTTTTCCATGAGTCCCTTCTATCTCACCTGGTGCCAGTTTGATGAATGTAATGAATTTCGTTTTCTCAAAGGAGACCTAGAGGCCCGCCTTTGCAGCTTGTGTTTGATGCTGGTTGATCTGCTTCGTGCCACATCCAAGGAATCAGCGAAAACTGCAAGATCGTCTGCAAATGCTGGACTGTCAATTGAAGGGTTCTTGTTCCTGTGCCCTATTCTGACTCCGCTTTCTACTCCTTCATAACTCATTTCCTTGCGCCATTCCCGAGCAAAATTATGGTATGTTTGTCTGGAATCTTGGATAAAATATCCTCAAGTTCTTCCCAGAACCTATCAGTTCTTTCTGGGTGTCTCTTGTTCGCTTGGTTGATCGGCGTATGAATCGCAACAGTATATATTTTGGACATAGTCGAGACTCTGCTATTCACAGAGATGAAATTTGTGATTGAGTTCAGAATCTTTCTTGCTGACTACAAATCCTGTGCCAAAGTTTGTATGACACGTTTACCAGGTTTACCCATGAAGATCTTGTAACCTTCAGATTAAAATGCCTGCTCATGTGTATATCTTGATTCTCGAATTGCTGTTCAGATAAGATATCTGTGAGCTGTTTCACTTTTACAACCTTCTGGAGAGAATTGGCGTCAAAGGTAGCAAAGAAATTGTTGGCTCTATATCTGATCATTCGTGGAGTCTCCGATACCTCTGAGCGTGTTGGTGCAGTCTCCCAAGAATCCGAAGACCCGCTAGCGTCGTATAAGACGACGGTGGATTTGTTACCATATGGGGTGGTAGCTTTAGCTGAAATTTCCTCCATGCTTTTCACAGTTGAAAAACTGTAGACTGGGGTTGGTGATATTTCGCACCAACCAAGGTACTGCCAATGATGTGAGCCTTGGAGCCCCCAGCATTGATCGGTTCACCGACCCAGTTTCCCGCTGGAACTGGTTACCCAACCTTTCACTGGGTTGCTCGGCTTAACAGGGGCACCTCTTGTGCGTTACGTGCTGGAGTTGGAGTGAAAGAGGCTAGTTGGATTCTGTTACTGAATCCAATAGTTTATTGTTGCAGATGGTCGCAACGACGCATTTCACTCCCATTTGCTAAGGCTATAAAGACCCATCCTAGGTTGACTCCTAGGACCCGGCGATTATTATTATTATTATTATTATTATTATTATTATTATTATTATTATTATTATTATTATTATTATTACTACTACTATTAGTGGTAGTAGTAGTAGTAGTAGTAGTAGTAGTAGTAATGTTTCCTTTTCCTTTTTCAGTTTATTCCAGGTATTTCTGGGCTCACTAGGGCCATCCAGGCTTTTTTTTTCGTTTTGGCCGAGTATTTAAAGCCGAATGCACTTCTGTACAGCACTTGCTTTCCCAGGTAAAAATTCCAATCCAGAATCGAGTGGAATTCAAACCTTTCTCATCCGCGTGGAAAGGCAGCAGCTAAGGCACTGCAATAATCACGCTAATTATTATTATTATTATTATTATTATTATTATTATTATTATTATTATTATTATTATTATTATTATTATTATTATTATTATTATTATTATTATTATTATATCCCAACATATATTTATTAATACCTCGATTATTCGAATTTAATTTAAATACAAAGGCATTGCTGTGGTGCAAGAGGAATTCTGTTTCTTGAAATAGAATATATTATTACAGTTCATTCTCCCTGAACGGTCGTTGAGCAGCTTTGTGAGGTCCTCATTCGCCATGTCAAGGTTTATGCCACCCTGGGGAGTCAGTATTTTACGAGAGCATCTCGGAAACATTCTGAAACAGGATCGAAATGGCTGTGGCTTACGGCGTCAATAAAGCACCATAACGAGCGGAATACACTGGCGGGGAAGGACATCGATATGACAAGGCTCGTGGACAGAATGTGCAGCGGCAACAGAAAGGCTACTTCAGGTATAAATTTGGAATGGGAAATCGACCATGATAAAATAGCAGTCTCATGTTGCTACTTTAGCCGCGGCTAACTCTAGTACCGACTCGTGCAATGTGAATATGCGATGTTTACCGTGGGTTGTTATATGAATCCACTCAACGTGATTAGTACGGTACTTTGTTGTATTGCAGTTACCCCACCGCGTTTAAATTATTTGCAAATTTGCTTCGCGTCGCACCGACATGTGGCGACCGTTCTATAGGAAAGGATTAGGAGAGTGAAGGAAGCGACCGTGGTCTTGATTAATATTGCCTGGCGTGAAAATGAAAAAACTACCGAAAATCCTCTTCGGCGCTGCCGGCAGTGGGATTCAAACAAACCATATCCCGAATGCAATGTGATAGCTACGTAGACAAAGCCACTCATTCAGTTGCTCGGCAAAAATTGTTATTAATTTCATTATAATGGAACCACACCTTCGGCTACTACTACTACTAACAATAATAATAACAACATCTTCATTATAGAAATATATACGTTTCAGCGTTCCCTCCACAATAATCCATGAAATAACTAAGCGCTTCCACAATCTTCTATTTGAACTAGATATTTGGCGGTTTTTACTTCCGCATTTCTTATAAATAATCAATGTAAAACGAGTCTAACCATCATCGCTTTCGCTTTCCACTACTTTTCATATAGTCGCTGCACCGACAAAACCTTGTATTCCACAATGCTGTTCCTATTGTTCTCCTTAAGACTGGTCACGCCTCCCAGCCACATATAGATACGCAGTCCAACAGAAAAATTTTCGTTGTGTTCATTTCCCTATGGTGACGGGTAAACGAAAATGAACACAATAATACAATACATTGCAGAGGTTGTTGTTCCCGTGCTACTGCCATTTCTTCGACAGGAAAGTGATGTGCTTTTCCAGCAGGACAATGTATTTCCACAAACAGCTGCAGCTACAGAACGTGATCTACGGGGTGTGCGACAAATTCCCTCACCAGCAAGATGACCAGATCTCTCGCCAATTGAAAACGTATGGGACATGATGAAGCGGAAACTTACGCGTTCTCCCAGTGTCTGCAAGTACCATTCCCAAATTGCATCAAAAGGTGCCAGATGCTTGGGACAATCTGTAGCAGGATGCCTTTCGGCACCTTTATGATCGTTTGTATGAGCGAATATACGTGTGCATTGACAGCATTGTGTAGTGATGCTTGGCTTTACTGTGACATGTGTGTCACATCGCTTGTGAATAAATTGACCTTGTCCTTGAGATGTTCCATGCTTTTATTCCAGCAGTGCATATATATAGGTATAAATAGACAAAAAATTAATATTGAGCGTTATCTGCTAAACCTGTTAAAATTATTATGCATAGCTTAAAATAGTAATTACTAATAAGTAATATAATTAATAATAATATTATAGCTAACTAAACGAAAAGTATAACAAACTAAAACAATGCTCTTTTAATGCTCTGTACGAAATGTACTGTTATAATGATATATACAATATATAACAGATATGAATATAGTGTGAAAACTTATAAATATATTTAAAAGACTATGTAGTGTAAAATAGTAATTCTAGCAATAAGAAGCATAAAGTAAGTAAATTGTTTATAATTAAAATTACTAAAAGTATAACTAAAATAAACCCATTTTGATCGTGATTATTATTTCAGCTTGCTTTACTTCGCACCGACACAGATAGGTCTTACAGCGACGATGGGACAGGAAAAGGCTGGGGGTAGGAAGGAAGCTTCCTTGGCCTTAATTAAGGTACAGCCCCAGCATTTGCCTGGCGTGAAAATGGGAAACCACGGAAAACCATCTTCGGAGCTGCCGACAGTCGGACTCGAGCCCACTATCTCCCGGATACTGGATATTGGCCACACTTAAGCGACTGCAGCTATCGAGCTCGGTTCGATCATGATTACCGTATATATAAATGTATTCAGGGAGATACATTTGGAGGATATAAGGAAGAAGTGATTTAATTGGCACGATTAGTAATTAGTAATTCAATTACACAGTAAGTCCCAAACAAATGCTTTGCGGACTGCCTTACACAGAACAACACATGGTTCAGAACACTTGGAATAGTAAATTATAGACGCTAAGCGAACATATTTCTGCTTTTTATTACTAAACAAGTAGGAAGTCACTACATTCAGTTTATATCGAGATAAACGCCTCCATTTTATTTCCATTGAAATGGGAACCCTACAATTTTTGCACTGAAAGAGGCCATTAGACGGTAATAAATTTGAAGATGAAACTTTGCTTTATGGAGCAACATTTTGTCTTATTATAAAGTCTCTGAGAAAGAAATAGTATCTTAAATACGAATACTTTCAGAGAACACAGAGAGAAAAATAATGAAGAATCAACAGTAGAGCCTCAATACGGGGCGACGTGCTGAGGATAAATAAAGTGACGCCAAAGCAAAGCAAGCACAAGGAGAGCTATCTCCTCTGCAGCATTCGTGTCCCAAAGCAATTAAGAATTGATGTCTCTAACTACTTACCGCTTCTTTGTGAGACAAGGAAAGCTAAATCTAAATCTGAATTTTTATTAATTATTCCTATTAACTGTCGACTAATGTTTGCCTCCGTTACACGACTCTGTGAGATACATCGAAATGCATTTGTTTACAGTTTGCAGACCAAAATTTTGTCCCCAAGGCGGAAATATTTAAATAAAATGAATTTTGAACTCCTCAGACGATTTTAAAGAGCTTCATCGTTAAATAAAACCAAACCCAACGGCACTTAACGCCCTTGAAAGGCCCTTGGCCTGCCCATCGACCGCTGCTCAGCCCTTAGGCCTGCAGATTACGAGGGGTCGTGTGGTCAGCACGATGCATTCCTCTCGGCCGTTATTCTGCGCTTTCGTGACCGTGGCCGTCATCTCACCGTCAGATAGCTCCTCAAATCTAATCACGTAGGCTGAGTGGACCTCAAACCAGCCCTCAGGTCGAGAGAAAAATCCCTGACCTGGCCGGGAATTGAACCCGAGGCCTCCAGGCGAGAGGCAGGCACGCTACCCCTACACCACGGGGCCGGCTTCCATCGTTAAATCGACAAAGTAGATTATTGCCAGTTAGGTCTACGGTATGTACATGCTAATGCACAAGTCGCACGAAAAGGCACCATTATCCATTTTAATGAATTACCATTTTATGTAGCATGACCCAATGCATTATCAGTCATGTTTGCAAGTTAATGACCATTTATCCTCCTACTTTCTCCAGTTCCCAAGAGATAACACTATGTTACGTACAGCTGAATCGTAGAACATATCGCGGATTAAGAAACAATACCTCATATTTGACTACGTTCTGTATGTCCTTTATTTCCCTTAAGTTTGTTCACGCCTCCCAGCCGCATATGGATATGCAGTCCATCAGAACAATTTTCATTGTGTTCATTTTCCTTTGCCGATGTGAAAAGATAATGAACCTTACCGTACTGTACTGTAGGGATGTATATTTGCATGAGGTATTTACGCACTCCTCTAGTACCAATATATTTTAGTTGGATTTTCCTTGGAAATTGGAAATATCCATCATATACATGCGGCTGGGAGGCTTGAGCACTCTCAAGGAAAATAATGGAAGGAAGAGCATTGTCAGATACGTCGTATAGTTCCTTAACCCGCGATATTGAACACTTTAGAGACATTTCAGATGTAGTAAAGCCAAGAAAAAAATCAAATAAAATCAGAGTAGTGCACACTATAAAAGGCACAGAATATGGATGAATTAAGGAACTAAATTATAGGAAATAGAGATTTAGGAAACGTTTGATGGTGCTGGTCGTGATGGTGAAAGTAATGACGATGAGGGTGAGGAGGATTGTTTTAAGGTGGAACCCCACGATATATTAATCTACTCCCCAGACCATTCAAGAATTGCTTATTTCTATATTACTCAAAGGGCTGAAACAGCACCCGCTTAGTCCTGTGAGATTAAGCGAGGGGAGAAGTGACATTGTGGACGCTGACGAGCTGAGTATCAGAGACGTTTCTCTGACCTTCCGAGACGTTGATGGATTGGATAGCGGCTCAGTGCGGTGACTTTTCCTTCCAGTGGGAAACATATTTTACTAAAATGATTATTTAAATTTCGTGTGGTCTTAATGTTCCCTTACAGTCAAAAATAATGTTTACATAAAACCTGGAAAAAGTGTAAGGTGGAAAATTTCTAGTTATATTAAAAAAGGTGCGAGGACATAATTTATTCATAAGTAGAAATAGAACTGTACCCGCGTTTAAAAACAGAAATAAAATTACAAAGGCTACGAATAAATAAAGCCCTTGCATGTAACCAAGAAACTTAAAATCTGATTTCGAAAACCTGATTGTTCGAGCTGGAGTTGGATCACCGAGCTGGAGCGTTCGTATCAATCAATCAATCAATCAATCAATCAATCAATCAATCAATCAATCAATCAATCAATCAATCAATCAATCAATCAATCAATCAATCAATCAATCAATACTGATCTACATTTAGGACAGTCGCCCAGGTGGCAGATTCCCTATCTGTTGTTTTCCTAGCCTTTCCTTAAAAGATCGCAAAGAAATTTGAAGTACACAGCTCCCACCCTTCATCTTCGTGGACCTGATGGGAAGCTTCAGTTCAACAGCAAGGATTGTACCAATACTCTTGCAGGGTATTTCAAACAGCTCCTCAATGGAGAGGAACCTAAAGAGAGACTCGCATTCTCTGAGCCTCTTTCCAGCAACCGAGACTCCACACCGCCAACCATTGAAGAAATAAGGGAGATTATCAAGAGCCTAAAGAACAACAAGGCCTCAGGTGAAGACGGTATAGTAGCGGAGATGTGGAAACATGCTAACAGACAATCCATACAAAGCATCCATCAGATCATAGAGGATATTTGGGCAACGGAAACCTTACCTGAGGAAATGGCGGGCACCGTAGCGTACAGCAAACACAATCGGGTAGAGAAGTTTTGAAAAAAAATCTTGCTCCCTTGCCTTTTGCCAGTCGAATCGAGAAGGGAATTATTCATTACTAAGTTAGGCCCTCCTTATTAATGCCAGTTACACAGGTGTTAGAGAAGGACTCCACTCCTATTACCACTCAAATTCGATGTGGGAGTACTGATTACAGTAGTAGACATATCCTTTCTCGATAGCTAAAAATCGACAACAATGAATATATATAGGTCGACATAAGAAAGTAAAGGAATGTTTAGAATATTGCAGACCTTCATTTACAGATTAACTGCTGCTAAACCATACGTCATATCGACAAACGGATTATACAATAAGACGCCGTATTTAGCGGTCTAAATGGCTGGTCCTATGATATTTTCGTGTATCTCATCTATTTTTATGTCTGATTGAGTTAGGAACGTTGAATAGGGTGAAATTTGGGTAAAGTTGTCTTACAGTGCATTATTATTCGGATAACTGTGCGGCAGCTACAAACATAGAATTTGCCTCACATACAAGATATTTTGGGTGGACCAATGTCGTGTAGAATTTGATGATTCTCTCTTCCCTATAAGTGATTCAAAGTATGAATGATACGTGTAAAACGTGTAAAATTTTCTTACAAATGAGAAATAGAGACACATCTAACTTATAAGGGATAGAGATACGACAAAATGTCATAGAACCAAAGTTGTATATCACTCCAAATTGATCTGAGATTGTGCCATCCGTTTTGTGATAGGACCGTTTAGGCACGAAATACCTTGAAACGAAGGTCTGCACCGTCATTAAAATTGCCTCCATATGTTCATGTTGTTGAGGATAAAAGTTGAAAAGACCTTTAAAGACCTTGGACGTTTTCCGTCGGTTACAGGCCAAAACGTATAATTTTGCCAAATTTAAATTTTCTAGCTTGTCTGGAACATTGCGCCGCAATCTTGATTTTAGGGGAAGTGGGTAAAAATTTAGACTTTCAGTAAACTAAAGCTACAAAATATTCAGATGGTCGGTATTACCCATTAAACGGATAGCTGTAAAAACATTTCGTAAAACTAGTCAATATAAAGACACACATGCGTTACTATTTTATTTGTACAGATAGATAAGGAATCTGCTCCACGTGCAGCACCTTTTGGACTAAGTCCGCTGGACATAGCCTGAAAAACCGACCGTTCACGATATCTCCCTTTTTAATCCCCCTGTCGCAAAAATTCATATGAAGAAAATTTTTGAAATGAATATCCAACAAGGCTGGTCGATTTCCAGTCAGGTTGGTCTTGTGTATACATACTGTGGGAGAGTAAGGGCAATCTTTCTTTTCCCTATAAAATCCCATCCATTCTGGGAATTTGAAATAGCGTGGATCTTAAAACTTACCTATGGACAGGTGGATGCTAAATATAATTGCTAAATTGGTGAAATATCTTCAGTAGTTCTTCTGCTTATTATTATTATTATTATTATTATTACTATTATTATTATTATTATTATTATTATTATTATTATTATTATTATTATTATAAAGAAAAAAGAATATTATTTGTATTAAAATTATATTTTAAAATTATAGGTACGCTGTAACTAGTGCTGTGTGTTAAGGATAAAGAAATGAATTAATTTTTAAAAAATGTTCCTAGTACATAAACACGGACGAATCGGGACGAACGACGTAATTTCATCTCAGCAGACCGTAGAAGGTTGAACTTAAAGAATACTAGTTTAGTCTCGTCATTCGTAAAAATGTATATTTCGCATGTTTTCAACAACATGTGATGCAACAGCTATATATTATATACGTGTATGCAGTCACTCATTGTCACTAGAACTGCGTGTACCTGTCAGGGCATGTAGTTAAAAACAATTTTTAGAAGCGTAGAGCAAAGTTTCATAACTCAGCTTTATTTTGATGTTAGTGTAGTTTGTTGACAGCGATTGTGTTGCCTCGCTGTTTCATAATGAAATTGAAACCATATTTTACTACAGTCAGGTCATAATCAGGGAGGGGCGTAAAATATCCTGCTCTTACCTTTATGAGGTTTTGAATAAACAAAACGTTAATGGCCTAAGTTGGGACATATTTTTATCTCTGAACTGAAATGTCACCAATATTCAAGTTTTAAACTGATTTAGAAAGAAATACGGCAGCATTTACAATGCTCCAGTATGATTTAATAATTCAGAGCTCAGAGTAATACATTGGAATACATATCTAAATTAGTGTCGATGATTACATGAATGTTTAATTAGGTACAACATCAAATATGACGAATGCTGAACGGGTTGCTAGAAACAGTAAAATAAATCGATTATGCACTAATCTCAAAACATGGAATGGAAATGAGGTTGGAAATCAGCTGTAATTTAGCCATCACAATAATAATAATAATAATAATAATAATAATAATAATAATAATAATAATAATAATAATAATAATAATAATAATAATAATAATAATAATAATAATAATTTGATGACCTCAGCTACCGAATTCAGACATTTTAATTTGACTCACTGTAGGCTACCTGCGCTACAATTTTGTCATTCTGTTTGGCACTTCGGGATGTCAGAGTATGCTAGATCATGGTTAGGATATCTATGGCTGTTTCAATTTACTTTTTCGGTTAAACACCAGATGGTTAACTAGCGATCTTTTACAAGCCGACATCGTACAACATAGATGAGTAAATGGACTTTATGTGTGCCGTTCAAAAATCCGACTCTCTCTGCCAGGTTTCAATCCACTATCTTGAGATCCTGAGTCCGACATCATCAAAGGCAGAAATGGCTTACTTTGCCATAAATTGAACGTCGAAACTGACCTGCAAGCAGCCTAGTTGGCGTCAAATTAAACTGCCTGCACATGGTACCTGAGTCCATTACTTTGGTTCTTATCCTTCCTCTTCCTCTTCTGCTTTTTCATTTGGCTCTATTGAGGACCCACGAGGCTCATATCTTCTCGTCCCTTGGGCATTCTGTTTCCTCCTCTTCCACTATAGCTTCATTTTCTGGCTGTGAGCTAGCTTCCTTTCCTCCGTCCTCATAGGTCTGCTGGTCCTGTGTTCTTCCTACTTACTTGACCGAAGAGATTCACTTGTTCCTGGATGCCTTCCCTCTAACCGCCAAAGCAAGGAAGTTATTGGTAAGTCTGCAGGTGTTCATGCGGGTTACGTGGCCCTAGAAGAACAGTCGCCCTTTTCTTTCTGATGTTTGTATAGCTCATCGCTGTGCCGAATTCTGTAGGTGGCTCCCTCTTCTATTAAGGGTCCCTATTCCCCTCAGGATCTTCCTTTCCTTGAGTTCTAGTTTTCTGAGCGAGACTTACCTGTTCTTCACGAGACTCTCAGAGGCGTAGAGAACAGATGGTTTTAGTACCGCATTGTAGTGCCTGAGTTTGAGGTTCTTGGAGAGGTACTTTGATGCATAGGTGCTTCTGGAGGAGTGATAGGCCCTCTGAAACTTGATGTACCTGGGGTTATAGCTGTTCTCTCACTCTGGTTTGAAGAGATCCACTCTCCTAGGTATTTGACCACAAGCACCTTTCTGATAGTAGTGTCTTCTAGTAGTAGAACGGGATTCCTTAATATTGGTCATGAATTCAGTCTTCCTGGTGTTGATCTTCAAGCCAGTCCTAGCCATTAGAGTATGAAGTCTCTGCAGGTGGTGGATAGCTTCCTCTATACTGTTAGTTAGTATGGTGAAGTCATCGCCAAAAGCTAGGCATGAGACAATAAGGTTGTCTTTTTGTACTCTAGCTTCAGGCCTCCTCCTGGTGGTAATGTCAATACCCATACCCTTATGACATTCTCCAGGATGCAATTAAAGAGAATGCAAGGGAGTCCATCTCCTTTCCTGACTCCTGTCCTGATGGAGGAGCTCGCAGATAGTTCTTCGAACTAGACTTTAGAAGTGGCGTCCTTCAATGTGGCCTAATTTTGCCGTATTCTCATCAAGGCCAAGATTCCGCAGGGTGAAGAAAGGGATCTCTCTGTCCATCAACTCGTATGCCTTTTGTAAATCTACTAATACAACTACCCAGGGATGTCCTCTTCGACTCTTACAGGTGAGGATTTTCTTGAGATTTTGTACCTGCTCTGGACAAGATCTATTAACCCGAAAGCCGGCATGATATTCGCCTAATTGAGAGTCTAACTGGCTGGTGACTCTAGCTAACAGGGCTGAAGAAGGAATCTTATAGGTGGCCTGTAATAAGGAGATATCTCTCTAATTATTGACGTCTGTATTTCTTCCCTTTTTGTGGGGTGAGTTATCACAGCTGGCGTCTATTCTTCTGGTAAGGTCACTGTTGTCCTTATATCTTTTAAGATCTTGTGGATTCTCTTCAGGGACTGTCCGTCTGCGTATTTCAGCATCTCTGCTACTGTACCATCTTCACCCGAGGATATAATATTCTTTAGGTTATTGATTATATCATCTATTACTTTTCTGTCAGGTGGTTGAGAATCAGGGTTCCTGGCTGAAGGCTCATGGAAGATTAGTCTTTCAATAGGTTCGTCTATGTTGAGGAGCTTCTGGAAATAATCTACAAGAATACTGGTGCAACCCCTGTTGTTCAATTTAATCTTCCCGTACTGCCCAGAAGAAGTAAGGAAGGGGCAGTATTCAGGATCGCCTGTTCCTTGAGTCTCTTGTCTAGGTCTCTGAGTTATTTCTCTGGGAGTCTTCTTCTGCTTGTTGCAGTAGGGTTCTCTTCTTGGCCTGCTTACGATGTTTGTTGTTGTCTTTCTTTGCGTGATGAAGGCCTCATGGTTGGCTTCATTCTTGTGCTGATTCCACCTGATCCACTCTCTAGGTCTTTGTTCTACGGCCTGGTTGCACTCCGTTGTCCACCAAGGGTGCTTGCCTTAGTTGGACGTAGTGGGGAGAGTTTCTTGGGCGATATCCATAAGAGCTTTCCGAAGGGCGCGCCAACCTTCTTTCTGTGTATCCTGAAAGGCGTAGTTTCCATCGCGTGGTATTGAACCTTGGTATTCTTGAGCTCCTTGGGGGTTTTGCTGTTCTTCTCAAGGGAAAAAGTTAGCATTGACAGGTGAAAGGTAATTGTAAGGTAATATACATTTTGTTTAATTCTATTAAGCATGTTATTAAAAACCTTCTTCGATCTGAAATCATTTCATTGATTTCCGGGCTTGTAACCCGCGGTCGAGGATCATATGATGGTCCTGACGTTTCACCGACGAATACGTTCGGCATTATCAAGGGTTCCGACTGACTCCAATAGCTGCGAAACTCACAGTGGAATGGAGTGGTGTTGAAATTCCACCTCATATGTTACAGGCTACGATGTGCTCCTCCCCTATTGGTCCGTCACGCTGGGGGTGGGGCGAGGCCGGGGGTTTTTGATGATTGGCCAATGTTTGGATCATTAGGAATCCTGATATACGTCGAACCTCTTTGACCTCTCCTGATAATCATCATAGGGTTGTAGGATCGTTTACAGCATACGTTTCACCTCGAATTTATGGATCGTGATTATTATCTTTCGTCAATAGATTGCATATTATGCTCTAGTTCGTGTAAGTGAAGCTCACCGTTGAGATAAATGTGACGGACGTGCACTAAGTTCACTGTTGCACTGCAGTCTCCGTTACTGTCTTCATGAAAACGAGAATCCATGCATTGTGTTGTGTGTACATTATTATCTCTTCTTAGGGTAATATTCCAATTACAATGAAAGCCATTTATTAGATGCATCGAACATCACAATATTAACTTTGTGTAGATTAAGGAATTGCCCTTATTTCTTTCTAAATTTCTGAAGATATCTAGCTGAAAATTTGAATTAGACTTACTTTAACTTTGGGGCAGGAATTACCAGACTTGTAATGGAATTACAACTAACTTACTAGTTGTACATAAAAGTTAATCTCATCTATTTGGACACGATTAAAAGTGAAATATAAGGATGTTTTAGTTTGCTTGAGGGTTTAGACCTCACCCAGATCTAAGAGTACGCTAGAGAGTTAAGGAAGAAATGCCTTTTCGCTAATGATTTAATAGTGCTAATATATATGGATTGCTGATTACGATGATAAATTTCTGAAGCTATGCATTTTGAATTTGACGAAATTTATCAGATGTGTTTCGTTGACGTGACTTACCATACATTGGTTGCGAGCACATTAAGTAACAGCCGGCATCTTTCCACAGATCCGGAACAACCAATTCTAGTGATCGTTGCAGGCCAAAATTACGTCTGTCTAAAAGGATGCCTTTCCACAAATTACTCAGATTGCATAATATACATGTGTTCAGTAAATATTCATGATTCAAACGGCCCAACTGAAGAGTTTTCAAACTCCGAGGACGGAAGCTGGATAACATTGATACAGGTAAGGGATAATAATGCACTGAAAGTCTATGTTATTGTAGCTAGTTTATTGCATGAAATTTTAAAAGTTCTCCTCTGCATAAAATAGGGTACCTTTCAGTCATATTCACTGTAGATACTAACTTTGACAGAGGCTCCGAGCACAGGACAAAATTGCAAACATAACGGCAGCTCAGAGGATGTGACATAATATTCTTGTCTAGCAGTTACGTGCATTTCACCTTCGCATAACAAAACAATATAAAAATCGGTACACTGCAGACACATGCATTGCATTTAAGCGTTACGATTATCCAACCATTCGTAGAGGTACTATACGATCTGATAATAACTAAATTAATTGAAAATATATTGCATGCGAATAACGTCCTGACATTCCAGCTATATTCAACAAATCTTTGTAACACAATGCATAATAGAAAAGTATATTATTTTACGAATCATTTATAATTCTTCCATGGCTGATGATCGTCTTACATGCTCCATTCTGATCGTGATATGCGCAAGGATGGTACGAATTTTGTTGACTTTGAAGTTGTATTAATATTTTATAGCCCCTTCTCTTCCTAAAATAGTGTCCGACTCGTTGGCTGAACGGTCAGCGTACTGGCCTTCGGTTCAGAGGGTCCCGGGCTCGATTCCCGGCCGGGTCGGGGATTTTAAGCTTAATTGGTTAATTCCAATGGCACGGGGGCTGGATGTATGTGTTGTCTCCATCATAAGTTCATCCACATCACGACGCGCAGGTTACCTACGGGTGTCAAATAGAAAGACCTGCACCTGGCGAGCCGAATCCGTCCTGGGATATCCCGGCACTAAAAGCCATACGACATTTCATTTTTTCCTAAAATAGTATAATTTCTGGGGGTATACTGTTGCTTCACGTCCGTAGGTTAAACCTTAAAATGCCCTACACGTGACCCCGGGGTGGAGCTAAGGAAGCAACAAACTGGTTGCTGGACCTGTCTTCTAAAGATCTCCCAGCTAAAATGCAAACTGTACGAAGTAATCCACTCAACGTCTCTTTTAAGAGCCAATTGACTCGAAAGCATGGACATGGTAATAAATTTTTCCAACTGAATATTGAAGGTATCAGTAGATTTAAGTGTGGCGTTTTGTCAAAATTGCTACGTAATAATCACATTGATCTGGTACTCATTCCAGAAACACATGCTGTTACATAAGATGAGTTAAGCAAGAGAGGGAAGATTTATGGCTATAGTATTATTGATGCTACCTTTAACAATGTATATTGTATTGCTACATATGCCCGTAACAACTTGTAGCAGCTTGAATTCATCTCATCTAGTAAAGTTAATAGTAATCATACTGTAACAATAAAACTGCAAGATGTAACCATCGTAAATATCTACAAACCTCCAGCCATCTGCTGGCCAACCGCAGCTCTTCCAGATGCGAGATCATCCAACTATCTATGCTGGCGACTTCAACAGCCTTCATGAAACTTGGAAATATTCAAGAAACAATGATTGCGGCAGAGCTTTAGCAGAATGGTCAGAAGACCAAAAAGTACATCTTATATTTTAGTCGTCTTTGAGACGGCAAGGAGTGCGGATGTGCTGAGTAGAGCGCGGAGCTGCGGAGCAATGGGTAATACGATGACACAGTACAGGATAGCGATTGATAGATGGAACGGTATAAAGGGAAGCAAAATGGAGACATGAATGGAGCTGAAAGGTGAAAAAAGGAGGATGGTGGCTACTCTACTGGTGGCGGCGATGGTGATGGTGCCATTGATAATAGGAGGAGTGGAAGTTAATCGTGGCCCAGGTCCAGTGGGTTCCATTGGATGAGAGGAGTTTGAAACGATAAGAGAGATGATAAGAGAGGCTTGTCAGACGGAGCAAAGAAAGGAAATGTTTCGAGAGCTATCCAATGACTTTATGGACCTAAAGCTGAGTATTAAGGAAGACGTAAAGAAGATATTAGAAGAGGAAGGATGTAACAAAGATGAGTTGGACGTGTTGAAACAGAAAATAAGAAGTTTGGAGCTGGACCTGAGAGAAACTAAGAGACTAGTAGAAAGGGGTGTGCAAGATAGTGTGAGTAAGAATGTTTATATATATGGTGTCCAAGAAGAAAAAGAGACAAAAGTGTAACTAGTATACAAAGTGGTGGAAGTGGTACAGAATAGGATGAAGATCAATTTTATCGAAGTCGATATAGACGATGTGCATCGTGTGGGGAAAGTTAAGGGAAAAAGGCCCATCAGAGTGAAATTATTATCCACGCTGATAGCTGACATTGTGATAAGAAATTCGAGCATTTTAAAAGGAGAGAAAGTGTGGATAAGAAGGCAGATGAACAGGGAAGTCATTGAGCAGAACAGGATCCTGAACAGGCACTTAAAAGACACAAAAAACAAGGCCTTAAAGCATATATTAGAGGACAACAATTGGTGGTTGGAGACGGACGATGGAATCGTATATGGGGGGTAAGCAGGCTAAAAAAACTTGATGAGGAACATCAACATCAGCAGAATGAGTCCTTGACGGCAGAGGAAGTAACAAGGAAGGGCACAAGGAGAAGTGGCAGTGACGTAGAGGAGAGTGATATTACGGAAGTGAGCGAAGTCCACATCATATCAGGTGCAGAATGTAGAGAGCTGCTGAACAGCAGAGCCAGAACAGATGGTCGGTACTGCAGAGACGTTGAAGAGTCAGCGCAGCGTAGAGGTAGAGGAAGCAAGTAATGTGTCACAAGTGGTGCAGAGTGAAGTGAAAAGTGCAATTGAAGACAATAGGAAGCAGGGTAAGGATTCATCCTCCCCGAGTAAAATGAATACATAAAATAAAATGGAGAGAAGACAGGTATTAAATAAGGAAAGATCATTAATTTGAAGGATTTAAGGGGAAAGAGAAAAGGCGTATGCACGGAGAAAGAGAAGGAGGACGAGAGGAAGGAAGAAGAGGAGAGAGATGGAGAAGACTTGCAAGAAAGAGTGACAAGGAGTAGGGGTGGAAATGGAGAAGTACAGAAGCAGAGAGGGGGGATAACTAGATATGACGATAGGGTTGTGGAATATTGAGGGGTTGATGGGGAAGCTAGGGAATAAAGAAATAGAGAAATTAGTCAAAGAGTTTGAGATCATTGCCCTAGTAGAGGCTTGGTTAGGGAAAGGGATAGAAATTGAATGGGATGGATATAGAGTAGTCAATGACACAAAGAAAAAAGTAGGGAGGATGGGAAGGAACCCTGGAGGGATAACAGTTTTAATAAAAAATGAGATCGTAGGGGGAGTAGAGAGAATACAGAATGAGGTGGAAGGGGTGGTGTGGTATAGAGTTAAATTGGAAGTAAAGAGAAGGAGGCAATTTGTCTAGCTCTTTTGTACAATCATCCTAAGGATTCAGTTTATGCGAATAAACATTTTTTGAAGAACTGATTGAAGAAATTAATAAAATTAAAGGTACATATGTGGAAGATGGAATGATGTTAATAGGAGATTGGAATGTAAGAGTGAGTAATAGGGTACCAAATTTTGAGAGGGAGGATACCGAAGTGAGAGGGTACAGGAGAAGCAGTAAAGACAAAGATATAAACAGTAATGGTGTAAAGTTGCTAGAGCTAAGTGCTATAGAAAAATTATATATTTTAAATGAATGGATGAAGGGAGACAGTACGGGAGAATTGACATTCATCACATAGAAGGGAGGGAGTGTGGTAGATATAGGAGTAAGCTCGGAAACAGCTTTAAGGGAAATAATGTGTTTTGAGGTGGCAGAATGTGGGATAACAGATCACATGCCAATTAGGATAAAATTAAGAGAGGAAAATGGTGAAGTAAAGAGAGGGTTAGGAAGAAGGGTGAGGCATAAGGAGGGATGGAAGCATATTTGGAATGAAAATACGATTGAGAAATTGAGATTGGAGTTAGAGGGGAGATAGTATATGGGTCGAAGCTGAAAGGGTGCTGGAAAAAGAGGACATAGATAAAGCTTTAAAAATAATAGAACGCCCTGTATGGGAGGTGGGAAAGAAAGTGAAGATAAGAGAAGAGGGAGACAAAAACAGAGCCACGGGGTGGTTTGATGAAGATTGTAAGGGGAACGTGAGGTAGTTATGTCAGCACTAGCAGAGTTTAAGGAGGGAAACAAGAAAAGAATAAGAATATTGTACATTAAGAAGAGAATACTACAAGTTACTGAACGAGAAAAAGAAATGATAGGAAGAGACGGAAGCGGAAAGAGTGAACAGATATTGCAAAGAGAAAAGATTTGAGAGAATATGGGAAACCATAAATAATCTAAAGAGAACTAGGCCTAAGGGGGAAAGGAACAAGCATAGAGGAAAATGAGTGGGTAGGATATTTTACAGGTCTTTTGAGTGGGAGAGGAGACTGGCATGGGCAAATAAGTATGACATATATCCTAAGAGATTTACAAATAGGAGTACAGTTACTAGATGGGGAAATTACAATACAGGAAGTAATTAGTGTGTTAAGTAAAATAAAAACGAAAGCAGCGGGTGGGGCGAATGGTATTACTAACAGAGTTTGGAAGGAAGTAGGGACAAATGAATCGATGTTGAAGGTGATGGTTACATTTTTTAACAAGATATGGGAACCGGCGAAATTTCCTAGCGAATGGAGGAAAGGAGTATTTTGTCCTATATACAAGAATAAAGGGAGTCGAAGTGATCCTAGTAACTACAGAAGAATAACACTCCTTGACTCGCTGTCGAAGGTGTATACAGGAATTTTAGCCAATAGGATTATAAATTGGGCAGAGAAGTATGGAAGGATATCGGAGTATCAAAATGGGTTTAGAAAAGAGAGAAATACTGTGGATAATATATGGATTTTGGATACCTTAATTACGAAATATGTCAAGATAGCAAGGATAAGATTATATGTAGCAGCAATAGATTTGGAGAAAACCTTCGATGCAGTGAATAGGGAGGCGTTGTTTACTAGATTAAGGGATATTGGGTTATCGAAAAAATGAGGATGGCAATAGAAGGAATATATGAGGAAGTAATGGTGATGATTAAATTACAAGGGGGTGAATTGAGTAAGTGTATTGAATAGAGGAGGGGTGTGAGACAAGGCTGTAAGCTGTCACCGATATTATTTTTATTGTTTATAAACAATATATTAGACAGACATGGAGGTGAGGGCTGGCAGTGTCCTTGGATAAGGAAACGCAAGATATCGGGACTGCTATTTGCGGACGATTTATTGATTTTGGCACTAACAGCAAGGGGGTTGAAAAAAGGGCTAGAAGAGGTGGTGGAATATACTAGAAGATGGGCACTTAGAATAAATGTACAGAAGACACAGATAATGGTACGTAGGAAAAGGAAAGACAGGAAAGAAAATAAATTTTGGATAGTAGAACAGGAAGAAATCAGACCAGAAAAAAATGATTTAGGAGTAATAATTAGTAGCAACGAAACATGGAAGGAACAGACCAAAGGAGCTAAATTAAAAGGGAGAGGAGCATTTGCAGTAGTGGGGGTATTAGAGAATAAATTCCCGGATATTAAATACAAAATTCAGAGATTGGTGTTCGAATCAATGGTTAAAGGAAAAATGTTATATGGGGTAGAAGTGTGGGGATTGGAGGAGAATAGAAATGAATTATACCGGGTGGTGGCAAAATTTAGTAAGATTATGATGGGGGTTCCTAACTGTACTGCTAATGTGGGGACTAGATTAGTATGTAAAAAATCGATAGATATTACTATAGCAAAGAGGGTAATGAAGTATTGGATGAGATTGGAAGAAGGAAAGGGAGGGGATTTATTACAAGAGGTGTATAGGTTCCAGAAAAGTATGGAGAACGAAGAGTACTGGGTGAATAAGTGCAAACAGAAACTACGAAAGATAGGGTTAGGAGAATGGTGTGAAAGATGGGGAGAGAGGAAAGAATGGGTATTGAGAAAGGTGGAAAAGAGAGTGGCTGATATAAAAAGACAGAGTTTAATAATGGAATGTAGGGAAAGAGACTCACTATCAGTATTAAACAAATTAGTAGAAATTATGGATCCGAGAACCGAATTAGAGGGTAGGAGGGGTAAAAGAGGATTATACTGGTGGATTATGGGAATTCCAAAAAATATAGGATGGATAGGTCGAGAAAATAGGGATAGATGTATTTTATGTGGAGAGGGATGGTCGGATATCCATGTATTTTCTAAATGTAGTAAATTAGAAGAGATGAAAAAGAAAGTGTTGAATAAGAGATAGAAAAAGTAGAAAAGGGTCATAAGATGACGGCATGGCTATGCATAGAATGGGAAAGGGGAACAAGTATATCAAAATATTTAAATTTGGTTAGAGATAGGTTTTAAAGAAATTAAGTGAATAATTTGAAGGTGTTATGTTCCAGATAATGAGTGATAGAACGAAAGGATTGTAGAATAGAGTTGGAAACGTAAAGAATGTACAATTAGTGAGTGATACTTAGACTAAGAGACGTAGATAAGAATGGAAGAATTGTGACTAATAATTCTAGAACACAGGGTTGAAAATAAGTAAGAAGTGTGTTAACTATAATGGATAAGTTACTATAAGGTAGATAAACAGGTGTAAGTGAGAAGAGAGATGAGTAGATTTGGAAAAGGGAGGGGAGGGGATATAAGAGATAGAAGGAGGGACTGAGACAGACCCATTTCTAGGTGAAGATAATAAGGGAATTGGTAATGTAAAGAAATGTGCAATAGTGAGTGGTTTTTAGACTAAGAGATGTAAATAAGGGAACTGATGAACTGTTGGCAAGTTCGGTGTTAAAAAAATGTGTAACAGATTAACACTAGGACATAGTGGATGGAATAAACAAACAGGGTGTAAACGACAGTGGATAAATTACAAAAGGATAGATAAACAGGTGTATTAAAATTGGTAATGTAAAGAAATGTGCAATTAATTAGTGGGTTTTATAAGACTAAGAGATGTAAAAAAGATGAAGGATCGGTGAGGAATAAGGAAACTGTAGAACTGTTGACAAGTTCAGTGTTGTTAAATGGTGTATAAAATAGTAACTCTAAGACATAGTGTTGACAATATAGTGGATAAGTTACAATAAGGTAAATGAATAGGTGTAAGTGAGGAAGAGGGATGGAAAGATTTGGAAAATGGAGGGAGGTGGAAGGATGAGGTGCAACAGACCCATCCCAAGGTGAGAAATACAAGTATCCCCGCACATAGTTATAGAGTCAAGATGAGAGCAGGCAATGTGTATTAAGACGACTCAGATTAGTAGGCAGGACAATAGATAAGAGCGTGACGAATCGCATGACGATCTGATATCCACCTCTGCGATTCGCCACGAAAAGAATGGGAGAGAAGCACATTGCCATGAGGATTAGGTGGGGATGATATCTGACCCACGTGTGTGGCTGATGGTGGTAACATGGGTGGGAGGGGTTCCTTCATTACCATGGGATACCGCGAACAGCCAGTAGTCTCTTTTTTCCTTTTGTTAGTTAGTTGTTAGTAGAATATTAGTTTTAGTGATACTGTTTGTTTAGTGTAGGGTGGCGCAGTCCATGGTCTGGTGATCCGCCTGGCCGACGTCACCAAATTAGTTAGGATATGTAGTTAGGTAGTTTTAAGAGACATAGATTAGTTTTTTAGTGTAGGGTGGCGCAGCCCATGGTCTGGTGATCCGCCTGGCCGACGCCACCAAATTAGTTAGGGTATGTAGTTAGGTTGTCTTAAGAGACATAGGTTAGATATTGTTTGTTTAAATTTTTGTTTTTGTTTCTGTGTGTTTCGTTGTCTTTATTGCCTGTAAGCCGATGGTGTATACTAGGGTGGGCAATAAAGAGATGTTTTACTTTTACTTTTTCATCTTATATTTGATGCAAAAGACAAAGGCACGTTAGATCTGCTGCTTGGCAGCGAGAGTCCACTCCAGACCTCTGTTTCGTCACATGTGACTCTGTTGGCAACCTTCTACCCATGATGATAGAAGTTTTGGGGGACTTCCCAAATAATCAACACAGACCAATCTTCCTTGAGATGGGCATTTCTGTTCCCTTAATTAGATCTTTCTCAAGCACACGCTGGAACTTTAAAAAGGCAAACTGGACGAAATGCTCTGAACAGCTGGACAAATGCATCAGATGGATTCCGGCAACCAGCGATATTTATCAAAGATTTGTAGGGTTTGTGAAATCTGTAGCCAAAAAGCACATCCTAAGAGGCTACAGGAAAGAATACGTTCCTGAATGGAGTGAATAGAGCGATGCCCTATACAAAGATTTTCTTGAAATAGGTGGCCATACGACTGGTGAGGAGCTATTACGGAGTCTGGATGAAAATCGTAGACAGAAATGGACAGAAAGAGTTAGTAACTTGGATTTCTCTCATTCCAGTAGAGAAGCCTCGAGCCTATTGAGAAAGCTTGGAGGAAGCTCAGTAGGAGTTAGAGAGAAGTCAACTATCTCACCAAACAAAATAGCCGCCATATTGTTTTAACTTCAAGGGTTACTAAAGATAAAACATACAAAAATGGTAAAAAGAACCTAAGGATGCTTAAACGTCCCTCTCCAACCTCTTCCGAGTACTCCGAAGCCTTCACGATTGATGAGGTTGAAACAGCATTAAAGGACATGAACATTTGTAAGGCACCAGGTTTTGATGGAATACATCCCGAATTTATCGTAAATATGGGGCGGAACGCGAGAAGGTGGTTGACGTACTTCTTTACCCACGTACTTCAGATATTTATTCTTCCTAAGGAGTTGAAGAAGACTAAAATCCTTGCCATATTTAAACCACAAAGCTACAGACCAATCTCTCTTCTCAGTTGTTGCTATAAACTCCTTGAAAGACTACTATACAACAGAATTAGTATTGTAATTAATCCTATTGATCAAGCTGGTTTTAGGCAGAATCGTAGCTGTTGCGACCAAGTCCTTGCAATCACAACATCCATTGAAGCAGGTTTTCAGCAACAATTGAAAACCTCTACTGTTTTTCTGGATCTTTCTGCTGTGTATGACACGGTTTGGAGAGAAGGACTGCTGTATTAACTTCTTCAGGTATTGCCATGCAAAACTACGGTGAAATTAATTGGAAACTTATTTAAAAGTAGATTCCTTCAGGTTGTTCTAGGGAATAGGACTAGCAAGCTGAGAAGATTGAACAATGGTCTCCCTCAAGGATCAGTCTTGGCTCCTCTGTTGTTCAATCTGTATGTATCAGATTTGCCACCAATGAAATCTATAAAATTTTGCTATGCTGATGATATAGCTTTAGCTACAAGTCATAGTAACCTGAAAGAAACGGAGAACATTTTAACTGATGACCTCTCCATTCTTAGTGACTATTTTTCGTAAATGGAGACTGCAACCAAACACCAGCAAAACTAAGGGGTCCTGCTTTCATCTAAATATCTAAATGGCAAACTGTACTCTCCAAGTGTATTTTAACGGTAAGGTCCTCAGACACAATAATTACCCAAAGTACTTAGGTATAACATTAGATCGGACACTCTCCTTCAGGCAACATCTAGTAAATATAGCAGTAAAGATTAGGAGTCGTAACAACATTCTGCAGAAGTTGTGTGGTTCAACCTGGGGTGTTTCTGCAACTACCTTGAGATGTTCTGCCCTTGGTTTATTTTTCTTTGCGGCAGGATTTTGTGCTCCTGTGTGGATCAACAGCTGCCACGTGAAACTTGTGGACACTCAACTCAACAACACAATGAGGATTAATTCAGTCGTAATAAGATCAACTCCTACCTACTGGCTTCTTGTCTTGGGCAACATCATGCCTCCTTCAATCCGTAGAACACAAGCACTGTTGAGAGAATACTCCATGATAAATGAGAACCCTGACTTGCCCATCCACTCCAATATTCCTGTCCTTCAGAGGAACCGGTTGAAATCTAGACATCGGCCAGCTAAGTTCGCTCAGAAGCTCAAATTTCAAACCCTATGCTCAATGGAAGGAAGATTGGATCTCAAAAATAGGTGAACATCTCTGGCCTGTCTTCCCAACTATTTCGAGGTCTGATCTTCCAAGAAGAACTTGGACCATTCTTAATAGGATTCGATGTGGTCATGGTGTCTGTGCGGCGTCCCTGTATAAATGGGGAAAAATAAAATCCCCCGAGTATGATTGTGGTGCTCCTTTTCACACCATCGAAGACATTGTAAAGGAGTGTAGCAGAAGAACCTACCTGGGATATTGATTTGATATTATAGAAGCCAATACAGAGGCTCTAGAATTGATAACAACTTTTGACATTAAAATATAATGTACTTGCTTTCTTGTTTCTGTATATATATGCCATACAATAAATAAATAAGTAATAAAGTATAATTTCTCATGAGTAATTTGTCTCCTAATAAGCTGCCGACAAACATGACTGACACAAAATAAATCACGCGGCTTGAAATGGCAAACCGTGAATTACGAGCTGTAATTACAAAATTTCTCGCAGTATATAACGACGTGCTGAAATATTTACGGTCAAATTACTGGCTGGTTATAAAGTGAACGACTGTGTTATTACTACATCCTGTGAGTGGCATCGCACGGGGCTAGCATTAAATGTGACAAAAGCAATGCATTTTATGATATTTAGTTGCGTACGAAGTGAGGGGTGGAGGAGATTCTGTGAACTCCAGTTAGTGAATTATTAAACGGGAGTTTTTATTGCCTCGCCGAATGATTACAGCTCAATGTTTTGGTATCAAATTGTAATGGTTGTGCGATGAAAAATTTATTCCGACTACATTCATTTGGCACAATTATTATAAGGAATAGTGGAGAATACGAAATATTTATTGACACATTTTTAATTACGAAGTGGTCGATCAATGACTATGTAAAATAATAATAAAGGAATTGCTTTCTACGAGAGCAAAGTAATCAGAATGCATATAAAGGAATCCCTATATGATTGATTCGATTCAGTAGATTCTGTATTATTTTTGCCACAATGTAAATTATCTCAAAGACGAGGAGAGTTAAATAACCATCTAATATTTACGTAGAAATTTAAATCCATCTCTACAAAACGTTAACGTCAGATATACTAGAAAAGTATGTTTCTTCAAAATTTCACATCAGTATACATATTTCAGACGTAGGGACGTGGTGCACCCATCGACCAGAGGGAAACCACTGCAATCAGCCACCCGAGTACCGGCGGGAAAACCGAAGCGTAAGGTATGGAAGAAATGCCAGCCTGAGCTGAACATCAAGCTCTATCCAAGGCTCGCAACCTTGGTAGTAAGTTGGTCGGTATGAAATATTGCCGGCCCCAATCAACAGTTTTCCAACTGTCAAAAGCATGGCGGAAAGTTCAGCAGAAAGCTACTATCCCAGGTGGTATCCAGTCCACCGTCGTATTGAGTGACGCATGCAGGCTTTCGAATTCTGGAGAGCTTGCACCGACATGCTAGGAAGTATCGGAGACTCCTAGAAACATGATCAAACACAAGCAACGGAACTTCCTTGCAACCTCCAATGTGAACTCGCTGCTAAATCCTGGAAAACTTAAACATCTCACCGACATCCTTTCACGACATCAAACCATGATTGCAGAAATTCAGGAAACGAGATTTACGGATGAACATGTCTTTGAATCTCAGGGTTACATAATCTTAAATGGTAAACCCGGCAAGCGCGTAGGGCGAAATGTTCCTCACCTTGGTATAGGATTCATTGTCAACAAAACGTTGCTCGATTCCGTCACAGACTTTCCTCTCTTAAAAGCCAAGTTTCAGCCCTCATCTTTCGAATTATGAACAAAATCTACACTAGCTGAAATATGCATGCTCCAGTCAATAAGGAAAGTCAGACGGATCCTGACAGAACAGATGAAATTTGGGAAGAACTGGAGAACATCTTCTGTAGAATTCCAGAGCGTGCAGTCATTCTGCTTGGTGATTTTAATGCTCAAGTCGGTAAAGACAGAAAGTTCCAGAACATCTTGGGAAAGTATCCTCCTCACCGAAGAACAAATAGAAATGGGGAGAGACTCATAGAACTTTGCAAGACATTTAATCTGATCCTGAAATCAACTGCCTAAAAACACTTGATCAGAAAACCGAAAACTTGGCCATTCGCAAACCCCGTAGTCGACGAGTTCTAAATAGATCACGTTGACAACGCAAATAAAGCACAACAAGAGATCCAGAACGTCAACATTCTTCGAGGTGCGAATCTTGAACCACACCACTATCTTTCAAAGATTAAGGAAAAACTTATTCCAAGGAACATTAAGGGGATCAAGCGGAAAAAATAACAAATTTGACACAGTGAAGCTCATATCCAGTAAAGTGATCACCAAGAAGCTCTAGTCCCAAGATCCAGATAATTAGGAGCAACTGTAAAAAAGCATTAGTCAAGACAGCTAACAATACGACCTTATTAACAAAACCAAAGAAACATCCGTGGAGGATTGGCGAATGTGATGTCGCTTTGAGGCATAGGCAACTTGGTGGCAGAAATAGAGCTCACAGAACAATCTAGCAAAAGAAAGCATTCTGTCAAAACTATGCACGGGGTTAAGCGTGCTTTCGACAAGAATCAGCTAATACAGGTAGAGGATGATTTTAAGAAGAACAATACCCGATATTTCTATTAGACCTTCAAATGGATTGTCAGAAAATACAGTCCCGCAAGTCTAGGTTATAAGGAACCAGATGGTAGAGTTGCCTTCAATAACCAGGACAACTTCCATATCCTGGAAAATTATTTCGAATTACTCATCAACTGCAAAGCTCCAGAATCCAGTTTCACGTTCGTAAACAACGCGCCTGCCCATTCTGATTCCTCACCTCCTACAAAAGAAGAAATTAGACAGATCATAAATTCGCTAAAGAACAACGCACCAGGGGAAGATTCAAAAACTGCCGAAATGTGGAAAATCGCAGGAAAAAAGTCAATCTTTAAACTAAGGGAGAAAATTCATAACTCGCAACGTTTGGGAAACTGAAGAACTTCCACTGGTTCTTATGAATAAAAAAAGGTGACGGAATGGACGTGAACAGTTATGGAGGCATTTCCCTGCTCTTAATAACCTATAAGATTATTACAAAGGCGCTTCAAACTAGAGCAGAGGGACAGTTAGACTCGCAGCTGGGTGAATACCAATGTGGTTTCAGGATAGGACGCTCATGAGCCGAACAAACCATGAATCTTAAATATTTATCATCTCCTACCGGGAACAGAGAAGTAAGGAATTTGTAGTCACCTTCGTAGATTTCAGAAAGTCTTACGACTCAACACTTGTGGAAATCCTGAAAGAATTTGGCCTAGATAATAAAAAAGAGCAATTATCCAACAGACACTTACTAACACAACCTCCAAAGTGAAATTCATGGCAGGGATTTCAGATGCCTTGGAACAGGACAGGAGTCAGACAAGGAAATGATCCTTCACCTTTACTTTTCAACTGCGTACTTGAGAAAGTCATCCGGGAGTGGAGGAAGGAAATGATCAGGAAAGGTGTTAAAAAGGGGGAGGGGTCAGACATGGCTACAGAAATATGAATCTGAACGTTGATTGCTTGGCCTTTGCAGATTACCTTGCAATTTTGTCTGATTAGGTAGACATAACCGCAGGGGAAATCAATGAGCTGAAGGCACAAGCGGGTCTCCAGATCTCCTTCGAAAAAAACAGAATTTCTAACAAATATTAAGTCAACACCGAGATTATTAGAGGTAGGAGAAGCGGAAATCAAACAAACGGAAAAATTCAAGGAAATTCAAATACTGTACCCTGGAGAGTGGGTAGACTCTAGTACTTGTGAGAAAGAGTCCATTACATTACGGATCAGGAAAATTGGAACGGTATGTCAACCAACTAAACATGTCTACAAGGAAGAAATCTAAATCCATTAACGACAAGATACGACAGTTCTTCACGGTAATACGACTGGTGGCTTTATATGCTGCAGAATGCCTTGCTCTGAATAGGAATGGTTTGATCGAGAAATTAGAAATAAGAGAAATAAGGAAAATTCTAGGGCCAGTCAAAGACAATAGTGAATTAAGAAGACGACATAATCATAAACTCTACACACATATAGAAAAAATTACAGACACAATTTGCAGGAGGAGAAATGTTATCTATAGCCGTTTGCCTGGATGAATCCTACAAGGCTGAGCAATAGGATCTTTAAATACTTTCTCAACAAAAATGTCAAGGAGGCGTGGTTCACCGAGGTAGAGAAAGACTTTCATGAAGTAGGGTTAACACAGGAGGATATCCAGAAACGTATTCCGCTCAACAAGGAACACAAAGGGCATCGTGGTTTACAAGAAAAGCCGAAACTAAAGACTGGCAAAACATGGACTGAAAGGAGAAAGGAACAGCACAGCTTTCGAATGCGGAATGCTGGGCGATAGTTAAAGCCCAAACACAAGGGAAAGAAAAAGGAAAAGGACAGTAAGAAGAAGAAAAAGAAGAAGTATATATTCGGGGAATTATTTGGTACTGTAGGCAGTTAGAGGTTACTTAATTAGTAGAATGTGCTATATTGTGGTACTGTGTTGTGTTAATATCTGGGTGTATGTTTTTTTAACAACTCTACCCATTATAACAATTCTCTGTACTGGAGAGTACAGAGAAGTAAGGGATGTACTCCCTTTCTTACGCTTCACCAGTCTTAACCAGAACACTCTTAACAACAACTACTACTTTTAAATGATCAAAAATTAACGATGATCATAATATGAAGGAAAGAACGATAATATGAAGGAAAGGAATATATTAACATTAATACCGTTACTGTGAATACAAATTTCAAACCTAGTGATATTAAGGTAAAATCATATTACGTATACAAAACACACATTGTACGTGCATAAAAAGCATGGATACTAAAACTAGATATCGTCGCAGCGCCAGCTGTACCACGTATCTGATAATGCCCTTCTCATCCATATTTTTTCTTAAGACACGTCACGCCTTCCAGCCACATATCGATATGCTGTCCATCAGAACAGTTTTCGTACTGATCAATTTCCTATGCTTACGTGTAAAGGAAAATGAACCTTACGTAACCGCACTGTAGGAATGTATGTTTTCGCGATGTATTTACGCGCTCCTACAGTAAAATATATGTAAGGATAGGAATATTTTTGTCAGATACGCGGTTTTGCTCACACAGCGACGATGTACTAATTCAAATAACGTTTCATAGAGGATACAAGCTACTACGACCAGCATAGTGAAAGGATTATGGTTGTCAAGATAGACACCAAGCCAATGGCCACCACAATAATGCAGGTTTATATGCCTACTAGTTCAGCAGATGATGAACAAATCGAAAGGATGTATGAAGAGGGAGAGAAGAGTTAATACAATATCGTCGCCCACGATACGATCTGATTGGATAAATTCAAAGCTGATGAAATGCCAATGGAGCGAGATATCTAATTATTTCTCCACTTATTTATCAATATAATCGACCCTCTAAAGCTCACATATCCGGATGGCGTTGTTTTCGACCAGTCTGTATAACAATGTTTGAAGTGAGCAAATTCCTTTTGTTGCAATTAATGCTTTCACGGCCCGTACTTATAGACATGATACTGATTGTGATGGTTCGGTCAGCTTCCGCTTCGAACGCTAGCGTTATGCAACGTCCTGGTGGCCATCTGGTGGCGAATGAACGTACCATTTTCACTTCCATTAGAACATCCAAATTTCAAAGTGTCATTGTTTAAGAAGCCTTTCTCGTGGTCAGTCGAGATTTCTACTGAGGACGCAGGGCACAGTTTGTTGCGAGACGTTAAGAATTTCACCTTATTTTCTTGACATGGCATAAGCCCAAAAGCCTATACAAATTATATTTCGTTAAGTGAGCCTTTCTCTTTTTTGTTTTGCTAGCCTGCATTTTATGCCCCCTTAATTCTGCCATCGTTAGTTATTCTGCTAGCAATTAAATAATTATTGACATTTTCCCTATTGACTGAGCTGCGTTGAGTTACACAGACGGTAGAAGGCTCATATCCTATACTCATCGGGATTCCATCCTGTCGTATTTGAAGGTACTCAGCTTCATATCGGTAAAGTTGCTGGTACTTGAAGAAACTGCTGCGGAGCAAAATATCTGCAAATCCCCCTTTCCAAAAATAATAAAATTAGTTACTGTTAACCTAAACAGATATTATTATTATTATTATTATTATTATTATTATTATTATTATTATTATTATTATTATTATTATTATTATTATTATTATTGGTTCAAGCCAGTTCTGTGATCTTCGTAAAATAATGAAGCAGAATTGAACAAATTTAACAGACGATACTGATAGGTGCTCGATGCATGATACAGTTGGAGTGATATTAGCACTTTCGATATGTGCCGTATACCGAAGCCTAAGAAGCAATACCTCGTATCTCCCAATGCTCTTCCTGTCCGTTATTTTCCTTAAGACTGGTCACGCCTCCCAACCCCTTATGGATGTGCAGTCTATCAGAACATTTTCCGTGGTGTTCATATTGGTATGCCTATATGAAAAGGAAAATGAATCTTATATACAGTATACTGCAGGAGTACGCCAATACGTTATGCTAATATACATCCCTACCTTACTGTATGGTAAGGTTCTTTTTCCATTACACGTAACCATAGGAAAATTAACACAATGTAAATTGTTCTGTTGGACTGCATATCCACAAGTGGCTAAATCCGTGATCTGTCTTAAAGAGCAAAACACTGATATGAATTTCAATTTTTCTGTTACAAGAGATAATATTACTGATTCCTCTTATCTTAAATGCCCTGAATCCATATCTGTGTTCAGATTGTCTTTATCATGTCATTTTGTGTAATTTTGAAAAGAAAATCGAAAAACATCAAAATGGTCAAAGTTTATCATTAAAAATGCATATAATTTAATAAGTCAGTATGCGTGAAATGACTGCTTAAGTATTGAGTGATGTAGAATCCAAGCCTGTGTACATATTTTCACTATCTTGCCACGTTTTATGTAATTTGTAGAAATAATAACGCAAATTTTCAAAATTTGAACACCAACTTCAATAACGTCAAATTACTATATTATTATTTTAAACATACTTTAACAACGCAATATAAAATTCAGAGAGTATGAAATTAACTATGAAACTTTGTTCTGCCTTATTGCAGGTCTTGTCATGGGATGAACCTCTTTCACTTTTGTCTGACCTGCGCCAAGTTTTTCATGTCCGAATATTTCTTTCCTTCCATATTGTCCTACATTATTATACCTTTTCCTTCCCTTTCCTCGTTTACTTTCACCATTCCTTCTTTCAGTAAACAGTTCCTCCTCCAACAATGTCCAATCCAGGTCATTTTTCTCCTTCTAATGGTTTCAATATACTTAGTTCTTCCCCAACTCTTCGCAATACCTCCTCATTCCTTACCCGGTCTTCTAATTTTATTTATTCTATTTTCCTCTATATCCACATCTTTAGCGCCTCCAATCTTCTCTTGTCTTCTTTTCGGAATGTCCAAGTCTCTGCGTCATACAGCGCTATGCGCAAATTATAACACTTAGCATGTCTTTTCCGCAAATCTCTGTTTAGTGGCCCATTAAGTAATTTCGATTTTCTCTTAAAGCCTTCTTTTGCCATAGCAATTCTTCTCTTAACTTCCGTCGTGCATCTCTGATCATAATTCCTTAACACGTAAAGCTCTATTTCTTCCAAACTCCCCCCCCCCATACTAAAACGACAATTTCTACTTCTCAAAGTATTATACTTTTGATCACCTTCTTCTTAATTCTCATTCCATGTTCTTCTAGTTTCATATTGAGTTTATCCAACATTTGTATCATTCTCCCAACACAACCATATCATCTGCAAATCTTCTACCCTCTACTCTCCTACCTCCAACATAAACTCCACTTTTTCCATTAACACTTCCATTGATTACTTCTCGATATAGATGTTGAACAGTTTAGGTGATAAGGAGCAGCCATTATACCTATTCCTAATTCATTTCCTTTACTCATGTCATCTCCTATTCTCACTCTTGCTCTCTGGCTTAAATACAAATCCTTTATTAGCCTTCTATCCCTCCAATCACTCCATGTTGATTCAGGATTGTCATCAATTTGTCCCATCTGACACAGTCACAAGCCTTCTTATGATCAGTAAATATAGCATAAACCACCCTGTTTTTTTCTATGTACCTATTTCTTATCACCCTCAGTAGCCCAATGACATCACTTGTCCCAAATCCTCGCCTGAAACAAAATGTTTCTTCACTTGTAAATTTATTCATCTTTCCATATATCCTGTTGAGCATCCGCAGTGAGACTTCGGCTGCATGTAAAATTAGACTCAATGTCCTATGTTCCGCACATTTTGTGCTGTCCTTTTTCTTTTCTATAGGGATTAGGATGATTTCACTAAAGTACTTCGGACATTTTCCTGTCATGTATATCTGATTACCTGATTAACAAGAGGTACTTTCAGTCATGTTCAATTAGTCGGTCGAAATGTTGCGCCATTTAGATGGCCTTCTGTGACTTTGGGATCCACTCCTCTTTAAGCACTAGCAATAATCCGTTAACATTGCTTCGTTCCACTTGCCCTGGTGTCTTATTTCCATCGTGTTAATATCTTAATGAAATCTTTCTCCCTGCTACTCACTAATTGCACCAACTTATGTAGAAAAGTAAAGTTTCACACTCATGTTACAATCTAGAGATTTGAGATTAGCTAACTTTCCCTTGGCAATTTCCTTACAATTTTCAGATTTCCTGTGACCTAGGAAGTTTTCTGTCAAGAATTTAAATGAAAGCCATACAGATTTTTATGTTTCTTATTCTTCTTATTCTTCTTGTCGGTTGGGCCTTCTGAGGACCACGGGGCTCGTTTCGATTCCTTGCTTGGAAATTCTGTTTTTTTCTTCGCTGTGTGCTTGTGTCCTTTCCACCACTTCGGTCGGGTGGTGCCTGTACTCTGTCTGCTGGTGAGAGACTCTGGAAAGACACCTTGAAAGGTCAACTGCAGGAATAATACACGATCCTGTATGGTTTGTTCTGAAATCCCCAGCTGTTCTCAGTCGGACTTAACCGTGGTGATCCGTTTATTTTTGGACGCTTTCCCTCTGCCTGTAGTATCTTGCTGATATGTCCGTAAGTACTCATACGAGTCAAATGCCCATAGAAAGTCAATCTCCTCTTCCTCATGGATGTAACTATGTCTTCTTGATGGCCATAGATCTTATTGTTGTGCCTTATCCTGTAAGTACCATCCCCTTCTCTTATTGGTCCTAAAATCCTCCTTAGTATTTTTCGTTCCATGAGCTATAGCTTCCTCAATGGACCTTTTCTGTTCATCAGAAGACACTCAGAGGCGTACAGTACAGACGGTCTTATTACTGAATTGTAATGTTTGAGTTTAAAGTTCTTAGAGAGGCACTTGGATGTATAGATGCTCTCACAGGTATGATAGATCCTTTCCAACTTGGTGCATCTGGTGTCTATTGCTAATGTCCCATCCTCGATTGCTGAAATCCACTCCCCTAGGTACTTCACTGCAGGAACCTTACGAATGGTCGTGTTTTCCAGTGGCATAGTAGGTGGGACTCCCTTTATGTTAGTTATGAACTTAGTTTTCTTTATATTGACCCTGAAGCCGGTTTTAGCCGCTATGGTATAGAGGCTCTGTAGCTGGTAAGTAGCTTCTTCTATGTTGTTGGCTAATAAGGTAAGGTCGTCGACAAAGGACAGGCAAGGTACACTGAGATTATGATTATATTTCTTGTAGCCTATTTTCTGTCCACTTCCTGGAGGTAATTTGGCAGTCCATTCCCTGATAATCTTCTCTAGAACGCAATTAAAGAGAATGCAAGAAATTCCATCACCTTGTCTAACTCCCGTTTGGATTGAGACACTCTCTGAGAGCTCACCTCTAAACTTTACTTTGGAGGTGGTGTTCTCCAGCGTAGCCTGGATTAGTCTGGTGGTCTTCTTATCCAGGCCTAATTTCCATAAGGTGGAGAAGAAGGTCTGCCTATCTATTGAATCATATGCCTTCTGAAAGTCCTCTAGTGTGACTACCCATTGATGTCCGCCACGATTCTTGTACCTCAGGATTATCTTGAGGTTCTGTGTCTGCTCTGTGCAAGATCTAGTTGCGCGAAAACAGGCCTGATATTCACCTAATTGGGTATCCATTTGACTGACCACTCTGGTTTGCAGGGCTTTAGAAAAGATCTTGTACGTAACCGATATTAGAGAGATGCCTCTGTAGTTGTCGAGGTCTATCTTACTACCTTCCTTGTGTAGAGGATGGATCACCGCTGAGGTCCATTACTCAGGTAAGGTCTCCGTTGCCCAAATATCCTCTATGATCTGATGGATGCTTTGTATGGATTGTCCGTCAGCATGTTTCCACATCTCCGCTACTATACCGTCTTCATCTGAGGCCTTGTTGTTCTTTAGGCTCTTGATAATCTCCCTTATTTCTTCAATGGTTGGCGGTATGGAGTCTCGGTTGCTGGAAAGAGGCTCAGAGAATGCGAGTCTCTCTTTAGGTTCCTCTGCATTGAGGAGCTTTTTGAAATACCGTGCAAGAGTATTGGTACAATCCTTGTTGTTGAACTGAAGCTTCCCATCAGGTCCACGAAGATGAAAGGTGGGAGCTGTGTACTTCGTTGTCTGTTTTCTGAGTTCCCTGTAGAAATCTCTTGAGTTGTGCCTGTTAAAGTCCTCTTCCGTCTGTTGTATTAGAGCCTTTTTATGGTTCCTCTTAGCCCGTAGTACTATATTGGCAGTTATTTTCCTTTGAGTAAGGAAGGCCTGGTAGTTAGCCTCGTTTTTACATTGGTTCCATTTGACCCAGGCACTGCGTCTATCTTCTATAGCATGGTGACATATAGTGGTCCACCATGGATGTTTTCCTTTGTAGGATGAGGCAGGCATGGTCTCCTGAGCAGCGTCCAGTAGAGCTTTTTGTAGGTTGGGCCACCCTTGCTTCTGTGTGTTTTCTTTCAGAGTGACTTTGAAATCACAGTCTTCATGTTGAAATTCGGTATTTTAGCCTTTCTGCCGACATTCGGTGGCCTGCTCAGTGGTTGTAGGATTTTTTTTAACAAGAGATAGGTAATGGTCAGAGTCTAAGTTAGCACCCCTTAGCACCTTGACATTCTGAATCTCATTGTGATGCTTTTTGTCCATGGCCACATGGTATATCTGGAATTCACCTAGTAGTGGATTTGGGCTCTTCCATGTCTTCGCCTTCCTAGGCAGGTGTTTGAAATCAGTTGATTTTAGGACAAGACCATATTTGTCACAAAGGTCTATAAGACGTTCTCCGTTCTTATTTGTCCTCTTATGGGCTGGGTAGAGGCCCACTATCCTGCGATATTTTTTATCATTCCCTACCTGTGCATTGAAATCACCCATCAGTTTGGTGGTATGATATTGTGGGATCATGTCCAGAGTTTCTTCTAGAATGCTCCAGTATTGTTCAACTGCTTCCAGGTCATTTCTATTTGTGTCGTTTTTTGGGTGAATAGATGTTCATTTTGGTATATGCCCTATTGCGGAACCTCAAATATATTGAGGAGATCCTACCATTAGGTGAAGTGAACCCTATTATGTGATCAATCATGCTATGATGAACAACAAAGCCAGTGCCAAGATGTGAGACTTCATCACCCTGTTGCCTGGTTTTCCCTTGTATATTCTGTATCCTTGGGATTCAAATGCATCTTCGTCCGTGGATCGTGTTTCTTGTAGTGCTGCAATCTTGATGTTATATTTCTTCAGCACGTCTAGAGTCTGTTTAAGTTTACCAGTCTTTAGCAACGAGTTGATGTTCAATGTATCCAAGTAGGTGATATTTCTCTTCCTTTTTTTTCTGCTGTTGTTTGCATGGTGGAATACATGAAGGTGCAGGCTCCCCAGAATGCGATGACCTGCTTGCCAAATCACAAGTGGGGGTGGATTTGTTACCACCTAGGGTATTCTTTGTGTTAATATTTCCTTTCATGTTGACTCCAACGAGTATGTAGATGAGGCCACCGTAGCGGGTGACGGTTTGTCTACTCAATGTTGTTAGCCCTGAGGAGAAAAAAATGAAGGGACTAGACACTTCGAAAAATGAAGGTATCTGCCAAAGAAAGGCAAGGGCCACGAAGGGCATGGAAATGAAAGACTCCCTAGCCCTCGGAAAACACATAGCGTCGGGGTCGGAAAAGAACAAGAGTTGACCAAGGAAGGTCGGATAGGACAGATGAAAGTGAGGAGCCTCTCACATGTAAGTGGAAACAATGCCAGGACTCAGATAAGGGCCCCGTGGTCGCCAATCCACGCTCCAAATTTCAGAGCCCCTGGGGCCCCTTTAGTCGCCTCTTACGACAGGTAGGGGATACCGTGGGTGTTATTCTACCTCCCCAACCCACAGGGGGGATTTTTCTGTTTCATTTATTGACTGACCATTTGGATAACCCATTACATTGCGTATCTCTGGTCTATCAAATACAGCAGCTTCAACTTTTGCTTCACAATTTTTTTGAGAAATTTCAGTTTGAAATCTGGAATTACATTGGTCTCTCTGCTTTATAACCCCATGCTTAAAATGGAATGGGGGAAAAAGTACTTCCTCTTTAGGGGTAAGTGGCTCATACAACACATTTCTTACCCCAAGTGTCCTTGCAATATTAAGCAAGAAAGAAATAATTATAGAATACTTTGTTCATAATTTTAAATTTCAGTTGTTTTATAATATTTTAATGATACAGTTATGTACAAATTACCAGATTTTATGCAATAATAATAGTACTTTATGTAAAGATATATATTAAGTACGGTATATAGACATTTTCATGAATTTAAGAACAAATTGTTTCTAAACAATTGGACGTGATGAAAGGGAACTACATATTGCTCATTAAATACAACAACCTCATAACTCAAAAACAGTTTTCAGGAGGAGCATTTGAAAAATTTAAAGGGCTGCCATTTCGAGACAAATATATTTTAAAACATCATGTTTGAATATCGTCCCTGTTTTTCCAAAAGGGCGAATGTTAATATGTTCTTCCTATCCATTATTTCCCTTAAGACTGGTCACGCCTTCCAGCCATATATTAATATGCCGTCCATCAGAACAATTTTCGTTGAGTTCATTTTCCTATGCGCGTGTGTAAAGGAAAATGAAATTTACTGTACCATACTGAAGAAATGTATGTTTGCATGACATTTACCCACTCCTAGAGTGTGATGTATTTAAGGTTCATTTTCCTTTACACACTTGCATAGGAAAACGAACTCAACGATAATTGTTTTGATGGACTGTATATCAGTATGTGGCTGGGAGGTGTGACCAGTCTTAAGGGAGATAATGGATAGGAAGACCATTATCACATTCGCCGTTTTGGAAGAACAGGGACGATATGTGACAAAGTAAACGATTGCAATAATTATGAGTGTATCAGATTTATTTTAACTGTTACCAAAAAAGACAATATGAACCTCAGAGTAGACTCCATGCGCACTTTAGTCACTGTTGCTACAAGCATTATGCTTATAATACGACATAAATCAAAATGTGACATTCTGGACAGAAATTGGAATCATATTGGCGATAGTTATGTCACCGGCGTCCATGTCTCGTAACATACTGAAATGATATCATGCAGCACAACGAAAAATAGGCATCTGCTGATGGTCATCAGAAGTGAAATGATTTTATATTATCACTCAGATTATAAAGACATATAAAAGTGTGTTTAAGCCTTTGGGGTGAAATTTTTTCCAGTAAATCTTGAAGGTCTTCTTTCTTCTTAAGATCTAGGCATGGTTTGCAAAGAAACGCTGGTTTTAGGGAAAACTCTGCAATTATCTTCCTTTCCTTAATTACACTTACTTCTTGAAGATAATCACAATAGGACTTCTTCGCAAATATAGATTATGGAGAATCACTCATAACATTGACAACTTTCACATGTGACAGTTTCACTGCGATCAGATTAAGAAGACCGACCATGAAAGCAATGATTTTCACATCAGAGAAATCTTCATTGCACAATTCGTGCACATGAAAAGGTTCACCCTGTTTTATTGCAGCTCGAATAGCAGCTATGAACCATTCAGTGGTATAGATAGCTCCATCTCTCAATTGGCGTTTATCTGCCTCTCAGTCAGAAAATGAGCCGAGACTCCTTCATTCTTAGTGTGTCCTTTTATGCGATATTTGTGGGTTATCAAATTTATTCCAAGAGAACGGACATCATAAACATACAGGCCCAACATAACGTTTTTTTGCTGGCCAACACAGTATCATCAGTTGAGTTAGCTTTCAGCTTTAAATACATTAACACTCATGGAACTAATTCATTCACTCCCCGATTACCGTTTGACTCATCCCACACGTAGCAAGCATATACAGTTCATATACAGTAAAATTTAAAACATTCTGTTTTGATTTGTAATAAAATGTGGAAACATCACCCTTTGGCAACTCTACAACAACCTGAAGGTCATACACTGCTAATATACCGTCGACGTTGTCTTTGTCATATTTATTTTCTGCTCTGGACAAATTTTTCTCTTCAGGAGCAGGAATCGGGCAACTCGAATTTCCTGGATCAAAACAGAGAAAGGAATAACTGTACTACTAATTACATTAAAAGTTTACTAATTAATAACTCTACAAAATATGAACACTGCACTATAACTACTAAGATGATGCTTATTAAAGCAATGTACACCTGGTTCCTCTACGGACGTCGAAACGACAGGCTCATTATACATTAAACACTGCTTTGTCCCATCCGGTCTCTTCGCAATCGCCTCATTTGTTTCAATCCATTCTATATCAGCAAGGACTAGCTGAACTCCAACACGAGTATAGAGGTACCTAGGAACAATAGGCTTTTTGAACTGGCAATGAATTGCCACTGGAGATCTACATCACCTAATAACCAGCAGGCCGCAAACAGTTGCAGTCGACGCTCATTGCTGTACTGAACTTAAATGAGAATTGAAGCTTGCAATTTTTCTTACACCCTGCCTTCATCTGCCTCTGAGATCGTACCTTTTTACTTTGGGTATGGGTTTCATATGCCTGTCTAGTATTCATTGCTTCCTTCAAAAGGTTCCTCTTCCACTTCGCAACATTTCTCTGCCGTTTCACACCTTTCATTGAGGGACTGGCTAATATGGTGGTTGATGTTACCTGCACGCCGGTTATTGAACCATTGTTAATGCCAGTGGAAGAGTACGTAGTATTTGTTACTGGATATAGTTCAGCTGGGATTTCCAGGGATTTCAGGCACACCAGAAATAGCAGTATCAGAACTCTCCTCAATATCATGTCCACCACCATCCTTGGGAGAATTCGTTTTGTCATCAAACACGTCATCGCAGCCTTCAGAAGATGTGCTACTTGATGATGTATTTGATTACGAAGTACAGGAAGATGAAGATCTGGTACGAGTACTTGACTACCTTGCCGAAGCTTCAGGTACAGGAATCGGGCAAGTCGAATTTCCTGGATCAAAACAGAGAAAGGAATAACTGTACTACTAATTACTTTAAAAGTTTACTAATTAATAACTCTACAAAATATGAACACTGCAATATAACTGCGAAGTTGATGCTTATTAAAGCAATGTATACCTGGCTCCACTAAGGACGTCGAAACGACAGGATCAGTGTACATTAAACACTGCTTGGTCTCATCCGGTCCCTTCGCAATTGCCTCATTTGTTTCAATCCATTCCACATCAGCGAGGGCCAGCTGAACTAGCACTTTTCCGCGGTAAGTCATGGTCTACAGAGATGGAAAAAGTAATTGCTTCAATGGAGATTATAAAGAATGACCTTGACCTATCTGAGCACTGGTTACAACTTATTCTAACAATAACGACATAACTGAAAATAATCGGATGTCGTTTCTTAAAAAAGAGACAGTCTTCGTAGCATGAACGACATAATAGCATTTAGTACCTTTATTTCTATCCGAAATGATGTCTTTGATTTGTAGCAATAATGTCACAAGGTGAAATAGTACAAATAAAATAACTATTTCTCGGAGCAAGATGGTTATATTTCCTTATAATACACACATAGCCTGGGTTGATTTGCAGTGCATACTGCATTAAGTCTAAATTATACGTTATGCATGGGAAATTATATAACGTAACTGCAAGGGTATCACAACTCCAAATATGTCACTCTTGCACAACCACAATCGCATGCCCTCAACACAGCTCCAAGGTCGTAACTCAAATGGTACAGTATTGCTGGGCGCTCAAGGACCAAAGCAAGAAGGGGAAATAACGACACAACTGCTCTCCCTGGCCCCGTCATTGAACTTCAGATTATGACGTTCTGACAGTTAAAAGTGCATGCGATAACACATACACTGGTATGCATAACTCAAAACAGGCTGTTTCTGAATTATGACGTTGTTGTATTTAATGAGCGATATGGGCTTTGTAACTACCCACATCGGGAAGCTGAAAATATGTTTCTTTGTAGCAAAATGGTTACATATCAGTTTAATGGACAGGAAGAGCATTGTGAGGTACAAGGCATTGCTTCTTAAGTGACGATATGCTTAGTAGAGTTTAAAATACGCAAAATTTCCTGTACTTTCAAATCTAATGTCGCAGACTCATACACTTAAGCCTTCATCAGTAAATGCTCTATTAAAGGTGAAAATCGCTTCAATATTCCTTCAGTAGTTTTAAAGTCCAGCACCATGGGTAAATGGTTAGCATGGTGGCCTTTGGTCTAAAGAGTCCCGGGTTCGTTTCCTGGCCGGGTCCAAGTTTTTAACTGGTTCTGTGGCTCGCGGAGTGCCTGTTTGTGTCCTCTTCATTATTTAGAATTAATTTCAGGTAGGAGCCCTTTCTCACAGACACGCAGGTCACCTACAGAGCGTCAACTCGAAAAAGACCTGTACCAGGCCTTCACGGAGGCCATACGTTATTATTATTATTATTATTATTATTATTATTATTATTATTATTATTATTATTATTATTATTATTATTAATGGTCCTTGAAATCTGCTTACACAAACACTGATAGACACTTCAGCGAACTTCATTTTTCGTGTGTTTAAATAATATAGATTTTCAATCTTTTTTAGAGTGAACTTTTGGTTGTGAAGTTCCAAACGACTATGGGATTTAACTTATGTGTGGTGCTTAACAGTGATTTCCCCATTTTCACTCTGTTATTCTGCTAGTGTGGGTGAAGTGAAGGCATGCACTGAACGTTATGCATCACATCTGGAGGAGAGTGTAAACGTGACTTGCCAGTAGAGATATTCCGAGACAAAGCTGCCAGCATATAAATCATCGCACTCTCGGAAGACGCAAGGACAAATAAATACGAGAATTGCAGTAAAATTGTGCAGATGGAACTGAAATGTACACCGAGTTTGGGGAGAGTCTTCCTTACATAAAGGGAAGAGATTCAAGGCATTGAGATTTCATGTTAAGCTAAATTCATGGAAAACCGTACATTAGATTGCTTGTATTCAGCGCTTCATGCCAAGTTATCGTTAACTTGATTCTTAATTTCTACGTAACTTCTGCGTCCAACATCCATCTTAATAAATGGACGTGTACTGTAATTGAGGCGCTGAGATAAAAAAAAACGAGACTAGTCATAATTTTATGGTAGGTATATGAGTTATTACTGTGGTTCCTATCTTTGTATAATTCCGCATCTGTTGTTGCTAAAATATGATTCGTTCAGTAACACTTTCCCTACCTAAACTAGTGTTAAAATTTGGTGTCTTGCGAAAGTGAAGTTTGGGATAGTGATCAGCAGTGAAATTTGGGGTTCAAATGAAATATGAACATAGCAGTTACAATTGAGGAGCTATCTGACGGTGAGATGGGAGCCCCGGTCTTGAAAGCCCAGAATAACGGCCGAGAGGATTCGTCGTGCTGACCACACGACACCTCATAATCTGTAGGCCTTCGAGCTGAGCAGGGATCGCTTGGTAGGCCATGACGCTTCGGGTCTGTTGCGCCATAGTTAATTTGTATTATTCCTTCCATGTTACAAGCCAAGATACTGATAGACTATTGACTTGTTTTTCCATGACAGCTTGGACTTTCATATGCATATTTTGTTACATGACGCAAGTTCATACACTTACTTGTGCACCCGCTCTTGCAGCGGTCAGTGACAAGATTTCCCGGTAGCTCTTGGTTTCTTCTCAGGGTATGCTATTTCCGCCCATAAAATCTGAGATTTTATATGTAATTGTTTTACGTGGATTCGAAGAGAAATTGGTCGCTGGGATACGCTTCATGGAACTGTTTATACGCCAAAGTAGAGACCTACGACCGATAACTTGAAAGAAATCTCGCATTACGTTTGAAGACATATCAATCGCTTGCATCAAGAAAACTTATAGACTAACTTACAACTAAACCTTACTTGAGTAGAAATTAAAACACAGTCACTTATAAAAGAAAATAAATATAAGAATATTTATTGATTAAAATGATGACGATGTCGGATATAGTGAAATCTGGGTAGTTTTGATTTTCTGATATTTAATCATTTAAAAGACTTGAGTCAGCGCTTCCTCAAATAAAAATAAAGTAATTAAAGATATTAACTGTTAACATATTCTCATAACCAATGTTTAAGTTGTAAATAATACATAATTAAATATTCGTAGCCATGTTCCGAAAATATTACATTTTTCTCTTAATATTCGAGATCACTGAGCAAAAATGAATGATTCATTAACTTGAAAACGAAATAAAATTACATGGGAAAATAGGTTAAATTATGAACGCAAATCATCTCATATCTTTGCATAATTAAGTTCCAAATATACTCTCTGTGAGTATTAAATTGTGAAAGTGTCCTCCAAGTTTCCATTTATAAGTTATGGTTTCTCATAAGTTTGAACTCTGAATCGTTGGTCACGTATTTCGAATACGCAGTGGTAACCACTTACGAGCTAAAGCAATACCACCCTCATGCCTAGGACATTTGGCTCCTAACTAACGTTTGTAAAATATTTCCTATTTAAATTATTTCAGTCAAAATCTTATATGCATGGATAAAAAAAAAAATAAACATCTAACTGCTACTTCAAGTAGTTTCTAATCGGCACACTCCTCTATAATTGGCTCAATGTACTCTTATAATCCTCACTGTCTCAATATTTCGTATTTATATGTGCTACTGAACTCGTATGGTTAGCATAGAATTACATTATTTCTTATTATCATGTTACGTCACCGCACCGTGAAATATTAAATGTATATTCAATCATGAGTCTAACGAATCGTATATTAGAACACTCTCTCATATGCAGTACCTGTTATTCATCAAAGACAGACATAAATATCACTGTCACGACACGCAATTCTACGTAATACATATACATCTTACCTTGACATGGTCATCTGCGCGACAATCTCTCCTTGTCATATATTCTCAATCTTGGCACAGAAACTCACCTCGTATTACCAATATGACATTAATACGTCGTATAGCAATTCTTACACTTCCCGTCGAATATAAACTAATCACTTTACTATAATCATTCATCAATACGCTTATTAAATACTCACTTCTCAACACTATTCCATAGACACTTCAACATAATATCGGCTTTCATATTGCCGTATGCACGTAGCCATAACACCAAAACTATGTGCTAAAATATTCACGAATTGCCTTACAAAAATACATAATCAATAACCTCTTTCTTAACAACTGTAGTACGAGTTCAATGCCCACTTTCACGGATGAAAAGAATACTTAATTTTGACAATCATTATCGTATCGCGCAGGTATTTCGTGACGTAATCTATACTCAGGTAAACGAGATTAATCGAAATCTTACTGTAAATTAGACTCATTACTTCTAAGTCTACACAAGTATCACACATTTCTCTTATCCGATAATAATTTCACAGTTGATATGCTAGTGCGGTAACCTGTATATGTCATATAAATATTCTAATTCCACACTTCCAACTAATCTTAATCCTTAAGTATTTCACACTTTACTTATATTACACACGCGTTCTTAATTACTTCATAAATCAGCATATGTTCAGCACATGCCAAATAGATTGAGGGTGCAGATTATAAGAAACTACTCTACTAAAGAAATGTATGGACTTAGCTCGTCAGTTGCTACATCTGATCTGGTTGTTGTTCCATCCTACGGCTGCGGCTAGACCCTCAGATCGGATCTGGATCTCTGGTTTGGTTGGACGTTCATGGTCATCAGCTGGTCACATCGCTTGTCGGATCTCTCCTTCTCGTCCGGTCTATTGGCTGGTGGGTGTTCATCCACGTCATCACGTCCACTGGTTGGCCGGTCCAATCCTCCACAGCTGGTCATCTGGCTCGACAGTACATTTCCCCAGTTTAGTCCATCTTGTCAAATTAGCAGACAGTCATCATCTTGTATCTGAAGACAACGAAAAGAATTCCATATGCGCAGTAATTAATCATGATATTATTCATATTTCTTTTTATCTACGGCAATCGTCGAAGTTTTCCTTTCTGTGAAAATATTTCTTCGTAATAATTATTTGATTTACTGCTACGGTAGTTCCTATTTTCACGAATGAAGATGTTTATTATTATTAAATGGTGAATTCCGTTTCTTCCGATCGCTGAGTTGCTGTTGGGTAAACCAAGTCCGTCGTATTTCACCAAAAATTAATTTTTATATATATTTCTCTCGCTTCTTCAGGAGCGTATGCCGGTGAATAACTTATTCACACGTTGTCTCCGTTATATATATAGTTAATATTCTTCTTAGTTACTCCGAATATCCTTCAATTTGTAGCTCCGCTCGTATTTTGCGTCTTGCTTCCGTAAGTAATTTTTTTAGAGAATCACCTTAAACAATCCTCCCGCTGCTATATTTTTTTAAAACAATTCAAATGAACCTCTACTGTTCTGCAGTGTCTTCGAAATTTATCCTTTCCGTGACGTACATAGCCTTCTGTATGCTGCATTGATATGAAGTTCATTGCTTTACTAGATCACATGGGCCATACCTTCCTACGCCGCCATTTTGTTATTGGTCTACGAGATGCGAACGGGCACATTTTATCCCCCGGCACAAAGAAAAAATATTGGTCACGATATATTTTCTCATTGTTGACTTGACTCTCAAATGTGACTTTGCATCTCGTATATTCTCTGCCATTGCGATGTTTCTATTCGATTATCGAATATCAGCAGATTGGTATCGATACTGTCCTCATCGCATTAGTTTGTTTACAAGTCCCGTAACCATGTATTTAGCTGCTGATTTTTCTTCATTCTAATGGTTCTAATAAAGATATTTATTCCTTCCTCCAGGCGTATTTTACGATGGTAGGTCGTTTATTGGCTTTAGACATTCTTGTCCATAAGTTCTTATTGCATGTGCTAATTCTCTTGATAGTACAACTTAATATTGCATGCATTGTGTATGTTATGATATTTGCCATTTAAACTTGCTATTTCGTAGGCATTGTTCCCAATTACGCGCTCTATTTTGTAGGGACCATTGTATAACGGCAGAAATTTAGCACATATTTTTGCTGGTGCATTTGATATAGGTGCGGTTTTAATTAGTACTAGATCTCCTTGTTTGAAATGCGGATGGAACTTTTTATTCCGTACCCTTCTTAATCGTTTTTGAGACTGATCCTTGAGTCTCTGCTGGATCTTTAAATTTATTTCTAAAGGATCTAGCTTTTTCTCTAGCTGCATAGTAAAAATGCTGTCCCATGTCCTCTGTGGATGGACATTCTTATGTGCTACACTAGGAATCTGGGCAATTGATTGATTTATGGTGTTATTTAAACTTTCAGCAATGATATCTAGCATGTCTATCCATTTCCAATGTTGTTGACTACAATATATCCTCCCGAATTTAGCGATCTCCTTCATATATCTTTCTACGGGATTAGCTGCAGGGTGTCGAACTGAACATAACGTATGTTTGATTCCCACATTTCTTATCCGTTCGCGGAACATAACTGAAGTGAATTGTGTTCCTCTATCAGTAAGGATCCTTTCGGGTTTTCCCATTTCTGGAAATGTTTTATTGATTAGGCCGTGTAAAACCTGTTTAGTATTGGCTCTTTGAATTGCTTGCAATGATATATATTTTGAGAATATGTCAATGACCACTAGTATGTATTTCTTTCCCTTCCTAGCAGTTGGCAATTTTCCAAAAATATCTATTGCATAGATTTCCTGAGCTCTAGATGGTATAATTGGAATCGGTTTGTGTCCACACGTGTAATTGTTATGCTTCACTCTCTGACACAGATCGCATGTTTTCGTTATGTTTCTTACTGATCTTCGTAACCCTTTCCATGTGAATTTTTCCATTATTGTTCCAATGACTTTGTCTATACCAGCATGACCAGTCATCTTATGTGTATGCCAGATTAATTCTTTTTGTAGCTCTTCTGGTATTACAATTCTTTTGATGTTACTGACCTTGTCCACTACTTTCAGAAGTATTCCATCTACGATTTCATAGTTCTTTGTGACTTCTGGAGATGATTCCCTGTTAACCAATTTATCGATAATGATTTTCAATTTCTGATCAGATTCCTGATATTCCCTCAGATTTTCTAACTTTCTTAGGAGTTGTTCATCTTGAGTATCCAGTTCGATTGCTAGCACATGTTCTTCACCTTCATGTGGGTTTCTACTTAACGCATCAGCTAAGACGTTTTCCTTTCCACTGCAATGTTCGATTTTTAGGTCAAACTGTTGCGTGAATAACATCCACCGCGTTATCCTTTCACTGATCATGACAGCTTTTAACCCAAAAGTCAACGCCTTGTGGTCTGTCCGTATTGTTACTGGATAGCCATAAATTATACGTCTCCACTGTTGTAATGCATGCACTATTGCTAGTAGTTCAAGCTCAGTAGTGGTATAGTGTTGCTCATGTTTTCTAAGTTTTCTACTGGTAAATGCCAAATAAGTTCGTCTTTTGGTTTCGTCATCTTCTTGATATAAGCAAGCTCCTACACCAACGTGCGATGCATCAGCTTGAATTATAAATCTTTGTTGATAATCAGGATATCCCAGTTTAATACTCTTCTTCATAAGCTCCTTCATGTTGATGAAAGCTTGTTCTGCCTCATCATTCCACTTCCATTTATTGTTGACTCTTAACAGGTTCTGTAATGGTGCAGCCGTCTCTGTGTAACCTTCACAACGGTCTGAGAAGAATCCGGTCATCCCAAGAAATTGCCTTATATGCTTTACCTTACTCGGTCTCGGGAAATCACATATTGCCTTTATTTTTACGGGATTTGGTCTTATCCCTTCTCCATCGATCACGTGGCCTACAAAAAGTACTTGGCTTTGGCAAAATTTAGATTTTGATAGATTTATTTTGAAGCCAGTTCTCTGTAAATTACTTAATAGCTTTTCCAATTTTTCACAGTGTTCTTCGAAAGTAGAGCTCGCGAAGACCAGATCATCAACATAACAATTTACAAAGTCCTTTACTTCGGTTGTTAAGCTTCTGTCTAGTGCCCTTATCAATACGGCCGAACTGACTTTTAGCCCGAATGGTAACCGACAATAGGCATATGTCTGGTTATTAAACATAAAACCTGTTAATAACCGTGACTTCTCTTCAAGGACAATATGATGAAATGAAGCTGTGCAGTCCATGCTTGTAAAATATCTCTGACCTCGAAATCTCTTCACAATATCTTTAATTTTAGGGGCCTGACTATACTCTGGAATTAGTCTGGAATTTAGGACTCGCGCGTCGAGGCACAGGCGCAGTTTTCCGTTATTTTTCTTTACAATTACTATAGGATTGAGGAATGGAGTGGTAGTTTTTACGATCAATCCATCAACTAGCATTTCCTCGATAATTTGTTTAACTTCGGTGAAATACTTCTCCGGCACGTCATATATTTTTCCCTTGTATGGCGTCCAGTCAGTAACTATCAGTTTGTACTTGTAATTAGGAATCTGCCCAGGTTTATCACTAAAAACTTCAATATATTTATTGATGATGTTGTACAATATTCGTTTTTCTTCTGCAGATACTGCGGCTTGAGTAATTGCTTCCCAAATTTCAGTTCTTTCGCAGCTTTCCTCTTCTATTGCAACGATTTCTTCAATTCTCATAATTAATTCTGGCTCTAATTCTGTACTTAGATCTTTTTCTTCTAGTTCATGGCTCTCTTCGTCTAATAGATCCACTTCTTTTCCCTCGATCTTTAACCATTCGTTCTCTTCAAGTGTGCTACTAATTTGTACTCTTTCTACAGTTCTATTTCCATCATTTTCCACTACCGGGAATCGAATTTCACCCTTTTCCATATCAATTGTCATCCTAGAACTTATCATGAAGTCTATTCCAAAAATTATGTTGTATTTAATTTTCTTCATGACCATGAATGGATGCTCAAATTCATATTTTCCAATCTTAACACTTAAGTAGGCTTGTATCTTACATTCAACTGCCTTGTCAGGAATTATACCACGGATTTTTACACCAGATACAGGTATGGTTGGTATCTCTATTTTCTGGTTTAGCTCTTGAAACAAGGTATGTGACATTACGCTTATGCTAGCTCCAGAGTCCACTAAACAGTATAACCGGGTATCGAACACTCTCACAACTATTACAGGTAATTTAAATTTTGATTGGGTTTCGTGACAGGTATCTTCTTCAACTAAATCTTCGGGTTGAATGTCCCAGTGATCTATTTGTGCAACTACCCAACTGCGAATTTTGACAATATTTACATTCGGTTTACTATTTTCAATTTCATATCTCATTAATTCGTCATCGGCGTTTTTTTTTTTCGCTCGGATGTTTGGGAATTGTCCGTGTTCCCATGGTTTTCATTTTCTTTCCAGCCTTCTTCATGTTTTCTTCGTTTATAATTCTGAAGTTCGAGACTCTCCGCGCCTTCGAGGTCGCCATTTATGTCTTTATTCTTAATAGCTTCCTCCCATCGGCTCTTATTCTGTCTCTCTTCTCTCAGCTCCTGAAGATATCGCCTGTTCTCTTCATTTTGACTGTATTGTGCAGGTCTTCTCCTCTCATCGTATCGCCTCCTGTTCCTCTGATATGGTCGACTTCTATTATTCCCATATCGTGCATTATTCCTATACTGGAAACTATTTCTATTTCCAACTTGTCCACATCTTCCGTGCTGTTGACCACTATACTGGCAATAGCATTTTCTCGGTTCTTTGCTTTGGGCCCTAATACAATCTTCTGTCCTAATTTCATCACCCTTATTTAGTCCGTGGTTAGTGATTTCAGGACTAAGCGTATTAACCGCTTCTATTTGTCTTATATTCCTGGGGTTCCTCTCTATTAAGCATGATGATGTTAGGTCGATCTGTCTTAATCGTCTCTCCATGTCAATAGCAGTTTGTATGTCAGAGGCCGCTAGTAATCTTTGTATTTCAAGAGGTAATTGCCTCTGAATAGTTTTGATCGCCTCCAGTTCGCTAGGTGGAGAATCTAAGTCCTGAAAACGATGAAATTGTAGGGAGAAGAAATCACTGTAGCGTGTTTGGCCTGCGGTCGAAAATTTTCTCGAGTACAGCTCTAATCTTAGTTGTTGTTGGATCTCAGGATCCCAGAACTTCCTCAAGAAAGCAACCTTAAATTCGTCATAATTATGGAAGGTGTACTTAAAAGCCTGGAACCAAATGTTTGGGTTCCCGTCCAGATGTTTTTCGATGATTCTCAATTTCTTTTCTTCCTGAATTTTTCCTTCCCTAAAATATTCCTCCATGTCTCTAAGAAATTGTTTCGGTGAAGTCTTAGCTGATCCGTCAAAATGTTTTGGTCGGTCGTCATAATTTTTAATTATATTAATTATCGTGCTTCCCTCACTATGGTTACTACCGTTCAATATTTCTATATCTCTTCTAGATGGGTCGCTCATCCCTGAAAGTGTGTTCTCTCTTTCGTTAATCTGTACTTCTATTGCTCTTTGCCTATCATTAGAGCTTGAAGCCATTGATTTCGCCGTGTGTGATTCCAGTTTCATCTCTTGGATTTCTCTTCTAATCTGTTTCATTTCTTCTTCCGTCTTTTCTATTTTTCGTTCCGATTCTTCCTTATTATCTTCTATCTTCTGTTTTAATTCATCAATTTTCTGTGACACTGTGCTTGCAGCCTGATCATATTTTTCATCTAAGTCTTGTTGCCTTAGATTTAATCCTTGCATACCCGCTGTTATTTCGTTTATTTTCTCTTCCTCCAACTTTCGGATTGTTTCCTGGCTCTCGGTTACCATTTCACTTATTTTATTTATTTCCTCATGCATCTCTCTGTTTCTATTTTCCATGGTTTCCGTCAACCTCGTCTGCATGTTTTGGATTTCGTTCTTGACCTCATATACTTCTGTCCGTGTTTTCGTTGTTTCTTCAGTCGCCTCATCTTGTTTCTTGCGTAGCTCATCGATCATTGCTTTGTGTTCGTCTTCTAGTTTTTTAACGAATTCTTCTAAAGATTCTTTCTGTTTTAGCAGATCTTCTTTTCTTTCCTCTCTCATCTCAATGATGCATCTCTGGAATCTTGATTCCCTTTCCTGTTCTTTCTCTTCTTGTTTCTGTTGCCATTCTTCTTGTTTCTTGTGCAATTCTTGCACCAACTCATAATGTTCTTTCTTTCTTTCTTCGCGTTGTTCTTGTTGCTTTCGTTCTTTTTCCGACCGTCTTCTTTCCTTCTCTTCTTCTAGCTTCCTCTCTTTCTCTTCACGTTCCTGCTTTTCTTTCTGTTTTTCTTCTACTTGTTGTTTCAAATATTCAAGGAACCATAATGGAGCTCCTTCTTGTTTCTCTTGTGCTCTTCTCATTTCCTCTTCCTGTTCCCTTCTTGTCTGTACTCTGCCCTGTGTTGCCATTTTATGTCGAGTTCAATATATATATTCGTTATGATCTTTCAAAATTACTAGTAAACTCTCTATTTTGTAAAAATATTACTCTAGATTGCCTATCAATCCACTAAGTTCACAGAACATCACATAAAAGATCTCACACACCACAATAACTTAGTCTATAAGGTTTGAAATAGTTCAAAGTTTGCACTATATGCACTAGTTTCAAGTTTTCTATTCAATGAATAATAATGCAGATGGACCTTCCTGGAGATCGGTACCATCTCACCAGATAGACCATTAACAACCAGATCAAGAGTTCAAACCTATGATTTCGTTCACATTTCGGAACATGTTACGAAATGAAGAAATTAAAATTCCGCTATGCGGCATCCAATATTTATATGCATGGCCATCAGCCTATACCATAATTGAAATCAAGCAAGTTTCATTTTATATTAACTTAAAATCACCTTATCCTAGCTTATTATTATTAAAGAAAAGCAATCATCAAATAAATAACAATGATTCCTAATCAATATATCTTCAGAGGTTCAGCAATGTGGTAATAATTAAATAAATTGCTCAATGCATTGGTGACTCGTTTTCTCTGCCCGATACCTACATTTCGAGCTTCAACACAAGACTGCCGATTGAATAGTGTGATGTGTCGGACAATCTCTTATTCTCCCGCGATGTCTTTCTCTTCAGTTATCATGTTGAAAATTTTTATACTTTTGGGGGTCCCTAGTTCGATGTTCCCGCGGTGTCTTTCTCTTCATTCGTTCCACTGTTGTGGCGTCATTTAATTACTTTCCCGCGGTGTGTTTCTCTTCAATTGCTCACTGTTGTGCAACCATTAAATTACTTGTCTTTGGCGGTTCTTTATTTGACGTTCCCGCGGTGTCTTTCTCTTCATGCTACACGTTGGAGCGCCATTTAATTACTTGGCGTCCAACGGTTCTTGACCACGGTGTCTTTCTCAAATTGCCTCACGTATGGGCGACATTTAATTACTTGCACCCGCTCTTGCAGCGGTCAGTGACAAGATTTCCCGGTAGCTCTTGGTTTCTTCTCAGGGTATGCTATTTCCGCCCATAAAATCTGAGATTTTATATGTAATTGTTTTACGTGGATTCGAAGAGAAATTGGTCGCTGGGATACGCTTCATGGAACTGTTTATACGCCAAAGTAGAGACCTACGACCGATAACTTGAAAGAAATCTCGCATTACGTTTGAAGACATATCAATCGCTTGCATCAAGAAAACTTATAGACTAACTTACAACTAAACCTTACTTGAGTAGAAATTAAAACACAGTCACTTATAAAAGAAAATAAATATAAGAATATTTATTGATTAAAATGATGACGATGTCGGATATAGTGAAATCTGGGTAGTTTTGATTTTCTGATATTTAATCATTTAAAAGACTTGAGTCAGCGCTTCCTCAAATAAAAATAAAGTAATTAAAGATATTAACTGTTAACATATTCTCATAACCAATGTTTAAGTTGTAAATAATACATAATTAAATATTCGTAGCCATGTTCCGAAAATATTACATTTTTCTCTTAATATTCGAGATCACTGAGCAAAAATGAATGATTCATTAACTTGAAAACGAAATAAAATTACATGGGAAAATAGGTTAAATTATGAACGCAAATCATCTCATATCTTTGCATAATTAAGTTCCAAATATACTCTCTGTGAGTATTAAATTGTGAAAGTGTCCTCCAAGTTTCCATTTATAAGTTATGGTTTCTCATAAGTTTGAACTCTGAATCGTTGGTCACGTATTTCGAATACGCAGTGGTAACCACTTACGAGCTAAAGCAATACCACCCTCATGCCTAGGACATTTGGCTCCTAACTAACGTTTGTAAAATATTTCCTATTTAAATTATTTCAGTCAAAATCTTATATGCATGGATAAAAAAAAAAATAAACATCTAACTGCTACTTCAAGTAGTTTCTAATCGGCACACTCCTCTATAATTGGCTCAATGTACTCTTATAATCCTCACTGTCTCAATATTTCGTATTTATATGTGCTACTGAACTCGTATGGTTAGCATAGAATTACATTATTTCTTATTATCATGTTACGTCACCGCACCGTGAAATATTAAATGTATATTCAATCATGAGTCTAACGAATCGTATATTAGAACACTCTCTCATATGCAGTACCTGTTATTCATCAAAGACAGACATAAATATCACTGTCACGACACGCAATTCTACGTAATACATATACATCTTACCTTGACATGGTCATCTGCGCGACAATCTCTCCTTGTCATATATTCTCAATCTTGGCACAGAAACTCACCTCGTATTACCAATATGACATTAATACGTCGTATAGCAATTCTTACACTTCCCGTCGAATATAAACTAATCACTTTACTATAATCATTCATCAATACGCTTATTAAATACTCACTTCTCAACACTATTCCATAGACACTTCAACATAATATCGGCTTTCATATTGCCGTATGCACGTAGCCATAACACCAAAACTATGTGCTAAAATATTCACGAATTGCCTTACAAAAATACATAATCAATAACCTCTTTCTTAACAACTGTAGTACGAGTTCAATGCCCACTTTCACGGATGAAAAGAATACTTAATTTTGACAATCATTATCGTATCGCGCAGGTATTTCGTGACGTAATCTATACTCAGGTAAACGAGATTAATCGAAATCTTACTGTAAATTAGACTCATTACTTCTAAGTCTACACAAGTATCACACATTTCTCTTATCCGATAATAATTTCACAGTTGATATGCTAGTGCGGTAACCTGTATATGTCATATAAATATTCTAATTCCACACTTCCAACTAATCTTAATCCTTAAGTATTTCACACTTTACTTATATTACACACGCGTTCTTAATTACTTCATAAATCAGCATATGTTCAGCACATGCCAAATAGATTGAGGGTGCAGATTATAAGAAACTACTCTACTAAAGAAATGTATGGACTTAGCTCGTCAGTTGCTACATCTGATCTGGTTGTTGTTCCATCCTACGGCTGCGGCTAGACCCTCAGATCGGATCTGGATCTCTGGTTTGGTTGGACGTTCATGGTCATCAGCTGGTCACATCGCTTGTCGGATCTCTCCTTCTCGTCCGGTCTATTGGCTGGTGGGTGTTCATCCACGTCATCACGTCCACTGGTTGGCCGGTCCAATCCTCCACAGCTGGTCATCTGGCTCGACAGTACATTTCCCCAGTTTAGTCCATCTTGTCAAATTAGCAGACAGTCATCATCTTGTATCTGAAGACAACGAAAAGAATTCCATATGCGCAGTAATTAATCATGATATTATTCATATTTCTTTTTATCTACGGCAATCGTCGAAGTTTTCCTTTCTGTGAAAATATTTCTTCGTAATAATTATTTGATTTACTGCTACGGTAGTTCCTATTTTCACGAATGAAGATGTTTATTATTATTAAATGGTGAATTCCGTTTCTTCCGATCGCTGAGTTGCTGTTGGGTAAACCAAGTCCGTCGTATTTCACCAAAAATTAATTTTTATATATATTTCTCTCGCTTCTTCAGGAGCGTATGCCGGTGAATAACTTATTCACACGTTGTCTCCGTTATATATATAGTTAATATTCTTCTTAGTTACTCCGAATATCCTTCAATTTGTAGCTCCGCTCGTATTTTGCGTCTTGCTTCCGTAAGTAATTTTTTTAGAGAATCACCTTAAACAATCCTCCCGCTGCTATATTTTTTTAAAACAATTCAAATGAACCTCTACTGTTCTGCAGTGTCTTCGAAATTTATCCTTTCCGTGACGTACATAGCCTTCTGTATGCTGCATTGATATGAAGTTCATTGCTTTACTAGATCACATGGGCCATACCTTCCTACGCCGCCATTTTGTTATTGGTCTACGAGATGCGAACGGGCACACTTGGAATGCGTAATAATATGCTTAAATAATTAAAAACACATTTTTCTCAAAAACACGGATTTCGAGTTGAACTTCCTTTTTGGAAAAATTGGTGATTTAAATAAAAGCGGGACTTGTTAGTCATTTTATATATCAGTTTCCTAGTATGTGTCTTTATTATATGATTGCATATTTTGGAATATGACTTTAATTTTCTTAATGAGCATGTAAGGCTAACTATAAGGTGCACGAATATAATAATACAAAATTATATACAAACATGATATATCTCAAAGCTACTGTTCAGTTACATGTCCCGATTTTTATCTCAGCACCTCAATTATAGTCATGTAGGTATAAAATGAAACCAAAAATGAATTAATGAAGCACATCGTGACACCTTAAAGCTATACGCATAGTAAACCTAATATCCTGAATAGACCAATCTAAAAATAAATCCGATAATCATCGTCGAAGCCGAGCTGAAGTGATTTTGAAGTTGAGGCTCGGACATAAAACACGGCTTAAGTACGCAGGGTAAGGTAAGGTAACGGTGTATTCTGCCCGAAGGCAGGACCGAACCTCCGCAGAGGTGTGCCTGAGCCGGAGTTTACGTGTGGTGGGATGCCCAATTCCTTTCCGCTCCTCCATTCCCTTACCTCCCCCCCCCCAACAGCGCGTGGCAACCCATCCAAATCTTGACCACGCCCAATGTTGCTAAACTTCGGTGATCTCACGGGATCCGGTGTTTCAACACGGCTACGGCCGTTGGCAAGTACGCAAGGAATAAATTCTATTTTATCGAGGATTATTTTTTTCCAAAGGTATAAGCTACATGTGGTTTGGAATAAAACACGTGCATTGACATTCAATGTCGGGTTACATAAAACTACAGGGAACATAATATCAATCATTCATCCACCATTGATCTACATTTACGACCGTCACCGAAGTGAGAGATTCCCTTGGACTAGAAGAAGAGATTTATTTATTTATTTATTTATTTATTTATTTATTTATTTATTTATTTATTTATTTATTTATTTATTTATTTATTTATTTATTTATTTATTTATTGTGCTTCAGACAAGTACAGAAAACACACATATACATTTACTATTACATTAGATAAAAACAAATATTAAATTAAATTTATAATATCTCTTATGAATGTCCTTGTAAAATAAAGTATAAATGAAATAAAAAATACACTTTTCTTCAGTAACATAGTATTAGAAATATTCAGTTACATATGCACATTCTATTACAAGGTATTTAAAATATTACAATTAAAATGATTTACGAACTGCTTTAAAGCTGCATTCGTACTGTAATTATACATGATGGTAGTGATGTATTGGTAGGATCAATCTTCGCCCAGAACTTATTCAGTTGAAGTGTTCGGCATAAGAATGGAATGAGGAGGCTTTGGCAGTGATATGACAAAGGGATCAGAGTAGATTTAGGATGTGGTAGTTATGTCGAAATGTATAAGTTAGCACAAAATTAGACGGCATGGACAGCTGTTATAAACCAGTCTCTGGTTTTATTATTCAAACGACTAGAACAGCAGTAACGACAACATAATCTCATCAGTAGTCACATTAAATTGCAAGCTTGCTCGCGTGTATTAGGCGAACAGTTCCTGCGCAATTTCACTCTTAATAGCTACGTCATAAGTCTCTCGCTATATCTCTACACATTAAACATGTTGTTATGCATTATGAATGTTTGGCAACAGGTATGGATGCCCACATCCACTGAGATTAATCCAATTCCAATACTCCGTGTTTGATGTATTGTTGTCTATGACTTCCTGTAGAACTCATGTGGATTGTTACGTTTGAATTTTTAAATGCACTGCTCTTGGCAGGTTCCTGTGCGAGATGGCAGTTCAGAACTTGTTTCATAAGTAGAAAATTATTCAGCGGATCAACTGAAAATACCGCAGTACCACTAATGTTCTATATCGAGCATACACGTCGGATCATTGTGTGTTGGACGGCAAGAACAGTCGTTTCTTTAAACTTTGCTGCCCAGTGTTTCAAATGATATTAACCGTAATTTAAGTTCTTATTCATGAAGTTCATCACAATCAAATACTTTTTACGATCACGGGCGCATAGGATAGAAAGCTTCCTCCAGCGAGTCTTGTCTGAATCAACTACTTTTATATCCTCCCATGTGAGGCCCACCCGGATATCTCTTTGCAATGTTCGATGGCAAGTTTGTTCGTGGTTTCCATTGTTTTCATTGCACTCTTACCAATTTGACTGCATTTTTGAATACATATTTTTTTATAATAATGCATTTCAATGTGTGTCAAATTATACATTGAATAATCCATTTCTAGTAAGTGATTAATCACAGACATTTACCACCTATGTAAACATGAATGTTTGAAAAATGTTTGTTGTAGGATATATCAAATTATTCTTTCTGTCGTTATTTAATACAGGGCGATAAAACATGTAATCTAATTATTGAGTTGTATATTATCTTAAAGGAAGAAAAAGTTCTTAAAAAAATCCAAAGCTATTTTTAGATGTTAAATTAGCGTACTTGGGATTGAAATACTGCGTTGAAATTCCTTCCGCATCCATCTAAGGAAAGTTACTTCAATCCAATTGCGCAGTAATATTTCTATTATGATAAACGGTATCTTATTTTGAGACTCCTGCATGTGGTTAACAGATAAGTATTAAAAATATCATATTGTAGTATAGTATGCGTAATAGAGTAAGATATCCTAGTGTCTAGAGAGAAAAACAAAGTGCAGTACAACACTGAGTGTGGACATTAGCCTGGTTCTCGCATAGCAATAGCAGTTTACAGTAAAGTATTCTGCCTTTACCCTGTGAATTTTCTAACTTCATGTTGTCCACTAAATCCGTGTTTCATTTCGAGTATCCTACAAGCAAGTACTCATTATGATCGCTGTGGTCAATGCCTCGTGGTATTCTGAAAGCATTCCGTGAATATAAGCACCAGAGGGGAATAAAATGAGCTGGGAGCAAATGATTTCTTTATAACTACTTCTGTTATGTGACGTGGCGCCATTTGTCAGAGTCCATCTGTATATTTGAGATATTATGTCACTCTGTAAGTCATCCAATTATTTGTCAATACTTCTTTCCTGACCTCACTTTTTCTTGGGCTCAAGGTGATCTCCAAACGATGTCTTCGATCTTGCTGACCACGACATTGATAGATTATAGACATCTACGTTATGCATTGAAAGCCAGAAGCCTTGCTTTCTGGGCGAAAAGCAAGCAATGGCATTATGATTAATGACTCACGGTGGAATGATGAGGGCAATCCATACATTGGCTCAGATTGGATCCGGTGACCTTAATATCCGGCAAGGGAACATCTGACCTCTCCGTTTATTGTGACAAAGGGAGAGTGTTTGTCTGTAAATTCACGTTGGCTATTGTATAATAACTCTACAGTTAAACAGGTTAACCTTGTTCAACCACCTTAGCGAACATCATCAACGGGCCTTCGGGAAAGGAACACATCGGCATATTCATTTATATAAAAGACGGTATTATACAACATATTTAGTAGTAACATTCATGATAAACAGAAAGTGTTCCCCTCGAATTATCGTTTAAATTAAATTTAACGCCAAATCTCCGATAATTTTACTTGCAGGACTCCAGAATATGTATGTATTAAAACAGAAAGGATACTTATTTGACGAACTTTCGATACTTACATCATCAGTGGTAAAAGCAGGCAAGAAAACAATTATTTGCTGATATTTTAGAAACTACTTCATCTCCTTAACCTCTTAACCTAAAGAAATTAACTATTAATGTAAATAAGGTAATGGAATGAAAATAAATTCATACGTACTTAGCAGCTCCTCTAATAAAATTCCCAAGTAGGTAAACTTGGATGGTGAATTTGGAGTGATGCCACGGAACAATCTACTCATCCTTTTGTAACAGCTGAATAACCATGCAAAGTAAAAGTAATTTTGACCTAAAACACGCCTAAGCGAAGCCGGGCACAACAGATAGTATTTCAATACAATGTTAATCAATTATGAAACTAATAACGTTAACGATATTTTGGATAAAATGTTGATTTTCCTTTATACACAGGCATACCAAAATGAACACAATGGAAATTTTTCTGATGGACTGCATATTCATAGGGGGCTTGAAGGCGTGACCAGTCTTAAAGAAAATAATGGACAGGAAGGACATTATAACATACGAAGTGTTGTTTCTTAGGCGTCGATATATTCAAAGCCATTTGGAAAATCTTCTCCCCTTCTCCTTCTTCATCTTTATCTGTTTACCCTCCCGGGGCGGTTATTCGCTCGGACTTAGCGAGGGATCCCACCTCTACCGCCCCAAAGCCAGTGTGCTGGAGTTTCCGACGCTGGGTCGGGGATAGAATTGGGGAGGATGACCAGTACCGCTCAGGTGGCCCCACCTGCTATCCTGAGCAGGGGCCTTGCGGGGGGATGGGAAGATTGGAAGGGATAGACAAGGAAGAGGGAAGGAAGTGGCCGTGGCCTTAAGTTAGGTACCATCCTGGCATTTGTCTGGAGGAGAAGTGGGAAACCACGGAAAATCACTTCCAGGATGGCTGAGGTGGGAATCGAACCCACCTCTACTCAGCTGACCTCCCGAGGCTGAGTGGACCCCGTTCCAGCCCTCGTACCACTTTTCAAATTTTGTGGCAGAGCCGGGAATCGACCTCGGGCCTCAGGGGTGGCTGCTAATCACACTAACCACTACACCAGAGAGGCGGACCATTTGAAAAATAATGCAGGTAAATTACTGTAATATCACAAAAAGAAACCAAATACATTTTACCATGGTTAACATGATTGATGTGTAATTTATTAGTCAACTCGTTATTTAACTACGTTATGCCGGATATAATGTTCGTTTTCCTTTTTACACAGAAATATCATAGAGCATCTGGTGTAAGTGCAGAGGGTACGGGTGAAACCGGTGGGTATGCAATATTCGCATAACAGACGCTCGGCTGATGTTCGCGGCTTGTGCTTCAATACTTCATGTAAATATATATCCCTGCAGTACTGTATGGGAAGTTTCATTTTAATTTACATGTGACCATAAGAACATGAACACCACGAAACTAGTTTTCATGGATTGCATAGCCACAAGTGGCCGAGACCAGGTTAGGAAGAGCATTGTGAGATCTGAGGAATTGCTTCTTAGATGACGATATTCACTATGAAACAAACAAAATCACATTAAATCCAGCATCACAGAAAATAATGGAACAATATATATGTTTAACGTGTGATTACCAGGCACTGATCCATCATTAATTGGACACGCTAGTAAAAATGGAAGGCAATCATGTCGATACGAACATGTCAGGAAGATTTTTAAACTTCGCCTGAACAGTAATTAAATTTTTGTTTTATTAAACCGGCATCCATATTTCGGTACAGCTTCATGCTATTCATTGCCAATCACTGAGGATTTATTTTTACATCCTTTATGATGTGTTGATGTTCGTTGTGTGCCAAAGACAAGATCAAGGTACTGAACCCTTTAACTTATCATTCCATCGTTGGTCGGCCACATCTGCTGCAGTAGAACAATATCGAACTCTTAAATTTAGGGGTCGTAGCTGGGATATTTCGGTCACGATCTTAACCAAACGATAGGGTTCAGAAGAGAGCCTAACTATTGGAAATGAGGAGAAAATATGTGCTTACTAACTTTTATTGAATTATCAAAATGCAAAAAATTAAATTATGTTATAAAATCCATCATCAAGAAAATTTAAATTATTTAACGTTTTAACGCATTCACATTGCATTGCGTAAGTTTTATCAGTTACATTTATCGAAGAACTTTCTTCGGAGAAAAGTAGAAATATCACAGATTAGTGGGCAGCGAAAACTAGAAAAACGAAAATAAAACCTGAAAATCGGGCACATATTGATCCAAAAGATAACTGAGAATTAATCCACACGATCCGTGGAAAATCTGACCTTCAACAAGTAGAATTCCAGACTTACATTTACAGTAATTAAGGTTATCCACCAGTCAAATACCCTGTCGGATATGGGAACACCCGCCGAATGGACCTTTAATCGAACCAAATTGACTATCAGTTGCTTTGGATAGGTTGCGAAAGACTATTGGAAATCATGGTGTTCACTACAAGTTAACAGCTGCATTCGTAATTGAAAATAAAATTCCACCATGTATTGTCATCTCGTGACACCCGTAAGTTATGGATTATCCCGATGCTGAAACGTGCGTCACTCAAACAGCAGTTCAGAAGGAACCAACAACAACACGGTCCGGGAGGATCTTACGTTACGTCGTTCTGAAGGAACAAAACTGCGAAATGCAGGAAACACTTATTCATCACGCATTTAGAAGAAATCCCCAACACTGAAGTTAAATAAAAAGTAGTAAATCACATGAAAAATGTTCTTATAAAACCAACTTTCAGCTTATAAACGGTTACGTTACGCTTAATAAAATTACAAGTCCACATGGTAAAATGAAATAAAAAATTTAGGATTTCTTCCCTTTACAACAACGACCACCATTAGAGATACATCTACTAATTGTTTGTCCCAAAAAACTAACTACAAATTTATTGATCGACCAGAATCAACTACGTATTATAAAAATTACAGAACGACAAAAATTGAACAATAAAATATATTCCCGGCTGACGAATCGAACCCGCATTCGTAACTCAAGTCTCAGATAAATAAGCTAAGTGTCAACACGCACACTATAAAAGCAATCGGACGTCTGAACGACAGAAAAGTTACGTCCGGAAATAAATTAAAATACTAAAGTTCAAAACTGTAACGCGCGTGGCAAACAGCAGTAATAATCAGTCACCGTTAGCTCAGTGTCCGATATTGGACAAACCTCACGTTCATGCCACTAGTGGTTCCATAATCTTATGTAAACACCCTCCAGCTGGTAAGGGCTGTGCCGAAACATGGCCTCATTATTACATTGCTAGCACACTACGCATTACATACACTACTGCAGACACTACCATCGTTCAAGTTACTTCGCAAAAAAACACCTTGACTTGACTATATACATACGACACTCTAAACCTATCGTCGAGCCTACATAGTATCTACACACCCTAACACTAACATTTATATACACACACGCATCCTAAACCTATCGTTGAGCGTAAATGGGGATGTCTATTCATCAGTAGGGGACGGATTTCTATGACCTAAAAATGTATGAAATATGTATGCACTTATGACCTAAAAAACATAAAAATATGACCTATAAAATTCAAAATATGACTTAATGAATAGCATCTACGTTACATACAAGCACTTTTATTACGATTGCTACAGGCTGCAATTAATTTACAGTTTAAAAAATGTTTAATTCTTCGAAATCTTTAAACCCAAAATCAACTAAAATGATGAACATTTCATGAACTCGTTAAGGTTACACTGCATACTCCTAGGCAAGGACGGGCTCTGTGGAAGACATAAGCACTACAGTTAATTTCACTGTTCAATATTCAATCAGTTTTAATTTATACACAAAACATATGTTATTTGAATGAAACTTTCATACCTGATCTATTCTCCATTATCAGAATTGTTGCAATTTATGACCACATGCATCTTAAGATTGTTGAATGAGAATCCCCTCCTGTTGTCGCTGAATATCGTCTTGTAGCGAGAAAAACTTCTTTCGACATCACATGACGTAACGGGAGCGTACTTGAATAGAGTTAAATCACTTGGAGAAAATTCCTGGAAATCTGCAGATGAAGGGTTTCCACAAAGAATGTCACTTATTTCACGCTGGTACACAAGTCCGCTATTTTTTTCCAGTATATTTTCTAATTTTCTACACACCCTAGATGCTATTGTTCCTTTCGTATGCTTTAATTCCTGTTCAATGCACTTTACACATCCAGTGCATCGCTTAGTTCTGCACCTGAAACTTCCAGTTGCGTGATTGCTCCAGATAAAGAATTAAAATTGGACTTTATGAAAGCCAGGTCCGCTTTTAATGTAGCGCTTGAAAATAAATCTAGAGTGGTTTTTATAGGGGACGATTCTGCAGGATCAAAAGACTTCACGATCTTCTCCACGACATCTAAGTTTTTGCAGTAGTACACTGCGGCATCAAGCCATGTCCCCCATCGCGTTATAACTGGCTTGGGAGGTAGGGGTAGTGAAGGGGCTTCTTCTTGAAATTTCTGAACGCGAAGCGGAGCTTTGACAAACACTTTCTTACAGTTCGATATTAATTTATCAACTTCAGGGTAGCTACTTCTAACTTCTTCAGCTGCCCTATGCAAGGCATGTGCAAGACATGTCACATGTATCATTTTCGGGTATAGCATTTTAAGTCCCTTGACTGCCTTCACCATATACGGAGCAGCGTCAGTTACAAATACAAAAATGTACTCTCTCTTTGCCCCGTTTGGCCACAACAGATTCATTGAATTGTCGAAGAGAACTGCAATGGTGGAATGGTTTGTCTTCTCTAGCACTTCACATGTCAGGAGGAATGTATCTCCAGGCCGGTCTTCCTTCAGCGTGCCAACGATCACATTTGCTACATATCTTCCATCCACATCTGTGGTCTCGTCTATTGAAACCCATATCTTACTGTCTCCCACGCCACGCCTTATTATATCCAACATCTCTTCATAACAAGGGGTCAGATAGTCCTTCCTGAGAGTAGATTCGTTGGGAACAGGATGCTTTGTATATTTTTCAAGAAACTGTCTGAAGCTTCGACTGTTAAGTTTCTTTAAAGGGATGTTAGACGAAACCATCATCTTGCAGAGATCTTGTGAAAATTGTGAACTCTGAGAACTTGATGTCGGGGTTTCGAATAGCAGACGTTGCCTATTTTCGAGTGCAGAATATCTAGTTACACAATTCTTATGTTTTAAAGTATTACAGTGTTGTTGCACAGAGAAGCGTTTTTCGGCAGTATCTTTTACCTCACACAATTTTCAGAATAATATCACTCCATCCGTACTGAATATGTTTTCACCGAACTCGCGAACAAAACTTCGCAACTTTCCACAAATTGAGACTTTCGTTTTAGACATATTGAAAGGAACTGAATGACTGAAGCTCCCTAATGACCAAGGTCATTCAGTGTGTTGAAGGTGGAAGAGGGAAGGGGAAGGGGAGAGATAAGAATAACGACAAATAACTGCAGAATTACCTCTACTTCCGTGTAAACGATTGCCCGGTTTCCAGGAATTGACCCAGCTAGAAAACAATAGCTCCTACCTGTTAGAAACCTTCCATACACTACTTTATAATGGTTCTTCAGTAGTATATTCCAGTCTATCCTGAAAAATAATTTCTAGAGCTTATTGTGATTTTTATAATACGAAATTAAAATGAAAATATGCCGTTATAATGATATTTTGTTGAAAATATGCCATAAAAATTAAGAAAGCCTAAATATGCATTTATATGCCCAATAAAACATGTTTAATTTTGATTATCATGCTTGGAAACGTGTTGAAAATACAAGACTATAAGATATAATGTTAAGGGAAAAAATATGACTGGTCATAGAAATCCGCCCCCTATTCATCAGTATACTCCTATTATACGCGTAACATCCTAAATCTGGGATGTCAGGCGAAATCGTAACTTCAAACACACTCTTTGATATTTAGCTGAAAACCTTGTCGAAACAATAGCACACAATGAACGAATCTTGCCACTGAATGAACGCAAGTCTGGAAATGCAACTAAGTCCCTATCTTGTCAATAAAACGTGAAATTGAAAATAAATAACACGCGGCTACACAATCCACAGCTCAAACATGATCTCGACATACGCAGTGAAGTTTGGAAGAATAATGATGAATTTCAGCACACGTCTAACATTACGTGAATATCGCCAAAACAGTAATCATAACCATCGCAAAAATCCTACCACCTCACTGTTCCAAACATTCATATTGAAAAACTATCCAGTGAAGCGAAATTCCTTGAGTCTACACAACCAAACTATCACTTTAATAACGTCCAATATCTCATTCCACATTGTTCCCGATTTAATGATAATCTCGTTTGGTAATATATGAAATTTACTGAATGGAAATTTGTTAATCAACTAAATTACACCAACCGTATATTCAGAATGCCCTTCTCTCCTTGAGGGTTCGTACTATAATATTCATTAGGCTGACTTTACATAAATCGTCATTTGGACTTAACTGCCAAGAGCTACAATCTTCTACAGAAATAGTTTTTCACGGGGAGTTCTTGACTGGAAATGATAATGTGCGTCACAAAGCACTCACTTCGACCCAACATTCACCCGGTCAGCTGTTCCAGATTGCTAATGGAACCTCAATACAGCCTGCCTCAGAAATATCACATTTAATATACAGCCTGTCTCAAAAATTCTTCGCCATCCAAGAATATAGCCTGTTTCAAAATTCAGCTTCATCGCTTGTCATCACGGTGGCATTACTCATGAAACAGAGGCTTCCTACGCCTTCAACATCTACATAACTATTCTCTCAACATATAATTCCGACACAATCCATTTCTTCCTGTTTCAGAACCTTTCAAACCTCAATACTCCCCTGACGAACAATTTTATAAGAATCATCTCATTAATTTTTTATTACAACTTTCGGACCTCAAGGACACAACAACACACCGCGATTTCCTATATCACCGACATACACGATGTCACAAAAATGACCTTCCCACGAATAAATATAACTTTATAGACTTCAATGGATTTCGAGACGAACGCAAATCTTACTCAACATTACTGTTCAATACATGCTTAACATCGAAAAATTTTATGCTGCTGTAAATATTATTATTATTATTATTATTATTATTATTATTATTATTATTATTATTATTATTATTATTATTATTATTATTATTATTATTATTATTATTATTTTGAGTAAAAATTGTTTTGAACTCAAGGATATTCGAAATTATGGCATTCACCACGATTACATGATCGTTATCACCTTCCTAACTTTACTCAGTTTGAACAACATCTCAAAGAAATTTAACACATTTTAAACTTCACATTTTACAGTTTCTCAATGTGAATTTTACTGTCCTGAAGAGTTCCACACGACAAGCAGGAATATAACACTTTCGCCTGATCATTATTTAAATACTAATTCGACACATGCATTGGAAAATTTTATTGGGACAAACACATTCCACCTACAACATTGATACGAATTATAAACGGACCATAAGGAGTCATCTTGGAGATTCTGGCTACATTTTGCCAGCTGACCTCGTATTCAGCCGCTCATGGCTACAGGATACATCATCTTCTTATATATATATCTTAAAATACACAGATTTTACACTCGCTATCGATTAACAACGCAAATGACGCACCTCCTTCGCTTTTTAGCATGAGACTAACCTCCCTCTCTACTGGCGACTGCGACTGTTGTCCAGGACTCTGCTTTAGTTCACCCTAATAACCGGCGAGGTGTTTCAATACATAACAAAAATCAGACCTCTCTCTGACTAGCCTCCAAACTCTTTGACAATATCAAACACACACAACGCAATAAGAGGAAATCAGCTACGTATTTTAAACAGATATCTATGCCTTCATAGTTTTAGTCGGCGGAAGCTCAGGAAAATTTCTATCACCTTCAATGTAATACTCTACTTGAACCATCAACACGAATATATAACATAAGTATTTTTCAGAAATAAAGCCCGCACTTTCTTGTAGACGAGCGACGTGGGTTCCACCGTCCAGACATTAGTATAGAATGTTGTAATGTACAGTAGGTGGAGGGGATTTTATACCCTCTGAGAGGACGCTACCCTCACCATGAAGCTTGGTGGTGCAATATCCTAGTTACACATCCACGGGACCAACTTTATTCCACAAATTTAGACAGAATTATAATTCACTATGGTGTTAATTTTATATTTTTCCCATACTTACAAGGGGCTTAATAAATTTATTTCTGACATGCAGTTTGTGGGATTTCTTCAGAGACACGTGTTGCAAATCCGCGAGTATGGTTGCCAACTTTTCTCCAGGCTTAACTGCATTTAAACTCACCATGTGGATTCTGTCTTCATGTAATGTTAATTAATAATTTTTATCCTTTATTCCTGGAAAAACCGTGTCGCCAAAATCTCTCGTTATGGAGGATTTTCCGAAATTGCTAATTTAGTCACTACTCGATATCACCCGTAGTATCCCGGCATTTCACGATAGGGTGGCTCGCTTGTCACGGTGAGTTCTGTTCCCACAGGGGAGCGAGGCTCTTGAAATAAAACATAGCTACTCTCAAAAAAGTTATTTGTAGCTGAAATAAATATCTGCAATTATTTTTCATCGTAGAATTATGGATTCAGTACTAAGTCATTGTTATATATCTTAGAATTCAATTGACTGGTGGGAAACTAAGTGAATATGAACAACCGGACCCTCAGTGTAGTCTCTATTTATAGAGTTACTAGCAAGATACCCGTGCTTCGCTACGGTATTATACTGAAATTTATAATTGAATGCTTATTGTTTTAGATATATAATCCGACGAAATTCGCGATCTGACTCGTTTTCTGCAACAATCCACCAAAATTCCCGATCTGACTGGTTTTCTATTATTTTACGGCACGTTTCCTCCCATTTTTCAATCTTCCTTTCCAGCAATCGATTTCGTACTTCCCGGGCTAGGCTCAGGTATTCCTCCCGGTCAGATGGGTCCGTAAATCTTTGCCATCTTTTCCTATAATCATTTTTAATATGGATAAAATCCTTCAGGAGATCCGGCGTGGTGTCATATTGGGTGCCTTGGCGGCACTGAACCCGCGGCCGGACTGCATTCTTAGTCATTACCCGTCCAGGAGCCGTTTCCAGGGCGGCCCACACATTTGACGACGGTCCGGAATATTATTATTATTATTATTATTATTATTATTATTATTATTATTATTATTATTATTATTATTATTATTATTATTATTATCAGTATTAGTATTATTATTATTATTATTACTATTATGTGTTGCTAGAATGGCTGATGACAGGGAAAACCAGAGTATCCGGAGAAAAACCTGTCCCGCCACCGTTTTGTCCAGCACGAATGTCACATGGAGTGACCGGGATTTGAACCACGGAACCCAGCTGTGAGAGGCCGGCGCGCTGCCGCCTGAGCAACGGAGGATCCTTATAAGTACATTAATAACAGCTAAAATCAATTGGTCTCACCTACTTCTACACCCCACCGCCGTTAAGTTTATTTACCGCCAACCCCCCCCAAAAAAATGTAATAATAATAATAATGTTATTTGCTTTACGTCCCACTAACTACTTTTACGGTCTTCGGAGACGCCGAGGTGCCGGAATTTTGTCCCGCAGGAGTTCTTTTACGTGCCAGTAAATCTACCGACACGGGGATGTCGTATTTGAGCACCTTCAAATACCACCGGACTGAGCCAGGATCGAACCTGCCAAGTTGGGGTTAGAAGGCCAGCGCCTTAACCGTCTGAGCCACTCAGCCCGGCCCAAAAATTTAAAGAATGCTTGTTTCTTTATTTTTAAGGGAGATTCCAAACACCAATGTTCACGTCTATTACCTTCAGTTTTGAGATATAAGTATCCCAATACAAATAATTTACTTTCTGCACTTCATATCACAATACTCCCCCCCCCAACTGAATTTTCCCGCAAAAAATACTTGTTTCTTTAATAGTAAAGGATCTTCTTAAATACCAATGATCACGACTCTAACTTCTTCAGTTTTTGATTTATGTGTCCTCATGAAAGGAATTCAACTCCTTTACACTCCCGCCCTCCAAGATGGTTTCCCCACCAAAACGCGCTTTTCTTTGTTTTTAAAGGAGATCCAAATACGAATTTTCACGTCTGTAACAACTGTAGTTTTTATTAGATGTATGTATTCTCATACAATTAAGCCAATTAATTTTTCAATTCTTCCCCCCCCCCTTCATTGGATTTTCCGAGAATACGTAATTCCTTACTTTTAAAGCAGATTGCAAATATCAAATTTCACGTCTGTAACGTCTTCATTTTTGTGATATCAGTAGCCTAATTAAAAGAATTCAACACCATTTTCAGTCACATTTACCACCCCCTCCACCCAAGTGGTATTTCCGAAAACTAAAAACACACGTTTCTTTATGTTTAATAGAGATAAAAAATAACTTCACTTCTGTAACATGTTAAGTTTTTTTTAGATATACTGTAAAAATTCTCATTTTAAAATTTCACCCCTTTTGAGTTCCCCTTAAGTGGAGTTTCCAAAAACAAATCACCTGTGTTTATTTACATTTACAGGAGATTCCAAACACCCACTTTTTACGTCTGTAACATTTTACGTTTCCAAGATATTCTGTAGATATAGTCTTTCAAAAAATTCACCCCAATTTGTCACTCCTGTTTAACCGCCATTAATTGGATTTCCCAAAAACTAAGAATTACGTGTTTCTTTATTTTTAAAGGAGATCCCATATACAAATTTTCAGTTCTGTAATATCTTTGGATTCTGAGATATATGTATCCCCATTAAAGGCATTCAACCCATTTTCACCCCTTTTACACCCCTCCTATTAGGATTTACAGGAAACAAAAAAATACGTGTTCCTTTATTTTTAGAGGAGATTCTAACTACCAATTTTTACATGTGTAAATTTTAAAGTTTTAAGATGTAGACGCACTCATTTTAAAAAATTCACCCCCCTTTTCACCCTCCAATATTTGGATTTTCCAAAAACGAAAAATACGTGTTTCTTTACTTTTAAAGTAGATCCAAAATACCAATTTTCAGGTATGTAATATCTTCAGGTTCTGAAATATAAGTAGCCTCATTAAAGGCATTCAACCCATTTTTCACCCTTTTACACCCTTCCTATTGGGATTTTCAGAAAACAAGAGAATACGTGTTTCTTTATTTTTAAAGGATTCTAAATACCAATTTTTATATCTATAAACTTTAAAAGTTTTGAGATATAGATGCACTCATTTTAAAAAATCACCCCCTTTTCACCCCCCATTAATTGGATTTTCCACAAACAAAAAAATACGTGTTTCTTTATTTTTAAAGGAGATCCCAAACACCAATTTTCAGGTCTGTAATATCTTCAGGTTCTGAAATATAAGTGCCTCATTAAAGGCATTCAACCCATTTTTCACCCCTTTTCACTCCTCCTATTGAGATTTTTCGAAAACAAAAAATACGTGTTTCTTTATTCTTAAAGGAGATTCTAAATACCAATTTTTACATCTATAACCTTTAAAAGTTTTGAGATATAGATACACTCATTTTAAAATATAACCCCCCTTTTCACCTCCCCTTAATTGGGTTTTCCAGAAACAAAAAAATAAGTGCTCCTTTATTTTTAAAGGAGATCCCAAACACCAATTTTCAGGTCTGTAATATCTTCAGTTTCTGAGATATAAGTAGCCTCATTAAAGGCATTCAACCCCTTTTTAACTCCTTTTCACTCCTTCTATTGCGATTTTCCGAAAACAAAAAAATACGTGTTTCTTTATTTTTAATGAAGTTTCTAAATACCAATTTTTACATCAGCGAACTTTAAAAGTTTCGAGATATAGATTCACTCATTTTAAAAATTCACCCCCTTTTCACCCTCCCATTAATTGGATTTTCCAAAAACAAAAAAAATACGTGTTTCTTTATTTTTAAAAGAGATCAAAAGTACCAATTTTGAGGTCTGTAATATCTTCAGTTTCTGATATATAAGTACCGGTATCCTGATTAAAGGTATTCAACCTATTTTCCCCCATTTTCACCCTTTTTCACCCCTCCTATTGGGATTTTCTGAAAACAAAGAAATACGTGTTTTCTTATTTTTAAAGAAGATTCTAAATACCAATTTTCACATCTATAAACGTTTAAAGTTTAGAGATATAGATACACTCATTTTAAAATTTCACCCCCCCCTTTTCACCCCTTACCGAAGGAATATCCAAAAATCCTTTCTTAGCGAGCACCTACATCATAATGTGAATATATCCCCAAAATTTCATTTCTTTATGTTCAGTAGTTTTGGCTCGGCGATGATGAATCAGTCAGTCAGTCAGTCAGGACAAGCTATTTTATATATATAGACTAGCAAGATACCCGTGCTTCGCTACGGTATTATACTGAAATTTATAATTGAATGTTGTTTTAGATATATAATCAGCCGAAATTCGCGATCTGAATCGTTTTCTGCGAGAATCCGCCAAAACTCGCGATCTGACTCGTTTTCTAATAGATTATGACAAGTTTCCTCCCATTTTTCAATCTTTATTTCCAGCAATCGATTTCGTACTTCCCAGGCTAGGTCCAAGTATTCCACCCTGTCAGTTGGGTCTCTAAATCTTTGCCATCTTTTCTTATAAGCATTTTTAATATGGAACAAATCCTTCAGGAGATCCAGCGTGGTGTCGTCTTGGGTGCCTTGGCGGTACTGAACCCGCGGCCAGACTGCATTCTTAGTCTTTACCCATCCAGGACCCGTTTCCACCGCGGTCCGCACATTTGACGACGGTCCAGAACATTATTATTATTATTATTATTATTATTATTATTATTATTATTATTATTATTATTATTATTATTATTATTATTATTATTATTATTATTATTATTATTATTATTATTATTATTATTATTATAGATGTTCTGGACCCCACAGCAAGATGCAAGACCGCTACTTGGCGGTAAATTACATCTGCTGCCATTGTTATTGTTGAGAATGTGACCAGCACCAATGTCGCCCGTACGCAAGTGTGCGGGATTTCTGGCGATACGAATGACATACTTCCGTGCATTATTGACCTTATTATAGAGGTGAACAATTGGACGGTCAATCTCATTCCTATCGTTTATTTCAAATGTGTTTAAATTTTTATTCATATGCCAGGAGAATCTACTGTAATATAAGAACGTTCTCCGAAGGAAAAGTTGGCTGTTGAAAACGAACCCAGGAAAGATTAAAAAGATCGGTTTATGATCAGAATAAGTACATCGAAAATATACAGCCTGTTTCCAGTCGTTCGACAGGGTCAGGAATGGAAGGAATAAAGCCCCATCTAGCGGCGGCAGTAGGAATTGTGCCGGCTGCCGAAGCACTCCTCTGGGGCAATGATCGATGAATGACAAATGAAATGAAATATTGGACAGTGTTGCTGGAATGAATGATGACAGGGAAAAGCGAAGTATCCGGAGAAAAACCTGTCCCGCCTCCGTTTTGTCCAGCACGAATGTCACATTGAGTGACCAGGATTTGAACCACGGAACCCAGCTGTGAGAGGCCGGCGCGCTGCCGAGTGAGCAACGGAGGCTCCTTATAAGTACATTATGAACAGCAAAATCAATTGGTCTCACCTCCTTTTACACCCCACCGCCGTTAAGTTTATTTACCCCCCCCCCAAAAAAAAATTAAAAGAAGGAGTGTTTCTTTATGTTTAAAGGAGATTCCAAACCCCAATGTTCACGTCTATTACCTTGAGTTTTGAGATATAAGTATCCCCATAAAAATAATTCGCTTTTTTTACTTCCTTTCACACTTCTCCCCCCCCCCCCCTTAAGTGAATTTTCCGGCAAAAAATACTTGTTTCTTTAATAGTAAAGGATCTTCTAAATAGCAAATATCACGACTCTAACTTCTTCAGTTTTTGATTTATGTGTCCTCATGAAAGGAATTCAACTCCTTTCCACTCCCGCCCCCCAAGATGGTTTCCCCCACAAAACGCGTATTTCTTTGTTTTTAAAGGAGATCAAAATACCAATTTTCACGTCCGTAACAACTTTAGTTTTTATTAGATGTATGTATTCTCATACAATTAAGTCAATTAATTTTAGAATTCTTTCCCCCCCCCCCATTCATTGGATTTTCCGAGAATACGCGTTTCTTTATTTTTAAAGGAGATCCCATATACAAATTTTTAGTTCTGTAATATATTCAGTTTCTGAGATATATATATCCTCATTAAAGGCATTCAACCCACTATTCACCCTTTTACACCCCTCCTATTGGGATTTACAGAAAACGAAAAAATACTTATTCCTTTACTTTTAAAGGAGATTCTAAATACCAATTTTCACATCTGTAAACTTTTAAAGTTTTAAGATATAGACACAATCATTTTAAAAATTCACCCCCCTTTTCACCCCCATTATCCGGGTTTTTCAAAAACGAAAATATACGTGTTTCCTTATTTTTAAAGTGGATCCCAAATACCAATTTTCAGGTCTGTAATATCTTCAGGTTCTGAAATATAAGTAGCCTCGTTAAAGGCATTCAACCTCTTTTTCACCCTTTTCCACCCTTCCTATCGGGATTTTCCGAAAACAAAAAAAAAGTGTTTCTTTATTTTTAAAGGAGATTCTAAATACCATATTTTACATCTATAAACTTTAAAAGTTTTGAGATATAGATACACTCAATTTAAAAATTCACCCCCCTTTTCACCCCCCATTATTTGGATTTTCCAAAAACAAAAAAAATACGTGTTTCTTTATTTTTAAAAGAGATCAAAGGTACCAATTTTCAGGTCTGTAATATCTTCAGTTTCTGAGATATAAGTATCCTCATTAAAGGCATTCAATCCATTTTCACCCCTTTTCACCCCTCCTATTGGGATTTTCCGAAAACAAAAAAATACGTGTTTCTTTATTTTTAATGAAGATTCTAAATACCTATTTTTACATCTGTAAACTTTAAAAGTTTTGAGATATAGATGCACTGTTTTTAAAAATTCACCCCCCTTTTCACCCTCCCATTAATTGGATTTTTCAAAAACAAAAAAATACGTGCTTCTTTATTTTTAAAAGAGATCAAAAGTACCAATTTTCAGGTCTGTAATATCTTCAGTTTCTGAGATATAAGTACCGGTATTCTGATTAAAGGCATCCAACCCCCTTTTTTTACCGTTTTTCACCCCTCCTATTGGGATTTTCTGAAAACAAAAAAATACGTATTTCCTTATTTTTAAAGGAGATTCTAAATACCAATTTTTACATCTGTAAACTTTCAAAGTTTTGAGATGTAGATACACTCATTTTAAAATTCCAACCCCCTTTTCACCCCCTTAGCGAAGGAATATCCAAAAATCCTTTCTTAGCGAGCACCTACATCTTAAAATGAATCTATGCCCAAAATTTCATTTCTTTATGTCCAGTAGTTTTGGCTCGGCGATGATGAATCAGTCAGTCAGTCAGGACAAGCTATTTTATATATATAGATTGCCAAACTAAATTGATGTTTCTTAATAATATAAATCTATTCTTGGCTGCACTTGTGTAATCAAGTCACAATTCCTTGATCTAAATCTCTCTAAAGGCGTAAATACTTATCTGAATAGACCATGGATACGATTTTTACCAGTTCCTGTTGTACATTTGGACATAATCTATATAAATAAAATCGTAACGACCATGTGCCTGTACATTGACATTGGCCGAAATTTTCATTCAGTTATACGTTTCAGCTGTAATAAAGATCATCTGCATGTATTTTAGCTTTGGTGTCTGTTTGCCTGTTTGTTTGTCTGCTTTTTGTCTCTTTGTTTGTCTTAGTTCTTATACCTTGAAAACTACTGTATATACCCGGTGATCCACCAGCCCCTTGCGATTCAGTTTTATGCATCCCTCCACACTTTTTCCTTAATCTGTTTACACTCCAGTGTTGGTTTGTCCTGGAGCGTGATACATTTGGTCGGGGATACAACTGGGGACAATGACCAGTAACTCGCCCAAGCGGTCTCACCTACTATGCTAAACAGGGGCCTTAAGGGGGGATGGGAAGATTGGAAGGGATAGACAAGGAAGAGGGAAGGAAGCGGTCGTGATCTGAAGTTAGGTACCACCCTGGCATTTGCCTGGAGGTGAAGTGGGAAACTACTTTCAGGATGGCTGAGGTGGGAGTCGAACCCACCTCTACTCAATTGACCTCCCGAGGCTGAGTGGATCCAGTTCCACCGCTCGTACAACTTTCATACAACCCCGTACAAATTTCGTGGCAGTGCCGGGAATCGAACCCGATCCACCGGGAATGGCAGATAATCACACAAACCAATACATCACACAGGCGAAAAATTTAGTTCTTGTACGTTTAAATGGAAATGTTACAGCTGATTCATTGTATTCACTCAGAAAATATGACTGTGAATTTCTCACATACTGCACTTTCAAAGTACAACTGAGTTAAGAAGAAAGACCTGGTGGCGTAAACTAAATGGAATTTTGACACTGTTGAGCTAAATTTCTTTGAAATTTCCACTTAAAGTTCTTCCCTTTTACCCTGACAGCACAAGTGGTGCAGTAAGGCAACGCTACAGCTCCCTCGGGAGTCCTCGCGCGGTGGAAGGCTGATGAGCCGAACATTCACAGGAAAATATGCGCCAAGAAACGAGAGCTTACTTCACACATCGATTTCGGTCTGATGCTATCTTTGCAAAGATAGCTAGTGTCCGAATTACAAAACTTTAATTCATTAATTTTTGGAGAAATAAGAATTTTTGAGCATTCATTTTATTTAGTTGTTTTATTTATAATTCTTTCTTTTTAGATCAATTTACCTCCAAGATTGGCTTTTCCCTCGGTCTCAGCAAGGGGTTCCAACTTCTACCGCTTCAAGGTCAGTGTACTTGAGCGTGACACTTTAGGTCGTGGTGATACAATTGGGGAGGAAACCAGTACCTCGCCCAGGCGGCCTCACCTGCTATGCTGAAGAGGAACATTGTGGGGGATGGGAAGGGCGGAAGGGATGGGCAAGGAAGGGGGAAGGAAGCGGCCGTGGCCTTAACTTAGGTACAATCGCGGCATTTGCCTAGAGGAGAAGTGGGAACCCACAGAAAACCACTTCGAGAGAGGTTGAGGTGGGAATCGAAACCCTCTTAATTCAGTTGACCTCCCGAGGCTGAGTGGACCCTGTTCCAGCCCTCGTAACAGTGCTCGTTCCAGCCCTCGTAACACATTTTAAATTTCATGGTGCAGCGGAATCTAACCCGGGTTTCCGGGGGTGGCAGCTAATAACACTAACTACTACACCACAGAGGCTGACGTATTTATAATTTATTAAAACTGAAGAATTAAAAGCAAATAAAATTGCCTTCTTGGGTTGCTGTGAATAATATTATGCTTAGCCGGGTTTTTTTCTATTGTAATCGGATCGCCCCTTCGAGTGGATCTGATACAGTTTTGTCCTTCCTAACACCAATCCTTACTGGAGGGACATGTTCACTAGTGCCTTTTTATGTGGTGGTCGGTAGTGTGGTGCGCTGTGTGTGGATGAAGAGGTGTGTATTAATTTCAACGCAAATACTTAATCCCCAAGCCGGAGGAATTACACTATATTCTAGCGGTTCACTAAAGGTGTCCGGTGACGCAACTATGGGGAAGATATATGATTGATAATGAACCGTCGATGGCATTAATGAAGGTATAGCGCCAGCATTTGCTTCGTGTAGAAATGGGAAGCCACTGAAAGACCACCTTCGGGAGTGCTGACTGCGGGATTCAAACCCATCACTTCCAAAATGCAAGATCACAGTTACGCAATGTTAACGGCATTGCCAACTCACTCGGTGGAGCCTTTTATGCTTTCCTTGACCACGACAGCCACCACAAAGCTGAGTAGGACATGGAAGGACCGTACGTTTACAAAAATTACACAAACTTGAAACTAGCTCACTCCCTCATATTCCCCAATGCCTAGGCACCAGAGACCTGGAAAATCAAACAGGCAGATAAAGGGAAAATGGAGAGATTCGAAGTGTGGGTTTACCGACGCATTCTCCGAATTTCTTGGAATGAAAATCGAACTAATGCATCGGTGCTGGGAGAACTAGCCATCCAAACTCGGTTTCTGGACCGGATCAGTCTGGCTTACCTCCGGTACTTCGGACAGATCGCCAGAAAAAACAACTGGAATTCTGAAGAAACTTGTGGTGGAGAGAAAAATTAATGGCAAAAGACATACAATCGGATGGGTGGACCCAGCTGCAGCCTCTGGTGGGGAAATCTTTTCACGAGGATAGCCTCAAAGCGCCAGACCACCAGACTTGGAGAAATAAAATCAGGGCAGTAAAATCACGCAGCCGCCCTGCCCTGTCAGATGTGTAGGATTGAGGAGAGAGACCTATTTTCGAACTTCATTAATTTGTTAGCAGAGCACGTTTGCATACCAAAATCATGCGATTTGGAGTGCCCAATGGAATTTTATAGACCCATCATATTTCGACTAATGCTGCCTGTTTCGAATGCGGATCGACATTCTCCACTGGAGGACTGCCATGAACGGAAAATTGGGCCTATACTTCTTACACTGAGGCGTCGAATTTATGACCAATATAAATTTAGGATTGTTCATTCAACAATGCGGGAGTACACTACAAAAGACAGAACATGAGGAATCAGGTACAGCACTCAAACCGTAAAATTTTCACGAAGGAAGGCGCAGATCATTTAAGGGATTAAGTTTGATAAAATGAAACAACCAAATCGAATGTACGACAGACTGAAATACGTATCTTAATGCATATAGCCAAAATTCAACATTTCGCCCAGGTTCTCCGTGATTGAAAGGAAGAAAGTAAAATTCTATATTGAAGTGCTCGGAGGATGTAGGTTAAGCAATACCGGTATTATTTTCCATTTTCGCCCATGCCATAGAATTCAAATGAACCTCGCTGATTAAACATGATTATTATTAGCACAGTGACCTTTCTCCAATCACATGAATAACCATAGATTCCACAAAGATTGATCATGACGGAATATGAACCACAGAAGTCATCCTTTGTGTCTGACAGCTTGTCGAGGGCACAGATCCGTTGTCTTCCATGATTCTCCTCTAACGGATTGAATAGAGGGTAATCGAAAGGAACAACACCTGGAAAATATTTTGGATGTATTACTTCTCCTCGTCCAAGAAGGACAATGATGTCATGGGTGGATGCAGCCGAAAGCAATAATTTCATTTCAAAAGTGTTGCCTCGGCGGTTTCCAGTTTCTCCTGCACACGTTACAATCTCTGCGCGCTCACTGTTCCATTGACTGGGTGGTCAGATGGCGGCAAAACTCCGAGAATATTTTGTTGCTTTGGAATGGATTAATGTTGTTCGAAGAGTACTGCTAAAGGAACCATTCATAGCACGTCTGCATTCTGACCACAAAGGGATCCTTCCTTCATTTAATGTGGAGCCACCGTCCTCTTTTATGCTGTCTTTGTACCAACTGTTCCGTGTCAACTTGAAACGCGTATGGCAAGGTGCACAGTAGTTCGATATCATGAAAATCAAACGGAACTTAATTGGTTACATTTGTACAACAGGTTTTGATACAACATCATTATGAATTATGATACTGTTATTTTATTTAGGTCCCAATAACTACTTTTAGGGTTTTTGGAGACACCGAGGTGCTCGAATTTAGTCCCGCAGGAGTTCTCTATATGCCTATAAATCTACCGTCACTAGGCTGATGTATTGTGCACCTTCAAATACCACCGGGCTGATTCACAATCTAACCCGCCAAGTTGGGGTCAGAAGTCCAGTGACTAAACCGTCTGAGCCACTCAGCCCGACACACTTAATTACTCTTGTACTGCAAAAATATCCTGAAACAAAGAAATAAAACCACTCAATATTTGAATTGCGCTTACACGATATGAGAACACTATCTGAAATCACATTATGAACATATTAAGTGTATCACAGGTCCCTAGAATTTGCGACCGTTCTGATAGACATCAATAAAACAGGAATTATCTCACATTCTTTCACCCATACAAGGCTAAATAAAAGTTTTTATTTTCGTGTAGCTATTTCTAGCCGGGTTCAGCCGTTGTAAGGCAGACCCTCCGACGGGGGTGGGTGGTAGCTGCCATGTGTAGGTAACTGCGTGTTATTGTGGTGGAGGATAGTGTTACGTGTTGTGTGTGAGTTGCATGGATGTTGGGGACAGCACAAACACCCAGCCCCCGATCCAATGGAATTAACCAATAAAGGTTGAAATCCCTGACCTGGCCGGGAATCGAATCCGGGACCCTTTGAACCGAAGGCCAGTACGGTCAACCAGAGAGTCGGGCTATATAAAAGTAATAAAACACATTGCAAGTACTTCATTGAGTAAACATCGGAAATTTTGTGGATGAATACATTTGGGGAGTATCCGACAGAAATTCAAAGGCAGCTACCATGCGGAATCCAGTACGGGACACCTCATCGTGACATCAACTATTGAATAATCACTTTAGGTAATGGCTATTGGCTGACCCTTACTAGAATGCAATGCACAACTCACAACTTACTGGAGCAGAATGTTTATAAACAATAGTTATTAACCCCTTGATTTTGAGTGAAACACATTGCTGTATCCTTAAATTAAAAGTTTTGCTGATCAAAAGAGTGAACAGCTGACGTCATGCTTGATGAAGGCCTCCCACGCAGAAAACCCATAAAAGACCCCAGTCCTTGCAAACATTGCGAAAAGGCAGGAAATTTCTACCTCTAGGAATAAAATGTAACATACACATTTGACTATCACAATGCTGTGTATAGCAATGTTAACAAACAGATAGCCATTATTCAACATCTATAATATTTGCACCGTTTCATTTCCAGTGTGAGATAATGGATACCTAGTCGTATTTCCTCTTTAAACAGTCAGTGTGAGACAACGTTTATTTACTTGTTTCAAATGTTAACTAGCCGAAACCTATTCAAACATGACGGCCAATGGGGTAAATAATGAAGGATTTCCATGTATAAGGCATTTTTAATAAACATTAATTTTTGGCACGTTCCAGTTTTTCCCCTTGAGCTTTATTGATCGTGATATAAAATGCCATGCTAATTGGAAATCGGTGACTGTTCCAGTTTTCATCCATTGTATATCGTCGCCGCCGGGACAAAGCGTTCAATGTGGAATATTTTAGCCTAGAACTTTGGCCGGTAAGGTTCTGTCATCTAAGGTGCAATATTGTGTGCATATTGTCAAGCCATTCTCGATCTTCATAATATATGTCCTGCGGGACAGTATCTCCAAAAATATTATCACATAGGAGGTTTTGTCCCGGCAACGACGATATGTTGCAATGACCACGAAAGTATTATCTCAGCACCTTGTGAGTAACAATATTCGCCGAATCAACAGGCATTTGTGCACTCTTCAATATCCACCAGCTACCATAAAATTATCGTTATAAATTGTAGTAATTCGTGAGGACGGGCGTATGGTTAAAAATTAACCATGCGAGATTGAAGTGTATATTTCAGTTATTTCTAACGTCCCCTCAGGCTTCCTCTCTCCGTACCTTTTGAGTGAACTCTTCCTAATATCATGACCTTGAATAAGCTGCGCGGTTTCGTTAGTTCCGCTCATAGTGTGAGGGAAATATCGTCTGGGTAAATTTCACCCCTGCGCGCGCTCATACGTTTCAGAAAGCCATTATGTATTGTTAACTACTTCGTTTTTACGGACGAACAGTTCAGTAATTATTATTAGACAAGTGTACTCTGGAGTACGTGTGCGTTTTTTCGGCAATTTTACGCGAAATGTTAGTGGATTTCAGAATCTGAAAATGTATCACTCTCTGAGGCAGAACGAAATTATGAACTGGTTGCTCCCAAGGAAGACTGCGACATCGCGGCTTTTGATGACTCAGAAATTGACATTGTTGAAGGAAGTGACCAAGCACGTTCTTAATAAATTTATTTTGATCTATAGGAGTTAGTATCTGAAAATATCATATTTCAAATGCTCAAGCCTTCTTTAAAGCAAACGATCTCAACCCAACTGTGAACATATACTCCGTGGAAATTGCTTTAAAATGCTGTCCTTTGATCTCACAAAGGAACATTTGTCTTTGAGAAATAAAATACTGACGCCACCAACAAATCTCCTAAGTCGTGTCCAGTGGCTTTCAGGGAAATTTGAGGAATGAAAAAGTACAAGTCCTCAGAAAGCGTCAAGCAAGAATATGTGAAGACTGTGAAAGTAAAAAGGACAGAAAAATAACAATGTATTGTGTAATGAGCGAAATAATAATTTGCTGGGAATATGTTAAGCCAATGTGTGCAGAATGTGTTGGGCAAGTGAACGAGCAACAGGAAATAATGGACCAGGAGTGAAGCGTAATCAGGTCTGACCTTTGAAAATCCTTTATAGTTCCTACCCTCTGATTTTTCCTCTATACCACAATATGTGACTTCTTTGATACAAAATTGTGTGTCTGATATAAAAGACTGAGTGATGCCTTTGTTTGAGTAAGCGTTATGAGGACATGAATTTTTCAATATCCACCTTAATATTACAAGTTGAATATTACCATAATTACTTCGAAACTGTTACAATTGATTTACTACATACTGTAAGTATATTATAATTTACATGGTTTTCAATAACTACAATTTAAAAATAATAGGTAATTTTCACCCATCGCGTCCTTGCGTCTCGACAGAGAGCTCGCGTACTTCCGGGCTAAGAGATCAGTAAAGCGCATATTTTTACCTAATCGAGGTTGAAAAGCATAGGTAAAATATATCTGTGAGGACGTGAGTACAGGTGGATTGTTCACGCTGATAGTCAAAGGTATTAATATTTTTCAATCTCCTTCTTTTAATTGATTTGGGTCCTAAATCAAACTTTTCTACGTCACGAAGCTGAGCTGGCAACATTTCCTGACCAAAGAGTTTTCAGTATCGTAACAAAAGCCATAAATAAATAAATAAATAAATAAATAAATAAATAAATAAATAAATAGTACACCCAAATTAATCTCCCATCCATGAAATATAAGTTATGAACACTTCAGCGTTTTACTCACACTGCTGTACGAGATAAAAACTCCCCACTCGTATTAAATATTGCTGCAGTTTGAACTTTGTGGATTTTAGCAGAGGGATTTTGTTTTTAATCCTCGGTTATTGAAACGTTATTTTTGTGTGAGGTACAAAAAACTGTTCAACCATTTCAAAACACGCTTTAAATTTTTACTGCATACTCCTTTAACGTGGCATTGTGTTTCTAATTGATAATAGCATTAATTTACGTGGTCATTTATTTATCATTGAATTACCAGAAATAAAGTGATATATTTTTATAATTGGATCTTAGTGTAAAAAGTAAGGTAATGTGTGAAAGCAACGTACAGAATTATTGGAAGTAAAGCTGTTCATTTGAGAGTCCTTGCGAGGAACGAGGAGATTATTCTGCCTTTATAACAAAACAGATATGCAGCTCTTCGCATTGAAGCCAATTAGTCAATGGGCGGAATATTTTGAAAGGATACAAAGTGACGTAAGTTTACCCCTACAATAATATTACTTATTCCTGTAGGCTCTCTGCTGTAGAGTATCAGTTTCTACTTAAGGGAAGAGTAACATCATGTCCGAAATGTGGACCCTACTCGGATTGAGACGTGCTGGCTGATCGTACAGTCTGTTGAATATGAATTCTTGTTGTGCATCTTTCTGGCGATGCAGTTCCAAGCATTACATGTAAGTTCGTGTTGGCTTTGAATATTTTTAATTCAGCTCCAACGTAGCTCACTCACCGTTTGGCTATCATCTGCTTCATTCTAGACAAAAACCCAGAAAATTATCTTCCGAACTTGCAAGCCCATGGGCGTACCTCTTGATAAACCAAGATTTTCCGAGGGGATGGGAAACGGTTCAGATGAATGGAGGAACATGATTAACTTGCACCCGCTCATAACAAGAACTGAGGTGTATTAATGTCAGTCAACCGTTTACGAACTGGATCCAAATCCCTCCTAAACAGTGGAACATCATGCTTAGTGTATCGATGCTGAAAAACACACGTGTTTCGATGTCATTTGTGTCTGCCTTCTTCCTGTAAGCTCTTCTTGATATTTATCAATGAAAAACCTGAAGTTTTCAGATCAGGCAAATGCTGGGGCTGTACCTTAATTAAGACCACGGCCACTTCTTCCCGACTCCTATCCCTTTCCTATCCCGTCGTCGCCATAAGACCTATCTTTGGCGGTGAGACAAAAACAAAATAAAAAAAATAAAATAAACCTAAAGTGGTTGTTCCACGTTGAAGCAAAAGTACACGATTCTTAAACGTGGTCAATGAAATGCATTGTTTCGTCTCCTATCAACAGGTAAGTATAATCTAGTTTTATACAACAAGGAGTTTGTAGACAACCAAAATATATCAACCCCTCACCCGCTCCGATAAGCAATCAAAGAGATAAGTATTCCGTTCTACCCCAGAAATCAAATTATCACAAAACAAGCGCTAAGTAACTCCCACCGTCATTGCGGAAAACCATTACGTAACATTAACAGCGATACAGTATAAAACGGACACATCCAAATTACTACATGGAAGATAGCACTCAAAGGTATAATTCAGGAGTGGTTGCGATGATGTTACAGAAACCATTCACAATCCTACCGTAGGGATTCCCCTCAGTGAAAAAATAAAGAACTGGAAAGCAAACTTTAGTCATTAATGGATAAAGGTGTAGATGTTTGGAGCTTTGACAGATTAATACATTAATCTCTCTATCTTTAGCGCGAAGCCACGTCACATCCAGTCGTTAGGAGCTGGGAAAACTTGGCTGCCAAATAATATACAGTCAGATTATCACAATAAACCTACACATCACAATAAAAGTTTACGAGAGGAAAAACAGTGATATGATCTCTCGCAACATTTTTACTACTACAGCAGGAAGAAAGCAATCTAAAACGTTGTAGCAATAAAATAGAAATATGTTAGCATGGTACATGAAGATAAGTTTGAATTCTTTCCAAAGTCAATGGCAGTGGAAAATTCCCAAAATTTGTATGTTCACCATTGTGCAGAAAACTACACGTTGCTTGATGAGGAATCTCTTGAATGTGAGACAGAAGTACACCAGCTAATGAGAGTAATATATTGACAGCGCACGTAGACTTGACCAAGTGTTATTGAAAGTGTTTTAAGGAACTAAAATATTCAAACGCCATCAGTTTTATTGCAAATATAATGTTAACCTTGGGATACGTGCTGCAAATATTTATGAATGGACTTGCTGTTTTGATTTTCACTTCAGAAATAAACAAATAAACATATTTATAACTACACAAAGGGTTTTGTTTCAATGCCTTGTTCGTTTATTAAGTTTTCACTGGTAAATAGTTGTCTGCGAGTTGTAAATAAACCAAAATAGTTGTCCGCGTTACATTCTTTGATGTATCGAAAGCATTTGATACTACCATTCACAGATATGTAGAGTTAACTTTGAACACCAATCCAATTCCAATCTCGTTGCACTCACGTCAACGGCTATCTTGATTTCTGCAAGGAACACTTCGGGACAACATTGCATTATTAATTTTGATGGCGTTCATCCATTGGGAATAAGACAGCCAATCAATTGAGGATTTCCAACTGTAAGGTTTCATCCACTCAGATAAAAGAGATACACTCCAGCCATGGAGGTTTCCCTTGCATAAGGGCAGCTATCCATAGTGGATTTTCTCACCGGGCCAGAAACTCTCAAACGTCCAAAATCTCAGGCGTGCAAAACGAGGCGCAGAGGTTCCCTGCACCGTGCATCGGTCCCACTCGCCTTAGTTCGGGCCAGCGTTCTGTCTCGGGGCGACTCAGCTAAGCATGGCTCCACTCTGCTCGGATGGCGAGCCCTGCAGAGCGAGTGAGGAAGGGGGAAGCAGGTGGAGCGAGCGAGACAGGCATAGGGAAAGAGAGAGACAGTGCTATTGCTCAAACTCGAGCAGAGGGGTCTGCACTCTGGTCAAACTAGCGACGTCGCCTTATGCACCTTGCACTGAGTAACGCACCGGTGCATACACTCTGAGAGATCCTGCTCTGGGCTATATAGGCCTATTAATTCAATGACAGGGACGTAAATGAACACATAAACGATCGCATCTGTAATTAAGACTTACTTCAGGACACGGAGGGCAAATTGAGACCATGTGCACATATCGTACAGACTGCAAAGTTTCTGTCTAAAACTATGTCTACGATATAAGGCCGTAAACACAAATGTTAGAATACCAGACCGTTAAATTTTTATGCTATTATTTAGGGTATGGAATGGTCACAGATTTCATTTGCTCTGAAAACTGCCATTTATTTCGAATGCTACCACATAGCTGATTTAATACTAAAACGTAGACTTCAACAAAGCAAGTGTTTGAAATTATTTACATCACACTGTAGGAGTGGGTAAATGTCATGCAAATATACATTCCTTCAGTATGGTACAGTAAGGTTCATTTTCCTTTACACACGCACATAGGAAAATGAACTCAACGGAAATTGTTCTGATGGACCGCATACCAATATGTGGCTGGAAGACGTGACCAGGCTTAAGAGAAATAATGGATAGGAAAAAAATTGTAACATTCGCCGTTTTGGAAGAACAGGGACGATATGATTCATGGATTACGGCGTTAATTTAGCAAACTAACACAACCGATTACTCCGGAAAATATATAAACTTCATCGCATGACTGGTGCATATATTAAAACATCATGCTATAATCATGTTTTTATGGAATGGTCCTTTCCATTTGGTTTCAGAATTGCATTTATTCATTTTTTCTTTGACAAGATAGGCCTGTTTCTTGTTGGTATCATGTAAACGGCGAGAAGGGCAGACTAACGGTGTTGCATGGTTTGTTTATCTACAGAAATGGCTTTTCTGCTGCTGTCGGTTTGAAGTCGAAGGAGCCATAGGAGGCAAACATTGTACCATTTGAACATATCGTCGTTGCCGGGACAAAACCTCCTATGTGATAATACTTTTGGAGATATACTGACTCGCAACACACACATTATGAAGAGCGAGAATACCTTGATAATATTCACACAATATCACACCTTAGATGACCGAACCTTACTTGTCGCCGTCCAGGCAGCGACGATATACAGAGTGGTCAGAAACAACGTGAACCGAGTATATGGGCGTTAGAGCGTTGGTCATACCAATAGTAATCTGAAAATAAAGTACGTCGATATCTTGCGCATTTGTCATTTTATTACCTGCTGAAGTTAGACAATCAGATCGCTTCGCGGGCGAATTCAAATGGGCTCTATGAGGCGGTGTTTCTAAATCTGAGAGCCATGCTGAGAAATGAGCATCAAACACCAACACACTGTGGGTTTCAGCCAATGCTACGTAGCTTGCTTGCTATGAGCCGAACCTGGCAGCAGGGAGGTCCATGTTCAAGCCTCTCTCCTGGAGAAGTTTACTTCTTCTAACAGTGCTCCCAAGCCGGTCATAACCAATGTGCAGATTAAGCAAAATTTCATCAGCTGATAAAATGACAATGGCACGCGGTATCTAATTGCGTTTCTCCAATAATTTGTCTGTGTACCCAACCCTCCAGCGCTTATATATCCGGTTCAAGTTTTTTCTGACCACCCTGTATATTTCGAGAAGAGTGTAGTTATAATTTCTAATGGAGGTTTGAGGATGCGTTAATTTCATTCAGAGTGAGTTGCAGAGTGAATACTGAATCGTATCACGATCGGTAAGTAAAATGTATGGTGTATATACGTGTTTATGTATATAAATATTCATGATAATTTATTAACATTCTAATTGCATAACCAAGTCGAAATTTGTCGAAATTTCCGCACAGTTATCCGTTTCAGATGTAATGATAACCATCTGCATATTTTTTTAGCTTTGGTGTCTGTTTGTTTGTTTTTCTGTTTGTTTGTTTGCTTGCATGTTTGTCAATAGGTTGAAAACTAATGGGTATACATTTCTGCCAAACATCATATTTGTAATCAACGTGTCACCGGGTAGGTTTTAGAGCCAATATCGTTTCTAAATCCCTGAACTGACTGGGGGTTTATACGAAACCGAAACCGTGATGTTGCACCCCCACAAAATATACACAACCAAACCAAATGTAAATCTACCTGCCTTAATGGAAATCAAATTCTAAACCCTTTTTCTCATGTTCATCATTTCGATACGAGGATTAATAAAGGAGATATCATTAACGGACCGGACTTAACTCAAGTGCGAGTGCGTTTAAAGCGCATTTCTTATAACATGAAAACTACTGGAGATATTTCAACCAAACTTCATATTTAGCATCCACCTGTCCAAAGATAACTTTTTAGGACCATACCATTTCAAATTCTCAGAATATACTGGGGGGGTTTATAGGGAACCGAAACAATGATTTTAACTCTCCCACAATATACAAAAGACCAACCTGACTGGAAATCAACCAAATTCGATGGAAATCCATATATAAAACTTTTAACTCATGTGGCTTTTTCGACGGGAGTATTAATGAGGGGATATCATGAACGGTCTGTTTTTCAGGCTAAGTTCAGCGGGCATAGCCAGAAAGGTGTCGTACGTAGATCAGATTCCCCACCTACATAGATAAAATCGTAACGACCGTGTGTCTGTACATTGAACATTGTGCTAAATTTTTGTACAGTTATCCGTATCAAGTTTAATAATCACCATCTGAATGTTTGTTGGTTTTAGTTTCCTGAAAGTCGTCATTTTTAATACCTCACCAAAGGCACCATTGAGACACAGTATGCCCGACGAACTAGAAAATTGCAGTTTTTGGTAAAATCATATGTCTTTGCCAATAATCGGCGGAAAGCTTCCAAGATCTTTAAATATTTGATATTTTAGCACCGAAAAATATCGGAATATTGAGGCAAATTTCATGTCGGTGCATACGTTCGTTTAAAGGTATTTTGCGGCTAAACGGTAAGTCATATCACAACAAGGAAGGCACAATCCCAGTTCTGTTTGGAGTATTCTACAACTTTGGTCCTATGATGCTTCGTCGTATCTCTATTCTCTACATGTTAGATTTGTCTCTATTTCTGGATTATACCTACATTTTGCTCTTTGTACACGTATAATTCGTAGTTCGTATCACTTACACGAAAGGTAGAATCTAATTCTACTATAACGTGGCCCACCCAGTATCCATACGTGAGCCAAATTATATGTTTGTAGCTGTCATATTAGTACACAAAAGTAATGGACTGTGATAAAACCTTACCCAAATTTCCCCCTATTCAACGTTTCTAACTATATTCCACCCATGAATAGATGAGACGGGAGAAAATATCTTAAGGACCAGCCACTTATGCCGCTAAATAAGGCGTCTTATAGTACAATCCGTTTGTCAATATGATGTTTCGTTCAGCAGTAGTTAATTGTATAAACGAAGGTTAGCGATATTGTGAACATGCATTTACTTCGTATGTCGATCAATATATATTCAATGAAGTTGATTTGTAGCGGTGTAGAAAAGGTGTGTTTGCCATTATAATTAATATTTTACATCGATAGTGACTATCAGCAGGAGAGCGTCTGCTAACGTAGACATTACTCTCCACATCGACTTTGACTGGCATTAAGAGTTTAATCCTTCTCCAACTCTTTTGTAACTATCATTATTCAGAATTTGAGAAGAATGGTATTTCTGTATCGGTCATGTCCATAGTAACACGTATAATTCGTAGTTCGTATCACTTATACGAAAGGTAGAATCATCTAGTATGATCTGGTCTAGAATTACAATTTAGGGATATTCCAAATTATGGCACCACAATTCATTAAATAACTCTAAATTCTACCCTGAAAAGAGCCGTTTATTAAAAAGAGCTTTTTCTTATTCTCTTTTATTAAATTCTACATTCATTTTATACCGAATTGGCAGTGAAGAGGGGGTTTCTACTCTGGCTTGGAGGAAAAATTTGCCTCCAAGTCAGGTAGATTTTTCTGTCGCCAGTGTAGTGAATTGAGATTTTCCGACTCATCGGGTACTCCTAGGAAACAGATTAGTAAAAAAGGAATACCTTTTGCTCTAGGAATGTCCACTATTCGATCTCCCCCCCCCCGAAAAAAGACGAAGAGTGTTCACGGATCACGGCTGAATGCGGCCTGGTCATTCCAGCTCTGGAACTTTGGACTGTTAGATCGGCAGCGTTGTACTGTTCGTTAAAAGTAAAAAAAACGTATGGTTTTCCATTTCATGTGAAAGCATTGCTTTTACTCGCGCCTTTTCTACTGACGTCATTGTAATGACCTATGTCCATTTCAGTTGGGAAAACGTGACTGATTGTGACTGATTGTAGGCAAGCGGGCCTACCATTACAATGAAAATCCCCTAACCCATTCTTCATATGAGAAAAGACGTTTGGTGATATCTCCGTCGCGTTTCTACGGTAACGTTAAGAACTATGCAATTTAATACATTCTTGCTCACAACTTGTACACTACCTACCTACAATTCTGTACAGGCCTACAATGTAGAATTCCGTAGCGAAGCACGGGTATATCAGCTAGTTGTAATTAATAATTCCCTTCTCGATTTGAATGACAGAAGTCAAGGGAGCATGCACTTTTGTTCAAAACTCCCCTAAGCGATTGTGTTTGGGAGCAGGCAAGTGTGCCCGTCATTATAAACAAATTTACTCATCTAAACTGTGACTGGCATTAGGCATAGTGGCCATGCTATTATAACGGAAACTCACTAACTCGGTTTGACTGTAATTAGAAAAGGGGCCTGTCATTATAATGATAACAGCACAACTCAATTTTGAATGGAACTAGCGAAGGTGCCTGCTATTATAATAAAAACTACTGAACTGTAATCTCTCTGGAAGTAGGAAAGGGCGCATGCCATTGTAAAGAAAGCGCAATAAATCGATTTGCGACAGCGCAGTAGGTAATGGGTCCTCCCATTATAATTAAAACTTCCTTACTCGATTGTGAATTTCAGTAAGCAAGTGAGCCTGGCGTTATCATCACTACTCCGCAACTCGCACTTTACATTAGAAACAACAAATGGGGACGTCCCCCTGCTGTTTCTGGATAACGCAAAGGGGCATGCATTTAAAAAAAATCGTATTCACTGCATGTACAGTAATTTACTTCGATATCCGTATACAATATATAAGATACCGTAGCGAAGCACGGATATATTTGCTAGCATGTTTTAATATCTTTATAAAAATAATGTAGGCTTGCAATTTAAATGGAGTGTAGAGCTAAACTCGTATATATTAATTATATCCTAGAATATGATATGCTGTTCCGCATGGGGTAAATAATAGAAAGAAAAAGCTCTTTCTCTAATTTGTTCCTGCAATGACTTTGATTGAATTCTTAGCCTGTAGCACAGTAATCAGAATTCTGGCTTCCTTCCAGTGAATCTTGGGTTTGCTTCCCTTGAAAACAGCACAAATTATGGCGGACACTGAGGTGTATTTTATGGACGTTCTTTTGTGTCTTCCGTCTTACTCAACCAATTGGACACTGGAGATCAATCACTCCAAGACAAGTTGTGCATTTTTTTCACAGAATTGGATTTACTCACCCCACATACACCATGGTGGTGTAAAGGAAACCAGTCACTTATCTTATTTGATGAGAAATGATCAATATTCTAATTTCCATTCATTTGAGAATAAAATCAAGTGTGCAATCTTATAATATTAATTTTTATGTGTAAAATGTATCCAACAAGAAAAATCCGAATGTAATTTATTTTTATTTAATTAGTATTTATCGTGCGGCTTTTAGTGCTGGAAGTGTCCCAGGACATGTTTGGTGTGTCTGGTTCAGCTCTTTCCATTTGGCACCCATGGACGACCTGCGTGTCTAGATGCGGGGTGATTATGAAGATAATGAAGTAGGAAGAGGGTGAAACCCACTGTCGGCACATAGCCTACTCAATTCGTAAGGCTTAACGTGTTCATCCCAGGACGAATCACCGTCAACAGCGTCATATGACTTCAATCCATATGAACAATTCGGAGAGGTTTGGAATTTAATACAAGCATTTGGCACACAATGAAGTGATTATAAATTGTTTACCACCACCAAACGTGACTCGTACCACCTAACGACGTTGTCAGACCATACTGACACACTAAAATCAACACCTTGATAATCATGACCACCGTGCGGTTTAACAAAATCATGATATGTTCGACACAGTTATCTCCTGCAAACCCGAAATTTTATCATAGACATAGGAACTGCTGTTTTACGAATAAGTTATAATAAACAGAAATTCTACAGTTCTTTAATTAAAATGAAAAACGGTAATAATAATAATAATAATAATAATAATAATAATAATAATAATAATAATAATAATAATAATAAATTAATGAATTAATTACAGTTATAATTATTAAGTATCATAAATACTTAATAATAATAATAATAATAATAATAATAATAATAATAATAATAATAATAATAATAATAAATTATTTCTGACCGCCCCTATAGTGTAGTGGTTAGTGTGATAACCTGCCACCCCAGGAGACTCAGGTTCGACCCTCGGCTCTGCAACGAAATTTGAAAAGTGGAACGTTGTCCACTCAGCCTCAGGAGGTCAACTGTGTAAAGGAGGGTTCGATTACCGCCTCATCCATCATCGAAGAAGCTTTCCGTGTTTTCTCCCTACTCCTCCAGGCAAACGCCGGGATTTACCACGACCGCTTCCAGCCCTCTTACTTGTCCATCCCTTCCAAAATGTCCATCCCTCCACAAGACCCCTGTTCAGCATAGCAGATGAGGCAGCCTGGGCGAGGTACTTGTTCTTCGCCCCTGTTGTATCCCCGTCCCACAAATAACCAAGACACTGCCCTAGAGGTGGTAGAGGTGGGATCCCTCGCTGAGTCCCAGGGAAAATCCAACCCTGGAGGGTAATCGGATTATGAAAGAAGGAAAGAGTAAAAATTTCTAAGAAAGAAGAATCCTCAGAAAAGTTATGGGCGCTGTACAGACTGAAGGTGGATAGAAACTTCGGAGAAGAGTCTGGACAGAAGAACAACGGAAGCAGGCCAGCTAACGCATGAAGGGGTATCAGACACAGAGGATCTCCTTACAAAGAGAAAGGAATGAGATTGTAGCGTTATCCTAAGTGGTCAATTCGCTAATAATAATAATAATAATAATAATAATAATAATAATAATAATAATAATAATAATAAAAAGGAAAAAGAAACGGAAATAGTACAAAGGAAAGCAGTGATTTCAAGATAAATATTTTGAGGTCATATCTGATACACGAAGTCGGATCCGAAAGTTCAGACTTTGTAAACAACCAGCATGTAGCTAAAATAATCGGGCAATTTGAATAATTAGGCCTTGAATAGAGGTTCAGTGGTGCACGTCCAATAGATTTCGATTGTCATCGGCGTTTAAAAATGGGAAAAAGCTCTTCTTCCGATAATTAGGATTCTCACAATTGTCCATTTCCCATTCATTTATGAGGTCAAATAGAAAACAAGGCACTGCCTCAGATATTTAAAGTCCTATTCGAGGTGTGTGCGGTGCAAGTGATCTGAGTTGAGGTGGACAAGTAGTCAAGGGTGACGGTATCCGTTGCTTGGCAATATGCCTTCAAATCAGTCACTTTAGTCTCCAGGGGACTTCTGAGCTTCACAATCCAACTTGATTATCTATTTACCCTGCAAACTTACTCCCTTCTAAGGTGATTGTTTCATAACAAAACGGATATTGTTGAATACTAATTGAACACGAAGAGAGTTTCAAACACTCCAGAGGAGTAGCGCACTGTTTGCCATTACTAACCTTGTTCTTACACTTGGTTGTAGAACATATTTTCTCCATTTAAACATTCCATACTTTTCTCGGCAATTCATTTATTTATTTGAGGACATGTTCGGCTGGCCTTGTGCAGCCCTTGTAACGCAGACTTTCCAACGAGTGTGGGTTGCTTCTGCGTGTATGTGAACTGCGTACTTTTGCAGTGGAGGATAGTGTTGTGTGTGGTATGTGAGTTGCATGAATGTTTAGGACAGTAGAAACACCCAGTCCCCGAGCCAGGGGAAATAACAAATTGAGGTTAAAATATCTCATCCAGCCGGGAATCGAACCCGGAGCTCTCTGAACCGAAGGCAACTGCGATGACCATTCGTCCAAGGAGCTAGATATTCCTATATCAGTATCTTCAGCGTCCTCATCAGGATCAAGTGGCTCCTCATCAAGTACAGCATCTAATAACGCCCGTACTTTGTCTCGTTCTGACTCATAGGATCAATCTGTAAGAATATTTGCTGGCAGAAGTTGTAAATTGTATTATATGGTTCAACGTAACGAAAGAATATAATTAAGGTTGCCTCAATATTTTCTTACCGAACGAGAGTGGTGTGTTGGGGTATCATACACACACCTTCAGGCTGTTATTGCACATCGCTTCTAACGAAGTCTAGCTCGCAACTAAAATTACGAAATTATGGTGTCCGCAGTCTATTTTTATAATTTTGCAACTAGTGTGACATGACATCTATCGAATAGTTATATAAAAAAAGAAATAAGTAATGCAGGGTTTCCCCACACCCCACACACTACTACCGGGTTAAGAATTATTTATGTATTTTTTATATTTAAAATATTAGTTGAATTATCATACCGAAGGTTATTTAAGGAGTGTTGTTGTACTAAGGCTATGGTATACTAACTAAAGATCTGCCAGGTAAAATAAAAAGTGAATATATTAGCATAATGAGTAGACGTCAACGAAATATTTGCATCCTTCAATAATTAAGAAACCTTTTCTCTCAAAGTGTTGATGGATTATGTGCACATATCCTATTTAGTTTGAAACTGACGCTGGAAATAGAACACTCGGTCTGGCCTACCTTAAAGCTGTAAAATCCGTGAACTTGAATATCTATATCTTTGAAGTTCTGGAGCTGTTTTCCAACTTAAGTGTGAACTTACTGAATATAATTTAGTACCGTTTTATGCATTAGAAAATCTTTATCATTTTCCATTATTTTAAATCATTCACACACAGTATACTCTTGATTTCTCTTTACTAGCTTATATTCCACTAATATGTGGGGTCAGTACACACTTATTTTTTTCTTCCGTAATTTTAACTTGTTTAGAGCTTCTTCTCCTGTTCAGCTTCCCTAAATATGTTCCGTTATTTTATTTCTCCGCCTTAATTTCGGTGCACCAATCATTCTCCTTCCCGGAACCTTCATCGTCGATACTCACTTTCATACATAACTTTCGTGTCCTTTCTCCACAAGTGAAAATCAACTCAAACTCCTTTCCTGTATTTTAACATTTATCATACTTCATATTTTCAACCTGAAGAACCGAAGGTCGATATCCCCGTTGATACTGAAGTCTGGTGTCCAGAGATATGCAGAACAGAGCATCCCCATAAAGTAGAAGGTAGACCGTAGAAAACTAACTGTGGTACACATCCGTTTGTAAATCGGGGAATTGCTGACTGGATTGCATTACCAACAGCTGTCTTAACGCATTTCCCAAAAATGTAAGATGTTTCAAGAATAGACTCCAGCATTCTGTAAATTGTGTGTAAATTTCTATGTGACGGTGTCATGTTTAACCCGTAACTTACACGGTTGGGCCCTGGGACCCACGAGTGTTTTATTTTGTAAGTAATTTTTAACGTGTTGGCCGCACTGTGCTCTCCTTTCCGTTCGTCCTCTACATGACCTTGGCAGGTGCGGACGTGCTGAGGTTTCCTTTTGTCTGTAATTACAGCGTTTGGGTCTCTGGGACCCATGTGTGTAAGGAAAGTAACTGATTTATGTGTACCCTAAAACATTATTTTTGGAGTAATATGTCACTAAGTAGTGAGGATGTGAGAGCTTTGTTAGAAGAAGATCTAAGTGATCTATACGATGCAGGAAGTGAGTTTTAAATTAGTGAACATAATAAAGTAATAGTGAATGTACGGAGGAGGAAGGCTTGTCGTACATATGCTAAGTGTCAATTTCCACTGTGCGGCTCTTGTGGAACTGTCATTTGCTTGAAGGCTTAAGGCTTCCTTTTGGTGATTAAAAGTAATTTCCTCGTTCTTTAAAGGTTCGATGCCATAACTGTTTGCTTGAACTTTATTAGAACAGATTGATACAGAGATTATTTTCCCCATTGGAAATCCTTATGTCAATATATATATATATATATATATATTCTATTCTTTATGACCGAACCCAATAACTGTTAATAATATAAAGCAAAACTTGAGGATGGTTATAGAATATTAAAAATAATTGTTTTTCGAATTGTGATTTTTTTAATAAATATACTTAAAGAATGTTGTAGAAGAGGAACTTACAATTAAATATATATTTTCATTGAAAATGATAAGTTAAAGCTACGGGTTAAATGCAGCCCGCAACCCACTGTAAATAGTAGTATTACGGCATCTGAATTATGTAATTATGTGCGAATTTGTATATGGACGTGCTGTATTTACAATGCTAGGATAATAGTAATTGAGCCCCTCAATCTACTGTAAGTCATAATGTAAACTTTTGAAATACTAAAGGTGCGTGTGAATTTATATATGACGGTGTTGAAACATTAAGCTAGTAGTAAGCTTAACCTGTAATATTGTGAGCCGTAGTGTTAAGCACTTAAGTACTTAAGTTGTGTATCGTCGCTGCCGGGACAAAAACTTCAATGTGAAATATTTTAGCTTGGAAATTTGGCCGGTAAGGTTCCGTCATGTAAGGAGCAATATTGTGTGTGTGTTGTCAAGGCATTCTCGCTCTTCATAATGTATGTGCTGCGGGTCAGTATATCTCCAAAAAATATCACATGGGAGGTTTTGTCCCGGCAACGACGATATCATATTGCTGGATTTAGACTATGAAACTAGTAGTATTTCTTGTAAAATTTCCTTTCCATGGATTTGGTTGTTGTACTCTTGCTGTAGTAGTAGTTGTTGTTGTTGTTGGGTATTCATGTTTTATCTTTATTATCACAATAATGTAAGTGGCCATTGCCACTGGGATATTTCCCAACAGGAATGTATTTGATGATGATAATAATAATAATAATAATAATAATAATAATAATAAAAATATCACAAAAAGTTTCATGAGAGGCGTAATATTATGTATGTAGAAGATGAAAGCACTCTTATCAGAGTATATTATACAGCGGGAAGGGATCAACAATATACATTTTTAAATCGCAGTGTAACTATGACACTCGTCTCTGTTTCCGTTGTTTTGATGGCATTGCCATGTTTACGTTGGCCTGGCTATGAAAATGCTCGGCACATGTGACCCTCACTTTCCTTCCAACAATTTTAATTTCACCCTTTAACGAACAGATTACGTTGTTAAAGCTGACGGCGTCATTTGAATAACAATAAAGCTGAAATTGACGGGAGAAGCCTGTGAGTAACGCAATGAAGCTACAGAGAATTTCTATTTTCAATGCTTGTATCATCTTGCAACCTTCGCGAATGTTGAATATATTTACCTTCATATTTGGGACTTTGGTGACAATCCGCATCAACTTGTGTTCTACTGTACTGTTCTAAGAGGTCGGTGTATCACTCGTGGTATGTGTTGCGCACTGCGTTAAGTACTCTTTGATTTAAACTTACCGTATTGATGGCGGGTTTATGACGCAAAACGAGTTTAACAAATAATAAATGGAAAAATAAGAACAGTAGGCTGACCCAGTCGAAATTTGTCAGATAGGTTATTGTGAAGGATGTTTAGAAATAAGCAACATATTCGTTTTTATAAAATTCAGGATCCTTGTGGTCACATACAGTACGTGTGCTGATGAACTTGAGAAAAGAAAATATATGAATACAAAATAGTTTTTACGTTAATGATAATAATTTAATTTCGTATGTATTTTATTCAACGCTCACTTTAAAAGACTACCGTGTAAACAACATTGAGAGTGATGTGACATTTAGGTACTGTTGGTACATTCAAATTATAGAAGGAACGCATTCCGGACATAATATAGAACTAACCATGAGTAAATACCGCCTGGGGTAATGAAACCAAGATGACCTAAATTTTGTCCTTGTGGTTTATTAATCATCGTGCAAATGAAATTACTTGAAGGGAATGGTCATATTATCAAGAAAAAGGGAATTGTTAAACTTGTTGGTGTTGGTTGATTCTTGGAATCAGGTATTTTTAGCTACTCTTTCACAAGTAATGATTTTTCAGACAAGTCTAGGCACTTGCAATACCGTACTATTATTCTGTCACATTTAAAAGGCCTTGAGGAGCATTGACGTTTTAACAAAATAACTATACCACCTGCATTTAACATGAGGATATCTCATGGCAAAACACATAATACCAAACTATTTAAAATATGCATCCCAAATTAAACGAGTCCTTCTTCTTCTCCCGTTATTATAAAACAGCTTGCACTGATGTTTGTGGTATACCATGTATATCGACGTCTTACTTCTAAAACATCGTATCTCCGAATGCTTTTACTACCCATTATTTTACTTAAGACTGGTCACACCTCCCAGCCACATACTGATATGCAGCCCAGAAGAACAATTTTCGTTTGTGTTCATTTTCCTATGCTAATGTTTAAAGGAAATTGAACCTTAAATGCATTATACTGTAGGAGTGCGTAAATACGTGATGCAAACAACATCCCTACTATACGGTATGGTATGGTCCATTTTCCTTTATACTCCGGCATACGAGGTTTTAGAAGTAGGCTGTCGATATGAACAATTTTAGCATTGATTTAATTTCGAATTTTTCCAGTGACAAGATACGTAAATTTGGAAAAAATTCAAACATAATTTGAAAATTAAAATTCCCATACAAAAAATTCTGATGAATGTCTTCTTCCGCTGTTATCCTGGATGGTAAACGTATAACGCAGGAGATTTCTCAAGATTCGTCAGTCAAATTACTGTAATCGCCATTACAACATGAAGTAATAAATTTGGGAAATATAGATATTATTTTGTACGCATATCTTCATACAACTAAAATATCTTCACTTCTGACCTATGTGGTGAAAATGTAATGCAGTTTTGAATTATCGACAAGACCTCTCTAAAATATCTTTCAAGCACGATTACGTTTGCTCCAAAAATCATGCCATTGTCCATTAGATATCTGAGGAGTCTATCAACTCAATGTGATGCATATACATTTGCATTGAGAACTTTATTATCACTTTTCCGTGCATATCTGATGTCAGATGCAGTCTTGATTCTGATTTTCAAATACAATCATTTACTAACTGCATAGAGGCATCTTTCCATGTCAGTGGTATAACTTCCAATTCTGTATTTAAACTTCTTCCTTATCTGATATTAGAACAAGTCGGGTTCTGAATTTTCCTGTGTATCAAAAGAAAATTTCTTGGAACAAATGGATATAGTAAGAGATTTTACAATGTTGTAATTACCTACATTAATACCGCCAAAGAAAATTGGACGTAACCTGCAAAAGTGATCGAAATAACACGCGTGTTGTCACATCTCTATAGGTACTCGAATTCAGCGATTAGGAAATTACTGAATCTCTTTCTTCTCCTATTTCCGCTTTTCCCTCATATTTGGATTCGCGGTTGTAAATTGTGTTCCACATTTAGATTTCGCCTTGTTTTACGGCAGGATACCCTTCCTGACGCCAACCCTGTATGGAGGGACCTAATCATTATTTCTTGTTACTGTCGTGATTGGTAGTGCGGTGTGTTGTCTGAATATGAATAGAGAGTTGGGAAAAGCACTAATACCCAGTCTCTGAGCCACAATAATTAATTACACGCTATTGAAATCCCCGACCCGGCCGGGAATCGGAGGCGGGACCCTTTGAACCGAAGGCCTTAATGCTGAACATTCAGCCAAGGAGTCGAAACAGGAAATAATTTAATAATGCAGAGTAATTAAACCTCTCCACCGTACTGACCATCTAAGAATAGTTGAAATGCATATTCCGTAAAGTTATTAACAGGTAGTCTGTAAGGCAGGTCCACGGAAATAAATTTCACAGAACTTTTCATTTCATTTTGAAATGTTTTCAACTACATGCAATATGATTCTTCTTCGTATTGAATAAATAACAATAAGCAGCACAAAATAATCAATTACCGCCACCTGAAATGGAAACAACGTGCCATTTCATAGTAAGTATACCTCACAAAGCAATGACAACACTTTGCACATTTTTGTTTACAGTTTGCTTTACGTAATATCGATACAGATAGGTCTTATGGCGACGAATGGATATTAAAGGGATAGGAGTGAATAGGAAGTTACCGTGGCTTTAATTAATAGTAGAGTGTAAAATTGGGAAACCACGGAAAGCCTTTTCCAGGGCTGCTGACATTTTGGTTCATAGCCACTATTTCCCGAGTGAAAACTGATACCTACATTACCCTCACCACGCAGCCACTTTCTCGGAAACTCCTTGTACTTCTTAGTGATTTTTAAATATAGAATACGAAGTACATTATTATAATAACCTAAAACGCTGAATTGCTCAACAGTCCCCGGATGTGCAACGCAATAACCTCATACGGGAGTTACGACTCTAGGTACTTGTTACTGACAGTTCTAATTCACAACTGTAATATAACAAGTAACTTAAAACGCTGAGATAATATAGAATTTCTGGAAGGTATGCAGTGCGAAAATATAACTTTAGTTCCAAATGCAACACAACTCAGGAGGGAGCTTACACGGTAATTCTTGGAGAATCCGAGAATGTGAAGAAGTACAATGAAAGAAATATAATCGGGCCGATGACCTAGATGTTAGGCAACTTTAAACAACAAAAAACCAAACAAAACCCCATGGCACTACAGCCCTTAAAGGGCCTTGGCCTATCAAGCGAAATTCTATAAGCGCCGAAGGCCTGCAGATTACGAGGTGTCGTGTGGTCAGCACGACGAAGCTTCTCGGCCGTTATTCTTGGCTTTCTAGACCGGGACCACTATCTCACCGTCAGATAGCTCCTCAATTCTAATCACGTAGGCCGAGTGGACCTCGAACCAGCCCTCAGGTGCAGGTAAAAGTCCCTGACTTGGCCGGAAATCGAACCCGTGGCCTCCGGGTAAGAGGCAGGCACGCTACCCCTACACCACGGGGCCGGCCTTTAAACAACAAGCATCACATAAATACAATATAATCTCCCCTTTTTGACATAGACATTAGCACCTATAGTTATGAACTGGAAGTCAGAGGACTCGTCGTTGATCAACTTAGTGACATAGCGTAACCTTCGACAATGAGCTAATTATATAAATACGTACCATGATCATATATCAAAAACGGCAGTTTATCATATATAAAATCAATAAACATTCTGAAATTTTGTGATCTTAAAAATGTAGGAAAGAACCTTTAATTTAAGAAAAGACTTACGTAAATCGGTTCAGTTGAAACAGCACGTGGACTGTTTTAAATATAGAAATAGTCTCGTTAACTCAAGTTTATTTACCGTAAATCAAGCTGTCTGTGTTCGTTATTTCCGTTTTCTGTTCCTTCTGCAACTGGAGTTAGGTTAGAAAGAGGTGTAATTTATTTAAATGATCCCGCCTTGTTGGTCATGCCTATTAAGGCGTCAAGTCTATACCGTCTGACACCGAAGTTAGCCGGTTCGAGTCCCGTTGGTCAAAAGCATTTTCACATTGGCTGGGAGGGTAGGAGAGGTGGTGGTGTACATTTTATAAACACCAAATTGCGTGAAAAATGCTTGGATTCATTTTATAACTCTACGCAATATTGAGATGAAATGAGTGCATATGATGCTGTTGATAGTAGTTCGTCCGTCGGATGGAGACGTAAAGCTTTGAGCAGACCCTTTGGTGTTATTCTACAGGAGTAAGCTACGTGCCGACACAAGGTTTCTCGCTCTCCCTACTTCATTATCATCATAACCCCACGTCCAGACGCCCAGGTCGCCTATGGGCATCAAATAGAAAGACTTGCACCAGGCGAGTCAAAAATGTCCTCGGACACATAAAGTATGTGCAGCTCAATGCTCTCCCTGACATCAGACCTATGATGGGTAGGAAATATATTAACCTATTACGTGTTTCTGTGGTAGCGATTTTGTAAGGTAAATGCACAGACGTGTATGAAGACAAACAAAGAAATACGCAATCCTCGAACCAGATGAAAACCAGTCGCTGCTCGAATACCTGGGTCGGTCGATAATCGAACCCAGAATCTTCTCAAACGAAGTCAGCAACTATGAACATTCACCCAGCTATCGGAAGAAATTAATGTTGCTTGCTTACTTACTTCCTCATCATGTACAGGCTGTTACATTTTGCTCTGTCCTCTGATGACTGACCACCTCTTCGTAGGAAGACGTCGGGCTGAGAGATTCGGAGGGCTGGTCTTCTGAGCCCAAATTCGATCACGGCTCAGTCCGTTGGTATATAAAGGTACTGAAATGCTTCTCCTCTGTCGTCAGATTTTCCGATACGTAAAACAACTCAAGTAGGATAAAATTCCGCCATCTAGAGGCTTCTGAAAACTGTGAAATTAGTTAGTGAAGCTTAAAACTAATAACATTATTATTTTCATAGACCGATCGATATCTCTCCTCCCTCCAGGACGGTAATTGACGGTAAATTTTAGATTTCTACATTATTTAATTCTGGGGAAAAAGTGAACGTTGCTGCTCCATCATTTACCTGGTGTCATCAAAGGGAACCACGGAAAATCATATCTTCCCGTGGTTTGGTATTCGTTTTACGTTGCAGTTGTTAAGGTAGTTCTCATGGCGTTGATAAGAGAGGACAGTATTAGGCCTGGAATTGAAGTGAACTTGAGCCAAATTAAGGTACAGCTCCATCATTTGTCTGGTGGGGAAACGCGGAACCACTGTGAGCTTGCATCCGGGAGATAGTGGATTCGAATCCCACTGTCGGCAGGCCGGAAGATGATTTTCCGTGGTTTCCCATTTTCACACAAGGCAAATGCTGGGGGTTGTACCTTAATTAAGGCCACGGCCACTTCCTTCTACCGTCTAGGCCTTTCCTATCCCATCGTCGCCATACTATCTATCTGCGTCGGTGCGACGTTAAGCCACTAGCAAAAAAAGGCGGAACCACGGAAAATCATCCCCACGACTTCCGACAGTGGTGTTCGGAACCTCAATCTCCGAAGTGCAGATAAACAGCTACACGTTTGAAATCGCGACACGAGCTCACTCAGTCTCTTCTAGTTTTCCTCGCTACTGAAGGCTTTCACTGGAAATAAGAATAACGTCGCTGCCGGGACAAAACCTCCTAAGTGAAATACTTTAGCTTAGAACTTTGGCCGGTAAGGTTCTGACATCTAAGGTGAAATATTGTGTGAATATTGTCAAGGCATTCTCGCTCTTCATAATGTATGTGCTGCGTGTCAGTATATCTCCAAAATATGAGGGAAGATCAGAAAGTAAGTTGCACTTCCCAGTTATGGACATTTATTACACCACCTATACGACAGCAACACGACTATAACGACATAAACTGTAACGTCACTTTTCCACATAGTTTCCAAGAGACTCCAAACATTTCTGCGAACGCACAACCAACTTGCCGATGCCGGATGCATAGAAATTTCCTCCAGCGTTCCGCAACCACTCGGAGACAGCGATTTTCACCTCCTCATCGGTCTCCGGTCACCGAGCTCCGTTTTGAGCTTACCGAACAGATGAACGTCATATGGCGCTAGGTCGGGACTGTAGGGTGGACGTTGCCAGACCTCCCACTTGAAACGCTGCAGCAGTTCTCTCGTTTGGCGGGCCTTGTGAGGTATTGCGTTATCGTGCAACAAAATCGCACCGGCGCTCAATTTCCCCCGGCGCTTCTCTTTAATCGCTTTACTCAACCGGTGCAACGTTTAATATACGACACCGCGTTGATCGTCGTTCCTTTCGGCATGAAATCCACGTGCAGCAAACCCTCCATGTCAAAGAACACTGTCACCATAACCTTACCGGCTGAAGGTTGAACCTTGGCCTTCTTTCGTTGTGGTGATGAGGGGTGCTCCCATTCCATTGATGTTCGCTTCGCTTCGGGGGTGAAGTGGTGGACCCACGATTCGTCGCCTGTAACGATTCGCCGCAGAAACGCGTTGCCGTCTGCGGCATAGCGTTGCAAAAATGCCAGGGAGGATTAGAAACGTTGTCCCTTGTGCTCATCGGTGAGAAGACGTGGAGCACATCTTTGACACAGCTTACGATATCCAAGGTCCTCGTGAACAATGGCGAACACACTGCCATACGACATGTTCAGCTGCGTCGCGATTTCTCTCAGTTTAATGCGCCAGTTCTGTCCAATGTTCGCATTCACACTGTTGACATTTGCACGGGTCCTGGATGTTGTGGGCCTGCCTTTGCATTGGTTGTCCGTGATATCCTTGCGTCCGGCTGCGAATTGCTGACACCACTCTACGATACCTTGCTGGGAAATGGCTCACTCCCCATACACAGCACTAATTTCACGATGAATGTCCGTGCAGTTCTTCCTTTTAGCCAACAGGAATCGGATTGTCACACGCACCTCATATTTGGAGCGAAAGTCCAGTTGACGCGCCATTGCATTTGGCCGCTAATCACACAATACTAGACGAGACACCACAGCGACCTGCCTAACAGACGTGTGAGCAGTGTCTGTCCCTTTCTCCGCTGTGCCCAACTTTGCGACACACAGCGCGCTGCTGCGGCGCGTTAGTCCAACTAACCTTTTGATCCACCTACGTATTATCACATAGGAGGTTTTGTCCCGGTAACGACGATATGATATCTTGAGTTTGAGATTTTAGCACTTTTACAAAATATTTTGTGATTTTTCCGCTCTGAATGGTGATATCCATTAAGTCGTATGAGATCATTTTGACAACTGTCTTTTCTGATTTTCATTTTCTGGCTAAGTCTCAAGAGAGGAATTTCATGCAAGTACATCAACACGATTTCAAACACATTCTACCAAACCTAATGCATAGTTTTATATTCTTAAACTGAGAGCAGATATTGTATATGAAATACCATGTTAAATTTCAAATCCCTTTTTCAAAAGTATGGCCTCAGTGATAGTATTTTTCTGGCGAACCCACGGTCATCTGCGTAAAATGTACGGTAGTTAATGTTTTACGTCTTTATTTCTTACTTTGTGCTGTGTGATGTATCCTTTTACTGATCCAAGTAATCTCATTAATCATATCGCCGTTTGCGCCTGCGAAAACTGCTATGTGATAATTTTGTGAAAGAAATACTGACCCGCAGCACGTATAAAATAAGAGCGAGAATTCTTTGGAATTATTCACACGTAAAACTTACATGATATGTTAATTTCTAAGCTGAAATATCAGGTGAGCGAAATAAAACTGGCCCAGCAATTCTTTAAAAAGACTGAGGAAGAATTTACCTTCCTTAATGAGCAGCAAAACTGCCCATTACAGTAAGTGCTGGAAACCGTGATTTTGATGCACCTATTGGTTGCTGTCACATGTCTGCGAGTGCGCTTCTCCCGCATCATCAACACGTAAAGGTTCCTCTGGACGCTCTAAGGCATACACAACACTAAATTTGTAATGATTAGAGCCCAGATTATATCGTCCCTCTTCTGCCAAAACCGCGAATGTAACAATGCTCTTCCTATCCATTATTTCCCTTAAGACTGGTCACACCTTCCAGCTATATATTGATATGCGGTCCATCAGAACAATTTTTGTTGAGTTCGTTTTCCTATGTGCGTGTGTAAAGGAAAGTGAACCTTAAATACATCACACTCTAGGAGTGGGTAAATGTCATGCAAAGATACATTCCTTTAGAATGCTACAGTAAGGTTCATTTTCCTTTACACGCGCACATAGGAAAATTAACTCAACGGAAATTATTCTGATGGACCGAATATCAATATGTGGCTGGAAGGCGTGACCAGTCTTAAGGGAAATAATGGATAGGAAGAGCATTGTAACATTCGCCGTTTGGGCAGAACAGGGACGATATGTAATATAAAAATGAGGAATATGTACATAAATATGTAGCTAAAATTGACAAAATATGTAATAAATAAAAAAATATGTAACTAAATATTTAAGCTTTATTTGATGTATTCTTGTACATAGAAAAGGAAACAGAACCGTAAAATGTTTAAACTGCAGAGGTTATTCAACCTCTAATTTTCATCTGGAGGCACAATTAATAACTAAATATTTTTCCAAATCTTCTGCGGTCATCGAATGCCTTTTAACTTCACATGAAGTCACTGGCACGTCAAATTGTCCCGCAAAGAAATATGTAATTTAGATTTGCTCAAACAAGGAAGATACTTATTAGGAGAGAAGAAATTTGATAAATACGCTTATTGAAAAATGTTTCTGAATACTGTCGTATGCAGTGTAGCTCTTTATGAAAATAAATCATGGGCAATAACCGAAGAAGGAACAAAGAGAAATGGCGCTTTTGACGTATTAAAGCGAGGAATGGTGAACGGATCACAAAAGAAATCGGAAAGGAGAACAACGTGACAAAGTTTGTGCAAGGCAATATTGACAGACACAGCTCGAGACACCCAAAACTTGCACCGCCAACATAGCTAAGGGATGCGATTCTTTGACAGAATACCTCACTTTAAAATATTTTTAGATGTTAGAGACGTATAGACTTGTTGAACTATTTTCAAGTGTTTAATTAATAAACTTAAATCTACGTAAAATTAGTGAAAAAAGAATTGTGTTAACTTTCAAATGCGCTACATCTTTCATGATATTTAAATTTTGTATTATTTTACAAAACATTTATTATGCATTGAAATATGTAAAAATATGTAACTTTAACGTCCTGAAATGTTGATCCTTTTAGTGTAATTCGCCGACACGTTAGCTTTTCTTGTAGCTACATACATAGGAACAGAATGTGTAGTTACATATAATCCGGGCTCTGGTAATGATACTGATGCAAGTTCCTTTTTGATAATGTTTTGACACCACGGTCTCTTAATTCCCACTTGCACAGATAAACGACATTGAGATTTCTTTGGACTTCGTTCCACGTTTCCCTTCACTCGAGCAATGTGTTCTGGCGTCCAACTCTTTTTGGATAGTTACGGATTTTATGTGCTACAGAGCCCGGTCCGCGTCATTCTGTCACTAAGTTTTGCAACGAAGACTTTGCTGGAAGTTCTTCCAAAACACTTCTAGCCTTAAAGGATTTTGTGTTGCATTCAAATGGTCACTGAACACATCTGATCCTCTCACTCACACACGCAATGACCTAGCGTCGTACTCGGGACAGAGCATGCGGGAGATTCGCACGTGCAGGCATACGACAGCAACCGATTGATGCATCGAAATGACGGTTTCTAGCATTTTCTCTTATGGGCAGTTCTCCTCTTAATTAACAAGGGTCTCTTCTGCTTCAGTTTTATAAGTACAGGGTGGTCGGAAACAACGTGAACCGAGTCAATGAGCTTTTGAAGCGTTGGTCATACTGATATGTAATTTGAAAAAAAATACGTCGATATCTCGCGCCGATGTCACTTAATTTGCTGCTGAAGTTATCGTCCAGATCCATGGCTAAGTGGTTAGCGTGCTGGCCTTTGTTCACAGGGATCCCGGTTTTGATTCCCGGCAGAGTGTAAATTTTAACCATCGTTGGTTAATTCCACTGGCACGGTGACTGGGTGTATGTGTTGTCTTTATCATCATTTCATCCTCATCACGACGCACAGGTCGCCTACGAGCGTCAAATCAAAAGACCTGCACCTGGCGAGCCAAACCTGTCCTCGGGCACTCCCGGCACTAAAAGCCAATCGCCCTTTCATTTTGCTGAAGTTAGCCGATCAGAACACTTCGCGGGCGAATTCAAAGGGGCTTTACGAGGCGATGTTGCTAAATCTGCACGTGGCTTGGTCGGGCTTGAGAGTCATGCCGAGAAATGAGCATCAGACACTAACACACTGTTGGTTTCAGCCAATGCCACCGTAGCTTGCTTGCTTGTTGGCCGAGCCTATCAACAGGGAGGTCCTTGTTCAATTCCCTACCACGGAGAAGTGTATTTCTTCTATTGGTGCTCTCAAGGCCGTTCAGAAGCCAAGCGCAGATTTACAAACAAAGCCTCGCAAATTTCACGTGAAATCGCCCGCTAAGCAATCTGATTGGCTAAATTCAGCAGGTGATAAAAAGACAACGGCGCGAGATATCGACGTACTTTTTTTTTCAAATTACTGATCAGTATGACCTACGCTCTAACGCTCATATACCCAGTTCACTTTGTTTCTGACCACTCTGTATTTACCGAGCCAATCTTACTTTATACACCCTGTATATCCCATAGCGGTTTTCACTGATGCACAATGATATATCAAGATATTAATGGCAAATGAATTGTACTTACAATGGGATATTCAATTGTAGATGGTACCATTTGTTTGAATTTATTTATCTGACTGTCTCTTCCCATTAACACTGTCTGTTCTACTGGACTATGTTGTGCATAGTTCCCCTACATACCCACATCGACGTTTGTGACTGGGGTAATATAAGGCTACGGGAGATAAACCATTCATCATTAGAGTTCACCTACGCCACCTTGTCTAGACAGTCTCGTAGGTTATATGAACTGTGTGGACAGAGAACTTAAGTCTGCGGACGAGGGAGCTGGCCTTATTGGCATTCCCGCATGCACTTCCCTCTCAGCTCGGTCGGTATTCATGAGGTGGGCGCCGCCTGGCACATTTCTAAGTCTCCATCTCTCTCCACTTACTAAGAACTGCCGCACAACTTCAGTAATGAGATCTTCTTGATTGACGACTTCCAATTACGTGCACGGTTCCCTTTGACATGAATTCACAGTATTCAGACTTTGATTGAGAAAATATTTTGGACATGTATGGCGGGTCAGTGCAAATTCAGGAATTCTACCAGAGTGGTGTGATATTCTCTCGTGGATAATCGCTACCCATGAACGACCAGTCCTTGTAATGGGAGATTCAATTGTACAGGGTAATACTTTACTTATCTCCTTAGCTGACTCTAAGGATTAGTGGTAGAATCTTCGAATCCTGATCCAAAGTTCGTCAGTTTGATCCTCGCTAAGGTAGTGAGATTTTGAAGGGCGGTCACTACTTATCATAGAGCAACAACCCTTACGATAATCACCACACTGCCTCCGTTTTCCAGACCTGTTTCTAATAAACATAAAACATTTATCAAATTATCCACCCAGACCAGAAAGTGTAAAAAAAAATATTTCACTGAAAATGTAAAGAAAACTGAATAAAAATATTAGCCAGAACGAATGCCTATGTAAACGCGTGTTCTCGTCCTGACGGGGTGCAGATCTTTTCAGGCACATCTCCAATTAACGTGAGATGCATGCAGCAGGCCATTTCTAAGTTTCGGGCAGTACCAAGAATCGAAACCAGCTCTGATGATGGTGATACCTGAGCTTGCATCCGCGAGATAGTAGGTTCGAATCCCACTATGGTTTTCCGTGGTTTCCCATTATCACACCAGGCAAATGCTGGGGCTGTACCTTAATAGTAGTATAATTGGATGGTTCGGCCGCCTCCTCCTCCTCCCGCCGCCTCCTCCGCCGCCTCCTCCGCCGCCGCCTCCGCCTCCGCCGCCCGCGGGAAATTTGAATTTTGGCGGGAAATTTGAATTTTGGCGCGAGATTTGAATTTGTAAACAAAGCCACGTGCTTTTTGACAGCTGTCATCGACAACAACGCAACGCTAACCTCACTGCTGCCATCTTGACGGGCATAAACCTCACTAGTGCCAACTTAACCTAACTAGCATGAGGTAAACAAAGCCACGTGTTTTTTTGACAGCCACGTGCTTTTTGACAGACAACAACGCATCGCTAACCTCAGTACTGCCATCTTGACGGGCCTAAACCTCAGTAGTGCCAACTTAACCTAACTAGTGCGAGATAAACAAATCCACGTGCTTTTTGACAGCCACGTGCTTTTTGACAGCTGTCATCGACAACAACGCATCGCTAACCTCAGTACTGCCATCTTGACGGGCCTAAACCTCGGTAGTACCAACTTAACCTAACTAGCGTGTGGTAAACAAAGCCACGTGCTTTTGACAGCCACGTGCTTTTTTGACAGCTGTCATCCGCCATCTTTAAACTACAGAGCACCGTGCTGCCCTCTTTCATCACCTATCATCGGCAGTGCTGCCATCTTGACAGACCTAAACCTTAGTGCTACCAACTTAACCTCACTAGCTCGAGATAAACAAATCCACGTGCTTTTTGACAGCCACGTGCTTTTTTGATAGCTGTCATCCGCCATCTTTAAGCACAGTGCTGCCCTCTTTAGCTACTTACCTTTGAAATGTGGTGGCGGATAATTTGAAAAATGCTTTTCGACAAGCAGCCATCTTTAATCCAGAGAGAACAGTGCTACCCTCTATGTGGTGGCGGCAAATTGAAAAATTCCACGTGCTCTTGTTTGGAAACAAACTCACGTGCTTTTTCGACAGCTACCATCTGCCATCTTTAATCTATAGAGCACAGTGCTGCCCTCTTTAGCTACTTACCTTTGAAATGTGGTGGCGACAAATTCCACGTGCTCTTGTTTAGTAAACAAACTCACGTGCTTTTTTGTCAGCTGTCATCCGCCATCTTTAATCTATAGAGCACAGTGCTGCACTCTTTATCGTAGTAGATGTAAATTCGTCACAGCTGTCATCCGCAGTGCTGCCATCTTAACGGGCTTAAACCTTAGTGCTACCAACTTAACCTTACTAGCGCGAGATAAACAAATCCACGTGCTTTTTGACAGCTGTCATCCACCATCTTTAATCTATAGAGCACAGTGGTGCCCTCTTTAGCTACTTACCTTTGAAATGTGGTGGCGGATAATTTGAAAAATGCTTTTTGATAGCAGCCATCTTTGAGCACCGTGCTACCCTCTTTTGTGGTGGCAGGCAATTCCACGTGACAGCAGCCATCTTTAATCATGAGAGCACCGTGCTGCCCTCTATGTGGTGGCGGCAAATTCTACATGCTCTTGTTTGGAAACAAACTCACGTGCTTTTTTCTGACAGCTGTCATCCGCCATCTTGCATCACAAACCTCAGTGCTGCGCTCTTTAGCTAGATACCTTTGAAATGTGGTGGCGGCAATTTGAAAAAAAATCTATGTGCTCTTGTTTAGTAAACAAAGCCACGTGCTTTTTATGACAGCTATCATCCACCATCTTTAATCAATAGAGCACGGTGCTGCTATCATGCAGGCAATTTCATCACCTGTCATCCGCCATCTTTTAATGAACAGAGCACCGTGCTGCTCTCTGTAGTAGCGGGCAATTTGAAAAGTTCTGTTAGCTGTCATCCGCCATCTTTAATCAAGAGAGCACCGTGCTGCCATCTATGTGGTGGCGGCAAATTCTACGTGCTACGCGCAGCTGTCATCCACCATCTTACATCGCAAACCTCAGTGCTACACTCTATGTGGTGGCGGATAATTTAAAAAGAAAAATTCTACATCAGTTCTCTCTCGACGCTAATTGCACAAGATGGTGACTATACATGACTCCTTAAAGGTGCTTATGCAAGATGATCGCTATACATAGACGCCCTTGGGATGCTTGCGCAAGATGGCGGTTATACAAGGCTCCTTATGAGGGATGCTTGCGCGAGATGGTGGTTGCTCATATGAGGCGGCTTAAGGATCCATGACTAGAGACGCCCTAAGGATGCTTGCGCAAGATGGCGGATGCAAGATGGCGGCTATACATAGCTCCTTATGAGACAGCCAGTACTCGATACAACATGTGATCAGAACATTGATTGATGTGTTCAGAACACTGTACTCGATACAACATGTGATTAAAACATTGTGTGGTGTGTTCACAACACTACATAAGTAGAATCGAACGCTGTATTAGGGGATACCTTTGTTTAGATTGAAACATAACAAGACTAGAATTGAACACTGCACATTGATTGATTGATGTGTTCAGAACACAAAATAAGTAGAATTGAACACTGTACTCGATGTCGTTAACTTCAACATGTGATTAAAACATTGTCTGGTGTGTTCAGAACACTACATAAGTAGAATCGAACGCTGTACAACATGTTAGGGGATACCTTTGTTTAGATTGAAACATAACAAGACTAGAATTGAACACTGCACTCGATGTCGTTACATGCGATCAGAACAATGATTGATGTGTTCAGATCACGAAACAAGTAGAACCGAACACTGTACAACATGTTAGGGGATACCTTTGTTCTAAGAAGATCAGCTTGAAACATAACAAGACTAGAATTGAACACTGCACTCGATACAACATGTAATCAGAACATTGATTGATGCGTTCAGATCACGAAACAAGTAGAACCGAACACTGTACAACATGTTAAGGGATACCTTTGTTTAGATTGAAACTAACAAGACTAACACTTCAAATGATTTGCTTAGTACGAAAATAAAAAAATCTATACCGCGTAGCTAACTCGTTCATCACACTGCTAAGACGCTTAGTAATTGTGAATACACTCATACGAAAATCAAGAAAGCACACTGCGTAGCCAACTCGCTCGGCTCACTCGCTTAGTATTTGCAACACACACGGATAAGAATGTTCCGAGATACTTACATGTTTTTTAAGGGAGGGTGAAAGATCATAAATTATATGTACACATGTTGTCTCCTCCAAGTTGTAAGATGAAATAGACGCAGTACTGCGAGTTTCCGCTCTAGCTGGCGAACGGAAGTAGCATGATATCTCAGCAAAAAAAATAATACGCGTGAGCTTGCAAGTCAGACACAATGATGGATACCGCGATTCAAATCCTGGTAACTTATGCCGTCGGGAAGGGTATCCGGCGAGCATCTAGCTGTAAATCCTCGATTCTCGACAGATTCTTAATCCGAGTTCTTTGACGTCAGGAAGGGCAACTAGTTGAAAACAATTATCGAACACGCATCGCGAAGGCAAGAGTGTGCAGCGATATGCTTGTTTAGACTTGCAGATTACGAAAAGAAACATAACAAGACTTGAGACTTAAAACAAATTCTTGCGATTTAACATCTTAGTCAGGAAGGGCATCCAGCAGTAAAACAATAGTTCGTGATTTAAAATCAAGCAGTAAAACCCCCGATTCTCGACAGATTCTTAATCCGAGTTCTTTGACGTCAGGAAGGGCAACTAGTTGAAAACAATTATCGAACACGCATCGCGAAGGCAAGAGTGTGCAGCGATATGCTTGTTTAGACTTGCAGATTACGAAAAGAAACATAACAAGACTTGAGTCTTAAAACAAATTCTTGCGATTTAAAATCTTAGTCAGGAAGGGCATCCAGCAGTAAAACAATACTTCGTGATTTAAAATCTAGCAGTAAAACCCCCGATTCTCGACAGATTCTTAATCCGAGTTCTTTGACGTCAGGAAGGGCAACTAGTTGAAAACAATTATCGAACACGCATCGCGAAGGCAAGAGTGTGCAGCGATATGCTTGTTTAGACTTGCAGATTACGAAAAGAAACATAACAAGACTTGAGTCTTAAAACAAATTCTTGCGATTTAAAATCTTAGTCAGGAAGGGCATCCAGCAGTAAAACAATAGTTCGTGAATTAAAATCTAGCAGTAAACCCCCGATTCTCGACAGATTCTTAATCCGAGTTCTTTGACGTCAGGAAGGGCAACTAGTTGAAAACAATTATCGAACACGCATCGCGAAGGCAAGAGTGTGCAGCGATATGCTTGTTTAGACTTGCAGATTACGAAAAGAAACATAACAAGACTTGAGTCTTAAAACAAATTCTTGCGATTTAAAATCTTAGTCAGGAAGGGCATCCAGCAGTAAAACAATAGTTCGTGATACTACGATTTAAAATCTAGCAGTAAAACCCCCGATTCTCGACAGATTCTTAATCCGAGTTCTTTGACGTCAGGAAGGGCAACTAGTTGAAAACAATTATCGAACACGCATCGCGAAGGCAAGAGTGTGCAGCGATATGCTTGTTTAGACTTGCAGATTACGAAAAGAAACATAACAAGACTTGAGTCTTAAAACAAATTCTTGCGATTTAAAATCTTAGTCAGGAAGGGCATCCGGTACAAGACTTGAGTCTTAAAACAAATTCTTGCTATTTAAAATCTTAGTCAAGAAGGGCATCCAGCAGTAAAACAATCGTTCGTGATACTGCGATTTAAAATCTAGCTGTATATCCCCCGATTCTCGACAGATTCTTAATCCGAGTTCTTTGACGTCAGGAAGGGCAACTAGTTGAAAACAATTATCGAACACGCATCGCGAAGGCAAGAGTGTGCAGCGATATGCTTGTTTAGACTTGCAGATTACGAAAAGAAACATAACAAGACTTGAGTCTTAAAACAAATTCTTGCGATTTAAAATCTTAGTCAGGAAGGGCATCCAGCAGTAAAACAATAGTTCGCGATTTAAAATCTAGCAGTAAAACCCCCGATTCTCGACAGATTCTTAATCCGAGTTCTTTGACGTCAGGAAGGGCAACCGGTCGAAAACAACAGGGTATGATGTAAGAGGTTAGATACTACCAGTTTTGCGTCAGGAAGGGCAACTAGTCTTAAAACAAAACAGATTCTTAATCCGAGTTCTTTGACGTCAGGAAGGGCAACCGGTCGAAAACTATAGTGTATGATGTAAGAGGTTAGATACTGCCAGTTTTGCGTCAGGAAGGGCAACTCAACAAATTCTTGCGATTTAAAATCCTAGTCAGGAAGGGCAGCCGGTCGTAAAACTATGGTGTGAGGCGGGATGTGCAAAAAAAGCCAGCAATAAGTAAGGGCTGCTGATAGGAGGCGTTAAACCATGTGCATGCTCCTTCACCAGGAGAAGCCTACATGCCGGTACCGTGCAGGTTCTTTCGATAGGAGTAGGCACTGTGTGTGTTTTAACCTCTCCGTACAATCATGATATGTTACGTTAGGAACTTACATAGGCTAAATGCTACACATTCCGTGTAAGAGGTTAGATACTGCTAGTTTTGCGTCAGGAAGGGCAACTCAACAAATTCTTGCGATTTAAAATCCTAGTCAGGAAGGGCAGCCGATCGTATAAAACTATGGTGTGAGGCGGGGTGTGCAAAAAAGCCAGCATTAAGTAAGGGCTGTTGATAGGAGGCGTTAAACCATGTGCAAGCTCCTTCACCAGGAGAAGCCTACATGCCGGTACCGTGCAGGTTCTTTCGATAGGAGTAGGCACTGTGTGTGTTTTAACCTCTCCGTACAATCATGATAGTTTACGTTAGGAACTTACATAGGCTAAATGCTACACATTCCGTGGCAGAGCCGGGAATCGAACTCGGACCTCCGAGGGTAGCAGCTAACTACTACACTACAGAGGAGGACTATTTCAGAATATTTTACAACCTTAATTAGTACTGTGTTTTAAGAGCTTGAATGGTACTCAGCTAAGAAGACGTTCGCGAGTTACAAGCCGCTTATCAGTGTCCTCGTTCAAGGCCGAGCCGGAAGATACGTGTACAATTTCAGCTAACACGCGCATTCCGCTGCTCGCTCTGCGCTGATACGACTTCATGGACAGTAGAACAAACCCATAGCCTACAGTATGCATGCCTCTCACCCGGTAGTCTCGGGTTCGATTCTCTTGGGAATAAAAATGGGTTTAAATCGCAAGAATTTGTTGAGTTGTCCTTTGCACACTCTTGCCTTCGCGATGCGTGTTCGATAATTGTTTTCAACCGGTTGCCCTTCCTGACGTCAAAGAACTCGGATTAAGAATCTGTCGAGAATCGGGGGTTTTACAGCTAGATGCACTTCTTAGATTTTAAATCACGAACTATTGTTTTACTGCTGGATGCCCTTCCTGACTAAGATTTTAAATCGCAAGAATTTGTTTTAAGACTCAAGTCTTGTTATGTTTCTTTTCGTAATCTGCAAGTCTAAACAAGCATATCGCTGCACACTCTTGCCTTCGCGATGCGTGTTCGATAATTGTTTTCAACTAGTCGCCCTTCCTGACGTCAAAGAACTCGGATTAAGAATCTGTCGAGAATCGGGGGTTTTACTGCTTGATTTTAAATCACGAACTATTGTTTTACTGCTGGATGCCCTTCCTGACTAAGATGTTAAATCGCAAGAATTTGTTTTAAGATTCAAGTCTTGTACCGGATGCCCTTCCTGACTAAGATTTTAAATCGCAGGAATTTGTTTTAAGACTCAAGTCTTGTTATGTTTCTTTTCGTAATCTGCAAGTCTAAACAAGCATATCGCTGCACACTCTTGCCTTCGCGATGCGTGTTCGATAATTGTTTTCAACTAGTTGCCCTTCCTGACGTCAAAGAACTCGGATTAAGAATCTGTCGAGAATCGGGGGTTTTACTGCTAGATTTTAAATCGTAGTATCACGAACTATTGTTTTACTGCTGGATGCCCTTCCTGACTAAGATTTTAAATCGCAAGAATTTGTTTTAAGACTCAAGTCTTGTTATGTTTCTTTTCGTAATCTGCAAGTCTAAACAAGCATATCGCTGCACACTCTTGCCTTCGCGATGCGTGTTCGATAATTGTTTTCAACTAGTTGCCCTTCCTGACGTCAAAGAACTCGGATTAAGAATCTGTCGAGAATCGGGGGTTTACTGCTAGATTTTAATTCACGAACTATTGTTTTACTGCTGGATGCCCTTCCTGACTAAGATTTTAAATCGCAAGAATTTGTTTTAAGACTCAAGTCTTGTTATGTTTCTTTTCGTAATCTGCAAGTCTAAACAAGCATATCGCTGCACACTCTTGCCTTCGCGATGCGTGTTCGATAATTGTTTTCAACTAGTTGCCCTTCCTGACGTCAAAGAACTCGGATTAAGAATCTGTCGAGAATCGGGGGTTTTACTGCTAGATTTTAAATCACGAAGTATTGTTTTACTGCTGGATGCCCTTCCTGACTAAGATTTTAAATCGCAAGAATTTGTTTTAAGACTCAAGTCTTGTTATGTTTCTTTTCGTAATCTGCAAGTCTAAACAAGCATATCGCTGCACACTCTTGCCTTCGCGATGCGTGTTCGATAATTGTTTTCAACTAGTTGCCCTTCCTGACGTCAAAGAACTCGGATTAAGAATCTGTCGAGAATCGGGGGTTTTACTGCTTGATTTTAAATCACGAACTATTGTTTTACTGCTGGATGCCCTTCCTGACTAAGATGTTAAATCGCAAGAATTTGTTTTAAGTCTCAAGTCTTGTTATGTTTCTTTTCGTAATCTGCAAGTCTAAACAAGCATATCGCTGCACACTCTTGCCTTCGCGATGCGTGTTCGATAATTGTTTTCAACTAGTTGCCCTTCCTGACGTCAAAGAACTCGGATTAAGAATCTGTCGAGAATCGAGGATTTACAGCTAGATGCTCGCCGGATACCCTTCCCGACGGCATAAGTTACCAGGATTTGAATCGCGGTATCCATCATTGTGTCTGACTTGCAAGCTCACGCGTATTATTTTTTGCTGAGATATCATGCTACTTCCGTTCGCCAGCTAGAGCGGAAACTCGCAGTACTGCGTCTATTTCATCTTACAACTTGGAGGAGACAACATGTGTACATATAATTTATGATCTTTCACCCTCCCTTAAAAAACATGTAAGTATCTCGGAACATTCTTATCCGTGTGTGTTGCAAATACTAAGCGAGTGAGCCGAGCGAGTTGGCTACGCAGTGTGCTTTCTTGATTTTCGTATGAGTGTATTCACAATTACTAAGCGTCTTAGCAGTGTGATGAACGAGTTAGCTACGCGGTATAGATTTTTTTTATTTTCGTACTAAGCAAATCATTTGAAGTGTTAGTCTTGTTAGTTTCAATCTAAACAAAGGTATCCCTTAACATGTTGTACAGTGTTCGGTTCTACTTGTTTCGTGATCTGAACGCATCAATCAATGTTCTGATTACATGTTGTATCGAGTGCAGTGTTCAATTCTAGTCTTGTTATGTTTCAAGCTGATCTTCTTAGAACAAAGGTATCCCCTAACATGTTGTACAGTGTTCGGTTCTACTTGTTTCGTGATCTGAACACATCAATCATTGTTCTGATCGCATGTAACGACATCGAGTGCAGTGTTCAATTCTAGTCTTGTTATGTTTCAATCTAAACAAAGGTATCCCCTAACATGTTGTACAGCGTTCGATTCTACTTATGTAGTGTTCTGAACACACCAGACAATGTTTTAATCACATGTTGAAGTTAACGACATCGAGTACAGTGTTCAATTCTACTTATTTTGTGTTCTGAACACATCAATCAATCAATGTGCAGTGTTCAATTCTAGTCTTGTTATGTTTCAATCTAAACAAAGGTATCCCCTAATACAGCGTTCGATTCTACTTATGTAGTGTTGTGAACACACCACACAATGTTTTAATCACATGTTGTATCGAGTACAGTGTTCTGAACACATCAATCAATGTTCTGATCACATGTTGTATCGAGTACTGGCTGTCTCATAAGGAGCTATGTATAGCCGCCATCTTGCATCCGCCATCTTGCGCAAGCATCCTTAGGGCGTCTCTAGTCATGGATCCTTAAGCCGCCTCATATGAGCAACCACCATCTCGCGCAAGCATCCCTCATAAGGAGCCTTGTATAACCGCCATCTTGCGCAAGCATCCCAAGGGCGTCTATGTATAGCGATCATCTTGCATAAGCACCTTTAAGGAGTCATGTATAGTCACCATCTTGTGCAATTAGCGTCGAGAGAGGACTGATGTAGAATTTTTCTTTTTAAATTATCCGCCACCACATAGAGTGTAGCACTGAGGTTTGCGATGTAAGATGGTGGATGACAGCTGCGCGTAGCACGTAGAATTTGCCGCCACCACATAGATGGCAGCACGGTGCTCTCTTGATTAAAGATGGCGGATGACAGCTAACAGAACTTTTCAAATTGCCCGCTACTACAGAGAGCAGCACGGTGCTCTGTTCATTAAAAGATGGCGGATGACAGGTGATGAAATTGCCTGCATGATAGCAGCACCGTGCTCTATTGATTAAAGATGGTGGATGATAGCTGTCATAAAAAGCACGTGGCTTTGTTTACTAAACAAGAGCACATAGATTTTTTTCAAATTGCCGCCACCACATTTCAAAGGTATCTAGCTAAAGAGCGCAGCACTGAGGTTTGTGATGCAAGATGGCGGATGACAGCTGTCAGAAAAAAGCACGTGAGTTTGTTTCCAAACAAGAGCATGTAGAATTTGCCGCCACCACATAGAGGGCAGCACGGTGCTCTCATGATTAAAGATGGCTGCTGTCACGTGGAATTGCCTGCCACCACAAAAGAGGGTAGCACGGTGCTCAAAGATGGCTGCTATCAAAAAGCATTTTTCAAATTATCCGCCACCACATTTCAAAGGTAAGTAGCTAAAGAGGGCACCACTGTGCTCTATAGATTAAAGATGGTGGATGACAGCTGTCAAAAAGCACGTGGATTTGTTTATCTCGCGCTAGTAAGGTTAAGTTGGTAGCACTAAGGTTTAAGCCCGTTAAGATGGCAGCACTGCGGATGACAGCTGTGACGAATTTACATCTACTACGATAAAGAGTGCAGCACTGTGCTCTATAGATTAAAGATGGCGGATGACAGCTGACAAAAAAGCACGTGAGTTTGTTTACTAAACAAGAGCACGTGGAATTTGTCGCCACCACATTTCAAAGGTAAGTAGCTAAAGAGGGCAGCACTGTGCTCTATAGATTAAAGATGGCAGATGGTAGCTGTCGAAAAAGCACGTGAGTTTGTTTCCAAACAAGAGCACGTGGAATTTTTCAATTTGCCGCCACCACATAGAGGGTAGCACTGTTCTCTCTGGATTAAAGATGGCTGCTTGTCGAAAAGCATTTTTCAAATTATCCGCCACCACATTTCAAAGGTAAGTAGCTAAAGAGGGCAGCACTGTGCTCAAAGATGGCGGATGACAGCTATCAAAAAAGCACGTGGCTGTCAAAAAGCACGTGGATTTGTTTATCTCGAGCTAGTGAGGTTAAGTTGGTAGCACTAAGGTTTAGGTCTGTCAAGATGGCAGCACTGCCGATGATAGGTGATGAAAGAGGGCAGCACGGTGCTCTGTAGTTTAAAGATGGCGGATGACAGCTGTCAAAAAAGCACGTGGCTGTTGGCTGTCAAAAGCACGTGGCTTTGTTTACCACACGCTAGTTAGGTTAAGTTGGTACTACTGAGGTTTAGGCCCGTCAAGATGGCAGTACTGAGGTTAGCGATGCGTTGTTGTCGATGACAGCTGTCAAAAAGCACGTGGCTGTCAAAAAGCACGTGGATTTGTTTATCTCGCACTAGTTAGGTTAAGTTGGCACTACTGAGGTTTAGGCCCGTCAAGATGCCAGTACTGAGGTTAGCGATGCGTTGTTGTCTGTCAAAAAGCACGTGGCTGTCAAAAAACACGTGGCTTTGTTTACCTCATGCTAGTTAGGTTAAGTTGGCACTAGTGAGGTTTAGGCCCGTCAAGATGGCAGCAGTGAGGTTAGCGTTGCGTTGTTGTCGATGACAGCTGTCAAAAAGCACGTGGCTTTGTTTACAAATTCAAATCTTGCGCCAAAATTCAAATTTCCCGCCAAAATTCAAATTTCCCGCGGGCGGCGGCGGCGGAGGCGGCGGCGGAGGAGGAGGCGGGCGGAGGCGTGCGGCGGCGGAGGTGCGGCAGAACCATCCAATTATACTACTCTTAATTAAGGCCGCTTCCTTCCAACTCATGGGCCTTTCCTATCCCACCGTCGCCATAAGACCTATCTGTGTCGGTGCGACGTAAAGCCCCTAGCAAAAAAAGAATAATATGCGTGTTATACTTTTCCTTCAGTTTATTATTATTATTAATATTCGTTATGCTCGATCGAGAAGCGCCGTTGAACTTATTTAGCTGATATCACTGCATTTTTCTTCTCCCAAAATCACTTCATCTTCTCGCTGTGGCTTTTCTTGTGATCTTCTGAAGAGGTTCTTTTGGTATTAGTGCTTGGATGGTGTGTAAAGCGGCGAGTGTCGACTAATTTTCTGAATTTTCTGAACTTAGCTCTTAATAATAGGATGTCCACCTCCATGGCTAAATGGTTAGCGTGCTGGCCTTTGGTCACAGGGGTCCCGGGTTCGATTCCAGGCAGGGTCGGGAATTTTAACCTTAATTGGTTAATTTCGCTGGCACAGGGGCTGGGTGTATGTGTCGTCTCCATCATCATTTCATCCTCATCATGACGCGCAGGTCGCCTACGGGAGTCAAATCAAAAGACCAACACCTGGCGAGCCGAACATGTCCTCGGACACTCCCGGCACTAAAAGCCATACGCCATTTCATTTTCAGTAATAGGATGCAATCTGTGATGTCTATTCCCTGAAGATATTTTCCAACTTCAAGCAGCCAGTTATATATTACTTTCATTGACAGGGGCTAGGTTCAGAATTCTTTTTGGTCACTTTCTGACTACTCATTCTGAGATGATGTCCGTAAAGTTTAAAACGGCTTTCCTTAAATATACCTGAGATTTTCTCTGAGTGTTGCTACAGTTCATGAGATTTCCTTATCATTCAGATTCTCCCTGTACAGACTGGTCCAAAAATGTTGGTCACTATTTTTTCTAGCTTTTGTACATCCTTAGTCAATGATATGCCCCCTGTGATCAGTATTTCAGATGCACATGGTGCTTCAGGCTTGATTACAGCGTTGTAATGTATTAATTTTACATTTAGAGATATTATATCTGTTCCAAGTGAGTATGTGCCATCTTTATAGTTTAGAGATGTTTATATTGTTTTCTACACAATTCAAACCTGAAGGTTGAATGAGTTCCCCCAGGTATTTGAATTTAGACACTTAGAATATTTTGCCATATTTGGTTTTCGATGGTTGTCCCTCTGGGTACCGAAGGTATCCTTCCATGTAGTGGGCTTTCTGGTATGAGATCTGGATTCCTTTTTCAAGATGAAATTTCAAAAAAGTATATTATATTATTATTATATTTATTATTATTATTATTATTATTATTATAATTATTATTATTATTATTTTAAGCTCATTAAGGAGCGCGCTGATGACTAGTTCTTCCTCGATGCTCTTCTTCGTTCCCAATATCTCTTGAGCCCTGCTGATAATTTCTCCCTTCTCTCCTGTGAAAAGGGCTTCCGACTTCTAGGAACTCTAGGTGGTGGGGTACAAGACTGTACCATAGCACAAAATTTGGAACGATCTTCTATATCAGTGTCTGAAATCCCACCCGAATCCAAGTCCCTCTGTACTTCATTAAGCCACAAGCTTCCAGTCTTGTAGCTTTTAACCAAAGAAAAGATCTTCTTGGTAAGCCTGTTGCTGTCCATTCGTTGTAGGTGTCCGTAGAACTTAAGCCTCCTACGTCGCATGCTGGTATTGGCTGATTCTAACTGTCGATACAGCTCAGAGTTCGATTTAAATCTGTAGGTTCCATCTGGGAGCAATCTCGGTCCATGAATTTTCCTGAGGATACGTCTTTCGGCTTTCTCTAGATCATCCATGGTGCCTTTTTTGTTCATCAGGAGGGTCTCTGAGGTGTACAAAAACTGTGGTCTGACAACAGTTTTGTAATGACAGATCCTAGCATCATTATTATTATTATTATTATTATTATTATTATTATTATTATTATTATTATTATTATTATTATTATTATTATTATTGGCAATGAAGGTGATCCTTAAAATTCCAGTGAACGGCTGTAAAGGGTTATGCAAATATTCAGTTTAACCCTTAAGTATAGAAGAAACATTTAATATTTTCACAGTAGAACTAACACTTGCACATACTGAATGTTTGGTGGTACATGACAGTTTCATACGTCGCAGTGTATGATTTATTTTATGTCACATTTTCGCTCAAAAACACTAGGAGGCATTAGAAACCTGTAGATCATCATGCATATCAACACAAGTACGGTAGCTAACATTTTAATTTTATGAAACTGAACTATTCCTTTGTGACTTAATTTCGTACAATCTGTTTTAATATCATTCACATTTGAAATGTATCCATAAATTTACTATATTGTATAAGTTACAAACGTTATAGCCATGACAGCTGAGAGGCAGGTTCGCTGGTAGCTTGTAAGCACAGTCTGATCAATAAGTCACAGAAGATACATTACATTTTTAAGTCATGTTTCAAAAGAGCATTGAAACAAATGATGTCACTTCTAACGTAAATAATAAAAGGAGGACCGTTTTTGACGTAAGTAAATTATGTCTAACTTTCATTTATACAACGCGCGAGTTACGGATGAGGAATTATTACAGTAAATTAAATGGCGTATGGCTTTTAGTGCCAGGAAGTGCCCGAGGACTTCGTCTCACCAGGTGCAGGTCTTTAAATTTGACTCCCGTAGGCGACCTGAGCTTCGTGATGGGGAGAAAATGATGATAAAGACTACACATACACCCAGTCCCTGTGCCAAGAGAATTAACCAATTATGGTTAAAATTCCCGACGCTGACGGGAATCGAACCCCGGACCCCTGTGACCAAAGGCAAGCACGCTAACAATTCAGCCATGCAGCCTGACATTTTTGAAGTAAATCAACGTTTACTGGAGACGGATGAAAAGTGGCCAGCAAATTTGCTATTCGTAATGTGTTATTATCAGTTATCCTCCTGTTTTATATTGAAAGAGGTTATTTAATGAATGAGGGTTAAAAGAAATTCCAGCTGTTTGAAGGTAAGTTTTTCTACGTTTTCTCGTGTGAACAATGTAAAGATATACAAGGATTGTTTTATGTAATATTCATACAACATATCTGAAATTTTACTGAAATAATGGAATTCAACTGTCCATTGCCTTTTCCCCGTTGAGTTCCAGAAAGGAAATATATATTCAGAATAGCATATAAGTAAACGTAAACTCCTTACATCACGTGTCTTTTAATCCTGCCCTATACTCATTAAGACTCTCTGCCATATGTGTCCCCCTTAGCGATGTTGTATACGTTATCTGTATGTTCAGAATCAAACATTGCCTTGAACACACTTACCGTATACTAAGCTACGACGTTCATAAGAGGACATAAATGTGTACAGTTCGAGATCCATGTGGAGTCTCTACTGTTTTCCTCAGCAAATTTCATTTTCAGATTAACATTATTCATACAGACAAATGTAGAATCGTCCCAATTTCAACCTAATTTCCTTACTAAAACTCTCAACACAGACACAGAATGTTGATATCCATGCTACGTGAGACTGGACTTTTCCCTACCGGGTTGTGGGTTTGTCAAGTTGCGACTCATCGGGATGCACGTAAGGTGCTCAATCCCGTAGAGAAGTGCGTATCTACATCTGCCATTAGGTATCTGTGGATGATGCTCAACGACGCCCGTCGTACGATGGAAGGATCCTCCTTGCTCGTTGTCCGCCGGCGTCGACACGAGACTTCTTGACGCGTGTGTGTACACTTACGCTCCCACTGGGTAAAACAATGACTCACAGTGTAGTCCGAACTGATCAAGCTGTCACCAATGTGCCAAAATGTCCAAGCTGGCTCCCTTAGTCCGACGATGCAGCCTCTCTCAAACATTTCTAAATGGTCGGAAGTCTCGAATATGCCATCTTGGCATGCTGCTAGTTCACTCAACTTAGCTCCGTGGCTAACTTAGCTCACACTGCTATTGGGGCGTTTCTCGCTACATGCTTCTGTGTGTACATGCCAACTAGTGGCAATTCCGTGGAAACAAACTGTGTTAAATAGGTTCTTCACATAGGAGCGTGAGTAGACAACCACGGTTCTACTCGCTGAATCTTGCACTTTTACACATAGATGGCCTATGACGATTACTCTCCAATATCGTTACCGGTGACGAGAAATTGCGTCATTATGCCAACCTAAAAGAAAACAAAGGAGTGGCTGTGTCCTAACCAAAAAAGTAACTCTTCGTAAAAAAAGGCCAATGCGCATCCACAAAAGATAATGTTATGCATCTGGTGTGAGAAAGAGGGTGTTCTGTACTACGAATGCTTCCCCAAGGTTAAACATCTCTGCCGATATTTTTCTTCCATCTGCTTATTGCCAGAGGGAATTCAAGAAAATTACGAACAAGACTGCGTGAACTGACGCTGCAGCATGATAACACTCGCCCACACTCTGTCAACCTAACAAACTACACTATCCAGGAGTTTGGTTAGGAAGTTATTCCTCAGCCACCTTTTAAACTGATCTCGCGCCCTCAGATTTAATCCTTTACGATCTCTATCGAACAACCTTCAAGGAACTTCCATTCCGGATGAAAACGCACTTCGAATATATCTTGATAACTTTTTAAACTCAAAAGCACAATATTTCTACAGACGTGGGATAAAAGAACTACTCCAGCGTTGACAGACTGTTGCAGATAGTGAAGGAGAATGTATTGATACATCACTGATGATTGAGTTCGCTCTGATATGTGTCTTATGTGTTCAATAAAGTTATGAAGTAAATCTATGGACTTATGAACCAACCCAACACAAGAAATAGTAATTTATTCACCCAAAATTTTCTAATGAAGGTCCTGTCTTTCAGTATAATCACATGTTTTCATTATGAAATATGCCCGACTCCATGGCTAAGTGGTTAGCATGCTGGCCTTTGGTCTCAGCAGTCCCTGGTTCGATTCCCGGCAGGGTCTGGAAATTTAACCACCTTTGGTTAATTTCACTAGCATGGGAGCTGGGTGTATATGTTATCTTGATCATCAACCCATTCTCATCACGACGCGTAGGTCACCTACAGGAATCAAACCATAATACCTGCACCTGGTGAGCCGAACATATCCTCGGACACTCTCGGCACTAAAAGCCATTCGCCAGTTCATTTCGCTATGATATATAATATGATTATGCTGAAGCAGGTAATGTCAAAGAGAGTTTCTTAGAAATCGATGGCTTTCTTTAAAAACCTCGTATGTCCAAATGTTCTTCCTACCTATTATATCCCTTAAGACTGGCCACGCGTCCCGGTCATATATTTGTATGCAGTCCATCAGAATAATTTCGCTGTGTTCATTTTCCTTTGCTAATGTCTAAAGGAAAATGGACCTTAACGTACCGAATTGTAGGGATGTTGATTGCATGGCAAATTTACACACTCCTACAGTATAATGTATTTAAGGTTCATTTTCCTTTACGCAACCGCATAGGAAAATGACCATAACGAAAATTATTCTTTTGGACTGCATATAAATATGGGACTGGGAGGCGTGACCAGTCTTAAGGAATATAATGGATAGGAAGAGTATTCGGACTTACGAGGTTTTTAAAGAAAGCCATCGAAATGCTTTAACTTCCTACTTTACATTTTACTCTTAATTTTAATACATATAAATGCATGAAATTCACACTGAAGGAAACTCCTTAATGTTTTTCATTCTTTCTAGTGTAAATCACGCAAGTTAATTTATTCGACAGTGGCCATTTCAAGACAGCCTAAGGAAAATTGATAAAATATGACGATTGCCTGAAGCTCTAAGGCCCTGAAAGTAACTAAATGGGAAACTAATTAATGTAGTACTCAGATCCTCTGTAGTGAAGTGCAGGTCTTCGGTATCTAAGCAGCAAAAGGGATATACTTACTCCCTATATGCGTGCCCCTGTCGTACGTATATCGGACTCAATATTCTTCTATTAGTAGGTGATGTTTTGGCTTAGCTTGGACACTGAGGTCTTCGTTGTCGAAAATCTTTTTAAGGCGAATTGTAGCGATATACGATATTCTGTACTGATTTCTGTTCGTTGCCCCTAACATTTTCTGAGAATGATGCACTAATGTTCCAAAGACACACAAATTTAGCACATGTGTTCCTGTAATTCAAGCATCATCATTAACATTATCATCATTGTCATCGAAAGCATCAGTAGCAGCAGCAGCAACAAAAACAAGTCAAATCCAATCCTTAAATACGGGAGGCAAACATGTAGAAGGCTCTTAAATCAAGGTATTGTTATTCATTAGGTGTTTCACTGAATTGGCACAGTCAGCACTGCCAAGGTTTTAACTTCGTATTCGTAAGAACAAAGACAGAAAGAGGGGTGGTCGTTTACCAGCAGGCAAAACAAGGGTGAGTAATGAAGCTATATGGGCACGCACTTGGCAACCAAATGCAATTCTCATGTTGAGACTCTGCAGGCAGCGTCAGGAAAGCAGATCTCCATGAATCCCTCCTGAGAATAATACAAGGAAGTTATTGCTCAGTCCTACTTAAAAAAAGACGAGGAATGTTGTGTTGTAACAGACGAACAATGGACGTTTCGTGGCCTGATTTGCGTCTCCGACACTATAACAGTCTCTTATTGCACATTTATAATGTTTCGATTCTCCAGTCTGCCCAAACTAATTTGGAACAAATCAATTTATAAACTAACTGAAAAACATACATGGTAACAGAATTGTTCTTCCGGTATAAACAACTTAATTCAAATATTATCCTTCTATCTTAGTTTCTTTACTCGTGTCAGAAATATCAACCTTACTTACAGATATTAAAAAAAGCAACATGATATATGCATTCCTACTATACAAATATACAGATCTATTATACAGTCACAGATAAATCAGAGTTAGATAATTCTTTGCCAGTATTGGACGACGTCATTAGCGTTAGGGGAGGCTGCAATCAAAACTTCGTAGTGCACATTGAAGGACATAAAACACTGACATAGATGTTGGATCGTCAGCTGCTCTCCGTAATCACAAAGTGTTGAATCACTTGAGAATCCCCACTTCCCCACATTTACTTTTCTTGTGCCGACTTCTGTGCGGAGTCTGTTAAGGGCGTCCACTTCTCCCAGTGTCCACATGGAAGACATTCCTTCGGCTCTATCTGTTGGAAAGGTGATTGATTCCTTCTTTCCACACTTTGACCCTAGCATTCTCTGCTTTCCCCTCAAGGTTAACTGATGTGCTGAGAAAACTTTTTCTAGATTTTAGCCTCTGTGTGGCTGGGTGGTATCCATAGAGAGGGTGTGCTTCTGAAGAAGATGATTGGAGCCTTTCTTTGTTAGCTGCTACCTCCTTACGAATCTCACCGGGAGCAATACCAGCTAAAGGTTGGACCTTCTCAACGAGTGTACGTCTCAAACATCCAGTAATGGTCCTGCAGCTTTCGTTTAGAGCAATGTCGACCTGCTCCGTATGAGCTGACCTGTACCAAATCTGAGAGGCATATTCTCCTGCAGAGTAACATTGACCTAAAGGTGATGTTCTTATTGTTTGTATTTGTGCTCCCCAACTTCTTCCTGATGATTTTCGTAGAATGTTGTTTCTAGCAGCTATCATTTGTTTTTGGTTTTGTCAATGCTTCTTATATGTTAATGTGCGATCCAGAATAACTCCCAGGTATTTTGGTGTAATGACATGTTTCTTTCTTGAAACAACATCATCAGATTCTATAAAATCACACTCATAATATATAGAAATGTTTAAACATTTACGTTAAGTAAATTTACTGTAAGAACAAAGATCCTGAACATATCACAAGCAGAATATAATTTATATGTAATGATGTTTACAACTACTCTTCGAACTATTTATAACAATGTTTAGTTATGTAAACTACTTGACGATATAATGATTATGTCGAGGATTAAGAAATAAAGCTTCGTATCTAACAATGCTTTTCCTATTCATTATTTTCTTAACACTGGTCATATCTCCCAGCCACACATGAATATGCAGTCCATCAGAACAACGTTCGTTGTGTTCATTTTCCTATGGTTATTTGTATGCCTTTGCGGGCGAGATGTAGTGTTTACATTGCACCATGTCTTCTGGTATGGGCTATATCAAATTTGTTACTTTCATTGACCTGTCTCAGTCTCATCCTTTGCTTTGACAATATGAAATTGACTGAGATATGAGTGATGCTAGTAATACCATTGCTTATACAGCCAGTCTCTGTTATGAATGGTGTGAAAATATCCCTCATAGGGTCGTTTGGTGCATTCATTTCAGTGGGCTTGGCAGACTAATATGTAATAGCAACGGCTGGCTCGGTGAGGAAAGCAACGGGAAACTACCTCACTCCTCATTTCCCCCGTAGGCCTCTTCAGTGACGCCTAGGCTCTTTATGACAGCTGTTGGCGGAGCTACAGAGGATCAAACCAGCCTTCGGGCTGTATACCCAACATACACATGGTTATTTGTAAAGAAAGTTGAACGTTACCGTACCGCGCCGTAGGAATGTATATTTGTATGATCTATTTACTCACTCCTACAGTACAGTGTACTTAAGGTTCATTTTAATATACACTTCATTTTGGAAAAATGAACACGATGATCACTGTTCTGATGCACTGCATATCCATATGTGGTTGGATGGTATGACCAGTGTTGAGGATAATAATGGCTAGGAAGATCATTGTGATATACGAGGTTTTGTCTCTTCACCCCCGATGTATAATATCTATTTGTTAAGGATAGTTTGAATTTTCTCCTGGTGGGTTTAATATTTTGTCCAACAATTCTAAACATTCCAATGAGAAGAGTATTCATCCAGTAATGGATTCAGTTCCTATGGTTTAAGCCGTCCTGAAACACAGTTCAGAGTCACTACTATTTTATACTAAAATTAAAAAGGGACAGGCATAAGGTATCGGGGTATTATAATTTACACCACTTTATCTTCTATCGTAAAATGTGTAATACCTTATTCACACGCAGTCGTATGTTTATTTCGTTTCTAACTCCCTTTCTTTCATTTTTAGGTAATGACTTTTATGACAATTCTTGTTAATCGTGAAAATTTTACCGAAAGGAATGAAATTTAAGGTATATACTTCAACTATAACATATTCCAATAATAGAATTTAAATCATATTTTAAATGCTTTAGTAGTAGAGATTGAAAGCTCAATAATAAATAATATAATGCGGGCAATCCCTGCCCTGGTTACGTAACGTACAGTAAAGGGTTAAGCAATAACATTTAAGATCTCCGATTCTTTAAGTGACTTTATTTTTTCAGTCATTATATCACTTTTGTTATTGAATGACCAAAAATTCACTACAGTGTTCTTGAAAAGCAATTTACGTCCTTAGAGTATTTTATTCACCACTTTTGCCTTCAGAAAATAGAATAGAAGAATGAAGTCATCAGAAAAATGTAGTTCAAGGCCTGAAAAGACGTAAAATGTGAATATATTCTAGACTTTGTACACCTAAAACCGTCAGATTCGGGAGAGATCTTGAGTCAAGCAAGGAAAATCGGATAGGAAATATGAACCTGAAAATGTTGACACAGGTAATTTGAAGATACTACTCATCTACGTATCCTTCGGTGGAAATATCATGCTCCACATGATAAGAATCCCTCGGGATGCCCTTTTTAATTATCTCTTGAGATAAGCAGAAGTAACCGTGGATGTACGCTACCACCTTACCACAGTGGTACACAAATCAGGGAGGAGAGAGAAAAGCAGTTAAGGAAACGTTTGAGAGTAGAAAGGGTTACAAGATTCCCAGTTATTTTCTATACGTATAGAACTTATTGAGATATTGTATAAAATTATGTGTGGTTTGCCCATCTGAAGTGGTTAAGGCGTTCATATTTAACCCGATAAATCGTTGATACGATTCCCTGTCGGAAATGTGATTTCCACTTCTGGAGAGAACTGCATGGCCCCAGGTTGTACTCAGCCTGCACAAAATAAATCGAAATATAAGCATCTCATATGCATGTAATATAGGCAAACTTTTAACAACAGTTTTAAATATACAGAAGTCTATACCATCACATGTGATGAAAATCATCTTTTGGTCCGTATTGGCTAGCTATAATTGAAAACAGACCAGAAATCTATAGTCAAATATTCTTCACCAGGCGCGGGCCACTCCAATTGCACTATTTCATGAGTTGTTGTGTTGTATAATAGAATGGATACAGTTCACATCTGCACCCGTGTTCTATTATTTTGAGTCTGTCCACATTTACAGAGCTGTGTAGGTTCCAGATACCCCCAACGATGAAGAAAAATTTAGCAACTTTCAACGCCACTGGGAAGTCTGTGGAGGGATCCCGGATTTCTTAATCGGTATAGTGCCATTACAGAATCCTGGATACCTCAAGTCTCGTAGTGAAAACCATTGTTGTTTGCGCAGCCTATTTCCTTGATCTGAGTTTTTCTCATGGAGGATGATGATCAGAGAGAGGATAAGCATGATGTTTGACTTTATTCGTTCAGTTTCTGCCAAAGCCCTACAGTTCATATCAATAGACGTTAGGCCAGCCAGAGATTATAGACTGTATATTGGTGCTGGTATCAGGCATCCAGTGATAGTTTCAAATAACTCATTCTTCGTAATATTAACTTAGCGGACCGATACAAAGCAGGGCGGGCATATTCATCAGTGGGGTAATACAGGCGGTCGTAGGCAATGCCTGAGGGTTGACACCCCACTTTGCCCCTGTCAGTTTACGAAGTAAGTTATTTCTTATACTGACATGTGATTAGGTGTTCAAACAATCAATATCCGAATCGAAACCGACTTTCAACATATTAGGTCGTGTCCGTACATTTAGTACGTTCTAAAGGTGTGTTAAGTACAGAACAAAAATGGCCAACCGGACAGCAGTGGGATCCGAATCCTCAACCTCCCAGTTTCGCGTCGGTTGCTCTACCAATTGATTTATGGTGGCCTACGCCATCTTTGTTCTCTTGGAAAAGATCTAAGCTACAGGTCTTGTACTACTGCCGTCACACTGTAGAGTGCGTTTAAGTTGCCCGTTAAGGGCCAAGTACAGAACACGACCTAATAGGTTGAAAGTCGCTTTCGATTACAATGCGGTCGTGAAAATTCAATATTCAAAGAATATTGGGTTAATTCCTGGAGGCCAAGGAGGCAAAGAGTTAACTACTATATTCCACTCATTGCCGAGGCTAGGAGTAATGTAAGCATTTACCCTCTACTCCTCAATGGGCTTGCCCTGTCTGTGTGGAGATTACGTTGCTTTGCATTCTGGAATTTATAATACCAAAATGTATACAATAAATGTTTGCTTTTAGTTTGGAGAAGCAGAAGAAAAGCAAAGTTGTTCCAAAGCTACACACGAGTCCAATGTTCTAGCACAACACGAGATATAAACCTCAAAGGAAAGGCTGAGTTACCTACAAGTACCTCACCTAAAATAACAAAGAATGAAGCTGAAATTACGCATGCCACATCTAATAAGAGGGAAGATGGAAATCACAACAAATTAATTCTCCCAAAAGCCTCACATTTACGCAAGGCAATTTTCAGAGGATTCAAAAGCTAGCCTCCTAATGAAACGTTTGCAAGACAGCTGCCCACATTCCATATATATTAGAATAACATAATAGGATACACAATTTATTTGAAGTAAGTCTTAAATACTCGGTAGAAAGGTTGCAATGAAATGATGAATATATTAAAACGCGCTGAAGAGTGGACGCAAGATTAAGCTGGTGGTATTACCCACACGGCCTTCAATCAGTTATTCAAATAAATATATTTATACTTATCCTTTCCGCCATATGCATCCAGCCATGTTCTTGGAGTTCCTATAGATCGATAAGTTAAAATTACTTACATTAAAGGAAATTTCATCACGTACGCACTCATGATCACGACTACAGCTTGTGTCATGGAGGTAATTACAGAGAGCATGATTAACGAGGGGAAGAAACGGCAATGCTGATACCTTAGTAAGAGGATATATCGTCGTTGCCGGGACAAAATCTCCTATGTGATAATATTTTTTGAGATATACTGACCCGCAGCACATACATTATGAAGAGCGAGTATGTCTTGACAATATTCACACAATATTGCACCTTATATGACAGAACCTTACCGGCCAAAGTTCTAAGCTAAAATATTTCACACAGGAGGTTTTGCCCCGGCAGCGACGATATGGTAATAATAGTAATAATAATAATAATAATAATAATAATAATAATAATAATAATAATAATAATAATAATAATAATATAGTATCTGGATCACTAACACCTTCAGATGATGTAACACTACTGTGTGAAGCGTAGCTTTAAAGGTGATCTTAGACTCAGTTCAATATCGATGACTTTCTTTTAAAACCTCGTATGTCCAAATGGTTTTCCTACCCATTATATTCCTTAAGGCTGGTCACGCCTCCCGGTCATATATTTATATGCAGTCCATCAGAATAATTTTCGCTGTGTTCATTTTCCTTTGCCAATGTCTAAAGGAAAATGGACCTTGCCGTACCGTATTGTAGGGATGTTGATTGCATGGAAAATTTACACACCCCTACAGAATAATGTATTTAGGGTTCATTTTCCTTTACCCAACAGCATAGGAAAATGACCATAACGAAAATTATTCTTTTGGACTGCATATAAATATGGGACTGGGAGGCGTGACCAGTCTTAAGGAATATAATGGATAGGAACAGTATTCGGTTTTACGAGGTTTCTAAAGAAAGCCATCGATATGTAGTCCACCCAAGGAACAAATTATACATCTTATCTAGGCTTGCCGCACAAGTTGGAACGTATACACCACAACATTTACAGTGTAGGCTATTCAGAAAGGACGAATACTAATGGAAATTTGTTCCATGAAAAAGAAGTCACAAACTGCATAAACTTCAGCCGATAATATTCAGCATTTTCTTCAGCAAGCAGCTAACGAGGCAGGAAAAGCTGATTACTTTTTTCAGGTGGTAAAGTACCACTAAATGAAATGGATATATGGAATTCTCTTACGAAACATTTTCATCAAATTCGTTTTATTAGAGTATTAGCACTAATTTGCCCGGACAGGTTCATTCTTCTGCAATAAACCGTACAGACAGCGACTCCATGTCGAGTGCGGGTGGTGGGAAATAGCCTACCACCCTGAAAGATTCAACAGGTTTGGGCGGAGGAGCTCCTTCGGGGGCTGGTGGTCCCTCAGTTGGAGGAAATACCACTCAAACCTATCTGCTCCTCATATCGGGGGCGGCAACAAAAAGCGTCTGTTTCCATGTCAGGGGTGGACTTAATAAATTCTGGCAGTAGATATAAAATGCCCTTGACAAGAGGTGAGAAACATGTTGATTGGAATTGACGTAGGGTATTTCCTGTAAACTATGCGCATAGATTTTTCCAGACGATGTGGAAATTGGACGAGGGATGCTGACGCAAGATCGACATCGATCAAACGATCTAGACAACAAAACATCAGCGACTATCAATTATAAGCTGAAACCGAGAACTTGACGCCTCTCCGATGAAGCAAAATGAGGATATGGCTTGCGTTTATGAAACTGCATGTCCGCACGTAAAATAAAGATATATCGGAAAAGGCTACAAGCAATTCACAATGACAAGAAAATAGCAAAAGGTTTAGGTGAGATAGTAATTCAGTAATACCATCTCTGTAGCAACACGCATCTGTGATTACCTGATGTCAATAAAGTTCACCTTGGGGACCAGTTTAATTCGAGTTCGGAGATACTGTGCTCCTCAGGCTGGCTGCTTATCTGAAGAGAAAGGCAAATCCTCGACCTCGTAAAGCTAGAAGAATATAGATCTAACATCAAAGCTGCCCTGGAATTATCGAACTCAAATACTACAATCTCAACAAGAGAAGATAGGAGGAAAGTTCTGTCTAAATCCATCAAGACGTGCTGAATCCATCCTAGGTGTCACAAAAACCTAATCAGCCCCTCACTGATAAGAAGACTTGTAATCGAATAATGATGTGCAACAGGCAACAAGAGAAAATAACAATGGCGCAAGGCACGCAGCAGAGAGGATTTAAAAAACGTATAGGGCTCTAAAGTCCACTGCAAAACGAACTGTAGAAAGTGTAAAAGCTGCACACGCACATGTTATCTATGGTCATCTAGATACCACTGGTAGCACAAAATTTATCTACAAACTTGTCCGCATTTAAAATCGTGCGACACAATAACTAGAACTTTTGATCAGAATCAAAGACGGAAAATAGCAGCTGCTACAAATGACTTTTATCGTTAGAAGGAATATTTAAAGGATACATGCAATAAGAAATTCCCTCATCCACCACTGCCAACAGCATCTTCTATTCACGGCCCAGTGCCCGCTACCACCCAGAAAGTTGTATCCATTGTTATAAAAATGAATCTTGAATAATCATCTGGTTCAGATGCTATCTCGCCCGATGTATAGGATCAAGGTGCAGAGTGGCTTAGTGCAACAAAATAATTAAGGGGGATATAGAATCCGAGGCCTGCCAAACAAGTATCACAATTCCGATGTGAATAGGAAAAGAATAATCTACATGAATGCTCAAGGCCAATCCTCCTTTAATACATTTCTATTAATATTTCTGAATATTCTTGATGTACGATTACTAAACATTACCACTGTCTCACCTAACCAGTATGGCTTTGTTAATTCAAAGAACAACATTCAACATTCATAAGCCGTCTGTTGGTGGAAAGGCATCATGAGAAAAGGAAGACACTTCACTTCGATTCTTTTTAAATTCAGTTCGAGAGTGTATCACATTATCACATTTGGCTGGAAATAAGACTTCATGTGTTTCGCCGACGATACGGTAATGTTTGGGAAGAACACCGAATCTGCCGTCAAACTAGGCAGGATCGGCATAGAAAGATTTAAGGTACTCGGCCTGGACATCAGCGCTTCAAAATCAGCTTGTCTTCTATCGAGAAAGGTCAGCTAACGGAGGAGAATATCATCATAAATGACGACTCTTAAATTAAATCACAGTGCAACGGAAGTGGGATTCGCTATTTAGGTGTGAACTTCATTAATGAACTTAAATTGGATCCACAAGCCGTACTTGACAAGACGCGAAACAAGATTGACACCCTTGTTAGCTCACCATTGCTACAATCCGACCAGAAACTTTCAAATTTAAATAGTTCAATATCCCACCCCCAATGGCACTACAGCCCTTGAAGGGCCATGGCCTACCAAGCGACCGCTGCTCAGCCCGAACGCCTGCAGATTACGGGGTGTCGTGTGGTCATCACGACGAATCCTCTCTGCAGTTATTCTTGGTTTTCGAGACCGGGGCAGCTATCTCACCGTCAGATAGCTCCTCAATTATAATCACGTAGGCTTAGTGGACTTCGAACCAGCCCTCAGGTCCAGCAAAAAATCCGTGACCTGACCGGGAATCGAACCCGGGGCCTCCGGGTAAGAGGCACGCACGATATCCCTATACCACGGGGCCGGCTAGTTCAATATCACCTACTCTTATTTACCCACTCCAAGTTACTGCCCTAAACAAGATGCCTCGAACGTTTCTATCGTCGCTTCACCGGTAAAACCTTGTACTCCACAAAGCTCTTCCTATCGATTTTTCTCCTTAAAACTGGTCACGCCTCCCAGCCACGTATGGATATGCAGTCTATCAGAACAAATTTTGTTGTGTTCATTTTCCTATGCCCATGTGTAAAAGAAAATTAATCCTACTGTACCGTGCTACGTATTTACGCACTCCTAATGTATAATGTATGTTAAGGTTCATTTTCGTTTACTCGTCGGCATAGGAAAACGAACACAACGGACATTGTTCTGATGGACTGCGTATGGGAGGCGTGAGCTGTCTTAAGGAGAATAATGGATAGGAAGAGCTTTGTGGAATATAACGTTTTACCGGTGGAGCGACGATATTACAGAGTGGAACTAACGGATTATTACAACTACCAGCAGACGTTACGGATCACATGGTGTACACAGAAAGAAAGTATAAAGGCCTCGGTTTGTTTAGCGCCACTTGGGAAGCCAAACTGCAGCATATTAACATCTGTAATAAATTAACGCGTGAAAATAACGGCTACATTAATGCAACTAGGAACTTGGATCAAGAATGTATAATTTGTTTGTAAGATCTAGGCATAGAAATGAATGATCAAGTTATGTCCAAAAGCAGCCATCTTCCCAATGTCCGGAAGGTCCGAGAGATACTACGAGACAGAGAAGTTCAGTCATGGACGAAGCTACCGCACAAAGGAAAGGGCGTTGGGCTCTTCCAAGAATACACGCCACGGATAAGAGATCACCGAGGCCCATCCTGTGTGGAATGGAGAGAGGCCACCAAGATGACAGCGGATGTGTGCGCTGTTCGCTGCGTGCCCGGAAGGTCCCAAGACTTGCCCATGTCCTGAGTGCCTGTCCTCACGGGGAGGCATTGAGAAATTCCCGCCATCACACAATACGACACATGATCGCGACCTGGCTGAGGATCGCGGTTTCACGGTGCACGAAGAGGTTTTCGACCTAGCTACCAGTGGGAGTAACAGGCGTATTGACATGATAGCCTTTCAACCAGCTAGCAAGCAAAGACTAATCTTAGATCAAACAATACGCTTCGAGTCGCACGTTAGCCAGACCGAATAGGTGGACGCTGAGAAGAAGTGGATTTACCAGCCAGCCGTGAACTACTATAAAGACAGATATCACCTAGATAATATTTACGTCCATAGACTCATGATCGGAGCTCCAGGAACAATCCGTAAATTTCTTGCACAGGTATGGGTTTCTCTCAGTCCCAACCGGATACGACTTCACGACAACGCTATAGCCGCAATACGAGGATCAGTAACCACACTCCGCAATCACCTATATAATATTTGAAGAACCATACATCATGCCACATTTCAAATTAATTCCAAATTTATTCCTGAGCCTTGCGATGGTTATTTCTATTTGGCACACTAGCAAACTTACCAGTAACTTAGAAGACAAAATACTGTATAGCGGACATGCTTTGTCCTTGTGGCAAGCCCCTCATGCGGGAAGTTTCATTAATCAATAATCAAAACACCCCACACCTATAGCGATAGTCTGTGTGGAAAGTCTGCAAATTCACTATGATGTGTAGGACGAAAAACTTTTGCTAGAATATTCAAGATGAACGGCTTGTCGATCAGCAATCAACCTTGTCCCAATTGCTCGTCATATTCAGTATGAACGTTCTAACGACAGGTATGTGCTCTCCACGATGTTTTGTAGATTATTTAATGCTTTCAATTATTATGCATATCGTTTGTGTATATCATTAATGGTATAAGCCGTGGCATTGTATTACATGGTGATAGTTTCTTTCAGCAGTTCCGTAGAAACAATTACTGCTTGTTTTACTGTCAAAAAAGTTCAGTATTGAACACATAGAAACCTTTTCTCTGAAAATCTTTTAGAGAAACAGTGAAAACAACATAACATTCTGTTGGACGGTTATCGAGTTTTGAATTCCTATTCCCGTACCTATAGCAGAATTTCTATAGCCAAAAATCATTAAAACTGTAATTAGCTGAACTTTTAAAGATAGGTGTGTGGTCTCGCGGGATCGCTTGTATTACTTTTTATGCTCTACAATTCGTACTCATGTACTTGTAGTTCGTAGGTAGTAGGTATTTTTAATAGTTTGGGCAACATCAGCCAATCAATTTGTCAGATTGCGTCAAGTTTTCGAGTTATTTCGCAAAGGTGGTTACTCAGTTTCCTTTCATCACTGTCCAACAGTACAGCATATACATTAAAACCTACCTCTAGAAATCTTCTAGGTAACAGCGAAAGTCGCATATAAATTCGTGCAAGCATTCTCGGGTTATAACCGAACCCTAATACAGACAGTGGTCAGTTTTTATATATGTATATTTTTGAATCTGGGTGCGATAAGCCCAGTAGCTGAACTATTCCGAAACATCCGAGACGACTCACGTTCGAGTTCTAGAGATACAAGGGTTAATTGTTCATCTGAAAAAACAAGTAGTGTCCGGAAGGTTATCTAACATTGAATCCCCGAACAGTACAACCGATGGCCCAGAATGGCCCCAGTGATCCCAGAATAAGTGGCAATAAGCTGACGAACTTCATTTATGGATTTATATCCCACAATCACTTTACAAATAATGGAACACTTCCCCATGAAATTTTATCATAATTTTCAACTTGAAAGGTAATAATAATAATAATAATAATAATAATAATAATAATAATAATAATAATAATAATAATAGATAAAGTCATCAGAGAGTGGGAAAAGGTGTGAGAGGCGTAACCATCGGGACTGATGGGAACAAAATCAAAGTGAAATGCTTGGTTTTCGCAAATGACTTAACACAAGGAGGAAACTAGGTATGCTATCGAGACATTACATGGAACAGCGTCCGGCTGCATGGCTAAATGGTTTGCGTACTTGCCTTTGGTCACAGGGGACCCGCGTTCGATTCCCGGCAGGGTCGGGAATTTTACCCATAATTGGTTGATTTCGCTGGCATGGGGGCTGGGTGTATGTGTCGTCTTCATCATCATTTCATTTTCATCACGACGCGCAGGTCGCCTACGGGAACCTGGCGAGCCGAGGTTGTCCTCGGACACTCCCGGCACTATAAGCCACACGCCATTTCATATTTCACGGAGCAGCATCGCAGGCAGGCCATCACATATCATTCGAAAAAAAAAACTAAAGAGTATTTGCAGAATTTTCAGCAAAAGTGCAAGAAAGATAAAGCTGAAACGGCATATCGATGGCTTTCTTTAAAAACCTCGTAAGTCCGAATACTCTTCCTATCCATTATATTCCTTAAGACTGGTCACGCCTCCCAGTCCCATATTAATATGCAGCCCAAAAGAATAATTTTCGTTATGGTCATTTTCCTCTGCCTATTTGTAAAGGAAAATGAACCTTAAATACATTATACTGTAGGAGTGTGTAAATTTGCCATGCAATCAACATCCCTACAATACGGTACCTTAAGGTCCATTTTCCTTTAGACGTTAGCAAAGGAAAATGAACACAGCGAAAATTATTCTGATGGACTGCATACAAATATATGACCGGGAGGCGTGGCCGGTCTTAAGAGATATAATAGGTAGGAAGAACATTTGGACATACGAGGTTTTAAAGCCATCGATATGGGACAATTTCACAGAGAAATAATTTTTCCTTCAGGATTAAACAGTTTATACAAAACAGAAAGAGCCTCAGAAATTCAGAGGGCGTTTAAACTCGCATAAGATCAGTACAATAAGCGAGTAATGTCAGATATTGCTGAATTGAAACATTACAAAATATGTATTCTACCAGAAGTGTTATACGCATCGGAAACCTTAACTTTAAGAGGTCATTCTAAAATTGCAAATACTGATAAACAAGAAAGTAAAATTCTTTGAAAAATTTTCAGCATCATCCGAAAAATAAATGGAATTTGGATCAAAAGGCGAAATGCAGACCTCTATAGTTACACAAATAGTTTCATCAATAATGTACGGAGATGTTTGAAATGATTCTGACACATATTTAGGATAGATAATAATAGATCCACAAAGAAGATTATTCAATGTAATAAATTTCCAAAAGAGGAGAATAAATTTTTTGGAGGAAACAAAAGGGGACATGAATCAATTGAACATCAGGGAAGACATCATGAAAAATCGCACAAAGTCTTCAGGACCTCAGGAAAAACACACATATTGGAGGTGAATACTAGCAGCAGGACTGGAAGAATAGGAAGGCAAAAGTCATCAAGACGATGAAAAAGTTCCAACGCGCTCTATGAATGAGCATAACGAAACAATAATAATAATAATAATAATAATAATAATAATAATAATAATAATAATAATAATAATAATAATAATAATAATAATAATAATAATAATTTCGTACGTATATTGGTAGCTTGTAATAGGACTTGTAATGCAAACTCTTGGTCAAGGGAGGGTGACATCTGCCGTGTAAGGGAAACTGAATATTATAGTGGTTAGAGAATAGTGTGTGTGGTGTATAAATTACATGGACGATTGGGAAAACAAGGAAACCCGGTCTACGAATCAAGGGATTTAGACTTTAAAAAATTAAAATCCCTAATCCCTAATCGCTTGGTCTCTAAATCGAAAGTCATCCTGATCATTCATTCAAATATGAAAGATTAGCGGGTACAATAACCTTTTTGTGTCCCTTTCACATTTGTGGAAGAAGTTCGTAATGCTGTACTGATTGGTTTTAACCAAGGGGTACTTTTGCCCATTTTCATGTAGCTCAAGTAACGATATTTGTTTCATTTAAGGTGTCCAAATGCAGTGCAATCGACCTTGGCTAGATACATGGCAGGTTAGTAATTAGCGTAATGGAAGATGGCTCCTGAGCCACTCTTAATGAAGAGGCAGGGATAATGCTGACAACTTGTGAAGCAACAGTGTATTCCATTTGGCTCACAAGCCACACAGTGCATTAATTCTCAGCTCATTACAAGTAAGCGTAACAACTCCCTTCATATCCCGTAAGACCTAGGATGAAATTATTAACTCATACGCTATCAATTAATCAACAACTTAATTCCTGCTTTGTTATCTACGACCTCCTGTAGCACCTATAATCGACATATCCCTGGGGGGATTACCTGTCAGTCGCTTAGAGGATCACAAGCATGACAAGTACATCTCCAAATTACAATGAACAATTTAGACGTACCTTGCGAAGTATCTGTATCATACATTATGGTGAGTAAAAATACGGAAAACCGAATATTTGATATTTTTAGATGTTGTTCACAAAGAAGTTTACACTTTATAGAATATTTTTATATTGAAATGCGTTTTCAATTAACAATTGCCTGCTATTTACTGTTATAGTTAAATTTACTCCAATTTTTACGTGAGCTTACGCAATTCCAGAACCACTGAACAGAGAAGATGTTTTTTCCTCTATTTTATAGCAAAGGCTTTGATATTTGCCTTGGTAACATTGTTATAAAATAGAGTTGCTCAGCTGGATACTCGTTGAGGCTAGACCAGTGCAACCAGGCTCGCTTGGCTGAAGTGAGGGCAGCATACACATAGACTACTCACAGTCAAGCGCGGGAGCGAACACATTCGGCACGAACGGATGCAGTGATTTTCGATTGTAACTACGAAGCTCTCCTTGCACCATCCAACGAATGTTGATTGTAATACAGTATAAAACATTATAATTTCATGAAAAATCTATTTTAAAATATTCGGGTTTGATTTATCCTGTGCTCCATAATTACAGACATGGTTTCATTTTCCTATTTTTACACATTCAAAGAAATTTTTCAAGTTTCGTGTTACAATGCACAGAAGAACGGGATTGAAGCGAGCAACCTAAGTTTTGGAATTTCTTTTTCCTTTGAATATGCGCAGTGAAAAATGAACTCCACAAAACTTGTCCTGACAGACTGCATATCAATGGCTTTCTTTTAAAACCTCGTATGTCCAAATGTTCTTCCTACCTATTATATTCCTTAAGGCTGGCCACGCCTCCCGGTCATATATTTATATGCAGTCCATCAGAATAATTTTCGCTGTGTTCATTTTCCTTTGCCAATGTCTAAAGGAAAATGGACTTTACCGTACCGTATTGTAGGGATGTTGATTGCATGGCAAATTTACACACTCCTACAGAATAATGTATTTAAGGTTCATTTTCCTTTACCCAACAGCACAGGAAAATGACCATAACGAAAATTATTCTTTTGAACTGCATATAAATATGGGACTGGGAGGCGTGACCAGTCTTAAGGAATATAATGGATAGGAACAGTATTCGGACTTAAGAGGTTTTTAAAGAAAGCCATCGATATTAATATGTGGCTGGGAGGCGTGACTAGTTTTAAGGGAAATAATGGATAGGAAGAACATTGTCACATTCGTGGTTTTGGCACAGCAGCGATGATATCTGACGTTGATTTTACAGTTTTCACTATTAAATATAAAAATACGTCAAACATATGAATTGGCAACTGAATTGTGTAAGTTGTGCGGAAGAACATTATTGTGTGTGAAAATAATCCCGCAGATGTCGATTTAAGAAGCAATACTAGAAAATAATTGTACAAAAATAACTTCAAACCTGAGATCAGGATATAAAGTCCTCGATAAAAGATAAGCTGTGTATAAATTTCTTGTCAGTAGAAGAAATGTTTGGAACTTTCTCCCCTACAGTGGACGGCTGAGAGCACCATCATAATAAAGAAAGCAAATTTGTTTCCCAGACGCAGGATATTACAGCTCTTTTCAGGCACATTCGTGTGCGAGTGAATTGCTTGAACCATTTTAAACATGTACGAGCCCTCTTATCCTTCTTAAACTTTTGGCAGTATGGGGAAGAAAATTCGGGCCCTCAAGGATGGCAGATAATGGCGCTAATTGTAACGCTACGGAGGCGGATTTCATTATGGTGGAAGACGGCTTATTGAGACAGGAAGCAAAGTGAAAAGGAATTTCATTCCAAGAACTGTATTTGTGAAGAACAAGTAAAATGCAGGTTAAATTATATGTAAGCTTTCAATGGAACACGCATGGAGAATGAAAACGAAGTAAAATATGTCACTCATAATTAAAGATGTGAATTTACACATATTCTATTTTTTTTCCTTTTTTTTAATCCGCTTTTCCTCCAGGGTTGGTTTCTCGGTCGGACTCAGCGAGGGATCCCACCTCTACCGTCTGAAGGGCAGTGTAATGGAGCGTGAGACTTTTGGGTCGGGGGATACAACAGGGGATAATGACCAGTATCTCGCCAGGCGGCCTCACTTGCTATGCTGAACAGGGACCTTGTTGGGGGATGGGAAGATTGGGAGGGATAGCCAAGGAAGGGGGAAGGAAGTGTCCGTGGAATTTAGTTAGGTGCCATCCCTCCATTTACCTGGAGGAGAATTGGTAAACCACGGAAAACCACTTCCAGGATGGCTGAGATGGGAATGGAACGCACCTCTACTCATTTGACCTCCCGAGGCTGAGTGGGCCTCGTTCCAGCCTTCGTACCACTTTTGAAATTTCGTGGCAGGGCCGGAAATCGATCCCGGGCCTCCGGGGTGGCAGCTAATCACACCAACCACTACACCACAGAGGCGGTATTATTTTATTTTTATTCGCTGAAATTTTAGTATTAATAAATGTAGCGCTCATGCAATGAAATTGTTCGAGAGGTAAACACATATTGTCTAATTATCTGATTCAAGAGTAGAAATCAGGTAATCTAAATCTCGAGTTTACTATTACGAACTATTCAGAAGTATTACAGGCCTACGTAGATTACCGAACAATGCTAAAGGATATGATGAATATTAACTACAGTTGTGATTACGGTATTTTAAAATCATCTAATACGATGAAGTCTAGCGACAGAATTGAAGGAATCTAATAAAGTAACTCACACAGAAGGACCAGTCCGGAAATATTGACAGCCAGTTTAGCTTAGTCCAGTCTACAGTAGTCCAGTCCAGTCTCTCATATTCAGGACTAGCATTTTTACCCGTTATTTCAACGGAATTTGCAATGGATTATATCTTGCCTACATGAATTTTATATGAAATTGCATGTCCGTATTCACACTTTTAATACCGTTTGATAAAGTGATACCTTTCTCCGACATTTCGTGGCAGTAAAGTGAAGTACGATAAAGGCGAAGAAGGCAGAGGCAGAATTAGGACGATTTCCGGATTTATAGTACGCTACAGTTCCTGGCCCCGAAGTTTTGCGAAATTTCCCCTGCTTCTCAGTTACATATATAAGTTATTGTTGATTATTTAACCACAGACGTAGCGCTGTGATTGAAGATTCACGGAACTCGTTAAATATACGTCCCTTATTATCTGCGGTTGTTAAAGAGTAAAATGGATTGCGATATTGATGCTTTCACGGCCCGTACTTGTAGACATGATACTGTATAGGATTTTGGGCCGTGTCAAGAAAATAAGGTGAAATTCTTTACGTTTCGCAGAGAACTATGCTCTGCGTCATCAGAAGAAAATTTCGACTGTCCACAAGAAAGGCTTCTTAAACAATGACTTTTTAGAATTTAGACGTTATAATAGAAGTGGAAATGGTACGTTCATTCGTCACCAGATGGCTCCCCGGAGGTGGCACAGCGCTAGCGTTTGAAGTGAAGCTGACCGAACCATCAGAATCAGTCTAAGAGGGTCACATAATATGTGTACGTAACATTGAAAGGTATATGACATTGACACAAGCCTGGAATGAAACATTTGGCGATGAGTAATGTACGAATTTGGAAAACACCGATACGAAATAACAATAGTGAAGGGACAGGGAAATTCTTAATGGCTGGCAACAAAGTATTACTATAGCCAGTGTCCCTGTTGAAACTGTTAGGATTTCTACGTATTTCCACAGCTTCTCGTATAATCCTGGACATGGGGTCAGGGGTTGTAGTATATTTTGTAGATTTTTACGGCTGGATGCTTTTCTTGACGCTAATCATTAGAGGAGAAATGCTGCATATTAATGTGGTCGTGTCGAGGCTCATGTCTTCTTGTGTGCTTCGTACAAGAGTTGAACACGACGGAATCATCAAGTAGCCAAGCCATGCGAATGCACTTGTTTAAAGTGGGAAACTACGCCCTGTACTGTCACAAGACTCGAGCAAATCACTAGTGCCAATCGTTCCTTTGGAAAGTGATGCAGTGTGCATATTTTTATTCTTAAATTTTCTTTGTAGAAAGCGAACGCTTGGCTTTGAAGACACAACAGCAGGCTACAACTGGTTTAAACATTTTTTCACGTACCCCAGCATCCTCATCATTAGCTACCGCCAACCTCTGCATTGCAATTCTTGCAATTCTCAAAAACCTCTCCTCTAGAACGATGCAAGTTACTGATCTGAAACTTGCGGCATCGTGACCATCTTCCCAAGATCTATCACTTGTGTTAATTTGGTGTATCAACTACCCTCTGTATTGTATGTGCCACCTTATATTTAGGCCCTTAATGATTAAGGTCAGATTCATTTTCATAATAACTCATTGTGACATATCGTAGTCGTGTATGATGATGACGTTTAGAATATTACGAGTCTAGAGTTGTATCTAAAAGAGGGTTTTAATTGCCCCCTAAAAATCGTTTAGTGGGACGTGAAACAAATAGAATTATTATTGAGTAGGCTTCTCGTTCTCTTAATCTAGGATGGTAAAATCATTATGAATTGCTAACTAAATGATAGACTTAGCAAAGGTAGACAAAAGAGAAGAGGAGGTCCTCTGAAGTTCTTATACACCTAAGATAACAAGAGGAGCAAGAATAATGCCGAGAAGAAGAAGAAAAGAAAGATGGGGATGAAACTTCACCGATTCTTATGAGCCATGGTTAGAGTAAGCGGTTGTTGTAGCCTCCAAGTTAGTGAAAGCAGTTGATAAGAAGTGAGAATGTGTGTGTAGCTCTCTCGCCAGTACAAAGCTCAGAACAATGTATTCAGGAGAAAGACGGCTCTCTTATATCCCGAGGGTACTCCACGAATGCAATTCAAATTGAATAAGTCAGACCATGGACGTGCTGGTGATGGATCTGGCGGACACCATCCCATGGGTACATCAGCCAGTCTCAAATAGATTTCTCGAATTGAGCCTTCATGCTTCTGGTCGCTTCTTCAGATTAATTCTGCAACGTCAAATTGTGGAAGGCAAATTTTATGATCCTTTAAAAAAATGTTTCGATTTGTTCATTGGTTCCAATTCTCTGATGTCGTGTTCGACACCCCGAGGTGTTGTAAACTATTCTAAAACAATTTACCGGCACTTGATAAAATTAATATTTAGCTACCATGACATCGTTGGTAGTGGTCTTGATTATTGTTTTAAGGTCAAGTACAATAATCATGCCGCCCTTCACTCTAAACCAAGGAAATATTTGAAGAGTTTTTCGAAGGATGAAAAGTTACGAAGGGCGGGAAAATAAAAGAATCCCCAGATTGAAACCCTAATTCCGTTGGGGTTCGAAGAGACAAAAATTAGACGAAGGAAGGTTTTAAAGTTATGATGAATGATGAAAGTAAGGATGCTAACACAGATAAGAGGAAGCAGTGTCTGACTTAGCTTGGTACCTGTGGTAGTCAATCCGCAGATAGGGGACGCATTTTGCCGCCACTTCCCATAGGAGGAAATAACCACACTATGCTTAACGTAAGTATTCGATTATTAGATTATGCGAAGTGCGTTCTAGTACATGTCAAAGAAATTTTAACTAGATAACTCGGTACATCTCTTTGTCGTGTACTTGTACTATACGTCCTCGACACATCCTAACACATCGAAGCCTGTGCGAGGAACTTCAGAAGTATGCCCTGATAAATATTAAATTCACTTGTAATACCTCTATGCGTGATTATTTTATACCTTACGTCAACTTATTAAGTAAGAAACGTAGTGTAAGCTTCAATGTGTATTCAGAAATTGAGTTTATTCTTGAGGATACAACAAATTGTACACATTTCAATTTCTTGCGAATGCAAATACATTCATATTATTTAACCTCTTTCCTAATTGCCTGTGCTTCTGAACTAAGACGATGGCTTTCTTTAAAAACCTCGTAAGTCCGAATACTCTTCCTATCCATTATATTCCTTAAGACTGGTCACGCCTCCCAGTCCCGCATTTATATGTAGTCCAAAAGAATAATTTTCGTTATGGTCATTTTCCTCTGCCTATTTGTAAAGGAAAATGAACCTTAAATACATTATACTGTAGGAGTGTATAAATTTGCCATGCAATCAACATCCCTACAATATGGTACGTTAAGGTCCATTTTCCTTTAGACACTAGCAAAGGAAAATGAACACAGCGAAAATTCTTCTGATGGACTGCATACAAATATATGACCGGGACGCGTGGCCAGTCTTAAGGGATATAATAGGTAGTAAGAATATTTGGACATACGAGGTTTTAAAAGAAAGCCATCGAAGAGCGTTTACAGACTGAAAAGCACGATTATTGCTTAAATGGATATCTAGGGTTATCTTGGGAATCACTTCGTTCATGCTTAGTAGTAGAATCTGGTCCATCTTCAATTTATAATATTTCCTACGTTTAAGACCTCCATTCAAGTTGATAAGCGTACTAATGTCATTCTACAACATATCTCCACTGACAGCTCGGAAGATTCCGCTCAGTCGAACACGCCACCCACTTACTCTCAAGTCGTCCTAAGTTTGCAATATATTTGTAACACTATTCTTTTGGTAAGATTCGAACCAGAATAAATCGTGCATTCCATTGGATTCTTCCAGTTACTGAATCAGCTCATCCTGGTGAGATTTAATACACTGGAATCATACTCTGATTGGTGTTTCACCAATGATATGCCCTCACCTATACTGTATGTCCTTACTACAAACCCAAAAGCCCTCTTAAACATATAAAATGTCTGCGGTCGGTAGATGCAGAGTGGGTTTCTGCCCTTAAGTGGCCACGACTGGTCAGTGGTCCAACAACTCTGTACTCTGACCGATCAACTGAGCAGAGGAGAGGTGGCCACGGCTCTACCGTGGCTGTATGCCTCTGCATTCGGGAGACGGGACAGGGCTGGACCTCACGGCTGGTCCCAACCGTCGGCTGTCCTGAGAATGGTTTTCCGTGGTTTTCCATTCTCCTGCACTAAGGCGAATGCCGGGACAGTTCGTAGTATAGGCCACAGCCGCCCATCCCCTCACCTTCTGCGCACATCTCCTTCACCGTAACAAATCTGCCGGCCTGAGAGACGGCGTCACTGTCTGAGAGGCCAGCCTCCCCCATCAGGGGAAGAATGAAAACGTTCAGTAGTAGTAGTATAGAAAATGTGTTTATTTACGACCTCGTTAAGGGGAAACCTGCACTAATATTCTCTGATTTCCTAATTTCTCTATAAGTTGGGCAATATTTGAGTTAGAATCCTTAAACTTTGCACACTGATTTAAAATACGTTGTTATTAACTTCTTCCCTTCTTAATCTGTTTACCCTCCAGGGTCGGTTTTCTCTCGAACTCAGCGAGGGATCCCACCTCTACCGCCTCAAGAGCAGTGTCATGGAACGTGAGACATTAGGTCGGGGGTACAACCGGGGAGGATGACCAGTATCTCGCCCATGCAGCGTCACCTGCTAAGCTGAACAGGGACCTTGTTGGGTGATGGGAAGACTGGGTGGTATAGACTAGGAAGAGGGAAGGAAGCGGCCATGGCCTTAAGTTAGGTACCATCCCGGCATTTTCATAGAGGAGAAGTAGAAAACCTCAGAAAACCACTCCGAGGATGGCTGATGATGGAAACGAACCCCCTCTACTCAGCTGACCTCCCGAAGCTGAGTGGACCCAGTTCCAGCCCTCGTACTACTTTTCAAATTTCGTGGCAGAGCCAGGAATCTAACCCGGGCCTCTGGGGGTGGCAGCTAATCACACTAAACACTACGCCATGGAGACGGACTCGTATTAACTAAAGGCATTGAACAAACATTTTTAATTTTTTTTTTAACTTTTCATTTTTTATTATTTTTGTACCTCTTCCTCATAGTTGGTGCTGGGCTCTGAGTCAGGGTCAGTGTTGGACTCCGTGGTAAAGTCAGTGCGATACTCATTGTGGTGGGGTTCGGTGGCTGGGCTGAGGGCGACAGAGTTTTTGGCTGTAGCCAGTGTCCTGCCGAGGTCTGAACGGGGAGCTGTTGTTGTTGATATCGGAGTGTCTAGAGAGTGGCTGGACTGAAGACGCATGCGGAATGGAAAACTGTGTACCACCTGAGAGTACTGTGTGTTTTTGTAGTTCTGTGGACTGAGGATCGACGTGAGACAGCGAGAGAAGTCGGTATCGTGAGTGTGAGGTTGATTAGATCTGTGTTAATATTCGCTGTTGTGAGTATCGTCCTGTTGTTTTAATACTGTTGAGTTTTTGCTGTCCATTTGCTCACTGGATGTGACTATGTTAATTACTGGACTGTCTCTGGAGTCGAACCAAGGAATAGTCATCGTGTGTTGTGAAGCCTGTAGCACTGTGTCCATACTCAGTGGTCTACACACAGTTGATGTACGTGTACCGGCACAAGGCACATCCACAAAAAGAAAAAGAAGTAACAACACTCAATAGCAAAACACGGCACTAGAAGGAAAAAGATCACAACAAGCAAAAAGTTCAACTTACATTGTCTTCAGCAATTCAAGTAAATAAAATTTGGAAGCCACCCATTATAAGTTAATACATAGAAGTAAAAAGCCTGGATTCATAAGAAAACTAAACACTTGACAAGTAACCGGTGATACTCAGTACTTCAAATGAGAAGACAAGACCTTGTAAGGTGGAAAGATAATATTTAATTAATAGAATTTAATTCATTTACAAGAAATCAAAACTTGGAGAAGGTTAAATAATAAGAATTATTAACTTAAGTTCATTGATCAAACTGTTTTACAAGGGTAGAAAAATGAATGATGCATAATTGAAAAAGATTGTTATTTAAAATTATAAAAACTTAACAGGAAAAAAAGCAAGTAAAATTGTTTTTAATAATAAATACTGTATTCAGTTAATGGAATCCAATCTGAGTTCTACTTTAATCCACAGTTTAAGTGGGGACCTTACTGAAAGTTGAAATTTGTTTCAACCTAATTAACCTTTCAAATTAATATGATTACCTAACCATAGTTACTCCCAAATGATAATAACTTAACATTAAAACAAAATTGCAGTATTCCACCTAAAATTGCAAAAAAATCACGAAATAAATCTAGATGATCATACAAGGCTTATAACACCAGACAAGGCCTGCATAACAAAGCATCCATCTAAAAAAAGGAAAACTACCCTAGTAAAAATGGGGAGAAATAAAAACGAAACACTGATGTGAATCATAATTGTGAGTGGCAAATAAGAGGTAAAATAAAGAGGAGAATCAAATTTCAACTCTCTACACACCACGATAATAATAATAATAATAATAATAATAATAATAATAATAATAATAATAATAATAATAATAAAATCAGTAATATCGGATCCCCTTGAAATAAAAACTGGAGTCCTACAGATAGAGGGACTATCACCTATCCTTTTAAATACTGTCCTAGAAAAGATCACTATAGAATGGAAACCTCGCGTAAAGGGCATCCAACTAGGTATCAAAAAAGTTAATCGAATTATAATCAAGTGTCTCGCTTTCGCGAATGACATTGCCATTATTACAGACAACAGAACTGAAGTGATACATGCAGTGGAAAAACTACATGGAATTGCATATAAAACCGGATTACAAGTCTCTTATGAAAAAAACCAGTATATGGAAAGAGGGCCGGAAGGTAAATCCCCTCTAATCACACAATACGGTAAAATCGCCCAAGTAAGTCATTTAAATACCTTGGTGAAACTTTACAGTCCCCGAGGCTAAACCGGATTGCAAATGAACAAAGAATCTCCAAGCTACAAAAGGCCTACAAGCTAACGTGGGCTCACTACAACAAAAAAAGCATTTCTATAGATGCAAAATTACGGCACTATAAAACAGTAATTCTTCCAGAAGCAATCTATGCAGCCGAAACAATGGTTATTGACGGTCATTCTAACATTAAGGACATAGAAAAACAGGAACGAAAAATTCTTCGACAGATTTATGGGGCAGTCATGATAAATGGAATCTGGATGAAGAGACCGCAGAACTACATCTATGAAAAGATAAACACCTTTATGGATGAAATCAGAAAATGCCGAGCAAAGTTTTACACACACATTTACAGAATGGACAACTCCAGAACGTTAAAGAAACTACTCAAAATCGTAACAAAGAGTAAATGCGGTACGGAATGGCTAAAAGAGTTTCGGAGAGACCTACACCACATCAACATAGTGAATCTCGAGGACCACACCGAGTGCCGAAATAAAATTACAAATGTAAAATTTGAGTAAAGAATATCACGATAACCTGGGAAAAGTGGACGGAGGAGCGGAAGAGGAAGCATTCAGAGAGTATAACGAGATTTTGGGAAGAAAAGTGGAAAAACGCCCGAAGATGACATTATGTATTCAAGTTCAATCGCTTTCCTTTATTAGAACAATCGTGTAAAATATAATAATAATAATAATAATAATAATAATAATAATAATAATAATAATAATAATAATAATATTAATAATAATAATAATAATAATAATAATAATAATAATAATAATAATAATAATAATAATAATAATAATTATTATTATTACATTAGAAGGTATGATTCAAATTTGTGCATACATCATCATCTGATATAACAGAAAACATATCTTGGTTATTGAATTTAATATAAGGTGCCCATGGAAGGGATAACATGAACTTATGAGGCTGAATTAAAACACCCAACACCAGATGAATAATAATAAGAAGAATATGAACAAGCCCACCACGAACAAGAATAAGAAGAAAGATACCCCAAAATAAACCAGGAGAAAATACCAAACTCAGAAATCCACAATTACATAATAAGACCTTACATTTATTGGTATTTATGAGGTAGAATAAAATACGCAACCACAGAAGAAGAAGAAAAGGAACAAACCCACCACTAACAAGATTAAGAAGATAGAGATACCCCAAACGTAAATCAGGAGAAAATACTAAACCCAAGCAAGAACCCCAATAAAACAAAACACTTATACAACAAATTTTACACACATAGGCTCACATATTCGCGATTCAAAAATCACCTCCGTTACCCCAAAAATAAGAATTAAAATAAGAATTATTTACAATTTAGAATGATAAAAGTCATGTATGAAGAGTGGATAAAAATAAACGCATATTTTACAAATTTCGTCGGTGATCAAGATCCAGATCAAGTTCAGAATGAACTAGGTGAATAGTTCATCCACGGAATAATTCTCTTACTTAATTTCAAATGAAACTCACTGAATCTTTTCAGATAGCTTCAAGCAAACAATAATTTCTTATTTCCATGGCGTCATCAATGGCAGCACAGACCCCATAATGGAATATTTCAAGATGTGCATGACTGAGTTAAGCTTGAGGTAAAATGTTCTTGAATTTACCCACCGGGTAGCAGAATACTATAAGAAAAGACATGAATATGAGATGACTTACTGTACGTCAACCGAGATGAAAATAAACAAGATAATCCAAATATTAATGATAATACTCTCACCACCAAGGCACACAGCTAGTTTTAAAATTTAGAAAAGTCACACGTAGTTAAAAACGTAGACTAATTTAGTCTACCCTGGAGATACAGGACATTGAATTCCGTAAGGCCACACAGAAACGCTCATACATGTCGGAAAAAGGACACACAGCTAGTGGGCTGTAGCAAACTCGATTGACCAAGAAGCCGCTTCTGTGCATAAGAGAAAGCATTAATTTTTGAGAGGCAAATAGCGGCATCCAAACGAGGACACACAATTAAATATCAATTTTAAGTTGAAACTGTAGAATGCCTTCATTTAAACAGGCGTTCCAAATACAGAAGTAGTTTCCCAATGTACGGGTTAAATACAGTCCAAGTAATAGTGGTTTACGTATGCGTGTTACAGCATGAGGTGACTAGACTTGGAGGAGTGAAAGCAAGGGTTATAGCCGTCCCCAAGTAAGTTCAACCAGCCAAGACTCCCTCTTGTGTGAACAGAAGAGAGACTTGTAAACAGACAGCAATTAGTGAGTGTGTGTGTGTTTATTGGGTTTTATTCGTAACAAACTGTTAATTATTTAATGATTACCAAGGCATTGATGATTTAATGCCTGCAAGCCTATTTCGATTTATTTAAGAAATGTACTTCACAATTTGAATATTTCTCAAAAAAGTCCACAGAATTACATATTTTGTAATTCCCTTGCAGACAACTGTGTGATAGTGTTTTTTTTTTTTTGCTAGGGGCTTTACGTCGCACCGACACAGATAGGTCTTATGTCGACGATGCGATAGGAAAGGCCTAGGAGTTGGAAGGAAGCGGCCGTGGCCTTAATTAAGGTACAGCCCCAGCATTTTTCTGGTGTGAAAATGGGAAGCCACGGAAAACCATTTTCAGGGCTGCCGATAGTGGGATTCGAACCTACTATCTCCCGGATGCAAGCTCACAGCCGCGCGCCTCTACGCGCACGGCCAACTCGCCTGGTGATAGTGTTTAGACTGCCTGTCTGCCTGTCTGTCTATTCCCGTGATTTTAAGATCTGCGGCCGTGAAAGCCTTTTTTGATAATATAAATACTAGTTTAGAATTATTTTCTCTTTAGGACCTAATCCCATGATATAGGTGCAGCGTAAGTGCAATTCGGGAACAAGGTTCATCCAGATTCATGGTAGAAACTGAGGTGTTGTCTGGTACGAAATTAAGTGTAATATGTCACTAAATCCAAGCAGCACTGCTGAAGTTATCATAAAACTGAATACATGGCACTTCGGAGCCTGATTGGGCAGTAGTACGCCTGGCATTCCAAGTTGCTACTTGCTGTTGCGCTATGGGTTTACTTTCCACTTACCTCACTTAATTTTTCATCTTCTGCCGCTTTTCTCGCATCTGTGGGGTTGCGGGTGCGAACTGCGTCACAAAAATGTGGATTTAGCCCTGTTTGTACGGCCGTATGCGCTTCCTGATATCAGCCCTATATGGAAGGATGTAATCACTATTACATTGTGGCTGGTAGTATAGTGTGTTGTCTGAAGATGAAGATGAAAGCGTTTGAAAAACACAAACACACGGTCCCCGAACCATAAGAATTAATCGAACTTACATAAATTGGACGTGATTAAAATTCCCGACCTGGCCAGGAATCAAACCCGAAACACTCTGAACATAAACCCGCGACTTTGACCATTCAGCCAATGGGTCGGAATTTTACCTCAGATAATTGATTTAACATTTTAATGTTATTTAAGCCACAAAATTATCACGACACCTTCCATTAAATTAACATATCATTTGTAAAGGTACATTTGCTGGAAATATACTTTTACACTGGCCAATTTATGTAAATGTCGACGCCTCTATTTTTCCAGTATGGAATCGTTTGGATCATGAGAACTAACTGTCAAAGGAAGTTGCGTTTTCCAGTAATTATTTTTTTCTAGTTGCTTTATGTCGCACCGACACAGATAGGTCTTATGGCGACGATGGGCCAGGGAAGGGCTAGGAGTGGGAAGGAAGTGGCCGTGGCCTTAATTAAGGTACAGCCCCAGCATTTTCCTGGTGTGAAAATGGGAAACCACGGAAAACCATCTTCAGGGCTGCCGACAGTGGGGTTCGAACCTACTATCTCCCGAATACTGGATACTGGCCGCACTTACTCGACTGCAGCTATCGAGCTCGGTCCAGTAATTATTAACGCGAATGCCATACCACAGCAATTAGTACGGCACACCTAGAAGGACTGTAGCAATGACAACACCTTGTCACTACATATACAATGCAGCCCTCTTACAGTTATATCTTGGGTGAGAAACCAGCAGTTTCTGGTTCTAATTTATTAACATTAAAAAAGGCCATCATTTCTGAATGATGACTGTACTTCCTAGGTCATAGTACCTTACTGCACTCCACTCATCATTTGTATACGGACTGTTTCAAAAGTGCTTTTAGTATAGGTATTAGCTTGGCTATATGAAACATTGAAGAAATATGTCTGTTTGTTAGGGAGGAAATGGTTAAACAATCCGTTAGTAGATGCTCCTCAGTGCAGACGAAATAACATATGTAAGTCAACCCTATATGGAAGGATGTAATCGCTATTCCATGGTGGCTGGCAGTGTAGTGTGTTGTCTGAATATGCAGATGAAGGTGTAGGACCTTACTATGCCGTATTGTAAGGATTTTGTTTACATGGCGTATTTACGTGCTCCTACAGTATAATGTATTTAATGTTAATTTTTCTTTATATATTAGGATAGGAAAATTAACACAACGAAAATTATTCTGAAGGCCGGCATACATATATGTGGGTGGGAGGCGTGACCAGAAAAGGTAGGAAGAGCATTGTGACATACGTTGTTAAAAAAAGCCATCGAAGTATAAAGGACATGAACATGATGTATTCAAATTTTCAAATTAGCCAGTAAATTCGAATATCAAAGCAGGTTTACGTACAATTTAATAAGAAATAAATGATTTTATTCAAAGGTTAAGAAAGGACCGAAGGCGTACTTACTATACCGCTTCTCTTGATTTGACCAATTTTCATGATATTTCGTTCTCAATAACTCGTATTAGGAGGTTGGAAGACTTGTACTCTCCAATCCGTCGAGCATCATTATAGAAAATGTTCAATTATTTTTCAGTTTTACGAAGTCTATGATAACTCAATTCAGTGTAACCCTTTTCTTCTTCCTGGCCATTTTTCCAATTTACTGGGATCGGTTCAGTTAAGTGTAACTATTAATTTAAATATGTTAGCCTTTAACCGAATACTTGAATATCGATGGCTTTCTTTTTTTTTTTTTTTTTGCTAGTTGCTTTACGTCGCACCGACTCAGATAGGTCTTATGGCGACGATGGGAGAGGATAGGGCTAGGAGTGGGAAGGAATCGGCCGTGGCCTTAATTAAGGTACAGCCCCAGCATTTGCCTGGTGTGAAAATGGGAAACCACGGAAAACCATTTTCAGGGCTGCCGATAGTGGGGTTCGAACCTACTATCTCCCGAATACTGGATACTGGCCGCAATTAAGCGACTGCACCTACTGCAGCTATCGAGCTCGGTGATGGCTTTCTTTAAAAACCTCGTAAGTCCGAATACTCTTCCTATCCATTATATTCCTTAAGACTGGTCACGCCTCCCAGTCCCACATTTATATGCAGTCCAAAAGAATAATTTCCGTTATGGTCATTTTCCTCTGCCGATTTGTTAAGGAAAATGAACCTTAAATACATTATACTGTAGGAGTGTGTAAATTTGCCATGCAATCAACATCCCTACAATTCGGTACGTTAAGGTCCATTTTCCTTTAGAAATTAGCAAAGGAAAATGAACACAGCGAAAATTATTCTGATGGACTGCATACAAATATATGACTGGAAGGCGTGGCCAGTCTTAAGGGATATAATATGTAGGAGGAATATTTGGACATACGAGGTTTTAAAAGAAAGCCATCGATATGTACTCTATATATCATTGGTGTACTGTTTAACTAGAATCATGCATTATTAAGAATTTCATTTTTTTTTTTACTTTTTCAGTTCTTCTTTACAGTAATAGGCTTCATGATGACCATCATTTGAGACTTTAGTCTTCTAAGAAATGAATTCAATTTATAAACGGTATTGTTTATGTTTGCTATAAAGTACGTCTTAAGATTTATAAACGATATGTTAATGAGCATGACATTAGCGATAATTGGCTTTTCAGAATTTTTGAAATAAAAGGCACGTGCCGGTTGTTTTGAGTCCAGTAAAACCGAATTTCCTTTGGTGGTCATAAGAGTATTAATAATCGCCTAAAATTAGTTTTCCATTTACTTTATATTAAGGGCATTAAGTTAGGTTGTGAGTTTCACAAATAGGAAAAATCCTCTCAGTTTTAATTACTACGTTGATGGGGTGAAAGTTCCTTTTGAGGATTACTGTAAATACTCAGGTATTAATATAAGGAAAGATCTTCATTGGGGTAATCACATAAATATGATTGTAAATAAGGGGTACAGATCTCTGCACATGGTTTTGAGGGTATTTAGGGGTTGTGGTACGAATGTAGAAGAGAGAGCATATTTGTCTCTGGTGAGACCCCAACTAGAGTATGGTTCCAGTGTATGGGACTCTCACCAGGATTACTTGATTCAGGAACTGGAAAAAAATCCAAAGAAAAGCAGATCGATTTGTTCTGGGCGATTTCCGACAAAAGAGTAGTGTTACAAAAATGTTGCACAGTTTGGGCTGGGAGGACTTGGGAGAAAGGAGGCGAGCTGCTCGACTAAGTGGTATGTTCCGAGCTGTCAGTGGAGAGATGGCATGGGAGGACATCAGTAGACGAATAAATTTGACTGGTGTCTTTAAAAGTAGGAAAGATCACAGTATGAAGATAAAGTTGGAATTTAAAAGACAAATTGGGGCAAATGTTCGTTTATAGGAAGGGGAGTTAGGGATTAGAATAACTTACCAAGGGAGATGTTCAATACATTTCCAATTCCTTTGCAATCATTTAAGTAAAGGCTAGAAAAACAACAGGCAGGGAATCTGCCACCTCGGCGACTGCCCTAAATGCAGATCAGGATTGATTGATTGATTGATTGATTGATTGATTGATTGATTGATTGATGGATTGATTGATTGATTGAAAGGCCTCCGTGGCTCAGGCGGCAGCGCGCCGGCCTCTAATCACCGAGTTCCGTGGTTCAAATCCTGGTTACTCCATGTGAGATTTGTGCTGGACAAAGCGGAGGCGGGACAGGTTTTTCTCCGGGTACTCCGGCTTTCCCTGACATCTTTCATTTCCAATATCATTTCATTTCATCTGTCAGTCATTAATCATTGCCCCAGTGGAGTGCGACAGGCTTCGGCAGCCAGCACGATTCCTATCCTCGCCGCTAGATGCGGCTTCATTCATTCCATTCCTGACCAGGTCGAATGACTGAAAACGGGCTGTGGGTTTTCAACACGTTAACGAAAAGCTTCTTCCTCTGAATTATTTATTAACGCTACTTATTTAAAACCGAGATGCATCATTAGGGTTTCAACAAGAAGTAAATTATACCTGTATTCCAACCAAGAAAATGCAAGCTACAGTTTTATTTTGTGTAGTAGACAATGAATTCCCTTTACGTCGCCCAGCGGAAAAGGGAGATAATACGTATATGAGGAACGCACTACTCTGCAGATGTGCGGTCTGCCTCGCATCCTCCAGGCCATTTCCGACTGCATTCAGATACCAACAACAGTTTAAGGCCTTTGTCGTATGAGACCATTCGCCACTTTAGGGGAAACAAGAATAAAACGACGCACGAGTTTCACTTTAAAAATACGTGGCGTTAATTCTCTACAACTGTCGGCTCTGAGACAGGGCTGTGAATTTACTTTGTGATACAGTAGTTTCTTCCCAGCACATTTCCTATCTGTTACAAGTTACGGTTGTGATCTACATTTTGTGTTCTATTCTTTTATAAGTATGTGCGTACGAAACTCATGGTCTTATACTGTGGAAGCATGGCCAGGTGATCACGAAACCTGGGCATCTAATGTTCCATATTCCTTCTCTTTCTTTTATCAAAGGTATTGGATCTAACCTCCTTCTCTTTTGACCTTAATGTGATTCAGTTCATGAGATCTAAGGCGTAATGCCACCGAGAACTACTAAGTCCACGATGATTGTCAGTATTACTTAAAGAACTATTGAATGGCGTTGTTCCTTCCTCTTATTATTTGTCAAAAATACGACACTTTTTTAGTCAATTCGATGTTAGCAGCACTTTACTTCAACCAAAAATCATAGCAGTATCTAATTTTCAATCATGTTACTGAAGAGATTAATTTAACAGTATTCTTCCATGTAAACTGCCTTTCAAATGTTTTAAGGTGATTCGTAAATTAGTATGAATTAGTTGACCCGTGCTTCTGCGTGCATTTGTTATAAATAGGCCAGATGAATCTCCATGATATACCTGTCGTAATTTATTGTTTAGCTTGACCTTTTCAATAGTTTTTCATCACTTAATACCGGCAGATAATTCACGTTTTCACGGCCAATTGTGTACCCGCTCAAAACCTGAGTCCCAACCAGCATTTATCTCAGGGAGTGTTACGGTCCGAATCCATCGCAACTAATACTCAATAAAAAAATAATTTGAGATATAAGATCTCAAACTAAATGTAAGGGCGCCATCCAATCAGTACTACAGGGTTGAACGGGACACTCTAATCTTTAACTTTAAGGCTCATCATAAAACACACAAATTATATATATTCAGATCAAAGGGAAATCATGAAGGCTCCGTCCTAGGAATGGGGACGGATATTTAAACGGTCACCAAGTGTTTACTATTCTGCAAGAACAAGAACCTGGAACTGTTTCCTTGCAAATGCTAAAGGAGCATTTATTTAAGTAAACAAATGAAATTTTACACACAATCAAAATCTGTTGACCCTTGATTTGCCGGTAATTTGGCAAATTATTCCTAAAATTGATTACATAATATTTGTCACTTTTGACCACCCTTCCATTTTGGTGGTAGAACCGTTGATATCTGAAGGTATCAGATTTATCTTCGTTAACACCATGACCATATTTGATCATGGACCAAATACCTGTTGGCTAAGTAGGCGCGATCACATGGACCATGTTATCGCCTCCACTTTAATTGAGATGAGACCAACCCGGGAAACTACAAACTCTCCCCGGGTTCCTAACCAAGATATGCTAATCGTTAGTTGAAGGAATACGACAAAGGGACTCTAACCTAATGGTCCAGATGTAGGGATTTGCCTTCATTGTACACATATTAACTTACCTTATTATTTACAACCAATTGACATCATTACGTTAATTCGCCAGCTGACTTCCCTAGTATCATCCATCATCAGCATCCGAAATAATAAGAAAAATAAATAAAAAATAAAATATTTTATTAAATATTATTATTATTATTATTATTATTATTATTATTATTATTATTATCATTATGTTTTGTGGAGATCATGATTATCGTAACCCATAATCATCCTCGGACTAATATTTCAACTTTTCGCGATTTTATTTTATTTTCATCTGAAATAAATAAAAGTACCTTCTTTGATTATTCTTCTTCTCCTTCTTCAAATATTTTCATTATTATTATTATTATTATTAGTTAAAATCTCAAATTTTTCATTTCAACTCCCAACATCATTATTATGTCCAAATATAAAAAAGTAAATTCTTCTTCTTCTTCTTCTTCAAAAAAAGTATTTTTTAAAATATTTATTATTATTAATTTATAAAAAATTATTTCGCCTGTTACACGGTAGTCCACTCTCAATATGTTTAACGCATAACCCCTTTTACAATTCCGATTTATTTTTGCACTAATCAATCCAGATATGATTTACTTGGAATATTATTATTATTATTACTTCTTTCGAGAATCTTTATTTTTATTCCCCATCTTTATAATTTTGTCATATACGTTCTCTCCCAAACAGAAATCACCAAGATCCGAATTCACATCGGTCGGGACATAATAGTTTTCGAATCCGCCACCTTATTTTCGTACTGCCGTTAATTCATGGAGACCATACGCTCCTAAGACAATTCTCAAATCCCATAACACCTCGCAGTTGGGCAAATACCTCCAATCTCTGCAAGTGTAAAATTATTCCTTCCTTTTCCATTTTGAAATTCATTTATCCATTGGAACTCTTCAAAACATTTTCACAAATTAACCCTCGGTGTGTGGACTCTATTCTGCCACTCAATACACCGGCATATAAATACAACCTCTATGTGGGCCTTAAGATCCATCTATTTCTTCATCAACATCAGTACAATTCACTTTCATTTCGGGCCGGATTTCTGTCCCTCAAAACTCCAAATCTCAACTTTTGGCTCAAATCCCTCTGGATCTCAAACATAGCGTGATCATATTATAAAAGTGCCTATCTCGTTTCTACCAAAATTATTTATGATTATTATGGAGTCCAAAAACGTTAAATCAAAATTAACGCTAAAAACCGGATTCACTGCACAAATTATAATTATTTACGGCACATGTGATCTCCACATTTAAATTACTTTAATTTGCAATCATACTATCCAACTAGGCCCGTGCCTTTATTCTCAAAGATTATTATTAAACACGCCTTTACACATTACCAAATTCTATTGTACTACTTAGACACTTGTACATATTATTATTATTTTGTCCACTGGCGAACTTCGCGATATTTACAAACAAATCAATGGACTTCATTCCGTCCCACAACAATTTAAATCACTTGGCAATCCTACCTCTGGATTATCTTAACAACATGCCTTAATATCTGTAAAGGTTCCGATAACGGAAAAACACTTTGGAAGCACTTCTAAATGAATATTTACATTATCTTTACGTGAAAAGTGCTCCATATCATCGCAAACAACTCAAGCACTTGAATGAACAACTCAACCCTACTATACTCTATTTAATAATCAACTTATGATGAGTGCTTGGTCTAATCTACATATTAATTTGTCCCTTTGTCTATCTATCTTTGAATTTATACGAGTCGTAACGGCTCGTTTCACAATCAAGTTACCATGATAAATTAATATGATTTCCTCCCCCTAACGATAGCAATCTATAAATACATTAAAAGGTACTCAACTCTGCCATTGTAGTCTGCTAAAACCGGACGAGAAGCCATAGCCCCTCCGGTTTTTAGCAATGCATTCCACTGGTATTAATGCCAGTTTGAAGAATTAATCCTTGACCCTTTTCAACTTTACACATTTTGAATACAAACAAATAAATTAGCTGTTGCACTTTGGAATAATTTCCACCCTAAATTCTATTCACAAATTTTACACTCTCGGCCTTGTATCTAGCCCACTTAATGTAAATATACATTCTTCATTCCTTTCCCGGACACTAGGAACATGGGATACCTCGGGATTCCCTTTTCAACGGCCCGTGCGCGCACTTGAATTTCCCGTCTCACGTTCGTGTAGCTGACCAGGTATCAGTTTAGAATGGACTGTTTACTAGGTGACATAAACACTCGTGACCGTTCTCATGTAACGCACTTCCTAATCTGTTGGTAGAATCTCACACTCCGTAAGTTATGCTTTACTGAGTCCTGTCTATTTGAAACACTTCATATTAGTAGACTGCTCAGGACTGTAATATGAGCTACAACACGTCATGAATCCCTGTACTATGTAACAATATAATACTTTGAACTCTACTCCATGAGTAAGTACACACTCGCACCCCTGGCGTAATCACGGCTCGAACGCTTTGTCAAAAGTAGTTACGCACCACTGGCGTGGTGACCACCCGAACACAATATCAGAAGTACTTGCGCGCCACTGGCGTGGTGACTGCTCGAACACAATATCAGAAGTACTTGCGAGTCCTAGTATACGACCTCATATTTATACTTGTATCCCCGTTCTTCCGAGTTCAACGGAGGTCATCTTGGAACGCACAGTCCCGATATCTTCATACGACAGTTTGCGGTTTGGCCCGTGGCTTAAATATATGATCCAATGATGTAATTATGTTCTCAAATGCTCTATACCAATTCTTAACTATTATCGTTCGCTGGTAATGGATATATTCGCGAATTTAGCTGCCGTATCCCGGCTCGGGGTTTCGCGCTCTATTGTGGCGTCCTTTTCCTTCAGCCAATCAACGAATAGCGTCCATGAATTCTCAGAATTACACCATGCAATCTCCCGCAATTATTAACTTTATATGAGTTTTATGGTATAGTAAGGCTCCTAAATTCCACTTTATTCTGAATCGATATTTCACTTCTTTCTATCAGTTTAATCCACGGAGTTAGCCTCGCTAGTGCTTCTTACAATACGAAGTTGTCGCCTTGCTTTGGTCAAGTGAATTTTTCCATTGGTCCACCTTACCCACGTGACCGGGAAGGCTCATATTTTTTCTTCCAGTGCCAACCCCGTTTTCCACTCCCGCTAGTTACATGGAGATACCTCGCCATCATTTCTCAGAAATTTGCACCCGGCTCACTGCGCTGTTGCTACTACCAAGACTGCCCGGGGCTATGAAAACTTTGGCAACAAGTTACCCTCTCTCTTTCCTTCGTTGTCCCAAGTTCTGAGAAACCTAATTCTGTCCCTCATTGTGTCCCTGAAAACCTGAGTCCCAACCAGCATTTATCTCAGGGAGTGTTACGGTCCGAATCCATCGCAACTAATACTCAATAAAACAATATTTTGAGATATAAGATCTCAAACTAAATGTAAGGGCGCCATCCAATCAGTACTACAGGGTTGAACGGGACACTCTAATCTTTAACTTTAAGGCTCATCATAAAACACACAAATTATATATATTCAGATTAAAGGGAAATCATGAAGGCTCCGTCCTAGGAATGGGGACGGATATTTAAACGGTCACCAAGGGTTTACTATTCTACAAGAACAAGAACCTGGAACTGTTTCCTTGCAAATGCTAAAGGAGCATTTATGTAAGTAAACAAATGAAATTTTACACACAATCAAAATCTGTTGACCCTTGATTTGCCGGTAATTTGGCAAATTATTCCTGAAAAATGATTACATAATATTTGTCACTTTTGACCACCCTTCCATTTGGGTGGTGGAACCGTTGATATCTGAAGGTATCAGATTTTCCTTCGTTAACACCATGACCATATTTGATCATGGACCAAATACCCGTTGGCCGTTGAAAAGGGAATCCCGAGGTATCCCATGTTCCTAGTGTCCGGGAAAGGAATGAAGAATGTATATTTACATTAAGTGGGCTAGATACAAGGCCGAGAGTGTAAAATTTGTGAATAGAATTTAGGGTGGAAATTATTCCAAAGTGCAACAGCTAATTTATTTGTTTTTATTCAAAATGTGTAAAGTTGAAAAGGGTCAAGGATTAATTCTTCAAGCTGGCATGAATACCAGTGGAATGCATTGCTAAAAACCGGAGGGGCTATGGCTTCTCGTCCGGTTTTAGCAGACTACAATGGCAGAGTTTAGTACCTTTTAATGTATTTATAGATTGCTATCGTTAGGGGGAGGAAATCATATTAATTTATCATGGTAACTTGATTGTGAAACGAGCCGTTACGGCTCGTATAAATTCAAAGATAGATAGACAAAGGGACAAATTAATATGTAGATTAGACCAAGCACTCATCATAATTTTGATTATTAAATAGAGTATAGTAGGGTTGAGTTGTTCATTCAAGTGCTTGAGTTGTTTGATATAATATGGAGCACGTTTCACGTAAAAATAATGTAAATATTCATTTCGGAGTGCTTCCAAAGTGTTTTTCCGTTATCGGAATTTTTATAGATATTAAGGCATGTTGTTAAGATAATCCAGAGGTAGGATTGCCAAGTGATTTAAATTGTTGTGGGACGGAATGAAGTCCATTGATTTGTTTGTAAATATCGCGAAGTTCGCCAGTGGACAAAATAATAATAATATGTACAAGTGTCTAAGTAGTACAATAGAATTTGGTAATGTGTAAAGGCGTGTTTAATAATAATCTTTGAGAATAAAGGCACGGGCCTAGTTGGATAGCATGATTGCAAATTAAAGTAATTTAAATGTGGAGATCACATATGCCGTGAATAATTATAATTTGTGCATTGAATCCGGTTTTAACACTAATTGTTGATTTAACGTTTTTGGACTCCATAATAATCATAAATAATTTTGGTAGAAACGAGATAGGCACTTTTATAATATGGTCACGCTATGTTTGAGGTCCAGAGGGATTTGAGCCAAAAGTTGAGATTTGCAGTTTTGTGAGATGTAGGGATTTACCATTTTACACATCGATGGCCTAGAATGAAAACCTCGTATCTCACAAAGTTATTCCTATCCATTACTTCCCTTAAGACTGGTTACGCATCCCAGCCACACATGAATACGCAGTCCATCAGAACAATGTTCGTTGTGTTCTTTATTCCTATGCCGACGTGTGAAGGAAAATGAACTTTATCGTACCGTACTATAGGAAAGTATATCTGCGTGACGTATTTACTGACTCCTACAGTATAATTTTATAAGGTTCATTTTACTTTACGCATCCGCATAGGAAAATAAAACCAACGAACATTGTTCTGATGGGCTGCATATTCATGTGTGGCTGGGAGGCGTGACCAGTCTTACAGGAAATAATGGATAGGAACAAATTTTTGAGATACGAGGTATTCAATCTAGGCCATCGACATATTAACTTATTATTTACAACCAATTGACATTATTACGTTAATTCGCCAGCTGACTTCCCTAGTATCATCCATCATCAGCATCCGAAAAAATTGGAAAAATAAATTTTAAAAAATATTTTATTAAATATTATTATTATTATTATTATTATTATTATTATTATCATTATGTTTTGTGGAGATCATGATTATCGTAACCCATAATCATCCTCGGACTAATATTTCAACTTTTCGCGATTTTATTTATTTTCATCTGAAATAAATAAAAGTACCTTCGTTGACTATTCTTCTTCTCCTTCTTCAAATATTCTCATTTTTATTATTATTAGTTAAAAATCTCAAATTTTTCATTTCAACTCCCAACATCATTATTATGTCCAAAATTAAAAAAGTAAATTCTTCTTCTTCTTCTTCAAAAAATATTTTTTTATATATTTATTATTATTATTAATTTAAAAAAATTAATTTCGCCTGTTACACGGTAGTCCACTCTTAATATGTTTAACGCATAACCCCTTTTACAATTCCGATTTATTTTGGCACTAATCAATCCAGATATGATTTACTTGGAATATTATTATTATTATTACTTCTTTCGAGAATCTTTATTTTTATTCCCCATCTTTATAATTTGGTCACATACGTTCTCTCCCAAACAGAAATCACCAAGGTCCGAATTCACATCGGTCGGGACATACTAGTGTTCGAATCAGCCACCTTATTTTCGTACTGCCGTTAATTCATGTAGACCATATGCTCCTAAGACAATTCTCAAATCCCATACACCTCGCAGTTGGGCAAATACCTCCAATCTCTGCAAGTGTAAAATTATTCCTTCCTTTTCCATTTTGAAGTCCATTTATCCATTGGAACTCTTCAAAACATTTTCACAAATTAACCCTCGGTGTGTGGACTCTATTCTGCCACTCAATACACCGGTATATAAATACAACCTGTATGTGGGCCTTAAGGTCCATCTATTTCTTCATCAACATCAGTACAATTCACTTTCATTTCGGGCCGGATTTCTGTCCCACAAAACTGCAAATCTCAACTTTTGGCTCAAATCCCTCTGGACCTCAAACATAGCGTGACCATATTATAAAAGTGCCTATCTCGTTTCTACCAAAATTATTTATGATTATTATGGAGTCCAAAAACGTTAAATCAACAATTAGTGTTAAAACCGGATTCAATGCACAAATTATAATTATTCACGGCATATGTGATCTCCACATTTAAATTACTTTAATTTGCAATCATGCTATCCAACTAGGCCCGTGCCTTTATTCTCAAAGATTATTATTAAACACGCCTTTACACATTACCAAATTCTATTGTACTACTTAGACACTTGTACATATTATTATTATTTTGTCCACTGGCGAACTTCGCGATATTTACAAACAAATCAATGGACTTCATTCCGTCCCACAACAATTTAAATCACTTGGCAATCCTACCTCTGGATTATCTTAACAACATGCCTTAATATCTATAAAAATTCCGATAACGGAAAAACACTTTGGAAGCACTCCGAAATGAATATTTACATTATTTTTACGTGAAACGTGCTCCATATTATATCAAACAACTCAAGCACTTGAATGAACAACTCAACCCTACTATACTCTATTTAATAATCAAAATTATGATGAGTGCTTGGTCTAATCTACATATTAATTTGTCCCTTTGTCTATCTATCTTTGAATTTATACGAGCCGTAACGGCTCGTTTCACAATCAAGTTACCATGATAAATTAATATGATTTCCTCCCCCTAACGATAGCAATCTATAAATACATTAAAAGGTACTAAACTCTGCCATTGTAGTCTGCTAAAACCGGACGAGAAGCCATAGCCCCTCCGGTTTTTAGCAATGCATTCCACTGGTATTCATGCCAGCTTGAAGAATTAATCCTTGACCCTTTTCAACTTTACACATTTTGAATAAAAACAAATAAATTAGCTGTTGCACTTTGGAATAATTTCCACCCTAAATTCTATTCACAAATTTTACACTCTCGGCCTTGTATCTAGCCCACTTAATGTAAATATACATTCTTCATTCCTTTCCCGGACACTAGGAACATGGGATACCTCGGGATTCCCTTTTCAACGGCCCGTGCGCGCACTTGAATTTCCCGTCTCACGTTCGTGTAGCTGACCAGGTATCAGTTTAGAATGGACTGTTTACTAGGTGACATAAACACTCGTGATCGTTCTCATGTAACGCACTTCCTAATCTGTTGGTAGAATCTCACACTCCGTAAGTTATGCTTTACTGAGTCCTGTCTATTTGAAACACTTCATACTAGTAGACTGCTCAAGACCGTAATATGAGCTACATCACGTCATGAATCACTGTACTATGTAACAATATAATACTTCGAACTCTACTTTGAGTAAATACACACTCGCACCCCTGGCGTAGTCACGGCTCGAACGCTTTGTCAAAAGTAGTTACGCACCACTGGCGTGGTGACCGCCCGAACACAATATTAGAAGTACTTTCGAGTCCTAGTATACGACCTCATATTTATACTTGTATCCCCTCTCTTCCGAGTTCAACGGAGGTCATCTTAGGATGCACAGTCCCGATATCTTCATACGACAGTTTGCGGTTTGGCCCGTGGCTTTAATATATGATCCAATGATGTAATTATGTTCTCAAATGCTCTATACCAATTCTCAACTATTATCGTTCGCTGGTAATGGATATATTCGCGAATTTAGCTGCCGTATCCCGGCTCGGGGTTTCGCGCTCTATTGTGGCGTCCTTTTCCTTCAGCCAATCAACGAATAGCGTCCATGAATTCTCAGAATTACACCATGCAATCTCCCGCAATTATTAACTTTTTATAAGTTTTATGATATAGTACGGCTCCTAAATTCCACTTTATTCTGAATCGATATTTCACTTCTTTCTATCAGTTTAATCCACGGAGTTAGCCTCGCTAGTGCTTCTTACAATACGAAGTTGTCGCCTTGCTTTGGTCAAGTGAATTTTTCCATTGGTCCACCTTACCCACGTGACCGGGAAGGCTCATATTTTTTTCTTCCAGTGCCAACCCCGTTTTACACTCCCGCTAGTTACATGGAGATACCTCGCCATCATTTCTCAGAAATTTGCACCCGGCTCCCTGCGCTGTTGCTACTACCAAGACTGCCCGGGGCTATGAAAACTTTGACAACAAGTTACCCTCTCTCTTTCCTTCGTTGTCCCAAGTTCTGAGAAACCTAATTCTGTCCCTCATTGTGTTTGTTAATCTCACTGGAGACAACATTCTGTGGTATGGTGAAACCTGCCATCTCGGCCTGGCCTGTTCTTACTGTATGTACAGTAAGATACTATTTATTCTGAACATGAAATATATATTCCTCAATAATTCATCATAATTACAATTGCATGACGCTTATCACACCCCCACCAGGGTGCATTATTTCCCACGCTACGTTTAAAAATTTTGTGCATACATGAAATTTTTAATAACTTTGGAATCACCATAGCGTCATCAATTATTTTCTGACATCCTTCTAAACTCAAGCAGTTCCTTGGCTTCTACAATCTCGTTCCGTCGTCGATGATTCTCCTTTCGAAGTGCTTCGTTCTCTTTTTCTATCTGACGAATCATTGCTATGAACTCCAGGACGTCGCTGTCTAGGTTTCCACATTCTGAACATGGTCTGGCTATTGGTGTAGGCCGGATCATATTTACATCTACTTCCATGGCTCCTTCTTCTTCTCCTACGGCATCTTCTTCTTCATCTCCTTCCCCCTCTTCTTCTGCCTCGTCTTCTTCGTCTTCTCCGCCTTCTTCTATACCCTCGGCTCCTACTCAAACTGTCTAGTTTTTCTTCTGGCCCCTAGTTGACGTTCGTTGATGAACCTAGGGTCATTTGGATTCAGCGAGCAGCCACCTTCATTTTGAAGCATCGGTGATCTGTCCGTGCAGGACGCGTTCCTATCCCCTTTGCGAACGCCATTAGCCTCTTTACTCCAATAATCTTCAAGATATCGCTTCGATTCCTGCTCCAACTCCTCCATGTTCTGTATGGACGCCTCTATGTAGGGTTTCTCTTTATCACGATCCCACACACTACATGGCCTGTCTTCCTTTCCGCCTTGATTCCTTATGGCATCCTTCCATTTCCTGTTGATTTCATCAATATCTCGCCTGCTCTCCTGATGTCTATCCTCCAATTCGTCATTTGCCTTCTGACGAGCTGTATGCTGGGCTGGGTTCCGTCCTGGGTACGGGTAAGGTCGACTGTTATTCCTCCTTCCCTCATATCCTCGGTATCCCCTATCTCTCTGGAAGTTTCCCCGGTACTGCGGTCTTCCTTTCTCCTGAAATGTCCCTCGGTTGTTCCATGGTCTAGGTTGCCAATTTTGTTCATACGTTCTACCGCTAGAAGTTGTTAATTCACGACTGGTGTTCGTGCTCTGGTCTCTAGTGGAATCTGTTTTCTGGCTTGTCCCCATCTCAATATTATAAATTTGCGGCTCTGACGATCTTTGGTGCCTACCATTTCCGTGATGGGTCGTCTGGTCAAGTTGCCTTAACAGACTTTCCGCCCGTACTGCAGTGCGTACATTAGAAGCAATCAGCATTCGCTGAATTTCAAACGGCAACTGCTTCGCAATAGCACTTATGAGCTCGGTCTCACAGACCGGATTGTCCAACTCGCGCATTTTATGAAATTGTGCGGTGAAGTACTCGGAGTACTTTGTTGGCGCAGAAGTAGAGTATCGTCTCGAGTATAACTCTAACCTGAGATTCTGCTGCGACTCCATACTCCAATACTTCTGTAAGAAGGCTTGGCGGAACCCCATAAAGTCATCAAAGGTGTAAAGAAACGCCCTGAACCAAATCGCTGGCGCTCCGTCCAGAAATTTTTCCACTGTCCGCAGTTGTTTTTCGGCAGGTATCCTGTGCTCTTGGATGTAATTCGTGATCTCCCTGATGAACCATTTTGGCGTGATTTGCCCTCGAGAATCGAACTTGGGAGGTTTGTCATCTGACATCCTAATAAAATGAACTATAGGAGACGTCGCATGGTTCGGAGAAGCCGACGATGATCCGTCTCCCATGTGGAGTTTCGAACCTGTCGTATCAGCTGCCAAGTTTTCCTCCTTCATCCTATTTAACCCTCTGTTCTCTGGGGTCTCGAACTCTCTATACTCTAGGTTAAAGTCTCGAGTACCGGACCTGTCCTCGTGCGTTTTTAACAGTTCAACTTCCTTCCTCAGTTCATCTATTTTATCCGCGTTGACATCCGCAATGAACTTAGTCTTAAACTGTCTCTCCACGCACTCTTCCAGTTTACTGCCTAATTTTCGTTCCAACTCTTCGGTTTCCTGCTCCCGTATTTCAAGTGCTTCGGTCGCTTTGATCAGCTTATCATTTATATCTTCACAAGCCTCCAACCTGTGATCTAAACTTTTGATCCGGACTCCTGCATCCTCTAATTTGGTTGAAACCTCACGATTATTTTTGAGGGATTCAACTTCTAACTCCAGAACCGAAACCTTCGCTTCCGTACGTCGGTGGTCAGTACGTAGCGTTTCCACGTTTTTCACTATCTCGTCAGTTTTCCGTGCGGCTTGAATGATATGGCCTTGGATCTGAGACCTAATCTCCTCTCGTCCTAGCCGACACTCCTCTCGCATTTTGTCATTCTGCACCTTTGACTCATCACGATCAGCTGACATCTGGGTCGTGATTTCATTGAGTCCTGCCACTAGCCTCTCCCTGATTTCGTTTCGATCCTCCAATGCTTCGGACCTAACTCGCTCTACCCTCTCGGTCACTCGGATAAGACTTGAATCGAAATGTTCTTTCATTTCCTCCTTCGCCTTATGACACGTTTCGCGTACCTGGTCTAGCCCTCGGGTAAATTCACGTTCGTAATTTTGACACGCGGTCCGCACTTCACCTATTTGCTCCACTAACTCCATCTTACTATTATCACAAGTGATCCGCATTTCTTCAAATTTCTGTTCCATAGACTGTTTTAAGGAATCATTATTTTGCTCCATAGACTGTTTCAAAGAATTATTGGACTGTTCATTAGACTTTTCTAATGACTTAAATTGAATTGAATACTGGTTCGGGTAAGTACACTTATATTCATGAAGAGCATAACACCTTGAAAGATTAGAGTTAGGGAATTCATATTCACAGGACATATTCATTAGTATACTCTACAGAAACGATTTTCATTTCAGTCACCTAGGTTCAGCATGTGTCCTGTTGCCTAGTAGGCACTGGATCATCCATGGGCACTGATAACTTGTTCCATACGTGATGGCATCGACGCGTATAAGGCGCGAATGGCGTCCTGGGATACAGCCATTCATGCTGCATTCACCTTGTTTCACACTTCATCTTTGGTGGTTGGCACTGGGTCACAGCTCCGCAGCCGTCGTTTCACCATATCCCACATATTTTTGATTGGCAACAAATCCGGTGATCGGGCGGGCCAGGGCAACAGTCTGATATCCTATGCCAACAAGAAGGCGCGTGTTCTTGCAGCAACATGTGGTCGCGCATTGTCCTGGTGAAATATGGTGTCTGGAGTGTCGTGCAGAAAGGGTAGGGCTACGGGTCGCAGGATGTCATTCACGTCGGTCAATCCGGTCACGTGCCTTAGCACACCCCAACTGTGATATATGGATGTACCCAACAGCACCCCACACCATAAGGCCTTGATTTGGTGGTGTATATCTTGCGCGAATTCAGTCAATGTGACGCCTCTCCCCCTGTCTGCGGAGAACCAAAATGCGGCCATCATTTACAAACAAACAGAATCTGGATTCTTCCAAAAACACTATCTGCTGCCACTCCTGTCTCCAGTGACGTCGTTCCATACACCATTGCAGTCAAGCATGTTTATGCACACTAGTCAAAAGTAGGCGGGGAACTGGAACGACGCGCCGGTAACCCAGACCGTAATAAACGGCGATGGGCTGTTGCTCCTGATAGTGTACGATATGTTACACTGTTCCACTGTTGCGCCAGGAAGCAGATCTGTCATGCAATGCCATTCCGATGAAGTGTCGATCTTCTCGGGAGGTGATCTGGATGGTGCGACCAGATACATCTCGTCGTGTTCTACGGCCTTCTGTGAACCATTCTGTACATACCCGTTGCACTGCCGACATGCTTCGTCCCACACGAGCTGCAATTTCCCGGATGGATGCATCACGTTCTCTCATTCCAATAATACGTCCTCTTTCAAACTCACTCATTTGACGGTACGGTTCTCGCACACGCCTGCGAGGCATTCTGCACCTCTGCTCAAGTCACACTCATCAATTACCTTCGGTTTATAATGACAACGGAATCCTCAGGCACATTTTACCAGTCAGTGGTGGTGCGCCGAGATATCGATGTGGACCTTGAACCTGATGGCCAACATAGTTCAAATGCTAATAATTTATTCAGAACTTATTAATTCACATGTCCTGTGAATATGAACTCCCTATCTCTAGTTTTCAAGGTGTTCTGTCTTTTATTTACATGAGTGTAGGTACCCATATTTTCAATATTTTGTCCCTGGACCTTATTAATGACCACACAGAAGGCTAGTCCACTTCATACATTCCCGTCTCTGCGTACGTCGACGATTTCTCTTAGCCGCATGTAAGTTATTAGGAACACTTTGCCATCTGTTGAGTATATTTAGAAGGTAGGGAAGGTCGGAGAGTCAGAGTATCCAACAGAATGATAGTATTCTTCCATGATCAGAGGAAGTGTATACTCTGCATGCAATCACATTCCTAGGGATGAAGAACACATATATAAGAATAATAATGAAAGTGTTAGTCGCTTAGCAAGCTTCAAAGTACATAATGTATTGCTGGCCAGGGTAATCCTTCGCTTGCGATTGTTGGGGCGGTAATTTATTTGATTTTAGGATTACTGAAGGTTAACTGAACTTACAGGCCTATCAGTGACTGATGATTCACCGGCAGGTAATTTCGGAGAGAATAAAAAAAAGGAATGAAGCAAGTCGGTCAAGTAGAACGGCCGGAAGGACTGGACAAAGCTGATTTAGTGAACTATTCTAATAAATAGATGTTAATATTCCCGAAAGGCATATTTCAAGAAATATGACATTTCTTCCGTGAAAAAGTGTTATCTAAAGTGAAAAAGAGTGTACAGTGGACAATTGGAAACGATAGGTTTGTCTTAAAGAATCACATTATGCCACGTGACAGTAAGATTTGGAACATGGAAAATTTTTGGAAGTTTACGTGCTGACATATACAGTGGCAACAGTGATATTTAGAGAATGTGAGATTACAGTGTGGTGTTGCTTTTGGAGCGGAATGAACTTTTCTTTCTCGGGGTACTGTACTGAAATGTACATGCGGAAATGTGCAAGAATATTTTGAACGGTTACGTATTGTTCAAAATAGACAACCTCTTCGGAGATGACTCCTGTCCGTATTAACATGATCATACGTCTTACCATAAATCAATATCTCTGTGGGAATGATTTGTGGACAGTGAGGTTTCATAGATCGATGGGATCACTGTGAACCCTTACACGAATCTCATAAACAACTTCACTAAGAATTATACAGTCTGAAGTATTGGTTATCGGATGAAAAATATGTTTAATGTTTAATTCAGTTCACACCGAGATAAATCACGTCATTTTAAGTTTCTGTTGTCTTATATCCAGTTCCTAGTGTAGCGAATAATATTCATAGAGAAGATGATTTAACATTTATTTTAGTTCGTACTTGGGCTCATAGTCGAATTTTGTCATTTCCTTTAATATTTATTTGCTTTTATCCAGTACCGCGTCTGAATCGAATAAATTCCTATAAAGTTGCATTTTTGTTGTATTTACTAAATTATGAAGTACTTCACAAAAACTGGGATAAACTCACTCAGGAAGTGTTTACAGTTGTTCATATCAGTTAAATAACAGTATATAACCTCATGTGTTAACTAAACCAGTTAGTTTGTGAAATAATTTTCATGGCGTTGAATTTTGTACATCTATTACATGTCACACAGGTCAAGTGAAAAATTTCAAATACCACTTTTCTGAATCAGAAAAATTCATATCATGCATTCAAGCACACACAAACTGTGTGCTTGTTGGGCTTCAGTTAAATTCACGGGGTGGTGGAAGAACTTTCCAAAATCAATGCAATTTTGAACCAGATAAAGAGTAGGTAAAACATGGGCGTGGAATTCCTCTCATTTCTGGAAATGAGTTATATAAATATATACTGGAACGTTTTCAAGGAAGTTGGTTGTAGACGATCATTCAATAATTACTTTAATTTTAAAAACCCGCACTAATATATGTTTTTTCCACCCTGCCATTGGTAGTCATACATTCCGTGAATGACATGGTGCCGCATGGAGTTAAAGGTACATTTCATTTCCTAATCATAAACGATTAAGTAGATGACCGTAATCAATTAAAGAAAGAGCATTCAAGAGCCTACTAATAACCTGTAAAACTACACTGGAGGCACTTGCCGCATATGCATTCTATGATATGACTGCAACCAGAAAAGGAAATGGAAAGAACAGTTTTTTATGAATGGCAGAGAAATTACGCTTTTTAATCAGATTTCTTACTTGTGTATAATAATTGATCAAACGTTAACATTTCGGGCATATTTTAATCGCGTTGCAATGAAATCTACCAGTCTCCTTTCAAGCATAACTCGCGCCACCAAACTTAAGTGGGGCCTGAACACATGTACATTGAAAACAATGCATCGGCGTGCATTTGAACCAAGTATCACGTGCTGTGCAACAACTTTTCAATATATCCTTCACAAACAGTGGGCCCAAATGAATCTATGTCAGGATGAATGAGGATTCATACTGAGAATCATTCGTGGCTATCGCACCATCTTCACCGACGCAGCGCTGATAATCGCTGGAATTGAACTACTGTACAGTATCTCACAACAATGTTCAAGGCAAAAGTTACTGATTTAAAGAGAGGTTACATCGGTTCCCTTCAAACGCCTCATTATGGTGTTGAAAATATGTATCATCTTGGCTTGGACGATGAGCGCTTGCAGATAACCCTCTGCAACAATATACATTACTGTTTCATGTACACTGACGGTCTCGGATAGCTCAATACGGTCTATGAAGGATGCTCATTCGTTGTGTATATTAATAATTCTACATTTTTGAATAAGGGATACGGGTTTAGCACCTTCTACCACCATTTTTTCTACAAAACAGGCAGTAAGATCGTGCTTAAAAAAGAATTGTAGTGCTCAAATATTCAGTGATTCTCAATATTCCATCACCGCCATAAGAGACAAGTATAATCTTCACCTTTTGGCCTCAAATAAAAAGGAATTTAATCTTATCCAGCAACTTGCATATCTGTTTTAGTTTTGTGAAAAGTCATGCTGGAACTTTTGGGAATGAGAGGTCGGACATATTATGAAGATCCTCAGCTCGATGGGAAAGAGATTTCAGCTCTTCCAAATGTCCCGTAACTCCTCGTGTGCAGAAGATATTAAGAAGTGAAATGGAAGAGAGTTGGAACTCTGTATTGACAAATAGCATGAAGGGACATGTAACGCGGGTGCTGTTCTTTCCAACCGTTCATCAACGTTTAACTTCAAAATTCTTCGAACCCACTTTTAAACTTACTCAGTTTATTACTGGACATGGTCAATTTATAAGTAATTATCAACAGTTTAAAATACAGCCACCAGAGGGATACTTTTGTAAGTTCCGATTAGAACAAACAGTAGCTCATTTAATTTTCTTTTGTCCACGACATGCTATTAAAAGGAACAATTTGTAAGGACACCTGAGTTACTGCATTGTAAACTTCTATGCGCCAGTTTCTGTTATATTTGTGAAAAGGTGTTGCACTTCAGCTTTTACCTGTTTTTTAGAAAATGTTTTAACTAACTGTAATATGCTTTGCAGTATTTTGTTCTAGTAGGTAATGTATTAATGACATTTAATTTTGTATTCTTGTAAACTATAGCTCTAACAGAGTTTAGGTAAAATAGGGCTACATTACTTGAATAATAATAATAATAATAATAATAATAATAATAATAATAATAATAATAATAATAATAATAATAATAATAATAATAATAATAATAATCTACTAAACAACTAATAAATTAATTATGCGGAAAATACCATCTTTATTCTACGACTGTGATTGCTTTAATGTAATAAGCCAGAGGGACGTTATAAACATCTTTGCTGATTTCTGTAAAGGTTTGACCTCACAAAAATCTGTATTGCATCAAAGCATACAAAAACTCCTTAGTACTACAGCCATGATGGACCTTGGTCTACTAAGAGACCGCTGCTCAGCCGGAAGGCCTGCAGATTACGAGGTGTTGCATGGTCTGTGCGACGAATCAATCTTGGCCCTTATTCTCGGCTGCATTAACCGTGCGAGCCATCTCACTGTCAGATCGCTCCTCACTTGTAATCGCCTTCGCTGAGTAGACCTCGAAGCAACCCTTAGGTCCAGTTAAAAGTCCGTGACCTGGCCGGGAATTGAATTCGGAGCCTCCGGATGAGAGGCAGGCTTACTACTCCTAGACAGCGGGACCGGTTCTTTATTACATCAGTTGCTTTAATTACACTCAGAGGTTTTGTTTTTATATTTAGGAACCTTACTGTTTCCTGTTGGCTTAGTAAGATATTTGGTCTTCTGTTCAATTCTTTCAAACAGTTTATTTCCAAACAAGTAGAAACGCCCATTGCCAATTGAGTCGTCCAGTTGCAAATCCCGTTATGTCCATATTTTCTCAAAGTGAGTTATCACCGTCATTGTATGCAGCTCATCAAAATACACAATCCAGTAACGTAATACGTGAGCAAAGGCCATTTAATCCATACGTTTAAAGGTGACAAATAACGGAACTGCTGCAAAAGTCGTTATGTCCAGCGTGTGTTATGCAGCAAAGCTCGTTATGTCGCAGAACCCTGTAAGAGGATCATATTTACACGAACAAAATCAGGCAACTGTGTGATAATTAGTGGAGTAAACTATAACAGCAAGTGTGGTGGAAGCAAAAAGCATATTGAACCATGGGAAACCCCTTTCTGCTATTGTGCCAATACCAGTGCAGGAAGGAGTTTTTCTTAAGAAAGAAAAGCTCAACGACGTGCACACATCGCTGACCAAACATTACGGGTAAAGTGGACGATGTCATCACGTTCTACAAGGCACTGCTTGACCAGCGGCAAAATTTCAACAGCGAAATGAAAGATTATTACATTGATGTGGGAGATTTTGTTGAAGACAATAACGGATTGTTAATATAACTGTATGAAATGTAAAATAACTTATAAAACGTTTTGAATGAGTGATGATTTATTGGTGTAATCATTAAATCAAAGAGCGGGTATTAGATATCAAAACATTATATCCTAACCTAAATTATTTCCATTCATGCTATTTTCATAGTGTAATACTTTCAAACGTAGGTACTAAAACACATTCACCATAAATCTGCACACTCTATTCCATATACTGCTGCACATAACTTTTATCTCCACAAAACTGCTGCAAACCTCGTTATGTGCAAATGTTTTTTTGCAAAATACATGGGTTCTATATGTTGAATTTTGTGGATATTTTGCGGTATGACGAAGATAAACGCTTACTGTTTAATTACAAAATTTTAACCTCCTTTGTTGCATAACAAATTACAGTTTTTGGCCCTTCCTGAAAAATTTGTTTGTCTGCACATAGAGGGTTTTGCAACGGGACGACTCAGTTTAAAACAACGCACTCAAGAAATGTACGATTCCGCTGTTTGTGTTGAAATCCGAAATTAGTTACTGAATACTGTAGCGTCTGCAGGAATTTGGACTTTCCTCCCAGGGCAAGGGGCATGAAGATCCCTCCGAGTCTTGCCCGACATTTACTTTTATGTCTTTCCGAAATTTCATTTTTTTCCGTTCCGATTAATTTTGTCTTTGCTTAGTCGAACAGCTCGACTTATTTCCCACAAGTCTTCCTTATGCAAACTTTTGCAATATTACTCTTTTGTCGGAACAAGTCGTGCTGAATTTATTTCGATTATTTCCAGTTCTCGTAGCATATTACCAGTGACTTACTTGCTCTCTCATTTAAATATTTACTACGAAGCGTAAATGCCCTCATAAATATACGAAGAGATGAAAAAACTGTATTTAAAACCTCGTAAAGGGGCCGATGACCTAGATGTTAGTCCCCTTTAAACAAAAAGCATCATAATTTCAATGTGCGTATACAAATAAAGTCATTTCCTTGTATTTACACCTAAGTACTTACATTATATCTATGGTTGGATACATTTTTCAAGAGGTTTAAGTACCTTAGTATGATGAATGTACCGTATATAAAGACATGATATAAAATGTACAAATAGGGTTATTAAACTGAGAGTGCTTCTCTGTTGGAGAAACTTATCATCTGACTTTTCACCAGTTTACCACACACCGTGTCAAAATATTGTCAAGCTCTCTTTGCAGTCGCTTGCAACCATTAAAAATAGAAACACATCTTTGTGACATGCATAGTGGAGATATATGGAAAGATCGGCAAAGTATCGCTCACTCACCTAAAACCAAAAACCAAACCCCATGGTGCAACAGCCCCGAAGGGCCATGGACTACCATGCGACCGCCGTTTAACCCAAAGGCCTGCAGATTATGAGGTGTCGTGTGGTCAGCACCACGAATCCTCTCGGCCGTTATTCTTGGCTGTCTAGACCGGGGCCGCCATCTCACCATCAATTGTAACCATGTGACCTTGCCGCGGTAGGGAGGCTTGAGTGTCCCAATGATGCAGATAGCCGAGCCGCAGGTGCAACCATATCGGATGGGTATCTGTTGAGAGACCAGACTAACGAATGGTTCATCGAAAGGGGGGGTAGCAGCCTTTCGGTAGTTGCAAGGGCGGCAGTCTGGATGATTGACAGATACGGCCTTGTAATAATACTCAGCATGGCTTGGCTGTGTTGATACTGCTACACGGCTGAAAGAAACGAGAAACTACAGCCGTAACTAACTCCCGAGGACATGCAGCTCTCTCTGTATGAATGATGTACTGATGATGGCTTCCTCCCGGGTAAAATATTCCGGAGGTAAACTAGTCCCCCATTCGGATCTCCGGGTGGGGACTACACGAGAGGGGGCGATCATCAGGAAGATGGATACTGACATTCTGCGAGTCGGAGCGTGGAATGTTAGAATTTTGAATCGTTGTGGTAGGCTAGAGGATCTGAAAAGGGAGATGGATAGGCTAAAATTAGATGTAGTCGGTATAAGTAAAGTACGTTGGCAGGAAGAACAAGACTTTTGGTCAGGCGACTACCGAATTATCAACACAAAATCAAACAGAGGAAATGCAGGAGTTGTTTTAATAATTAATAAGAAAATAGGGCAGCGGGTAAGCTACTACGACCAGCATAGTGAAAGAATTATTGTCATCAACATAGACACCAAACCAATGCCCACCACAATAGTGCAGGTCTATATGCCTATTAGTTCAGCGGATGATGAAGAAATCGAAAGAATATACGAGGAGATAGAAGATTTAATACTATATGTAAAAGGTGATGAGAATCTAATTGTGATGGGAGACTGGAATGCAGTGGTAGGCCAAGGGAGAGAAAGTAGTACAGTAGGAGAATTTGGATTGGGACAAAGGAACGAAAGAGGAAGTCGGCTGGTTGAATTCTGCACTGATCATAATTTAGTCCTTGCCAATACTTGGTTTAAACACCACAAACGACGGCTGTATACGTGGACGAGACCTGGAGACACTGGAAGGTATCAAATAGACTTCATTATGATTAGGCAGAGATTCAGAAATCAGGTGTTGGATTGCAAAACTTTCCCAGGAGCAGACGTGAACTCTGACCACAACTTGTTGGTCATGAAATGCCATCTGAAGTTGAAGAAATTGAAGAAAGGAAAGAATGCAAAATGATGGGATCTAGACAAGTTGAAAGAAAAGAGTGTGAGGGATTGTTTCAAGGAACATGTTGCACAAGAACTAAATGAAAAGGCTGAAGGAAACACTATAGAGGAAGATTGGAGAGTCATGAAAAATGAAGTCAGTAGGGCTGCTGAAGAAATGTTAGGAAGGAAGAAAAGATCAACTAAGAATCAGTGGTTAACTCAGGAGATACTAGACCTGATTGATGAACGACGAAAATACAAGAATGCTAGAAATGAAGACGGCAGAAAAGAATACAAGCGATTAAAGAATGAAGTGGATAGAAAGTGCAAGGTAGCTAAGGAAGAATGGCTGAAGGAGAAGTGCAATGATGTCGAAGGCTGTATGGTCCTGGGAAAGGTAGATGCTGCATACAAGAAAATCAAGGAAACCTTTGGAGAAAGAAAATCTAGGTGTATGAAGATTAAGAGCTCAGATGGAAAGCCACTTCTAGGGAAAGAAGACAAAGCAGAAAGGTGGCAGGAGCATATCCAACAGTTGTATCAAGGTAAAGATGTTGATAATTTGGTTCTGGAACATGAAGAGGCTGTTGATGCTGATGAAATGGAAGACCCAATTTTGAGGTCAGGGTTTGACAGAGCTGTGAGTGACCTCAATAGCAACAAGGCAGCTGGAATTGATGACATTCCCTCTGAATAACTGACTGCCGTAGGAGAAACCACCATGGCAAGGTTATTTCATTTAGTGTGCAAGATGTATGAGACGGGAGAAGTCCCATCCGATTTTCGGAAGAATGTTGTTATACCTATTCCCAAGAAAGCCGGTGCTGACAGGTGTGAAAACTACCGCACCATTAGTTTAGTATCTCATGCCTGCAAAATATTAACACGTATTATTTACAGAAGAATGGAAAAACAAGTTGAAGCTGAGTTGGGAGGAGATCAATTTGGCTTCAGAAGAAATGTAGGAACACGTGAAGCAATCCTGACTTTACGTCTGATCTTAGAGGATCGAATCAAGAAGGACAAGCCCACGTACATGGCATTCGTAGATCTAGAAAAGGCATTCGATAATGTTGATTGGACCAAGCTATTTATGATTCTGAAGATGATAGGGATCAGATACCGAGAACGAAGAATTATCTACAATCTGTATAAAAACCAGTCTGCAGTGATAAGAATCGAGGGCTTTGAAAAAGGAGCAGCAATCCAGAAAGGAGTGAGGCAAGGCTGCAGTTTGTCCCCTCTCCTTTGAAATGTGTACATAGAACAGGCAGTAAAGGAACTCAAAGAGAAATTTAGAAAGGGAATCACAGTGCAAGGAGAGGAAATCAAAACCTTGAGATTTGCCGATGATATTATTATTTTATCTGGGACTGCAGAAGCTCTCGAGAAGTTGCTGAATGGTATGGAAGAAGTCTTGGGTAAGGAATACAAGATGAAAATAAATAAGTCCAAAACAAAAATAATGGAGTGCAGTCGAGCGAAGGCAGGTGATGTAGGAAATATTAGATTAGGAAATGATGTCTTAAAGGAAGTAGATGAATATTGTTATTTGGGTAGTAAAATAACTAACGATGGCAGAAGTAAGGAGGACATAAAATGCAGACTAGCACAAGCAATGAAGAACTTTCTTAAGAAAAGAAATTTTCTCACTTCAAACATTGATATCGGAATTAGAAAGATGTTTTTGAAGACTTTCGTGTGGAGCGTGGCATTGTATGGAAGTGAAACATGGACGATAACTAGCTCAGAAAGAAAGAGAATAGAAGCTTTTGAAATGTGGTGTTACAGAATAATGCTGAAGGTGAGATGGATAGATCGAATCACGAATGAAGAGATACTGAATCGAACTGGTGAGAAGAGTTCGATTTGGCTAAATTTGATGAGAAGAAGAGATAGAATGATAGGACACATCTTAAGACACCTAGGACTTGTTCAGTTGGTTTTTGAAGGAAGTGTAGGTGGTAAGAACGGTAGGTGTAGACCAAGATATGAATATGACAAGCAGATTAGAGCAGATGTAGGATGCAATAGTTACGTAGAAATGAAAAGGTTAGCACAGGATAGGGTGGCATGGAAGCTGCACCAAACCAGTCTCTGGACTGATGACTCAAACACAACACAATCACGTAGGCTGAGCGGACCTGGAACCAGCCCTCAGATACAGGTAAGTATCTTTGACCGGGTCGGGAATCGAACCCGGGGTCTCCTGGTAAGATGCAGGCACGCTACCCGTACACCACGAGGTCGGCCACCCACTCACCTGGTGCTATGAATACCAGATATTTTATTAACACTTATCGGAAATACGATAATACGGCGATAAAAATACTTGGGTTGCTAAACGTTTATTTTCATTATATGTATTTGGCAATCACAGTATTATTAAACACATATGTGTTGTGAATACTAGCACGAGCATCGCCTTTATCGTAATACAACTAAACAATGCAGAAAAATATTTCGTGATATATCTAACTATTACTCTTCGTTCATTGTTCGACGTTGCTGTTACCTTGCCTTATCTTATACAATACACCTCAGGGCGTTGCCTGAATTGAACAAGTAATAGTTTCATTGTCAACAAGTCAGAGGGTCTTTGTTGTCAAGTGCACCTCTCTGCAAATATTTAACAAAAGCACTCTCGAACATTGATAGCACAGAGGCTTCGTGATGGAACGTCATACATGACAAAGTAGTACTTAGATCTAACGCCGTTGCGACCATAGTCCGTCAACAAACTGACTGATGCTGACGTGAAAGCCCGGCACAATGTCACGACGCACTCTACTGAAGAATTCATCCAGAATGTATTCACAGTTGTGTCATGTTTACTAGCCGAAGTTTCAGAAATCATAAAATTATATTTTGTACTGAGGACAATTCCCAATGACCGTAGGAATTTGCGGAGATTCAACCACACGTTATCAACTGAGCCAGTATAATCAAACGCGACATTTAAGGATCATATTTATTTGACTACTTAGCTCACGGTTCCTATGAAAAATTCGATATAGGAATATCAGGAAATTAAACAGCCATAGGCCAGCGCTGTGTACGGTGGCTTGAGAAGTACTTGGCGCTCTTATCATCTCCGATATCAACACCACCTTTTGTGTTTTTATAGTCGCCTATATTTTAAGATTCTCCTGTTTCCATGTTGCCATCTCTGTCATCAAGAGATACGGAAGACAAAGTGAAAGCAAAATAAACAAAGACAAAATTACTCAGCCTGACACTGACTTACACACTCATTGTCGTACGGTCTCCCGTACGTCGCTTTAACAATACAAGAGAGGACACAGCCCCTCCAAAACTGACTACCATTGTGACCGGCAGTAAACTGAGAATGAGGAAGCTACTGAGATGCTCAGATCTCCAAAGCCGATAGTGTTCTTAGAATTAGAGATGTGAAAATCACGACTGCAGTTAAGAGTTAAGTACGTTATTCTGATTAATGCATATAAAGACATGCTATAAAATGTAAGTGATAACACGAAAGCGATAAAATTGTAACAATGGACATCTATTGTGTTCTTCATATGAGGGTTATCAGCGCATGTACTGACCACCAGTCCTTCAATGAAAGAACTGTAGTTAGCGGAAAATCTCTCGTGAAACAACTGATTGAACCTGCACTGCGAGAAAAAATAATGAACAAACGACTTCCACGAGAACTGCGATTTTCTGTCGGGCGAGTTGTGGGAGCCCAAGTACATCTCTATGAAGACAAGCAACTTGTGTCGCAAGTGCAAAGTGCAATTGGTTTGGAATGTTCAAATAAGATGTGCCCGTAGTGCGTGTAATTTTACGTTGAATATGATCAATATGAGTAGTGCAGAATTTTTTGTGTAATGTATCATAGAAAACACATCAATTTAACATGAGTGAGTCCTGTATAACATTAAATTGTAATGTTCAAGTTCTCAAGGAAGGAAATGCCTTCACTTAGTACAAATTCTGTCGAGAAGGTTGAGTTAAAATGAACAAATTACTTACACAACGGTGAAAATAAATTTTGTAAACCTGATCCATTTTATGATTTTTTAAGGAATAAATATATATTACAAAACGCAAAACAATATTTTGGAAAGTTTTTTTTTACCTACCTTCCAAATGTGGTCCAGGGAACAGAAAATTGTAGTTGTGTGCGAACTACTGACTACTGAGGTTGAAGTTTAAACCTCATCAAAAATGTATCAAACGATATACCGCACAAGAGAAGGCCTGAAGGACTGAATCTTGCAAGGTAAAATAAAACATTACTAACTAACTAACAGAACATAACTGTGTTATTCTAATGAATCCGACGTACTGCGACACCACGGTCCTAAATACAAAATCTAACGAATATATTGGTGCTAAATATCTCATTTTCCCATAGACATGATATAGGCTTTTGGGCTTATGCCGCGCCAAGAAAATAAATTGAAATTATTTACTTTTCGCATAGAAATTTGCTCTGCCTCTGCAAAAGAAAATCTTGACTGTTCACGAGGAAGGCTTCTCCAAGAATGAAGTTTGAATTTAGACGTTAAAAACAGAAGTGGAAGTGGCACGTTCATTCGTCACCAGATGACTCACCGTACGCGGTACTGCACTTGCATTAGAAGCGGAAGCTGACGGAGTCATGAGCCATGAGAGTCAATCTCAGAGGGAGTCACATAAAATAACAGGAGTGCAGACATATGAAAGTATGATACTGACACAAGCCTGGAATGAAACATCTGGTGATGAGGAGCGTAAGAATTCGGAAAACACCGAAACGAAATAACAATAGTGAAGGGACAGGGAAGGGAACTACTTTCGTCAAATACTTAATGGCCGGAAACCAGTGTCCCTGTTGAAATTGTTACATATTTCCACAGCTTCCCATATAATCCTGAACCAGCAGTGTCTAATGTGGTTGAGAGCTCGAGCACCTTGGAACATTACATCATTACCCGACGATAGGGCGTGCTCAGCTGATGCCGATTTGCCTGGCTGGTTGAGGCGAATATTACCTTCTTGTTCTTTGATACGAGTCCTATTTTCTTTCTAAGTTACGAATATCCACGTGCTCGATTTGTTTAATATTTGTACACATTCATTATAATTACTTGTTTCATTTTGTAGTTATCCACTAAATAGTCAACAATGTACACTCGAACTCCAGATTCTCTCAAGATACACTCTGGAGGTTCATAGAAAGTGGAGGCCATGAAAACATGATTCAACGAGGGTCTATCCACAGCTCAGAGCAGCTGGAATATTGGGCAGGCTACCTCACCCATTACCACATTACCTCATCGAACTTCGCTTGTCGCAGTGAGAAAGAACGTACAGGATAGATTACGTAGGTGAAAGGAGTAGAAATAGGTTACATCAGGCCTGCCCAACGCGGAACCCGCAGGTGCCATGGCACCCGTGGAATACTTTTTAGCGCCCTCCAAACGCAGATTTAATTATTGTACCAACATTAACCGTTGTTGAATGATCCGAAATAATTTTGAACATACCAGTAATGGTTCAATTGTTCCCGGGCCTTCCTACAAATGTCATTCAACTCTTTCTCTTCGTAGTTTGTCAGTACTCATTCTACAGGTCACATCCTAGGATATTTCAGGTGCTGTGTGCTTTCGGAATATACCGTGTATTGCGGCAAGTTCGCACATTATAATATCTGTTATCTGTTGAGTGCTGGGCCTTATAGAAAAAGGCTGAGGGATGAAGTGAATATGTTGAGACTTGCTCTTTCCCAGTCAGAACACTTTTCAGGAAACGATAGCATTGTGAATGCTTCATAAATCCTTCCTTCCCAACATTCCTACATTCTCACGAAGCATCTGTTGTTCACGGACGTGGAACAGTTTCACGGAATCTATATAAATAAAATCGCAACGAGCATGTGTCTGTACATTGACTATTTTGACGAAATTTTCGTACAGTTAAACGTATCAGGTGTAATAATGATCATGGAGATATTTTTTAGCTTCGGTGTCTGTTGTCTCTTTGTTTGTCTGTTTGTAAATAACTTGAAGACTACTGGACATACTGAACCCGACAGGGGCATGATCCAAGGACCTTAGGTTGATATCCATCTCCGTAATTACGCACGCAATGCTATTAAAGGGAAAGAACGCTGAAAAGGATTAATATTCATATCATTAATAGAGGTCATACCGAAACTAATTAATATTCATACCATTGAGATAGATAAATTGTGTATTTTAAAATTATTCTACGAGATTTCTTTGTCTGCGACTTATTGCGCAGTATTATCCTTTGTGTAGCGGGGGCCCTGCAGATGAAGCCAAGCCAACTTAGACCCGGGAGGGGTTACGAATGGGGATTCCCTGTGACATCACTCGAGAGAAGACATCGCTCCTCAAGACTCACAGAATGAGGGGAAACTAACTTTTTCGAAACGGAATATAGGAGCCATCTTGGAATCGGACTGGCCAACTTAATTACCTACGAGATAGAAAATTAATGAAACTCATATTAGGGGGTCATCTCCCGATTTAAAAGGGATAAATGTTACTGGGACATTTATTTAGAGTGTTTAATGTCCTCTTCCGTGATAACTTTCAGCCGAAGAAAGAATACTGTGTTGTTTCTGCGTGGAAAAGTACTGAGGCCATCTGGTTAGTCTCATGACACGTCCTCGACGGAGGGACTTCACCCCGTGTGGTAGGGGAAGCAGAACATATTTTAATTAATTTAAAGAGATTCACCGAAGGATAATTGAGTGGTTATGTCTCAATCGCACCAACTAGATATTGGTCACCGGTCACCCGTACTATTTTACCTCGAGTACGCCGGGAATAGGCGCCACGCAAATTAGTGGAAGGGGTATCGCTCCCTAGTAAAAACTACTGCAGGAAGGGACAAGAGTCAGTCGGGATTTGTGGCTTACAGACGGCGAAGCTATGTGCAGTCGAGCTTCCAGCGATCTTTTGTTTGAGTGAATTTAAATTTAATTTACAAGTGAAATCGCGTACTGTGCGTAAATATTGCAGAGATTGGATAGACGCGATGCTAGTGTCTAAACTTTAAAGATCAGGGACGTGTCGCGAACATTTAATATAATTTGTAATAATATTATTATTATTACTACGGCGCTACTGTGTCGAGTAGTAACAAAGGTACGCGGAATTCGGTGCTGGACCGCGGATTGCGGAGATTTTTTTTTTTTTGCTAGGGGCTTTACGTCGCACCGACACAGATAGGTCTTACGGCGACGATGGGATAGGAATGGCCTAGGAGTTGGAAGGAAGTGGCCGTGGCCTTAATTAAGGTACAGCCCCAGCATTTGCCTGGTGTGAAAATGGGAAACCACGGAAAACCATCTTCAGGGCTGCCGACAGTGGGATTCGAACCCCCTATCTCCCGGATGCAAGCTCACAGCCGCGCGCCTCAACGCGCACGGCCAACTCGCCCGGTTGGATTGCGGAATGAGGGCCGATATCGCGGCTGAACGTTCACACTGAATGTAACTAAACAAATCTTGGAATAAATAGTGACGTATTGTGTGCCTCAGGAATACTGCCAGCGGTTTCGTCAACCTAGAACAATGGACTCCCGGTTGGAAAGAAGAATGGTGCCTCCAGTAACTGCTTTGGTGCCTATGGGTCAGCACTAAACCAGCAATGGACTTCCTGAGCTGACAACGGGTCATCAAGTGATGGAGATGAGTATTAATCATATTTAATATGACGTGATCAGATTGGGCGGGGAACAGTTATCATTACCTGACGCTATAATGTTAGAGATTGTAACTTCAGTAATGTAGATGTGCTACCATGATACACGTAGCTTCTATTTACTTTATTTAATTAGTAACACGTCTGAGCAATCAATTGTAAATAAAGGTGTAATACGATAAGTTTGCATGCAGTAGTAGATTAACTTAATCATTTTATTTGGGGAAACTTGTAATTATTGATGCGTCAGGAAACCAAATTTTAGTAATTCAGAGTAATTCAAGTTAGGCTGTAGTTAGTCCAGCGTTGATAATGCATGGCTGGTAAATAGTGTAATTTTATTTCGTGAGCACCCAGAACTACGAGATATGACTTCGGAACTGACACCACAGGCCTCCACTGACATATATTTAGATAGGAATTGTACAATTTTAATAGGCAGGCTTATCACAATTTAAGTGCAAATTGAGGAATATTTAATTCATAATTGTATTACCGTGTGACGATTTTATCAGAAATCACAATTTAGATATGTATTAATTACATCGTTATTACGAGGAAGTTAATTATGATCACGCAGTATGGTCTAATTTCCAGGTAAGTCGTGTAGGGAGATAGTGTAATGATGAACCCGATAATAATAATAATAATAATAATAATAATAATAATAATAATAATAATAATAATAATAATAATAATAATAATAATAATAATAATAAATTGTAGTTATGGTAATCATGCAAGTATTGGTATCATAGAAACCGGTGTCGCGTCGCGGGATCATGATATTGTAAACGAATGTGTGTGTTGAATTGAAGTGAAGTATTGAGAGCCGATGTAATTTAGCTTAATGAACAATGAAGCTCAGTTTATTAGTGAACGATCCCCGAGATGGGGTGTTTTGTTAAGAAAGGGCGTTATGCCTGTGAAGGCCGAGGCCATTGACCACCCGCCGTGCAGGGGGTGGGGCAGTTGACCTAGTGAGGAGAAGTGTTGATTTTTTTGTATGCTCGTCCGCTCGTATAAGGGGGAGCCTTGAGTTAAAGAGAACGCGGCCCGGAAGAGTCGCCTAATAATGGAGATATTCAACACGCCAGAATGATGTAGTCGCTAATAAATGACACGGCGATTGTTACCAGTACTTGTTAGTTTACTGTCATTACTCAGTTGAGGATAATGTAGCTTAGGGTTTTCAGAGTCCCACTTCCATCCAAAGGGGTGTCAGTTCAGTTCCCGACAGCGGCATTGGTACCCCAATGCTCAACCGAAGGCTGGATGTCTCACGTGTTTACTGTATATAATTTGTGTTCTCTAAGTGTTTATGTATCTTGTTGTGATTATAATTGAGTTGCCGATGGTGCTGACCATCGGGGTGGTGAATTGTATACAAGTGAGGGTCGGTTCAAACCCGGGCGTTTGTTCCACATTTTTATGAGTTCCTTCTCGGTACTTCGTTGGGGAATAGTTGTGTGTTTAGTATAGGGATTGCTCAGACTCGTTGCATGCATGTTAATCCTATTGGTCAATGATATCACATAGCCTCAGTGTCTATGATAAGTGTTTTTCCGTTCGAATCTCGTCATAATGGATCGCTCTGCGATAGATAATACTCGGATCCATCACATACGACTAAAAGTCGATAACAAACCAAAACAATTGATAATAATCCATGTAATTCATGTGTATATAAATGCGTCATTACCATCATCATCATTAAGGCCTAATAAACCACTGGTATTAATCTAAACTTTAACCCGAATGTGTTCTCATTGTAATTAGGTATGATCCGTCTCCTACCCTGTATGCCTTTAAGCTAAGTCTAGTTAAGCGCCTATTTGTTTTATTCCAACCCGTTAACGCCCTGTAGATATCATGCCGGTGCCATTATGTGTAGGGACGGGTGCATACTAAAATGTCGGCCCAACGTGGGACGTGTTCTAATGTTAAATAGGCGCGTATATTTATATTACCTGACATTTACACGTTGCGCACCACACTAAAATGTCAGTCCAACGTGGTGCGAGATAAAAGGGCGTAAGTGAACTGTGGGGGCTCGATATGTCCGTAAATAAGGGCTACCCAGATTTAGGAAATTTAGCGCCATATAGAATGACATCCAATGTCTGGCTATATAAATACGGCCCAAGGTGGGACATATTCTACGGTTTAATAGGCGTATTTTGATGTTTAATAGGCGCATAATTATCCCACCTATCGCAACAACAATGCGAAGATAGGGGCGTATTGTGTATTAGGCAAGGCATACTTGTGCGGCTTCCAGGAGTGGGCACGATTATTTGGTAACCCGTGTCTGCTTCTGACATTTCCACGCGAGGCCGAGTTCATTATAGTTGAATAAGTGATACCTTGATGTCAATATTAAATCGTTTTATGAATGAGAACACAGTCATGGTCCAATGATATGGGCAGAGCCATGACATTCGCGTAAGCAGGGGCGTATCCAAAATTCAAGGGGATTAGTTCGAATCCCGGGGAAACAATAAATTGAATTTCCCATAAGTGAGGTTCGAAGTGAATAGTAGCTTTTTCTTAGTGCATATCTATTCACGGATATTAGCCAGTGGTGCGTGTTTCGTCACCAAACAACCTGATATTAGGAAATATATTTACGTTAGTATAACCGTGGATGAGAAGAGGTAACCTCACGCCTACTTTTCTTTTTCGAGTGGCAGTAGGTTGATTTCATGGGTTCAGTTTGAGATTCTGATGACTTTGTGTGTTTGAAGGACCTCAATGCTGAAGGCATGGGTTGATTTACTGGTACTATACCACAGGTGTTGGTATTTAAAATCGAGCCCAATTTTAGAATCACAGGTCAACCGGCAACTTTATTAACTGAATTTGAGGGCTAATATTAGAATCATTTTCGGAAATTCCCGTTGCTTTTCCTATAAATTTCATGAACCTTAATGATGTTAGGCAGTTAGGCAGCTTCAATGATAGCCGTTTTGAGGCTTAATTTGCAATGATGATTAAAGTAAAAATTATTTGAAGCTGGAAGAACGTAAAGTTTGGATAGAGGAATCTTTTCCTTTAAGATAAATAATAATTATATATTGTTGTGGTTTGTTGACGCCGACGTTAGCGAGGGGGGTCCTGTCATCTCAAAGGATAGCGACATGGATAGTGACGCAATGCGGGCTTTGATGGACGCCTTTAAGGCACTCGAAAATAGGATGGAAGAGAGCAGTGCGCAGATTAGGGATAGCGTGAAGGACGATATTAAGACACTTGAAAATAAGATGGAGGAGAATAGTGCGCAGATTAGGGACAGCGTGAAGGACGATTTAAAGGCGAATCGGGAGGAAATGAAGGACGATTTAAAGGCGAATCGGGAGGAAATGAAGGACGATATTAAGACGCTTGAAAATGAATGCAAACAGGGGCGCGCGGAGGTCAGAGAACAACTAGAGAACTTTGACGGTAAATTAACACATTTTGAGGTTAAATTGGAAGAAAACCGAACCGAGACTAGTAAGATGATTGAGGAGAAATGCAGTAGTTTAATGAACAAAATTCAGGAGGTTCAACAACAATGCGAAAAGGGGGCTAAGGAACTAAGCGATAGAATAGACGCGGTTTCTCAGCTCAATGCCGTTGTTGAAATAAAGGTCGAGGGAATAGTTGAGCGGCTTGGTCAGGTTGAGACCGGTATCGGGAGAGACATAACTCGCGTGAGTGGCGAAATCGTGGATGTTAAAGAGAAAATCGATCGGCTGAATGGTGAAATGGAACAGGTTAGGTCCAAAGCGAATGACCGCGACACGAAGATCGGAGAGATAGTGGAGCAGGTCAAGGACAACCAGATAAATATCAGGATCGTTGAAGAAAGGACGGAGAAAGCCTTGGCGTTAATCGAGGCCCTGGACGAAAAGATTACGTCAGTATCGCAAGCAGCGCAGTCCGATACGAAACTAACTTTTGCCAGGTTACGGAAGGAAGTGTCAGGACAAATAGTAGGAGAGACTGCTAAACAGATCCACGAATGGAGCGAAGAGAAAGGCTCGAAAATGATGGTGAAATTGGAGATCCACGAAGAACTAATTAACGCGCTTCGCGAAGAAATAGAGGGAATGAAGAAATTAGACATTCGGGATGAACCACATTTCAAAATGGAAACGGCCGGAATGAAGAAAATGGAATTAGGTAGCGGATCACATCAGTTGGGCTACAGTCTGTTCAAGGAACAACTACCTGGCAATGAAGAGTATAAATTACCGACGATGGACGAGAGAACGTCGACTTTGCTTGGCCAAAATTCGATACCGATGTATAGCCTCTTACGTTCGGCGGACGATAAGCCAAAGAAGTTCAAACCAGTCACTAGGACTACGCCAAAAAGTTTCCTCCGCGAGGTAGATGATTATATGGCGGATCATCGGGTACCGGCGGATAGGAAGTTACGAGTAGTTGAAAAATTTTTGGAAGACCAGGCCCTTGAATGGTTTAAAGCTTTCCGCTACTGTTTCGATAGCTACGAAGGCTTTAAGAAGCTATTTTGGGAAAAATACTGGGGTTTGGACACGCAGCAAGGGCTTAGGTTAGAGCTTTACTCGAGGAGGTACGCTTCGGGAGGACCCACAAGGTTCTGCGATTATTTCACGTCCCAGCTGGTGAAGATGCGCGAACTGGACAGCCCACCGACTGAAAATGAATTAATAACCGCCATCACAAAGCAGTTCCCAGCTGACGTCCAGCGCATGTTGATTGCGGCAAACATTCGTACGGCAGTGGAAGCCGAGCACGTGTTAAGACAGTTGGATCAGACATCTCATGTCCGGCACGGTCGAGCTAGAAACGTAGAAGCCATCAACACGTTAAATGTTCGAGATGGAGATCAGTCGGTAAACCGGAGTACTCAGGGGACAAGTACTCAGACTGACGCTCAGATAGGCAACCAGAACAGGAATAATAGGGATTGGAGATCTCCGAAGTGGGAAAACCACCAATGGAAGTATCGGAATGACCAGGGTAGGAGTCAATGGTATCAGTCAGGGAGGTACAACCATGGACAGAGCGGCGCACGAGGGCGACGACCTTACGAGAGAACACCCAATTGCTACTGGGGTAACCGTGGTCGACAGAACAACAAACCGCGAGAATACTATCGCAGTGACCTCAACGACAGAAGGAATGAGTCACGCCGTTACGTCAGAGATCTGCAAGATACCCAGGCCGGAAACGATCGGTGGAAAGATTCGATGCAGCAGTTTGCTAAGTCGGATGAGTGTCGAGGGGCAGAGAGCCTCGAACTACAGGCACATAATGCTGCAAACCGTGCCAGTAATCTTGATCCCCGCGCACCACCATATTCAAGTAGAGGCGGAGGTCAGCTAAAAAAAAGTAGGAAAACCGAGTGAGGAGATAGTCGGATTTTCGACGACTACCGACGGGAAGGGGGAACCGCGGACGTCCGTGACCATCGCATCTTGGATAGTCCAGCCCGATGATCTCGTTGAAGATCCCGTTCAGGCATGTCCAAAACCAATTAGAGCGTTACCCGTCATTTATGTCCGTGTCAACCAGTTGTTGGTTCGTTGCCTTGTAGACACAGGCGCGAGCGTCAGCGTGGTATCTAAAGTATTAGTTAAAGAACTAGAATCGAAGCAACGCATTCCAATCATTCCGATTTCCAATATTAAGGTTCGAGGAATAATTCCGGACCGCACAACTACATGCAATAGCCAGGCCTATCTAGATTTGGAAATTGGGAACAACCTCATATCACATCCATTTATAATTTTGACTAGAATGGAATATAATATCATCATTGGAGCTGAAGTTCTTCGGGAATTCAAGGCGGTCATTGACATGGACAAGAATGAAATTAGATTCAGGAACGATTCAATTCAGGGAGATGTAAGGTTAAACGACTTCGAGGGACAACACGGGGAGGAGAAGATTTGGACTATGGAGATAGAACAATTGAAACATGAAGGTGGAGATTGCTTCCCAAACTGGGATGCCTATCGGGACGAGATGATCAAGGAGTTTGAAGGGATGATTTTCAAGTTAGAAGCGGAGAATGAAGGACCATCATTGGCGGAGGTAGTCCAAGAAAAGATCGACGAAGCGAAGATAGGGGAGGAAGACAAAGGCACATTACAGAAAGTCATAGAGAGACACGAAAATGTATTTGGTTCACGTCCAGGAAAAATTCCAAATTTCTAATATTCCTTAGTCGTCAACAATTGGGAACCATTTCGGCAACGACCATATCCGATACCTGAAAAGTTTCACGCTGGAGTGAAGAAAATTATACAGGAGATGGAAGATAACGGAATTATATCAAAATCACCCACACCATTTTTGAATCCGTTGGTCGTGGTGGAGAAGGGCAACGGTTCGTTGCGGGTTTGCCTCGACGCGCGAGCAATAAACCAGCGATTAATCCCAGAGTATGACCAGGCCCCGTGTATAAAAGAGGTCCTTAAGAAGTTCCGGGGCATGAAACTATTTAGTGGAGTTGATCTGACATCATCATTTCATCACGTTGAACTTGACCCAGCCACCAAAATTTTGACCGGGTTTCTCTTTGATGGGCAAACCTACGTTTTTAACCGGTTACCCTTTGGATTGAAAACAGCAGGGTCAGCGCTCATTAGGGCACTAGATCGTAACCTCAGTGACGAAGTTAAACAGTTTACGGTGAGGTACGTGGATGACATCCTTATTGCATCTGAAACTTTGCCAGAGCACCTGGAGAAACTTGATAAACTGTTAGCTGATTTAGAAAGGAACAACTTCAAGGTAAACCTACCCAAGTCTAATTTCTGCCAAAGGAGTATCCTATTCTTAGGTCATGTGATCGACTCAGAAGGAATTATGCCCAATCCTGTTAAATTAAAGGCAATTCAAAATTTTCCAAAGCCGACGAAGGTGAAACATGTCAGGCAATTTTTAGGAGTTTGTAACTTTTTCGCGGATCATTGTCCGAACTACACCAGTATAGTCGCACCATTACAAGATCTCCTCAAGAAAAACAATAGGTGGAAATGGGACCTTGCATGCGATGAAGCATTTGCTAAAGCAAAGGATCTGTTGGCCCATAGTGTGAAATTAGGATATCCGGACTATACACAAAAGTTTATTGTGCAAACTGATGCGTCGATTATAGGAGTCGGGACAGTACTGTATCAAGAGACGCCCGAACCCGAACAGAGGATCACCTATTTGGCTTTCATGAGTCGCAAATTAAGGTCGCATGAGTTGAAATACACCGTGACCGAACTAGAGATGCTCGCGATCGTGACCGCTCTTAACCATTGGAAGAAATACATATATGGGTACCCAATTGTGTTGAGAACGGATCACAAAGCTCTGACGTTCATGATGAAATCTGCATTAACAAGCGAGAGAGTCAGCCGGTGGTGTTTGTTTGTGCAGCAATTCGACATTACAGTTGAGCACTGCGCCGGAAAGGCAAATGTAATTGCAGACGCCCTCAGTAGAAATCCAGATCCGGAACCTATCGTGGTTAACCAAATACAGTTGATAGAACAAGGTGACCGCGAAATCATAGAAAGGCTGCGGACTATCGGTGAAGAACAGCAGAAATGTCCGGAAATGAAGAAGTTGATCTATTTCCTCCAACGTAGAATACAGCCGGGGACGGATGAATACCGTGAACTTCAGAAAAGATCCGAGAAGTACCAATTTTTTAATGGCATGCTGCATAAATTCGTGGACGAGGACCACACGCAATTCAGGATCGTGGTTCCAACGACGTTGCAGGTTGATTTAGTTTGGCTCGCTCATCACGTTACAGGTCACGCAGGGAGAGATAAAGTGATTGCTACACTTCGGGAAACTTTCATCTGGAAAAATTTGAGGAAAACTGTTCAGCAGGTACTCCTTACTTGCGACATTTGCCAACGGGTAAAACCCAATCCGTACCTACTTAAGCAAAAACCGAAGCCGTTGTTGCCAAGTAAACCTCGGGAACTGTTCGCTTTAGACTTTTACGGACCACTTCCCAAGGGAAAGAGAGGGCTTCAATACATTTTGGTATGCGTGGATGTGTTTTCAAAATTCGTCACTCTCTGTCCAATCCAGAAGGCAAATACTAGAGCCGTTATCAATCAGTTGAAGACTAAAATCATACCACGTATGGGCAAGCCCGAATGTGTTCTCACGGATCATGGGTCGCAGTTCACATCGGGAAACTTCAAGCGAGACATCGACAACTTAAACATCAAACATCATCTAAGTTCAATTAGGCATCCGGAGTCGAAACCCGCAGAACGGATAATGCGAGAAATCGCAAAATTTTGCCGTATCTAGTGTCCTAGACAACATTGGCGTTGGGTGGACGTGATTCCTGTTATCACTGAAAGTATCAACGGCACTATCCACGAATCCACCGGCCAAATTCCGTCAGTGATTCATTTCGACAGTTTCCCGAAGAGACCATGGCACGAGGTCCTAAAATGTCCACAGGATCCTAGGCTATCGGTTGAGCTATGCATACAGGAGACAGCAAAACATTTGAAGGCCCAAGCAGAACGAAGATTACGTCGTCTCCGTAACAAGAGGTATCATCGACCACTGCGCGTAGGGGAACTTGTTCTCGTTAAACGACCAACAGTTTCCGATCCACCCAACAAGTTCTACCACAAGTTCGCTGAACTGTACATCGGTCCTTACCGAGTCATCCAGAACCTCGACAACAACTCGTACAAGGTGCAAAGCATGGACGGCGCGACCGAAACCATCTACAACGCGGAAAATCTGAAGTTGTACCATACGTCCGGAGGCAACTTAGAAGACGTGGACAACGCTGAAGAACTTGGGGCAACGGATGAAGAAGAAGATGAGGATGACGGAGAAGAAGATCGACGTGACGTGTCGGATGAAGAGTCGGGACCAAATGAGGAAGCCGAAGAAGTCAATTATTTGGAGAATTTGTTTTCACAGAGAGATCTTGGGGATGAAGAATGTCCAGAATGTCAGTACCTGGAGAACTACAGAGAAGCATTGCGTCAGATAGCATATTATCTGGAAAGAGAGAACCAGGAACTTCGCCAGAAAGCAAAGGTTTGGAAACAGTCGTGAATCGATATTGCCAATTGAATATTTAGCGACGAAATGTGTCCATTGCCTGTACCCATTTCTTCTCGGGGAGAGGGGAATATGAACCCGACAGGGGCATGATCCAAGGACCTTAGGTTGATATCGATCTCCGTAATTACGCACGCAATGCTATTAAAGGGAAAGAACGCTGAAAAGGATTAATATTCATATCATTAATAGAGGTCATACCGAAACTAATTAATATTCATACCATTGAGATAGATAAATTGTGTATTTTAAAATTATTCTACGAGATTTCTTTGTCTGCGACTTATTGCGCAGTATTATCCTTTGTGTAGCGGGGGCCCTGCAGATGAAGCCAAGCCAACTTAGACCCGGGAGGGGTTACGAATGGGGATTCCCTGTGACATCACTCGAGAGAAGACATCGCTCCTCAAGACTCACAGAATGAGGGGAAACTAACTTTTTCGAAACGGAATATAGGAGCCATCTTGGAATCGGACTGGCCAACTTAATTACCTACGAGATAGAAAATTAATAAAACTCATATTAGGGGGTCATCTCCCGATTTAAAAGGGATAAATGTTACTGGGACATTTATTTAGAGTGTTTAATGTCCTCTTCCGTGATAACTTTCAGCCGAAGAAAGAATACTGTGTTGTTTCTGCGTGGAAAAGTACTGAGGCCATCTGGTTAGTCTCATGACACGTCCTCGACGGAGGGACTTCACCCCGTGTGGTAGGGGAAGCAGAACATATTTTAATTAATTTAAAGAGATTCACCGAAGGATAATTGAGTGGTTATGTCTCAATCGCACCAACTAGATATTGGTCACCGGTCACCCGTACTATTTTACCTCGAGTACGCCGGGAATAGGCGCCACGCAAATTAGTGGAAGGGGTATCGCTCCCTAGTAAAAACTACTGCAGGAAGGGACAAGAGTCAGTCGGGATTTGTGGCTTACAGATGGCGAAGCTATGTGCAGTCGAGCTTCCAGCGATCTTTTGTTTGAGTGAATTTAAATTTAATTTACAAGTGAAATCGCGTACTGTGCGTAAATATTGCAGAGATTGGATAGACGCGATGCTAGTGTCTAAACTTTAAAGATCAGGGACGTGTCGCGAACATTTAATATAATTTGTAATAATATTATTATTATTACTACGGCGCTACTGTGTCGAGTAGTAACAAAGGTACGCGGAATCCGGTGCTGGACCGCGGATTGCGGAGTGAGGGCCGATATCGCGGCTGAACGTTCACACTGAATGTAACTAAACAAATCTTGGAATAAATAGTGACGTATTGTGTGCCTCAGGAATACTGCCAGCGGTTTCGTCAACCTAGAACAATGGACTCCCGGTTGGAAAGAAGAATGGTGCCTCCAGTAACTGCTTTGGTGCCTATGGGTCAGCACTAAACCAGCAATGGACTTCCTGAGCTGACAACGGGTCATCAAGTGATGGAGATGAGTATTAATCATATTTAATATGACGTGATCAGATTGGGCGGGGAACAGTTATCATTACCTGACGCTATAATGTTAGAGATTGTAACTTCAGTAATGTAGATGTGCTACCATGATACACGTAGCTTCTATTTACTTTATTTAATTAGTAACACGTCTGAGCAATCAATTGTAAATAAAGGTGTAATACGATAAGTTTGCATGCAGTAGTAGATTAATTTAATCACTTTATTTGGGGAAACTTGTAATTATTGATGCGTCAGGAAACCAAATTTTAGTAATTCAGAGTAATTCAAGTTAGGCTGTAGTTAGTCCAGCGTTGATAATGCATGGCTGGTAAATAGTGTAATTTTATTTCGTGAGCACCCAGAACTACGAGATATGACTTCGGAACTGACACCACAGGCCTCCACTGACATATATTTAGATAGGAATTGTACAATTTTAATAGGCAGGCTTATCACAATTTAAGTGCAAATTGAGGAATATTTAATTCATAATTGTATTACCGTGTGACGATTTTATCAGAAATCACAATTTAGATATGTATTAATTACATCGTTATTACGAGGAAGTTAATTATGATCACGCAGTATGGTCTAATTTCCAGGTAAGTCGTGTAGGGAGATAGTGTAATGATGAACCCGATAATAATAATAATAATAACAATAATAATAATAAATTGTAGTTATGGTAATCATGCAAGTATTGGTATCATAGAAACCGGTGTCGCGTAGCGGGATCATGATATTGTAAACGAATGTGTGTGTTGAATTGAAGTGAAGTATTGAGAGCCGATGTAATTTAGCTTAATGAACAATGAAGCTCAGTTTATTAGTGAACGATCCCCGAGATGGGGTGTTTTGTTAAGAAAGGGCGTTATGCCTGTGAAGGCCGAGGCCATTGACCACCCGCCGTGCAGGGGGTGGGGCAGTTGACCTAGTGAGGAGAAGTGTTGTTTTTTTGTATGCTCGTCCGCTCGTATAAGGGGGAGCCTTGAGTTAAAGAGAACGCGGCCCGGAAGAGTCGCCTAATAATGGAGATATTCAACACGCCAGAATGATGTAGTCGCTAATAAATGACACGGCGATTGTTACCAGTACTTGTTAGTTTACTGTCATTACTCAGTTGAGGATAATGTAGCTTAGGGTTTTCAGAGTCCCACTTCCATCCAAAGGGGTGTCAGTTCAGTTCCCGACAGCGGCATTGGTACCCCAATGCTCAACCGAAGGCTGGATGTCTCACATGTTTACTGTATATAATTTGTGTTCTCTGAGTGTTTATGTATCTTGTTGTGATTATAATTGAGTTGCCGATGGTGCTGACCATCGGGGTGGTGAATTGTATACAAGTGAGGGTCGGTTCAAACCCGGGCGTTTGTTCCACATTTTTATGAGTTCCTTCTCGGTACTTCGTTGGGGAATAGTTGTGTGTTTAGTATAGGGATTGCTCAGACTCGTTGCATGCATGTTAATCCTATTGGTCAATGATATCACATAGCCTCAGTGTCTATGATAAGTGTTTTTCCGTTCGAATCTCGTCATAATGGATCGCTCTGCGATAGATAATACTCGGATCCATCACATACGACTAAAAGTCGATAACAAACCAAAACAATTGATAATAATCCATGTAATTCATGTGTATATAAATGCGTCATTACCATCATCATCATTAAGGCCTAATAAACTACTGGTATTAATCTAAACTTTAACCCGAATGTGTTCTCATTGTAATTAGGTATGATCCGTCTCCTACCCTGTATGCCTTTAAGCTAAGTCTAGTTAAGCGCCTATTTGTTTTATTCCAACCCGTTAACGCCCTGTAGATATCATGCCGGAGCCATTATGTGTAGGGACGGGTGCAATACTTCTACCATACTTCAAATTTAGAATCCACCTGTCCTTGGGTAGGTTTTAGGGCCAATATTGTTTCTAAATCCCTGAATTGACTGGGGGTTTATACGAAACCGAAACCGTGATTTTGCACTCCCACAAAATGCACACAACCAAACTTAATGGAAAATATACCTGCATCAATGGAAATCAATTTAAAAACTTGTTTCCCAAATTCATTTTTTCTATACGAGGATTAATAAGGGAAATATCGTTAACGGACCGCTTTTCGGTACAAGTCCCACCAGACTTACCTGAATAGCGGGTGCGTGTAAAGCATATTTCTTATAACTTGAAAACTATTGGATATAATTCACCCAAACATCATAGTTAGCGTCCACCTGTTCAAAGGTAAGCTTTTAGGTCCATACCATGTACAATTTCTGGAATGGAATGGGAGTTTATAGGGAACAGAAACAGTGATTTTACTCTTCTACAATATATACAAGACCAACCTGACTGGAAATCGACCAACCTTGATGGAAATCCATTTCTAAAACGTTTTTCACGTGTGCATATTTTAGATAGGAGGATTGGTACAGGAGGTATCATTAACGGATGGTTTCTCAGAACAAGTCCCACCGGCGTGAACTCAAAAGCAGGTGAGTGTAAAGCGTATTTCTTACAACTTGAAAACTACTGGAGATATGTCAACCAAACTTCACATTTAGCATCCATCTGCTATACTAGCTAGTAAATTGAAATTTGGTAAAATTATATGTCTTAGCCTGTAATCGACGGAAATCTTCTAAGATCTTTGAATATTTCATTTTCACCCGCGAAAAATATCGGAATAGTGAGGTTATTTTAATGTCGGTTCAGACCTCCGTTTCGAGGTATTCCGCAGCTAAACGGTAAGTCGTATCACAAAACGGATGGCACAATCTCAGTTCAATTTGGAGTGATCTACAACTTTAGTCCTATGATGTTTCGTCATATCTCTATACCTTGCATGATAGATTTGTCTCTATTTCTCGATTATTCCTACATTTTGCTCTTTGTACAGGTATAATTCGTAGTTCAAATCACTTATACGAAAGGCAGAATCATCTAATTCTACACGAAAATTGGCTCGCCCACTATCCATACGTGAGCCATATTCTATGTTTGTAGCTGTCATACTTGTATCAAGAAGCAATATCCTGTGAGAAACATTACCCAAATTTTACCCTATTCAACGTTTCTAACTCGATTTTGTCCATAAATAGATGAGACAAGACAAAATATCTCAAGACCAGCCATTTAGAGCGTTAAGTGAGGCGTCTTTTAGTACAATGCTTTTGTCGATATGTTGTATCGTTTAGCAGCAGTTAATCTTTAAATGAAGCTTTGCAATATTGTAAACATGCATATACTTCGTATTTCGATCTCTACTGTATATATTCATTGAAGTCGATTTGTAGCGATGTAGACAGGGTGTATTTGCCATTATAATTACTATTTTACATCGATAGTGGCTCTGAGCAGGACGGCGTCTGCTATGGTAATCATAACTCTCCACATCGACTTTGACTGGCAGTAGGAATGGGATCCTCCTCCAACTTTTTTGTAACTAGCATTAGTAAGGCGGGACTACCAGATAAATTAATAATTCCCTTTTCGATTTGACAGGGAGAAGTCATGGGAGCATTCCATTTTGTCCAAAACTCTCCTAACCGATTGTGTTTGGGAGTAAGCAAGTGTGTCCACTTTGATAAACAAATTTACCCATCTAAAATGTGACTGGCATTACGCATAGTTGCCTTGCTATTATAATGGAAACTCACGAACTCGGTGTGATTTTCATTAAGAAAGGGGGCCTGTCATTACAATGATAACAGCACAACTCAATTTTGACTGGCAGTAGGGAAGGTGCGTGCTGTTATAATAAGAACTCCCCAAGTGTAATCTGTCTAGAAGTAGGAAAGAGCGCCTGCCATTGTAACGCAAACTCCCCAAATTGATTGTGACCACTCAGTAGGTAATGGGGCATTCCATTATATCGAAAACTCGCCTATTCGATTGTGAATGGCAGTAGGCAAGTGTGCCTGCCTTTGTGATCACAACTCCGCAACTCGCACTTACATTGGAAACAACGTACGGGAACATTGTCCTGCTTTTTCTGGATAACGCTAGGAGACATGCAATTTAAAAAAAATCGTATTAACTGCATATACAGTAATTTAATTCGGTATCCGTATACAATGTAGAATAACGTAGTGTAGCACGGGTACATTTGCTAGTCCTCAATAGAATTCGGATTGTATCCTTACGACGAGTAGTGTGCTCTTTATACCTAGGTATATAAGTGCGTTCTATTTGCTCTTCTCTTGGGTTTAAACTTCATTTATACCCAGTGGAAAGTACATTTTCATGGCTTCAATTTTCATTTATATTTAATGCGAAAATTATGCATCAATTATTATTATTTTAAATGCTATTTGTTCGGGGCGTCGACCTGTAGATGTCTTTTGCCCTACTTGCACCATGTGATTTGAACCTGCGTGTAATTGGAATCGAGGAAGTGTAGAGTGTTGAATGTGAGGAAAGGAACGTTAATGACGACACAAGCACCCAGTCCCCGGGCCAGGGATATTAATCATTTACCATTGAAAACCCCTGACTCAGCCGGGAATCGAACCCGGGGCCACCGGGTGACAGGCGGACGCATTGCTTCCTACACCGCGTGCCCGGACTGCATCAATTATTAATTAACATTATTATTTTATACGGAGATTTTAGTCATGTCTAAATATTTACGAACCAACAGTTTTAATAATGAATGCGAGGATCAATACTGTTCCTTAACTTACAGCGATCATGTGATGCCAATTTAACACTAAATACTAGGTACAGAAGTAGGATACGTTTAAAAATATTCAATAAATATTAGACATGTTTCTTTATCATCATCATCATCAAGAACAAACGGAGCATACCCCTCCTTAGCAAAGAGTCAGGTGCGTCCCACTATATGGAAAGTTTGGACAGGTTTGGGGTACATTATCGGTATTAATGCTTGCAGAAGAAGTCTCCGCGCTTGTATAATAACAGTGATTGTGTTTACAACAGAAAATGAAGATCATTTATATGATTAATTTGATTATGAAAATTATATCTATTGAAAAGAAGCAGTCTACCAGTTTTTAGCTACACCATAATACAGAATTGTCATTTTAATAACAATTTATTGTTAAATGCTACCCTCGTGAAACATTGAATACTAATCAAGTATCGCCTAATCCCGTCAGCTATTTAAATATAAAGAAAATATCATTTAATGATATCTTTACAAGTGGTTATTTGTCCATACCAAAGATTTCACCACAACTTATTAAGTGTCTGGACTCATTCATAATGAGAACGTTTTGACAGATGCAACAACATAGCTTGTTCAATTTGAAGTGTTTTAATTATTGTATATGCCAATTTTAATATTCTACTAAAAATGGCCCAAACAGGGTCGAAACCTGTTTAGACATGCTAAATGTGAATTTTAAGTTTTAAATTTACATAGTTTTGTAATGTATTGGATAGGAGGATAGCATTAACAATACATTATTATTAAAGTTATTAGCAGTAAATACGAACATACGGAATTTATATCTTGTGGTATATTGTGTTATTTTTTATTTCTTAATGCAGACTTTACACGACAAAGCGATCAAGTTGAAGTGTGGTTTGAGCCACAGAGCTATCAGCTTGCTTTCCTGAGACGGTAGGTTCGAACCCCACTGTCGACAACCCTGAAGATGGTTTTCCGTAGTTTTCCATTTTCACACCAATCTCAACTAACGCTACGGTCGCTTCCTTCCCACTCCTAACCCATTCCTATCCCATCGCCGTCATAAAACCTCCCTGTGTTAGTGAGACATAAAACAAATTGTATTTTAACATTTCTCAATTTCTTTCAGTACTAACAGTTCAGTCAGGTGTAATTCAGGAAAGATGATCGTCCCTGATCTTTTATTTCATTTTTAAATCGCTGAATATTTGGATGCTAACGAGATAAGTTTTCGCCATTATCCTTATTTATGAAGAAATGTTATGGAATATGTTTATTTTATGAACGAAACCGAACGGAATGATCATAATTTGTTATTTATGGTCCCCTGTGATAGTGTTCCACGAAATACTGTAAGTTCCACCCGCATGTCCAGGAAATTCAGCAACAGTATTGAACCCTTGAACTTACCATTCCATCGTTGGTCGGCCACGGCTACTACAGTAGAACAATTTAGAACTCTTAAATCCTGGGTCGTTGCGGGAATAAATTCGGTCACGATCTTAACCAAACGATGGGGTTCAGAAGAGAGCCTAACTACTTGAAATGAGGAGCAAAAATGTACTTACTAACTTTTATTAAATTGAAAGAGCACGATAACATCATTAATTTAATATGCATTCTTGCACAATAAAAAATATAAATTACTGATTTTTGAATGTTCCAAACACAGTCACATTACATACCGTCACTTTGTTTCTACAATGTCGAAGAGTTGCTTCGGAGAAGCTAATATGTTAGTGGACAGCGAAACTGAAAAACTGAAAAAGGGAAGACCTGAAAACCGGGCACCTATTATTCCAAACAAGAACTGAGAGTTAATCCACACGATCCGTGGAAAATCTGATTTTCAACAAGTAGAACGCCTGATTTTCTCTCAATTAAGGTTATCCACCAGTCGAATACCCTTAACGGATACGGAACACCCGCCGAATGGACCCTTAATCGAACCAAACTGACTATCAGTTGCTTTGGATAGGTTGCGAAATATTATGGGAAAGCATGGTGTTCACTACAAGTTAACAGCATCATTCACAATTGAAATAAAATCCCACCATGTATTTGTCATTCATGACACCCTTAAGTGATAAGGTAATCCCGATGCTAAATGTGCATCACCCCAAACAGCTGTTCGGAAGGAACCAACAACAACATGATCCGAGAGGATCTTACGTTATGTCGTTCTAAAGGAACAAAACTGCGAAATGCAGGAAACAATTACTAATTATGCATTTAGAAGAAATGCCAAACACTGAAGTTAATTAAAAAGTGGAAAGTCACTTGAAAAGTATTATTATCGAACCGATTTTCAGGTTAGAAATGGGTTGGTTATGCTTAATAAAATTACCAGTCCACGCTAAAATTTACTACACTTTAAGGAATTCTTTCCCTTGAAAAACAATGCTACCAGTACAGATCTCTCTATTTACTGTCTGTCCCAAAACACTACTTGTAAAATGATTACTTACTTACTTTAACTATGAATAAAATGAAAATACGACAAGATTGAAAATAAAATAAAATACTGGCTGACGAATCGAAACCGCATTCGCAACTCAAGTCTCACTCTAATACACTGAGTGTCAATATGCACACTATCACGAAAACGGACGTTAAAACGAGAAAACAATAAAGTCCGTAAATTAAATTAACATCTCGAAGTCATTAAAGCTTAATACGCACGAAGAATTACAGTAAAACATTTAATCTATATCGAGCCGATATCCAACACTTGGATAACCCTCACTTGTCAACAGCTGTCCCGTTATCTCAATGGAGAGCTACGCATTGACCCTCTTCAATAAATCATATCGTACTGTAACTGCTACCTTCCCCCAGGCCACTTCAACAAAAAAACAAAAGAGAAACATCTAAACTGAGACTTGAGTGTGTACAGCTACCATCCCAGACCTATCGTCGGGCTCACTTGAAATCTGTACACCCTAACACTAATCATTATGTACATGATGCCTTCCAAATTCTATCGTCGGGCGTGACCTAGGACGTCTCATCATCAGTGACTCCAAGAATAACATGTGACGTCCTAAATCTATCGTTGGGCGTCAAAGTGGGTCGTACTACGCCTCCCTTAACATATCAGGCGAACTAGCAAATTTCAAACAACTCTGACTTTTAACACTAAATCTGGTCAGACAAAATACGCACGATGGAACCACGTCCCTTACTATCAAATGAATGCAAGTCGAAAAAAACACACTAAGTCTCTACCATTACAATACGTGAACTCAAATATAAATATACGTGACGAACGATTATCCACCTCGAACACAATCTCAGCCTGTGCACTGAAGTGTTAGGGAAGCAAATGAAAATTCCCAACACACGTTTACCATTTAGTGGATGCCTTCAAAAATAATAATCATCACTACCGCATTCGAAATTCTCAAATCGTCTATCATCAATTCCAACCATATTATCAATGACCTCTCCAGTGAACAAATTCAATACAACCCAACCATGGGTCCAAAGTGCTCTTTGACCCTTGAGGTCGCTCATATCTTATTATCCATACGGGCTTTCCGTAACAAAAATCACTGGATGTGTACTACCCAGACTTTAACATTTTACTAGAGTCGTTTTCACTTGGAATCTTTCTATAAATTTACGATGCTTCACACCATAGTCGTCTCAAATTCGGATTGATTGCGGAAAACAGTACAGCCTGCCTCAACACAGCCTGTTTCCTAAATACTTCCTCTTTAAAAATATAGCTTGTCTCAAACTCCTTCTCCTCGCTTTATTCCAGCGGTATCACTTCTCTCTCATCTCCACGTACATATAAATTCGTCGCTCTCAAATTCCTTTTCCGTCAAGACCCTTTTTCATACTTCGATCCCCTGGTGAAACGACAACCATTATTAAACACATGTCTTACTTTACTATTATTACGACTTTCGAACCTCGAGAGTCCAAGAGCACCCAGCGAATTTTCGTATCATTGATATACACGATGTCTTAAAATTTCCTTCCCATTAATGACTGTGACTCTAACAAATTTCACCGAAATCATTTAAATATGCCTGCGATCCTTGTAAAAATATACTGGTTAAATGCACTTTAACATAGAAAAATTTCCTTATCCCGCGGTAGACATTATTATTATTTTTATTATTATTATTATTATTATTATTATTATTATTATTATTATTATTATTATTATTATTATTATCGACCAACATTTCTGAATTCAACAGACATCTGAGATTAAGATATTCGCCACGACAAATTTACACTTATAACGTTCCAAAACTCCACACTTTGGATGAAATCTCATCGAACATTCAACACAAAATTTTAAGCGTCGCATTTTACCGTTCTTGACATGAACTTTACACACTGAAATTTTCACACGCTGACCAAAAATTACAACGCCTTTCGCCTGATAATTACGAATATCAACCCGACAATCATCTTGAAAAGTTGGTTGGGACAGACAATAACTAACTAACTACAACATAATATAAATTAGACAGACCTGCGCAATGGTGACATTCCCAGCATTCTGATTACATCGTTACCAGCTGACCTCGGGCTTAGCCGCTCATTTTCACAGATAACATTTTAATTACCAAAATCTCACTCATACAAACACTACCCTTCACACACACGAGATTAAAATTACCATATAAATCAGGCACTTTCTCTGTAACTTGCACCACGAACTTCCCTCGTCCTGCAGTCGACTACAACTGTCCGATGCGTTCCCAGAGTGGTTTCTCTCTCCGTTACCTCAATAAAACAGGTGTTCGGCCGATAAGGGAGCAGAACTACTCTGAATAGCTTCCCCCAAGACTCTGCTTCACTTTCAAGTGTACATGAGATGATATAAATAAAACCTGCTGCGTATATTTCAACCAGCCTACACCTTCCTATTTCTTCGGCAAACGTTCAGAACTTTCCCAATCACTTTTTCTTCTTAACCAAGTATATGGACCTTAGCCACGGACATGTATTTAATTATTTGACGGTCAATCTGGCGCGAATTTCCAATGGCGACGGGCGCAAGCTCCCGCGGCTTCAAGTTCCAGATCGACACTGAAAATTCTACGGTGGGGGGTTTCTTTTATCATCTCAGGAGGGACGCTATCCCCTCTATGAGGCTTGGTTGTGTAATCTGCCAATTGTGCGTCTAATAGACCAATTTTGATGAGACTTGTCCCAGAACTCCGGACAGACTTGCACTTATGTTAGATGTTAAATTTATAATTTTTCTGCACTCACAACAGGGGAAATAAATTATTTCTGCCCGTGCGTTTCGCGCGTTTTCTTCCTCCCCTGACCTTGGCACGTGTAGCTGGTTCGCTGATCTCACGCTAACATGTACTTAGGCTTAACTGCATTTATGTTTTTCCCTAGTGTCTCTGTCTTCACGTAGGGTGTACGAATAATTTTGCTTATTTATTTCTTCATTTACTATATTGCCAAAATCCCTCGTTGTGCAGAATTCCATGAATTTAAAGAATTGTCGGGCACTCGAGTCCCACCGAGGTGTCCCGGCAATTCACGAGCTCGCCGTGAGTGAGAACCTTCCCACGCGACATCGGAGCTCGTAGGAGCGCAACATGGCTGCCTTCAAACATAAAAGTACTTTCTTAATATCAAATAAATATTGGAGAAAAAATATTTTTTCCCACCGTAGAATTATGGGTTCAGTATGTGACTGGCTTCTGTGTTCACACACCACTACAATACAATCACGAAATGTTATTATGGTGTATTTACCTGAGCATTAGAGTGATTATCGAGTTATCAGAAGAGGGTGAGGAATCTCTGTCAATGTACAGGCGCAATATGCCTGCATTGGTCACCTGGTAAATGATTTATCTCAATTAAACATCGCAGATATGATCAACATAAATTGAATTAACTTCGTAAACGCCATCCGATTCGGGCTCAATGGGGCACATTTTAGGAAGTTCTTCCCTTTTCAGAAAGTATGGTACAGGATTATCTTAGCACTTTCGAAATGTTGGTACATAGCGCAAGTTCTGCTTGCCCCTAAATTTTTATGCCAACGTATTGAAATGGCTACACGATACATCCTCTGAAGAATATACCTCTATAGGGTACACAGAGAGCAACTTCATTTTCCGGAAAAGAGTGGAGGAATGCAATTGAGTGCAGCAGAACAAAACTGCGTGGCCCTCTTTTTGAAGCATATCCTCAACGTAAAAATGTTAAGAGGAGATCCCTCTGGCTGTCCTTTCATCATTTTTTGTGAACTAGCGAAACCAATTAACAACAGCCAAGGAAAACGTCTCTTCCATAGAGCACAACCTATAATTCAAATACTCGAAGGCACTTTGAACATCACCAAGAATGTCAACATAGTGAAGAGTACTTACACAACGTCGATAGACGCAGAGTGCGTCTCAGCACTCAAGTGGGCACGGCTGGTCCTGATCACATAGCTCTGCACTCTGACCTGCCAACCGAGCAGAGGAGGGTTTTCGGCTCCGCATTCGGCAGACGGGACAGGGCTGGACCTCACAGCTGGCCCTAACCATCGGCTGTCCTGAGAATGGTTTGCCGTGGTTTTCCATTCTCCTGCACTAAGGTGAATTCCGGGACAGTTCATAGTATAGATCACGGCCACCAACCCCTTCACCTTCTCCGTGGTTCTCCTTTACCGTAACAAATCTCCCGGCCTGAGAGACGGCGTTACCGTGTGTGAGGCCCGCCTCCGCCTTCAGGGGAGGAATGAAAAGATTTTAGTAGTACTTATACAACGCTACTACACTGGAAGCCATTTGTCCCCTTAGAAAGGTTAAATAAACTGTGAAGAACTAGAAACTAATTAGGAAAAATGTGCACAATAAATGTTTTCTGTTTGAGTGGCGAGCTGCAATGAAATACTGACAAAGTGTTATAAAATGCAACGATATGGACAAATAATTGCCGATGAAACGTGTGTAGTGAGTGATCGTAAGGATACGCTGACGTATCGCATTACTGAGTAATCCTGACATCATATCGTCGCTTCACCGGTAAAACGCTGTATTCCACAAAGCACTTCCTATCGATTATTCTCCTTAAGACTGGTCACGCCTCCCAGCCGCGTATGGATATGCATGCAGTCAATCAGAACAAATTTTGTTGTGTTCATTTTCCTATGCCCATGTGTAAAGGAAAATAAACCTTACTGTACCGTACTATAGGAATGTATGTTTGCATTACGTATTTACGCACTCCTAGTGTATAATGCATGTAAGGTTCATTTTCGTTTACTCACCGACATAGGAAGACGAACATAATGGACATTGTTCTGATGGACTGCGTATCCATATGTGGCTGGGAGGCGTGACCAGTCTTAAGGAGAATAATGGATAGGAAGAGTATTGTGGGATACAACGTTTTACCGGTGGAGCGACGATATGGAAGTTGACATACAATATGAAAAATTGTATTAAGGGAACGGCCACAATTAACATCGTGGAAGGCATATTGGACAGTCTTGAGTGTCATACTGACTGCAGTAAAACAACGAGGTCTGTAAGCTATAATACTGCGACTAATAACCGAAATCACTCAGGAACATTGCCAGGCATTTTGGACCAAAGAACGGTGGAAACTAGTGCAAAACAAGTACCTATAAGACATCCTTGAGAAATACTTGTATAAGTTTTAAATATTTACTACATTCATCCCCACGGGAATTCTTCAATTTTCATGTGTACGCCAGTAACTTGTGTGAACCAGTGATACAATTAGCTGATACGTTAGAAAACATTAATTTCGAATGGAATCAGTGAATTTAATAAGGATTTAGGTCTTGAAATAAAACTGTCAGCTTCGATACTGATTCTCTAAAATGGAAAGCGCAAAATAGAATTAACCCTTTGCACTCGTATGTAAGATATATTCCGATATCGCGACTTCCAGTTGTACACAACGTTGGAACTTTTCCGTTATATCGACGGCTTACTTCTAAAACCTCGTACCTCGCAATGATTTTTCTACCCATTATCTCCCTTAAGACTGGTCACGCCTTCCAGCCACTTATTGATTTGCTGCCCATCAGAGCAATTTTCGTTTAGTTCATTTTCCTATGCGGATGTGTAACGGAAACTGAACCTTAAATGCATTATACTGTAGGAGTGCGTAAATACGTGATGCAAACAACATCCCTACTATACGGTACGGTAAGGTCCATTTTCCTTTACACTTCAGCATAGGAAATTGAACACAATGAAAATGAAAATTGTTCTGATGGATTGCATATCCATATGTGGCCGGGAGGCGTGGTCAGCCTTAAGGAAAATAATGCGTAGGAAGAGCATCGGGACATACGAGGCTTTAGAAGTAAGCCGTCGATTTGTATATCGCAAGAATAGCGCTCCATGATCGCAGCATGTAAATTTTAACCAACTCCTGGGAAATACCATGTCTAAAAAATAACATTTAATTGGCCTTCAGAAATTCTTGTGAAAACAAGCAAAAACTTAACGGAAAGGCACATAGTCAAAAGATTATAAGGGACTGTAGTAACAGAAAGACTAAAGAAAAACATAGAGGAAATCACTTCGTCTCCAGAACCTCCCCACTGTAACTACAGTACTGTAGGTCTTCATTGAGGTGATTTCTATGAAACGTGTACAGAGAGTAAAATTATATAAATGGCGCATGACCTGCGCACAGGCCTTATACAGGTCGTTTTGTTTGAATCCCATGGATGACCTGCATGGCTGTGAGGAACTAGTTCTACCTAAGATGAAATCTAAGGTTGAAGAGTTTACTGATGTCCAGTCCTCAGGCTAGAAGAATTAAACAATGAAAATGAAAATCCATGATGCTGTCGATAATCGAACCGATACCCCTCAGGCAAAAGGCTTGCGTGCTAACCAGTTAGCCACAGAGTCTGGCTCTAAGAGAATCATAGCTACAAATTTCTACTTCCAACATTCATGCGAAAAATATTATTTTAACTAACTAACCAACTAACCCCATGGCACTACAGCCCTGAAGGGCCTTGGCCTACCAAACGACCGCTGCTCAGCCCGAAGACCTGCAGATTACGAGGTGCTGTGTGGTCAGAACGACGAATTCTCTCGGCCGTTATTCTTGGCGTTCTAGACCGGGGCCGCTATATCACCGTCAGATAACTCCTTAATTCTAATCACGTAGACTGAGTGGACCACGAACCAGCCCTCAGTTCCAGGCACAAATCCCTGACCTGACCGGGAATCGAACCCGGGGCCTCCGGCTAAGAGGCATACACTCTACCCCTGCACCGCGGGGGCAGCATAATTATTATTTTACTTCAATTATATATTACTTGGCCTAAATACGTTCTTCAGCCTTAAAATATCCGTGAAAATACCTATAACATTCTAGTACAATAAATATTAATTCAGTTATGCAGCCAATCAAACTCCTTCTATTGTTAAGAGTTAATTACCCAATGATGATCACCAAACTTATATGAGTAATAGATCCAATATAAAGAAGAATGACAGAGAAAAAAATCAAAACTAACATTATTAATAACATGTTATATTTGCAGCTTCACACGTGATGCTTTGTTATTAGTGTCCCATATAGATTTGAACACGAGAAGATATATTAGAAATTGTTCAGTAGTTTTTAAGAAACGGTGGATCATACGTTGAGACAATCAAACCCCGTCTTTCCTCGTGTTTCTGATTTATTTTGCATGTTTTACAATAAGATGCACCCGAAGATAAAGATTTCCTGTTACGGACATTTTTTGTAGATTTCATTCAGAACTGCAAATGTTAATCTATAATTTTGAGGCATTTATAAACCGTGTTGGCTTTTGATGGTTGTGGAGATGCGATCTTTTCGATTGCTCCTATTTTCATTTAAGTTGCTTTCTTCCCATAAATATATATACCCTTTAATACTTTAGAAGAAATAAGATTTCTAATGATGAAAGAATTACTGAGCAGGAAAACTCGATTCCATTTTCGAACAAAATTATAAACTTTCTATCTTTATAGGACTAGTGCCGACTTATAATTATCTAATCTGTGTTTCATATTGCGTTTTACCAACAATCATTCTCGCTACTTTTTGTGTTTGTTATTCGTAACTTATGATTAAGGTATCCTCAGTCCACCCAACTTTCACTCCCATAAATCAAAGTTGGTCTGATAAAACAGACCGATGTAAAGGTAGTTTAGTCCGGGAGCTACTACATTATTATATGAAATAATTGATTAAATTTTGAAGAAGAAGCTGACACGACTTCTAAAGTATGTAATATTTTTAAACGAGGTTTGAAAAAAAAATGGAAATATAGTTACTGTCTTGAGCGCAAAGAAATATGACAGACTAAAGTATTGAAAATGAAAACCTACAACCTGTTTTCCAGTCATTGACCGGGTCAGGGGTGTAACGAATGAAACATATATAGGCTGTTATTACAATGGGGTCGGCACTCCCAAGGTGATTTATTAATGACTGATAAATGCTATGAAATGATAATGGAGAGTATTGCTGGAATGAAAGATGACAGCGAAAACCGGAGTACCCGGAGAAAAACCTGTCCCGCCTCCACTTTGTCCAGCACAAACCTCACATGGAGAGACCGGGATTTGAACCGCGGTACCCAGCGGTGAGAGGCCGACGCGGTGCCGTCTGAGCCACGGAGGCTCCAAACTAAAGTATTATCATTAGGGTCCGGATTTTTTAAAAATACATGTGCGCATATGCAAATGCATATTTTGAAGGTTAGTGCATATTTTGATCGTAAGTGCATATACAGATATATTTTTCTCTTATGTTGTGATCGATTATCCACGATTTTTGAACGAAATGAACAATCTAATGAACTCTATACGTTGTACATCCACTGGCAACACGAGAAGCCTTTTCCGATCAATGTCGCAATACAAGCAGATAGACGAAAATGACCCTTTTCACAACAGCTATTTACACCAGAACCTGTTCTAACAAAATGGGGAACTTGGTTATCCGCAGTATCATTATACCAAGAGGACTTTAATCAAGTAAAAGATTTAGTTAAGTATTGATGATAGTCATGCTGCGTGTGTTTGTGAAGCAAAGTGCGCATTTGAATCTGAAACTGTATATAAAGATGTGAGCTTCATCTGCATGCATTATTTATCACTTTAGATGGCGATTAAGGACCTAGAAACTCGCGGTGCACCCTTACACGAATCCCTTAAGTTAGTTCAAAACACCATTAGTTCTTTAAATTGTGTCCCTGATGAAACTGGAGAAAGAGTTTAAAGGAAACTCAGTGCGGTGTTGGACTCAAACCCAGGACTGAAGGAGTTAAGCAACTACATAAGTGAAATCAGACAGTCTTTGCCAGAATAAATTTCCGAACACTCAGTACCAGTGTAAAAATGTTGCCCAGTTACGTCCGTCGACGTAGAACGATCTTATTCAACGTATAAATTAATTCTGTCCGATAACAAAAAGTCACTGACCCCTAAAAGCATTGAAAAACAGTTAATATCCTACTGACATACATCATTTTGCATGTAATTAAACTGTTTATCAATTTAGCATTGAGTTAAAATTAAATAATGCTTTTGTAAGTGTATTTTGTTTCATTTTTAGTGCACATTTTCGTGCATATTTTCAACATTTTTAGTGCATACGTACATGCATATTTTTGGACTTTTTAGTGCATATGAATCCGTGCCCTAATTATCACATAGAAATCTTTCCAAATTCAAGAATGGAATTTAGACAGGTAACAGAAGCAGTATGAAGATGATTTTCGTTGGAAGCTTTTAATTCAACTTTCCTCCATTAATAGGAGCTGAGTGTTTAAAACCGAGTCCTATTGCACTAGATGCTGTGCATTGGGACTCACAATCCTCGCTAATGCACACTATTATAACTAGCCCCGCTGATAATATCCCCCCAGCTGAGCCGCTATCTCAACATTGAAAAGTGAGTCAGCTGCCTCGATTCTTATCCATTCCATTTCTCATGTTGAAGACATTTGCATTTCACTCCGTCTCACACTTCATCCTAGAGCTCGTGTTTATAAGTGAGATTGATGAGAGCTGAGCGAGAAACTAACTTCTTTAACATTCTTCTATTTCCAACCCATCTTCGTATTGCTTTCAATTTCCTTCCATTTCTGTCTTGTTGCGACTGAGAAGCGACGCCCATGTTCTGCAAGATTGCTACAAGTAAATAAGTGATGAGGTAGCGGGCTCGGCTTGCAGTTCGTATAGTCTAGCCGAACGGCGAGACGATCTGCAAATTCGCGAGATAAAAGTTTACGTATTTCTGGTATTCTCTGCGGCTCTCTGAATAGTATCTTTCATAATATCTGGATGCAATTCCTGTGACTTGAATGTCATTACTCGGTATCATCTATATCTCAGATAATTCTATACATAACGGCCACAAATAAGACTGAGTACGTTCTGTTCCGGCCTGTATCGAGACATAGATGAAGAAAATACTGTATACACCACGAAGTAGCGACAGTCTGCGACACGGTATTCTACAGAAACTTGAAATGCAGCAGATTTTCACGAACTGGTCATGAACAGTATGTTAATTCCTCGTGAATGATATTGCTATTGTTTTAATTGCTCCTTCAAAATGAATACAGTTAATTTCATGTGTCCCAGTAAATTTCAGTACAGTTTGTCTCGTTTCGAATAATATAACGAGGTTTGTGTCGGAACTACGATCTTATTTTATTTGGGTGTATTATTGATTATTATTTGCACATTGATACTCCTTCAGATTAGTCTCGCAATGGTAAAGAGGAGTGCCAGGATTGCGCACTATTTCCTCCCACGAATACATTACATGAATGTTAGGATTAACTGTATGTGTAAAGTTTAGTTTCATAGCAGATGTATTGTTGGCCAGGTTCTCCTCTTGCAAGTACTCTGAAGTCGCACAATTTTCAACCCCCTAGTGTCCATTAAATCTTCGTGGGTGTCTCCGGGCGTATCTATTTCCATGGGTCTTCTTCAGCCAACCTCCAAAATTTTGGACTTTTTCGATTCATATTGACTTATTCCTTCTAATTTTTAGCGTCTGAAGTTGGCTTACATCCTTTTTTAAGTTATGATATTCGGATATTTCGAAAGCTTTCACTAATTTTTCATATACCTAATCAGGTTTCTCTCACGGATATTATTACAGATATCGACTGAGCTCACGTAGACACCTTGAATGGCTCCTTGCCGAAAGGATGATCAAGTTGTAATAAATTCCATGTCATATTATTATTATTTTCCAGTCGTGCCAGGTGAAAATTTCACCACAAAATAGCGGAGGAGTAGCACGATCACTTTTCCGCCATATGAGCTTGAGCGCTATTTGGTTCGACTGTTTAAAACGTCCTGCCTTCATCTTGTTCCTATACTTCTGCCAGCGTCCGTATTTTTTACGTTATTGTCGAAGGGTGCTCGGTGAACATTTCTGCGGGATACACGCAGATTTTACCGAGTGAACGAACACTGGAACGTTAATATTTCTCAAAACTGAGCTAACTTGATTTAAGTACAAGGGTTAGTCAGCATTCGTAGTTGACTTAGCAGTACAACCAAGGACCAAGGGGAATGTTTTCATTCCCTTTCCCGAAGGGAAGGGGCGGGCCACCTAGAAGGTTATGCCTTCTCTCTGGCCAGGAGATTTGGCGGGGTTTGGGGATTTGCATTGTTGGGAGGATAAAAAGGAGGAGCTTTGATTTTGGGATTTGGAGATTGGGCCCCTTGGCTAAGTGGTGTAGTTCTGCTCTTGTACTTTTTATTTGTTTTTATTACATGAATTTTACAATGGTTTTCCTAGATACGTTGATTGGTTACAAGTTACATGAATTATCGTAGATACATTGATTGGATACAAGTTAAATGTATTATAATTGTAGTCTATTGTGAGGTATGGTTGTTTGGAAGGAATAGAAGGATGATTTGCTGATTTACTGGCACGTAAAATACCTCCTGCGGGACTAAATTCCTGCACCTCGGCGTCTCCGAAAACCGTAAAAGTAGTTAGTGGGACGTAAATCAATAACATTATTAATTAAATCTGCCGACACGAGGCTGACGTATTTGAGCACCTCTAAATACTACCGGACTGAGCCAAGATCGAACTTGCTAAGTTGGAGTCAGAAGGCTAGTGCTTCAACCGCCTGAGTCACTCAGCCGGCCAGCACTGTCTGATGAATGTCCTTGGGTTGGAAGAGTCCACTACCATGAGTATTGGTCCAAAGACATTGAACATAAATTTCGAGGAGCCGATTACGAAAGCAGATTGCCTAAGCAATTATTGTATTATATTCACAATTGAAGGACGAGCAATACATTAGGGTTGCATTACATAGACAAATGAAGGATGCCTTAAAACTCAATATGAAAGTGGGCCATTTTGGCATTAGTAACTAGGAGGATATAGAAAGTTCAGACAGGAAAGTAGTGTTACGAAACTGTTGCGATCTTTAAGCTGGGAAGACTTGCGATTAAGGCATCGAGTTTCTCGTGTAAGTGGTAAGTTCCGAGCTGACAGGGTGGAAACGGCGTGGAATCGCATTCGTAGAAGAATGAGATTGAGTAGATCTTTTAAATGTAGGAAAAAGGAAGTTTGTACTCATATTTGGGAACATGTTCATTTATAGGAATATAAATTAGGTACTTGATTCATTTATCAAAGGAAACGTTCGGTACATTTCGACGTTCTTCAAAATCATTTAAGGAAACAGTAGGTGAACAACTGGCAGGGAAACTGCCACCTGTGTGACTGCGCCAAGTGCAGATCAATGATGATTAATTGATTAGGTTTGTGTAGTCTGTGCAATATTTCGTTATCTATTTTTATTAATACTCTTGATTTACTTTTCTCTCACTACTAAAAAGTTCTCCTGAGACGGCAACGTGACTGAATTTCGTTCCGCGGGAGTTGCTTTACTCACAGTTAAGTGTGCCACCACCAGTGTGACAAATCTGTGCACCTTCAAATACCACTGGTCTGAACGTACCAATATGGGCTCATAAAGCAAGTGATCTCTGCTCTGAACTACTCATCTCGTCCTTCCTAGTTTTCATGGTATTTCTTATTCCTTACCCAATACCGTCATTTTCCAGGGTTCCTCCTTTATTCTACTTATTGTGCAGCTGAAGACCGAATTATGAACTGCATACTTGTCATTGGTTGTCTGTTCTCAGATTGTACCCTAGCCTTCTTCAGAGAGAACTAGTCATAATAACATGTGCCTCATCAGGTTTATTTAGGTCTCCCTTTCCTTCTTGTGACCAGGTAAGGGGAGACGACAGGCTAACACAATGGAATAAAACAGGTTTTTTCATTGAAAGTCGTATTAGAATTCTTAAAACGACAAGTTCAACGTTTATGAACACTGGATGAACCACGCCCTAATTATTCCTTGCAACTGACCTTCAATTAACATCCTGTATAAAATCATTGAATGGAAATATTAGCTGATATTGAGCTGCTGTCCTTTTCTTAATTTTAGGACGTGTAAATTCTGTGGTGGATATCACAGCATCAGTTTTAGGAGATCAGTAGAACGTCGTGTTAATTATCAGGTTTAATTATCCCAAAAGTAATTTTTACAATAAAGCACATTATTTCCAAAAACTACACAACATAGGGATGTGTTATTTTCACTTCTCAGTGCAAATACACATTATTAAATTTAGGATTTCACGTCCAAAAGAAAATTAACCGTGGTGTTTTATATTTAAAGAAAAGAAATCATCTATAGTCTCAAAGACCGTAGAAAAATTATCCGTTCTGTTTCATATTCATAAATAGAAGGACCTAGTCTCAGAGGGGGGCGTACCTAATTAATGGTAATTTTATGTTTTGGGAATGGGGCTACGGTGTCATCATTAGAAATACTTCTTGTAGCCACCGTTTCTCCCCCATCCGCCGAAAATTTCGTAAGACTTTGTTAATCTATCAACCCTTCTACTTGTCAAAAGACCTTTAGACACTTCACCACTAATAATGACATTAAATTAACTAATTAATTCACTCATTTATTCCTTAATTAAATAAAAAATAAATCAACCATTTCTGCTCTTAAAATCTCGTTACTGAGTCAACCTAGGTGAGCTGCTATAATAATACGTCTTACACTATCCATTTAAATTGCCCCTGTTTTACATTATCGTCTATCATTCAATGTCCGTTGGCGTTAAACATGGAATGAACTTGCGAATTACAGGGACTAAACTTAACTTTGAAGAAGAAGGGTCAAGTAAATGTAACGGTTCAAATCCCGTTACAAGATGATATCAGTATTTTATTATTTTATCTGTATTATTATTATTATTATTATTATTATTATTATTATTATTATTATTATTATTATTATTATTATTATTATTATTATTATTATCATGTCAGTATTATTATTTCATCTGTGAGATTACTATTATTTTGTTATAATTATTATTCAATTCGATTATGCATTGCTTTTTGCTTGCGTATTTGTAATTGAGTGTATGCATATATACGTATATGTAGACTAACATTAAATACCTGTACAGTGAGAGTTTCGATATATCAGATGTTGAGTGCGACATCCTTACATTGTGCAATATTGCTGGCATTTCTGCCAAGTCATGGCTACGTCATCGTGAGCTTTTGGCAATGCGTTCAGAGAGTCGGCCGCCCCAGGGCATTTCACCATTACATGCAACAGTTTGAGGCGTTGTGGGAGTATGTCATTGTTATTTCTGGAGATTGCGTAGCTGTGTAAACCAACGTCTATAAAAGGTGGGTGCATATTGTAGCGTCAGTCATTACTTAAACGGAAGCAGTACAGTGAAGTAGTCTACTAGATGAAGAGGCCTCAGTCGGTCAGTCAACGAGTGTGAACGAGAGATGGAGAAGACTCAGTGAGCCATTAATTTTTGGTCATTGAGAGAGTGAGGCCAAAGTTGGTCCGTCACTTAATGGAAGACACGGACGCAAGGGCTTACCATGGGGTCAGAGAGGGCAACCCTGGACCTGCCAAGAGGTAATACTATGTTGACTTACAAAGAAGTCAGGTGATATGGAGAAGAAGCAGTCACAAGGATGTATCACCAAGTTAGGCGTGACACATCTACAGTAAACACCAGATCAAAGGAATACGTCGTAATTACACTCAAAGTGTTGAAGGTACAGTCAAGTGAATCAGTGAGGGAAATATTTCGTATAAATTGTTAAATGTCCGGTCAAGAAGAATTCAAATTCATGCCTAGTTTCTTTCAGTTGCAATGTCATAATTTCATATTCTCATCTGTTTTATCGCAACAAGACTCACTATTTTTATATATTATTTAAAGAATATATTTTGTTCTATCAAACGAATTCATAGTTTTATTTCAATGACAGTAAAATATCTTAACCTCAAAATAAATGGGGAAACCGAACGCCAATCTCCTTTTCCCAGAACTTATATGGTATGTTGTCAAAAGTAAGCTTATTACCCCACACCCTAGAGATAGTCAAGAGTCTCATTCTATTATTGCTGTACTGAGTGGCAGCTGGCGCCCTTCAAATAACGTATGTGTAAGTAAGCAGGTAACAAGTAAGTGTGAGTACAAGGTCCGACGAGTGTGTATTTTATTTAATGAATGTTAATTTTCATAATTTTCATATTAAATGCAGATATTCAGATTTTACAAGTTAAATGCAGTTTTATATGTTTGTAAAATTAGGCAGCGACTTACGAACATCTTACATAAAGAAACAAAGAAGGATGTAACTGTCTATTCAATCACGAAAGGGATTGAAACACAAGACCTTCGGCTTTAAATGGTAAAGCATTAGCTGGACACGCAGAGTTGCTGGAGGAATGGGTCTGACAGACAGCCAGCGATTCATTCTTATTACGCCAGTCTGTCGAGTCTTATCGCGGGGCAAACAGTTAAGTGTCACAAATGCTTAATCATGTCGTGGAACTCCAGATATCGTTTTATTTACGACAAGCTCTCCCCAGAAACTTTTTAAAGGAGCTTGCAGAATTTAATTAGTGGTTTTAATAATACCTTAAGTAAGAGCGCATTTTTTCAGCAATAAATTTTACACTTAAAAAAAGCTTTGCAGTCAGAAATCACATTTAATTAAATATAAAACTGGTCTTAATGCAGAGAAATTCACAGAAATTTAAAATCTTTGTCTTATATTCCGGGTCTTTAGTTCGTAGACCTGTTTAAATGCAACTATCTATGCCATACTTCCCTGTGCATGAAATGAAATATGACTGAAAGAACCAACTTTTAGTGTAAAATGAATTTATTTACGAATCTGAGAGAAGAAAATTTGGTTTAGCGAATAACACAGAATAACATACAATCAAATTTTCTTATAATTATACAAGAACAGTTAGAAAGAACAGTCATACTGAATCAATCAACAAACAACCGGGCGAGTTGGCCGTGCGGTTAGAGGCGCGCGGCTGTGAGCTTGCATCCGGGAGATAGTGGGTTGGAATCCCACTGTCGTCAGTCCTGAAGTTAGTTTTCCGTGGTTCCCTATTTTCAAACCAGGCAAATTCTGGGGCTGTATCTTAATTAAGGCCAAGGCCACTTTTTTTCAACTCCTAGGCCTTACCTGCCCCACCGTCGCCGAAGACCTATCTGTGTCGGTGCGACATAAAAGCCACTAGCAAAAAAAAAAAAAAAAGAAAAGAAGTATCTACAAACACTTGGAGGCTCCAGAAGCAACAGGCTACAAATTATGTTCTACATACGCCACACAGATGGTGTCGCACTATGGACACGAAATATTTCAGCCACGATTTCATCTTGGAGTCTCTGTCAAATCCGTACTTCTGCCGCCAGTTTACAAATGATGTCCAAATTGTATCCCTCACGCCAAAGGAATGACCCTCACCGCAATGTGCCTTAAATTACATGACTGAAGGGAAAAGGGGATACAATATTCATATTTGGTCTGAAAAAACCGCATATCTGGACCGATAGTCTCAGCTTAACCTTCTCTCTGTTAATTGCAATGATACTGATTGCTGCCTCCATTATCAACGCAGTGTAATTTTTCATGTATATGTACGTCACACGTCTGTACAGAGTTGTCTTCCAATTACAACACAAATTATGAATTAATGAATTGAATTAATGCATGCGTGAATGAATAAAATACTTCTCTTGAAGTCACGGGTAACAACCAACCTGGGGAGAGACCATTCATCATGCAATAGATGAATGAATGAATGAATGTTCTCAGCCTACAGCTACGGAACACCAGCGGCTGGGAAGGAACATTTCATCTATTGGAACCTAAATAAATCCAAATGAAATTTAACAATTAATGACATCAAGAAACAATAATAACAATAACCCTACTAACCATTATTCTAATTGCCATATTAATGCCTTCTTTCTTGTAATAAGAGATTTTTGACCCAAACTTCGCTATTTAGCCTTAATCTGCCTTGCATGTATTTCAGTATCTTGTAGTTTTCTAGTGTACATATTAACTTACTACAATTACTCGGTTCGGTCCATTCCTTGTTTATAATTCTGATGATTTTATAAGATTTCTATTCCTAACTCAACACAGTCGTTCATTACTATTCATAAATTTCCTTTTAACCGCTAGGGTTTCTTTATAAGAGCTCTGAGAGTTATATTCTATCCTATTTGCACCACGGAGAAGGCATCTTACTGTATGCTTTTCCGTAATCCATCGTTTATTTTTATAAATTCCCAACATTCATTAGATTAATTCCCGTTTTCCTCTTCTACTTGCATTCACAACATTTATGTTCATACCTTGAATTACCTTACTGAATTCTAAGAGGGTCGCCTTGATCCTACATTCGGACACCAACCACTGTTTTTGAGTATCCCTAAGTCGTATAATAATTTGTTTACTCAAGGATACCTCAACCCTCTCGAAGTCCTTCTCCCAATAATTTCCGAATCCTTACTTCTTTATGTATTTCGAGAGGGTTGAGACGAAGAGCATTGGCGATCAATGTTCTGATGTTATTGTGTGGCTTAACCTGAAGTAACTCCCCTGGAGGACAACTCTCTAGCAAGTGTCGGCAGTGGCCTGTGCTGTTGGAGCGTCCCGGTGGAGTACGCATGGATGTCACCATCGCTGTCATTCTTATCATCTCTCTCCATGTGGAACTCGTTAATCCACCCCTTTGTACAATCCATGTTATCTCAAATTTTTCAGTCGACTGGCACGCTATATATTTATTCTGGCGTAGAACTTTTTAGTAAATTTTGTATATTGTTAACCCTTTACAAGTGTGCTAATTTTTGTGACGTACCTGTTGAGGTGGGGTTCGTACGCGCCAGTAGAGACTGGCCTTAATGTGGTAATTGGAAGTAAAGAAATGCCAGAACCAGTCATTTACATTAACTTTATCTTTATACTCATAACTTACAAAAACAACATCATCATTGTCTATGCAACCATTCTTTCCCGTCCTCAGATCCTCGCTTCGTTTCATAATAAGAACATTAGCAGATATTCTGTGCCAAATCTTGAAGGAATTTTTTTCCTCGGTTGTCCTCGGCTTTTCATTCCCGTGATATTTTCCTTCCAGCAGAATGGTAAGAAAGGCATTTTGTCGCAAGGTGTGGCCAGTAAATTCAGCTCTTCTTCTTTGTATCGCTAACATCAGTTTTCTATTCCCTAGAATTTCTTCTAGAACGCTTTTGTTTAATCTCTTTTCAATCCATTTAATCCTACTGGCACGCTATATATCAATTTGGGCGTAGGATTTTTTAAATACATTTTGTACATTGTTAACCACTTACAAATGGGGTAATTTTTGTCTCGTACCTGGCGAGGTAGGGTTCGTTCAGTAAACAAGAACGTAAAAATAATCATGATAGTCACCATTTCAAGTATGGATATTACATGACCGTCTCAATAAAATTACTTTCTGTTCATAAATGTAATAATTTTCGAATTATATAGGAGCAATTCACTGTTATATTTATATAAACGAATAATAAACATATATTTACTATCATGTATGTTTAGTCCTCACCCCGAAGGCTGGTTGGATCCTCAACAGCTCCGCCATCAGCTGTCATAGATGGCCTAGGCATCACTGAAGAGGCGTACTAGGGAAATGAGGAGTGAGGTAGTTTCCCGTTGCTTTCCTCACCAAGCCAAAAGTTTACTATTATATATCAGTCTGCCAAGCCCACTGAAATGCATGCACCAACTGACCCTATGAGCAACATTTTCACACCGTTCATAGCAGGGACTGGCTGCAGAAGGAATGGCATTACTAGCATCACTCATACCTCAGTCACCTTCATTTTGTCAAAGCCAAGGATAAAGCTGAGACAGATCAATGAAAGTAACAATATTGCTCTAGCCCACACCAGAAGACATAGTGCACTGTAAACACTAGGTCCTGCCAGCAAAGGCATATTTACTAACATACAGGGATATAAATATCACGGATTCACAGGAAGACAAGCTTAGGAGACATAATCAGTGTAATAGTTCACTGCAAATGCAACATATATTGTTTTTTTATAATCAGAGCATCTAACGATTAATCCCTAGATTCATCTTCTCTATCGGTGACAAATTGTTACGTCCTGCTATCATAATCGTTTTGAAAACCGGTTTCAACGGTATCTCCTTCACCACCTCTAAAATAACCCTCGTATTTCTTGTATTTATGACCGCTCCTTCAACTTCTAAACTTGGCCGCCGTTGTTTTGGGTGATTGATAGCCCCTCTAGATAGTGAACGTTATAATCTTCTCAGAATTATGCCAATGTCATGATATTTTGAATATCCACCCGGGCACTAAATCACTAATACAAAGGCATTCAGAATTGTGACATACAATAAATGGTAAATGAGTTTGATATACCATTTCTTATTTCTCATTATGATTTCATAACATGGCATAAGTGATTCCAGTAGGTCGAACCCTCCCTTATCATACCACGGCATGACCAGACTGCATAATAAGACGAATTATTCACATCCTTATGTTTAAAATAAAAACTACACCAAATACCAAAACCACTCTTCTAGTGTATTTGAATATGAGCAGAAGACTTACCAGCAACGGTATGATTATTTTTAGCAGCACAGCGCTTTAATTTCATGCTATTATTGCATGTGATTTTAGCGCAAAAATTCAACTCCCGCCTGCTCTGGAGGAGATTCAGATATATTCTCCTGCTGAAGTGTTGCTAACCTTATAAGAAGTAAATCTCACCCAGTAACTTATATACAAGTTCCTCCTGCTTCTCATAACGCAAGAAGGTTCATTCCATATTCCGTAACTATAGTTACAGAGAAATATTTAACGAGTGACAAATTTGTCCCACCATGCACTGTAAGGTTATTACAACAAATAATTAACATAAGTTTACCACCACAGAGGGAGAGAAATGTCAAATCTTTGTACGAAGACAAGCTTTGAGGGCGTAATCAGTGCAAAATTTTGCTGCACATGCACCATATATTGGTGATTCTCAATCGGAGAATCTAATAATTCCTCCCTTCATTCATCCTCTCTACCGGTGTTAACTTGTTTCGTCCTACTGTCCTGATCATTTTGAAAACCAGATTAGAATGTATATCCTTCACCATCACTAAAACAGATCTCTTAGTCCCTCCGGTGTAGCCACTATCATTTACCTAATCACCGTTAAGCTTGAAAACAGATGCACCAGTCACACCTTACGTAAAGCACATCAACCTGATGAGGCATAAAAGTTTTACACAACTGGTTAGCTGGGGTTTGATGAACCTTAGATGCGCAGGAAAGGATAATAATTCAAAAGGTCAGCTGTGATATTTCACATTCACTTAATTAAACGGCTGATAACAAGGTGACAGAAAATTTCATGGGCTTTCACAGTCCTCTCCATGTTAAACGTCGAGCAGGAGAGTTTTTTATTTTGTTAAGTTCCAACAAACCTCACCTCACCAGTGAAGGGTTAAGAAGTGTGAATGTGAAAAAAATTATAACCGTTAGAACACAATAACAAACAATAATGTAATACTTAAGATCTCAGATACATTATATCGTCCCTGTTCTGCCAAAACGGCGAATGTTACAATGCTCTTCCTATCCATTATTTCCCTTAAGACTGATCACGCCTTCCAGCCACAAATTGATATTCGGTCCATCAGAACAATTTCCGTTGAGTTCATTTTCCTATGCGCTTGTGTAAAGGAAAACGAACCTTACTGTACCATACTGAAGGAATGTATGTTTGCATGACATTTACCCACTCCCAGAGTGTGATGTATTTAAGGTTCATTTTCCTTTACACACGCACATAGGAAAATGAACTCAACTAAAATTGTTCTGATGGACCGCATATCAATATATGGGTGGAAGGCGTGACCACACTTAAGGGAAATAATGGATAGGAAGAGCATTGTAACATTCGCCGTTTTGGCAGAACAGGGACGATATTATTAATGACAGAAATGTAATCAAGTCTACATCTTCAGATTCGAGGAATATGACGTCCTAGAGTTTTATTAGTATCATACCTTGTGTTCGAATAACGAGAACGTACTCTCACATTACAGCCCCCTCATTAACACTTTGGCAATGAAAATAAACCAAACAAATTACGAACATGTCAAAAATTCCTTGTTAACATTTCTGCGCATTGAAGCTGAATCTTGATAAATATATATTCTTATTTTAATCAGAAACAACACATATTCTAGGTCTCAGAATTCCATACAATTCTTCGTAAATTATCCAGGGGTTATATTTAATAACTATTGAAGAGATTTTGTCAGTAATATTTTTAACACCACAATATATACTAAAAGCAATATAATTCAATACTGAAGGTGAAATGAAATATTTGTGCCTTTAAAAACTGTATCATTGGAAATTAATCCGTTTTAATCATAATGGTAGCATAAACAATATTCTGAACCAGAAATTAATTCGAAAATTGCAAACCGAAATGTGAACGTTAGACCTAATATTTTCGGATTCATAATCCTATTTAGCAAGCATTATAAATTCAAAATTGAATTAATTACGAAATATAATAGCATAAATTAAGCATTTGATATTTCTCACACACTTAGTTTTCAATAGATATTTTATTTGGTTATAATTGATCATTCAAGCACTATTTCCCCACTGTTATCAAGCTATAGCTGATTTTCAGCAGTTCATCATTTTTAATATTTTATTTGAAAGTTGCTTTACGTCGCACCGACACAGATAGGTCTTATGGCGATGATGGGATAGGAAATAGCTAGGAGTGGGAAGGAAGCAGCAGTGGCACAGCCCCAGCATTTGTCTGGTGTGAAAATGGGAAACCACGGAAAACAATCTTCAGGGCTGCTGACAGTGGGGTTCGAACCTACTATCTCCCGAATACAGGATACTGGCCGCACTTAAGCGACTGCAGCTATCGAGCGCGGTGATATTGTATTAGGGTATAATATATAACTGAATTATTGCTCACTTTTGTTAGCCTGTACTCTATTATCTGCAGTTCGCCATTTTCGATCAGTTAAATGCCTCGTTTGTAACTTAATTATGATCATATAAGACATGGAATACACAGCATGCATCTACGTATTGCCAGCTTTGTCTACTAAAATGGCTGATTCCTCATGGGCTCTCAAGTTAGGAACATGGGTTGGGGGTATCACATGACCCTTTCATTTCTTTGATGATACCTGCATTCTTCGAAAATTCATACATATCCTTTTTTCATTAATTTGCTAGGGAATGATTATTTACTTGTACTTATTCTTTGAACCACAACCCACACAACCACCATCACGGCTGCCACCACCACCACCACCACCAACACACCCACAGCCCCAGAGATGTGACGTTCATTTTCTTTTCCTCAACAAGTATTGGTAATAATGTTACTTGTTAATGTGACGTTAAACAGCAGGATCATTTTATCTTTATAGATAAGCAGAAAATAAATTTCTTCATTGTAGACGGGAACACGTTTAAAAGTAGATCATATTTTAAAAAACATGGATGCTTAGAATGGAATAGAGATACAGAAATGAAATTCCAGAATCGGCATAGCAACAGGTGAGTTACATGCAACCACGATTTGAGGTTCGAAAGACATGTAGTATTACATATTTTATCATTGCTGGTTTACGATGTCAAAGACTGTGCATTAAGACTTTCCTCGATGAGCCAACTGTAGACCTAAGAATATGAAATGTACCTTAGAATTTTCAAGTCGTCATAGGAGGACCGCATCACCTACGAGGCAGTATGCCGTCACACTGAGAAATCTTGTAACCTTCTAAAAGGGCACAAGAAAAGCTTTGCAATGTGAGTGAACGCTTTACACTTTTCCAAAATAATTTTCACCACACTCAATACACTTCTCCATACGTCGAAACCAGTCACTGAGTCAACTCTACCACTTTTCTTCGGTTCCATTTTCGCACTCTTGATCCCATGCAGCCAGAAGCTTCGCGTCGGATGCAAAACGCCGCCCTTTCAGCTTCCTCTTCACTTCTGGGAAGAGTGCGATGTCACATGGGGTAAGATCAGGACTGTATGGTGGGTGATCAAACACAGTCAACACTGATCTGGCAATAAAATCCATTGTTACATTAGCACGATGTACTAGAGCATTGTTGTGACTCAAGAGCCAAGTGCTGAGCGGTGACCTTGAACAGAGCTGCTTGAGAGGCTGGATGACCTGATGCAGACAAGTCTCACTGTGCCACTTCCCAGTAACTGTCCTTTGTGTTTCTAGCACAACCCGAGTCAGGATGCCCCGTTTAGTGAAGAATACTGCAATCATCCTTTTCTTCACTGACCTTGACTTTCGCAAAGTCACAGGAGTACCCTCATCTTCAAACAGCCACACCTTGTTTTGGGATTTCGTTGGGACATCGTTATAATAAAGCCAAGTTTCTTCACCTGTAAAGCTGCTATTGACGTTACGCGAAGTCCCATTTTCAAGCTGTTTTAGCATTTTTAGGCACCATTTCACTCGATGTGCCCTTTCTTCCTCTGAAAGTGAATAGGGCACCCAAAGGAAACAAACTTTTCTAACATCGAGATGGTCGTGTAGAACTGAATGAATAGCTGGTGCAGTGATGTGGAGGGTCTCTTCTACCTGCCGATACGTCAACCGCCTCTCATGCTGCAACATTTTCCTCACACATTCAACGTTTTCCACAGTCACTGATTCAGATAGTCGCGCAGAACGAGGATAGTCTTCAGCCCCAAAATTTCCCCTCTGGAACTCTTTGTACGAGCGGAAAATTGTTGTCCTATGTGGACAGTCTTTCCCCAGTACAGGAGTCATTTCCTCCAGGCACTGGTCAACAGTTAATCCACGAGCAAAGTTGTAGGGGATAATTGCGCGATATTCACCTTTAGACCACACTGACATCTTAACTTGCTTTCAGTCCCATTGCTTGGTAACAACTGGTGTGAGGTTCGCCTCTTGCTGTCTTGTAGACCGCATTTCACCTTCTTTTCATCCCTATCCATAAAAGAGGTGCCCAGCCAACCGTTTTTGCGTATTGCAATAACATTCCTAGTGCCCTTTGTAACTCTCTCAAAATGCAGCAAGGTAGTCTATGTCGACCCCAAGTTCTGAAATTACAAATACAGCTTAATGCAAGTAACCATGGAATGAAAGGTATAAGGAGCGATCAAAAAGTTTCCGTTTCACGGTCGTACACTCCTGAAACGGGCGGGATGCCTATCAGGAAAAATAGCCATGAGCATTGAGGCACCCATCCCACCGGCGAACCATGTTGACGATCACCATGTGGTAAAACACCGTGTCCTGCTGAGTGAAGAAGTCCGTAAGCACCTGCTACATACCCTCGTCCGACGTGAAGCGTCGACACTTCAAGGTCATTTTGAGTGGACCGAAGGCGTCTTAATCGTATGGGAAGCGCTCATGAAAATAGGGCGGGTGCTCGAGTGTCTCCCACTGAGATGGCGTACCTAATGCGTGACGAACTTTCCGACAGGCATCTTGTGTCGAAACGCGAAGCGCTGGGAACTTGGTGCACCATTCCACAGCAGTTGTTATCGACTGACATGCTGTCCTATACACAGTCTTCATTGTCTAATGGAGGTCCACCAATGGTCGTCCTTCAGCACCCAAGAACAGAATAACAGCACTTTGGTCCTGTTTGGACGCATTTAATAATAACATCGCCTTAGTTCACGTGGCCGCATTTAACGCAAGCACCTCGGCACGACACGACTGTAACACTAATCCCTTTGCCTACATGTCCGTGTTTATTTACCTGTATTGGAGTTGCGCTACATTGCGTGTCCGCTGCAGCAACGCCCTCAAACGGAAAGTTTTTGATCACATCTTAGAGAAGGAAAGCCTCTACGGGGTCTGAAGAGATTTTTTCTTCGACAGTGGTTCGACATACATGGCATGGGAACTCCGATACTGAAGTGCAAAGTAGATTTGCTATTTGTTTCACATCACACCGGCGCAGGGAGTTCTCATAGTGACGATGGTATCGAACAGCATGGTTCGAGGTAAGGATGACATCGAACTTTCTATCAAGCAATTGTTGACGGTGTTAGACAGGAGTGAGCTGAGTGCTTATACTTGAAGCACGCTTGCTTCAAAGGGGAAGCTTTTCGTTATTCCAGAACCACCTCTGACTTTTGTTTTAAGAACACGATACCTGTCCTCAAATATTCTCATATATATTTCAGTGACCTTCTGCCGTGTCCCTAACGGCACAGTCATAAACTTTCTCTAGATCAATAAAACTGCGTAGACAACAATGCTTTAAATATATTCCTCTAAGCATTTGAGGTGCATCTCTGCTCAAAACACTATACATGGACCCATACTTATTGCGTGGATATCAATTTATATGCCAATCTTACTGAATAGGGCATGTTTCCACATTTTTGAGATACGGGAAACAATTTTGATATCTCAGCAATGTCCGCAGTCTCTTATATCAGATTTGTTATTGTAAATGGTTACCGGAAAATATAAAGAAACCGATTCTGAATAGGGTCAGAAGAAAGATTTTGTTCAACACTCAAATTAATCAAGCCCATCATTTAGCCTCAAAGACTTCCATAGGTCAGTAGGAATGTTGTCAGATCCAACTGCCTTACCACATTTCATTTTCAAAATTGCCTGTTGAACGTCCTTAGGCGTAGCATCAAACAAATGTCCCTCGACTGGAGCTTGTGTGGCCACTCTTTCTCTTGGAAACTCTTCATCCAGCAGTTTGTTGAAGTACTCCAAATAGCTTTACCATAGGAGGGCAGATTTTCCCAGATTGTCCCTACTGTGGCTGTCACTCTGTGCAGCGACGTTATAAAGTTCATTTGCATCTCACTGTGTTTTCATGTGGCCATATAACTTGTGTTGTATTTCCTCCTTTGCACATACAACAGCGACCTAAGCGCACTAGCTGACAATAATATAACCAATCCTCTCTAACATGCTCAGCAACGATGCAGTTTTTCTTCCTCCAGGCACTTTCTTAACCCTCAATGCGTCATGAATATCATCTTTCCACCAACAAGTCTCCTATTCGAATCTTATTTTGCACACTGTCCCCCAAATAAATAATCCTGCTTTTGTTATGCTGTAGTATTGGAACCCCGGCCACTCAAGCTTTGCCCGTTAATTTTCTCCGTATGCTAGATAGCGTAGCGAGATAGACTTTGAGATCTTCAGTCGATAGCTTAACTTCTCTGCCTGACTCAACTTTAGTAATTTGATTTTATCCATTGGGACAGTTGATTCTAAAATCTGATGTTGTTCCTGACGCAATTCGTCCAGAAGAATTCTGTGCTGTGTAGTGAGAGGGCCACCCGGCATCACTTTTGCAGTCGAATAACTGTCAACATGTCATTATCGCAGGTAATGTAATCGATTTTGGTCGAAGTCTCGCGGTTCTCATATTCATTCCTAAATTCCACTTTATGTGTTACGAGATGCTCGTCCATCTTCTGAAAGTTTTGTTCACCAGTGCTAAAGTGCAATGGAAGGTTCTTCACTTAGAAAACTATTAAATCTTTCTGTACTACAGGCACTAGATGACATAACAATAAATATATTTACAAGAAGTTAACACCCATCAAATCGCTGTATATTAAGGATGCATCTCTCTTCTGCAATTTACATGCATATCAAAGAAATCAATCAATCAGTCACCACTGATCTATATATAGGGCTGTCACCCAGGTGAAATATGCCTTATCGGTTATTTATCCTTCTTTCAAATTATGTCAAAGAAGTTGGAAACGTATCAAATATCTCCTTTGATAAATAACAGTCCAAAGTTAAATAAAAATTGTTTTGGACTGTTATTTCTAGTAAAATCTTCACAATATTAAACAAACCGAGAAAGTAAAACTGTGTTATTTAAACATTCTTCCCTACAAAACTGAACATTTGTTGTATACTGGACGATTTTCTCATTAATTTCATTCACTGTATACCTACTGTTTCCAATGTGCATGTCTTATCTCCAATATCATAAGCTGAAGAAGACCTTAACATAGGTCGAACCATGTCCTCTAGACATCATATTTGTTCAAGATATTTAATTTAAGTGGTGTATATTTTACTGTATTGAAAGTATTGTTTGAGTCATCATTCCATAAACTGGTTTGATGGAGACCTCCATGCCACCCTATCCTGTGCTAACGTTTCCCTTTCTAAGTAACTGCTGCATCTTACATCTGTCCTAATCTCCTTGTCATAGTCTGACCGTGGTCTACCCCCCACCGTTCTTACCGCCTACATTTCCCTCAAAATACCAACTGCACAAGTCCTGGGTGACTTAAGATGTGTCCTATCATTCTATCTCTTCTTCTGGTCAAATGTAGCCAAATAGATCTCCTCTCACTAATACGATTCAGTATTTATTCATTTATAATTCGATCTCTCCATATCAATGTTTGAAGTGAGCAAATTTGTTTTCTTATGAAACATCTTCTTTGCTTGTACTAGTTCAAACATCAGGGCAAAGGTCTCCTCTCGGAAATCCTTGCTCCGTAACGTGACAGGTTCAAAGTGGGACGTCCACCCTCATGCGGTAAGGACAACAGCCTTAGCACTTTGTTACTCAGCAGGGGAGTATGCTAGTTCCGTTTGGTATAAATTTTCACATGCCAGAAAGGTCGATGTCACCCTGAATGAAACATGCAGACATATTACAGGATGTCTGAAACCAACACCAACATACAAACTGTACTCCCTTGCAGGAATAGCCCTTCCTGAGATCAGACGCGAAGTAGCTGCAAATGTGGAGAGGTTAAGGGCCTCTACCAGCTCAGCCCACCCCTTGCATTGATACAAACTACCACCAACCTGATTGAAGTCCAGGAAGAGTTTTATGCACTCCTCTCCCCGCTAGTGCAAGGATGACCAGACTTCTACTCTGGAATCAGAAGATCTGTTTTCATCCAGGACGCTTGAAATTGGAGGAAAAGCTTCCCCCTAATCATGAAGAAACCTGGACTACATGGAAGGCACTGAACAGACTAAGAGTAGGCGTTGGAAGATCAAAGGGCAATATGAAGAGATGGGACCTCCTGAAGGGCGATCAGAACCTATGTGAATGCGGCGTAGTACAAACGACAAGGCACCTTATTAATTGCCCTGTTAAATGCACAGAACTTCATCTGGCACAGGCCAGTATCAGTGCTGCTCACGTGGCCAAATTCTGAGCCGATATTTTGTAACTAACTGTTTAATTTTATGTAATATTTTTATTTCATATATTTTATATAATTTGCATATGTAATCTATATTGTGCTACTGACACGAATAAATACATAAATTTCAGCATTCTTCTGTAACACCACATTTCAAAGAGCTTCTATCTCCTCCTTTCTGAGCTAGATATCGTTCATGTTTCCCTTCAATACAGTGCCATGCTCCAGACAAAGGTCTTCATAAAATCTTTCTAATTCCTATATTAATGTTTGAAGTGAGCAAATTTGTTTACTTATGAAACGTCTCCTTTGCTTGTGCTAGTCTGCATTCTATGCCCTCCTTACTTAAGTTATCGTTAGTTATTGTATTGAGTAGGTGGATGAATATGTGTAAATTATTGCTAAGAATTTTTAACTATATTTGAGTCAATACGGAACCGAAGACGAAGTGTATCACCCGAAATACCTACCTACAGAATTACTATAATCCCTTCAATGCAGTAATTAAAAATGAGTAGACTTCTTCTCTTCGTGAAATTTTTACACCTTTTTACCATCATTACTTTACATTGTCTGCTGGCCACCACACAACATTTTAGGGTTTTTTTTCTGACATTTACAATCTTGTAACTTACGGTATTTATTCTCCTCGTGCATGTTCAATCAATCAATCAATCAGTCAATACTGATCTGCATTTATGGCAGTCGCCCAGGTGGCAGATTCCCTATCTGTTGTTTTCCTAGTGTTTTCTTATATGATTTCAATCACATTGGAAATTTATTGAACATCTCCCTTGGTAAGTTATACCAATCCCTAACTCCCCTTCCTATAAGTGAATATTTGCCCCAAATTGTCCTCTTCTATTCCAACTTTATCTTCATATTGTTATCTTTCCTACTTTTAAAGACGCCACTCTAACATATTCGTCTACTAATGTAATTCCACGCCATTTCTCCGCTGACAGCTCGGAATACACCACTCAGTCGAGCAGCTCGTCTCCTTTCTCCCATTCCTTCTATACAGTACGACTGTCCCGGCATCTTAATATCCTTTTAATACACACTGTTACCGGGCTAATTGGCCATGCGGTTAGGCGCGCGTGGCTGTGAGCTTGCATCCAGGAGATAGTGGGTTCGAATCCCTCTGCCGGCAGCGCTGAAGATGGTTTTCCGTGGTTTCCCATTTCCACACCAGGCAAATGCTGGGTACTGTACTTTAATTAAGGCCACGGCCGCTTCCTTCCAACTCTTAGGCCTTTTCTATTCCATCGTCACCATAAGATCTATCTATATCGGTGCAACGTAAAGCCACTAACAAAAAAAAACAGACACTGTTCAACATCTTACGTTACTAGGAATTTTGTGCTTCAGTCACGCTTGCCTTCTTATTTCCGGCGTCCTTCCCAACTTCCTGGGGTGGGCAATTTATTTAGATTAACCCAGTTTTACGTCAGGATGCTTTTTCTGACGCCAAATCTGTGTAGAGCGCTGTATTCAATGCTGCGTATTTCTGTGGTGGCCTTTGTAGTGTGGTACGTTGTATGTAAATGAATATTTTATAAATAACACAAAACCTAGCCCCTGAACTACAATAACTAATCAAGGATTATATCCACGACCTTGCCGGGAAACAGAACTCGGGTTCCGTTGAAGCGCAGACAACTTCGCTGACCATTCAGCTCACGATCTGTATTTCAGTCGCATATAGCAGGCCTCGGACCTATGGGAGTAACGGAGTCCCACTCCCATTTGACAGGCGAAGGACTCCTTGGAAACAACTTGGCGAACGAAATGGAATTCGATAGGGAGCTATCAATATTAATGGGGCTTATGAAAGAAAGAAAGAAGAACTGGCTGAGTCAGCAACGAGGATGCATTTGGATGTGCTAGGAGTAAGTGATATTCGGGTAAGGGGAGATAACGAGGAAGAGATAGGAGATTATAAAGTGTACTTGACGGGTGTTAGAAAGGGAAGGGCAGAGTCTGGTTTAGGGCTCTTTATCGGGAATACCATTGCACGCAACATAGTTTCTGTTAGAGACGTAAATGAGCGAATGGTGTGGGTAGATTTGTCAGTTGGAGGAATTAGGACTAGAATTGTGTCCGTGTATTCACTATGTGAGGGTGCAGATGAGGATGAAGTTGACAAGTTGTATGAAACATTGAGTGACTACGTGGTCAGAGTCAACAGCAAGGATAGAATAGCGCTAATGGGTGATTTCAATGCGAGAGTTGGAAACAGAACTGAAGGATACTAAAGGGTGATTGGTAAATGTGGGGAAGATATGGAAGGTAATGGGAATGGGAAGCGTTTGCTGGACTTTTGTGCTAGTATGGGATTAGCAGTTACGAATACATTCTTCAAGCATAAGGCTATTCACAGCTACATATGGGAGGCTAGGGGTACCAGATCCATAATAGACTATATCATAACCGACTTCGAATTCAGAAAATCTGTTAGGAAGGTACGAGTTTTCCGGGGATTTTTCGATGATACGGACCACTGTTGTGAACTAAGTATCTCTAGGCCTAGGGTAGAGAAAGTGAAATCTGTCTGCAAACGAATAAGTGTAGAAAATCTCCAGGACGAGGAAATTAGACAGAAGTACATTGATATGATCAGTGATAAGTTTCGAACAGTAGACAGTAAGCAGGATCAAGATATGTGATGGGGTGGCATACAGGCATGCTCTAGTAGAAACAGCAAGGGAATGACTAGGAACAACTGTGTGTAAATATGGGAAAAGGCGAACATCTTGGTGGAATGATGAAGTGAGAGCAGCTTGTAAACGTAAAAAGAAGGCTTATCAGAAATGGCTCCAAACAAGGAACGAGGCAGACACTGATTCGTACGAAGATGAAGGAAACAGAGCGAAACAAACAGTTGTTGAATCCAAAAAGAAGTCGTGGGAAAATTTTAGTAATAACCTGGAAAGGCTAGGTTAAGCAGCATGGAAACCTTTCTGCACGGTAATAAAGAATCTTAGGAAGGGAGCGAAAAAGGAAATGAACAGTGTTTTGAGTAATTTAGGTGAACTCATAATAGATCCCAGGAAATCACTGGAGAGGTGGTGGAAATATTTTGAACATCTTCTCAATGTAAAAGGATATCTTCCTGGTGGTGTTGCGAACAATCAAGTTCATACGGAGGAGGAAAATGATGTTGGTGAAATTACGCTTGAGGAAGTGGAAAGGATGATAAATAAACTCCATTGTTTAAAGCAGCGGGAATAGATGAAATTAGACCTGAAATGGTGAAGTATAGTTGGAAGGCAGGGATGAAATGGCTTTATAGAGTAGTAAAATTAGCATGGAGTGTTGGTAAGGTATCTTCAGATTGGACTAAAGCAGTAATTGCACCTATCTATAAGCAAGGGAACAGAAATGATTGCAACAACAATCGAGGTATCTCATTGATTAGTATACCAGGCAAAGTATTCACTGGCATCTTGGAAGGGAGGGTGCGATCTGTCGTTGAGAGGAAGTTGGATGAAAACCAGTGTGGTTTCAGACCACAGAGAAGCTGTCAGGATCAGATTTTCAGTATGCGCCAGGTAATTGAAAAATGCTACGAGAGGAATAGGCAGTTGTGTTTATGTTTCGTAGATCTAGAGAAAGCATACGACAGGGTACCTGGGGAAAAGATGTTCGCTATTCTGGGTAACTATGGAATTAAAGGTAGATTATTAAAATCAATCAAAGGCATTTATGTTGACACTTGGGCTTCAGTGAGAATTGATTTTAGAATGAGTTCTTGGTTCAGGATACCTACAGGTGTTAGACAAGGCTGTAATCTCTCACCTTTGTTGTTCGTAGTTTACATGGATCATCAGCTGAAAGGTTTAAAATTAAAATGGCAGGGAGGGATTCAGTTAGGTGGAAATGTAGTAAGCAGTCTGGCCTATGCTGACGACTTGGTCTTAATGGCAGATTGCGCCGAAAGCCTGCAGTGTAATATCTTGGAACTTGAAAATAGGTGGAATGAGTATGGTATGAAAATTAGCCTCTGGAAGACTAAATTGTTGTCAGTAGGTAAGAAATTCAACAGAATTGAATTTCAGATTGGTGATACAAAGCTAGAGCAGGTCGATAATTTCAAGTATTTAGGTTGTGTGTTCTCCCAGGATAGTAATGTAGTAAGTGAGATTGAATCAAGGTGTCGTAAAGGTAATGCAGTGAGCTCACAGTTGCGAACAACAGTATTCTGTAATAAGTAAGTCAGCTCCCAGACGAAACTATCTTTACATCGGTCTGTTTTCAGACCAACTTTGCTTTACGGGAGCGAAAGCTGGGTGGACTCGGGATATCTTATTAATAAGTTAGAAGTAACAGACCTGAATGTAGCAAGAATGATTGCTGGTACAAACAGGTGGGAACAGTGGCAGGAGGGTACTCGGAATGAGGAGATAAAGGCTAATTTAGGAATGAACTCGATGGATGAAGCTATACGCATAAACCGGATTCGGTGGTGGGGTAATGCTAGGCGAATGGAGGAGTTTAGGTTACCTAGGAGAATAATGGACTCTGTTGTTATGGAGGGTAAGAGAAGTAGAGGTAGATCAAGACGACGATGGTTAGACTCGGTTTCTAACGATTTAAAGATAAGAGGTATAGAACTAAATGAGGCCTCAACACTAGTTGCAAATCGAGGATTGTGGCGACGTTTAGTAAATTCACAGGGGCTTGCAGACTGAACTCTGAAAGGCATAACAGTCTATAATGGTACTATATGTATGTATGTAAGCTGAATATAAGAGAACCTCAGTAATGGTAGTGAATATCAATTATCGAAATGTTAACATTTTAATGAAAGCCATAACTTCAAGTTAGAGATATTCAATACTATTGTATAACTATTCCCACGCAGTGCAGAATATCTAGGAAACCTATGAAATGATGTGTATTTGTTTACATATTTATTGTGAAAACTAATTAGTTAAGTACAACACGAGCAAGAGTACGTAGGAGTTTGGCATACATTATTTTCATACGTAATTGCTCTAGCGGGAATTTCCAAGCCTCGTCGCAGCACTACACAGAGAGGGTTATTTGGTATTAGAAAGCGATCTACTGAGTTGAGCTGCCTCGTGTTCTCCTCCTGTGGGTGGGGACTGCAGAATAACACACACTGTACACTCTGCCTGTCGTGAGAGGCGACTGAAAGAGCCCCAGGGTCTCTCAACTTTCGAGCGTGAGTTGGCGACCGCGGGGCCATGCTATGAGTCCTTGCAATGCTTCTACTTACTTATGCCAGGCTCCTCACTTTTATTTGTCCTCTCCGACCTCTCTTGGTCAACTCATGTTCTTTTCATACCCCTGTTGGTATTAGCTTTGCGAATCCTAAGGAGTCTTTCATTTTGACGCCCGTTGTGGCTCTGTCCTTCTTCGGCTGATATCTTCATTTTTCGAAGTGCCGGATTCCTTCTATTATTTCTCTCTGATTAATGTTCAATAGAGGATGGTTGCCTAGTTGTACTTCTCTTAAAATAGTAATCACCACCACCATTACCTGCCTCGTGCATGTTACATGTTGCTAATACACGTATTCAGAATAGTTTCAAATGGGATTGGGGTCTCGAATAACGCATGTCTATAATTCAGGTTTAAAGAATAATTGTTGTAGGACAAGACATCTACTGATTAGCGCCCAACAGTATCTACAGGAACTGAAGAGATTAAATAAAATTACATGTCCACAGAAGAATGGTAGGGAAGGATAAGAAATAGGGTCAATGTTTTCTTTGTAGTTATGACCAGTTTGTCCTGTATTTTCGTTCGACAAATAACACGGAGTAGAACGAAACGTCTCGTCAATGGTTCTTCCACAATAATCTCTACTTATTGCCTTCTTGTAAACGTTGAGACCTTGTCGGTTTTAGGAGGAACAGTAATTGGTGACAGGCCCCCAGCGACTGCCACTCATTCGCGACATGGGACAAGCTTGCTATTATCGATCGACGCTGCAACAACAAGACGCCGCTGGGACGCCAGTGGCAGCTGGTGCTAGCGTGAGGTGCATGCAATATTGGAAAAACACAAAATTTCGTTGTGCGTGGCTACCTCCGTTTTCTTTAGGGAAGGGTTTGATGAAGTTTGCTACGTTTAAGCGTTCAAAGCGTGTATTGAGTTGATCAGCATATGCAAGACTGAACTGGTAACGTCCACTTCTTCGATAGCACAGACGATTAAGGAAATCCATGTAGATAAATATCCAGAATAATAATAAGAAGAATGACAGGGCTGAGTGGTTCAGATGGTTGAGACGATGGTCTTCTGACACCAACGTGGCAGGTTCAATCATGACTCAGGTGCTCAAATAAATCAGCCTAGTACCAGTAGATTTACTGACTCGTAAAATAACTCCTTCGAGACAAAATTCCGGCATCCAGGTGTCTCTGAAAACCGTAAAAGGAGTTAGTGGGACGTAACACATATAATAATAATAATAATAATAATAATAATAATAATAATAATAATAATAATAATAATAATAATAATAATAATAATACATTTCTAGATTTATGAATATAATATCTTATGTCCCCATAAAGCTTTGGTAGGATTTATTTCTTTATTTTACTTATTCTCCCTCTTATTCTTATTCTTCTTACTATTTACAAAATTTAGGATTTTTATAGTTGTTGTATTGTTTGGATAATCGTCCACAGTTAGCACTGCAGCAGTTCTCCATATCATCTTACCCTCAGCTAGACTTTATATTCCTTCATAACAAGTGTATCGTATAAACACATTAGTCTCTTGATCATTTCACCTCCTAGCCTCCCTTTACCATTACTATCCTCTATAGCTCCTTCATAATCCCACTGAATAAGACTGGGGTATCGATATGCATGTCCTATTAATTTCATTCCTGCTGGGATCGTTCTTAATTCACTGTTTAGGTTCCATATCTATTTCTTAACCAATCTACTTATTTCACCTTTCTCATTTTTCTGTAAGACGGCGTTTCTTTCAGTACCTACAGTATTTTGTCGGTAGGCCCTATTTTACACCGTACAATATGTGCTCACACGAATGTCTTCATAACCATATCTTGAATAAATAAATAAATAAATAAATAAATAAATAAATAAATAAATCTACATATATTCATATTTAAGGGGAGAAAGCCATCCTTGCTCCGGTTACAATACGTTGAATATCCTCCCCCTACCTTCCACTATTAGCCATTATTCTACAAATTAAATAGCACAATTCGTCAACTACACTTAGAACTTTATCTCAAAGTGTCATACTTCCTAATACATTTATAAATTCCACTGGATTCCACTTTCTTGTCCTTGATTTATTTACTTTTGTGTTGTATTGTTCTTCTAGTAAAATGTCCATCTAATTCAGCATTGTTATTTGTACATGACTCATTACTTACTAAAAACGGTAGATGCAACATCATAAAGGGATGGGATTCCATAGTTGCAGTATATTGAACATGCAGGATTGGGTTTGAGCTATTTGTCGACGGCTAATTAGCTCATGTCTGCAATGACTAATCCGGTACAAGAATATAGAGAATTTAAACCAATTTACATCTCTCCATTTCCATACTTTTATCGCTTTCGTGTTATCATCTACATGCACTCATGTATGTATAATTTTACAAATTGCTTTAACGTTGCGCCGACACAGATAGGTCTTATGGTGACGATGGGGTAGGAAATGGCTAGGAGTGGGGAGGAAACGGCAGTGTAGTTAATTGAGGTACAGCCCCAACATTTGACTGGTGTGAAATTGGCAAACCACAGATAACCATCTTCAGGGCTGACGATAGTCTGATTCGAACCCACTATCTCCCGAAAGCAAGCTCACAGCTGCGTACCCCTAACCACACGGCCAGCTCGCTCGGTGTAATTCTGTATAAATAATGAGAATAGCACATTGAAACATCTTCAAAGGCACATGTGACCTCATACCGCACAATCAATGGGATGTAACGGTGTTGTAATAATGAAGCCGATAGCCAACATTTTACGAGACTGTGGTGCCACAGTGCTTAAGTAAGAGAAAAAAACCGGTGTATTTTGGGCGCTGTACTGCTTATGAATACCTCTGTATTTGATTTCTTTAATAATTACTTATTTAATTTTATAGTTGTTCTGTAAATAGTAATCTAATGCTCCAGATTCTCTCTCTTGATAAGATCTGGGTATCTCTATGTAACTACAGACAACACTTCTTAGTCTCGCTGTGTTCTTCGTACGGAAAAATTGTCAGAATAGCGTGCACCGCCATGAACTGCAACGGATTGCTTATTTCTTCAAGGTCTGCGATCAGAACTTCCTGGTACACCTCCTGCATAATTATTGTGGCCCATGCTTGCCACAATCTAAGGGTAAATTGTCTAAGACTGAAAGGGAGGCTGAGAAAGACCTGTTCATTTGTCCTCCCGTCATGCCTCACGCATGGGCTTATGTCCGGTTACTTAGTAGAGCTTTCAAAATGTGTGATGTTGGATCGAATATCACCGGAAAAGTGATCACTGTCCTGTTGAAACACCCTATTTGTCACGTTAGCCATAAAACATTAGATAGTGATAAGTCATAAGAATACTGTCGATCACTCATATTATCCTCAGTAAACAACAATTGTGATTTTTCATTAGCTCTACAGATCATGTAATGCGTGGTGTTTGTACCCGTGTGTCCATCGACAGTTACGTCCGGCGTGATCCGTTTTACTCTGTAAGCCGTGAAGTGACTACTTCAATGCATTAATTTCCTAAACGAATGATAATATTGAATACAATCCTATACAGCAGGTTGGCGTCAAAAGAACATCAGACCGATGGTAGCTGATGCCATACGATTTTGTACGGCGATGCATAAAAAAACCGTTCACGTGCGTGGCGATACGACTGAGTCAGTCACTTATAGATAGACATATCGGTAGCTTTGCTGTGCACCACTCGGTTCATACCATGCATGTGGTTTACAATATCCATTCTTGATAAGCATACACTCGCAAAAGACAGCGCATGAAGAGGGTATATAGCGTCGACGCTCCACCCTCGGATACAAACATAAGTTGGCACGCAGTAATGACCAATGGAAGCAGTGGCACTGGTGTCCGGCTCCATAGCTAAATGGTTAGCGTGCTGGCCTTTGGTCACAGGGATCCCGGATTCGATTCCCGGCAGGATATGGATTGTTAACCATAATTGGTTAAATCCCCTGGCACGGGGGCTGGGTGTATGCATCGTCTTCGTCATCGTTTCATCCTCATCACGACGCGCAGGTCGCCTACGGGAGTCAAATCCAAAGACCTGCACCTGGCGAGCCGAAGACATCGGACATATCCCGGCACTAAAAGCCAAACGCCATATATGTATATATAGTGGCACTGGTACATGTGGGCTATATCACGTCGTCAGTGTGGTTGCGTTCTATTTTCTTAGGAACAGTATATGCCATTAATTCCAGAAAATATGTGATAATATTTTGAGAGATATACTGACCCGCAGCACATACATTAAGAAGAGCGACAATATTCACACAATATTTCACCTTAGATTACAGAAATTTACCGGTCAAAAGTCTAAGCTAAAATATTTCACATTGGAGGTTCTGTACCGGCAGCGACGATACGCAGTGTCGTACTGGCATGAATGGAGGCAGGTGGGACATTTATTGCTCGGTGTAATTGCGGAACAACAAAATAAGTAGGTCAAGTGATCTTATTGACTTTTAGCATGGGGTAATCACTGGTTGCAAAAGTATTTAAGGGTAATCTCTAACATTACGAATGTAACCAAATGGATACAAGGCGAAGTAATTGTAAAGTGGAAAATTTGTTGCATAGAACAAAAAAGACCACGATCTGGTACGCCAAATATACTGAGACCCAGGAACCAGGGAACATTAAAGAGTGTGGTGCGATAAAATCGTCGGTTTTCTGCACAAGGAATCACCACAGAATTTCAAAGTGGTAAGCAAAGTGCAGCCATTTCCATGACTGTGCGTCGGGAGTTACGAGGAATAGGGGTTTTATGGTTGCGCAGGGGTCATTACCCCTCTTAATGAAAAGCACCGCCTGGCGTGGTTTAAAAGTATGACGCCAATGGACACTGAAAAAGTGGAGTCAGGTAATTTGGAGTGAGGAATCACGTTATAAATTGTGGCAGTCTGATGCAAACATTTGGGTATGCAGAATTCGCTGTGAACGCTAACTACCTGAATAATTTTTACGAACCGTGAAGTTTTGAGTAAGTGGCATTATGGTGTGGGGATTTTTGACGTGGCATGTTTCGGCCCTATTGTAAGAATGCATGGCACTCTAAACGCAGAATTATATTAACACATTTTTCGCACTTCGTTCCGTGGAAAATCAGTTAGGTTTAAGCTATTGTTTAGAAAAATATGATATCGCCCCTGTTTCGCCAAAACGGCGAATGTGACAATGCTATTCCTCTCAATTATTTCCCTTAAGACTGGTCACGCCTTCCAGCCATATATTGATATGCGGTCCATCAGAGCAATTTCCGTTGAGTTAAATTTTCTATGCGCGTGTGTAAAGGAAAATCAACTTTACTGTACCATACTGAAGGAATGTATGTTTGCATGACATTTACCCACTCCTAGAGTGGGATGTATTTAAGGTTCATTTTCCTTTACACACGCGCATAGGAAAATGAAAACGAAAAATTTTCTGATGGAATGCATATCAGTATGTGGCTGGAAGGCGTGATCAGTCTTAGGGGAAATAATGTATAGAAAGAGCATTGTAACATTCGCCGTTTTGGCAAAACAGGGACGATATTAATTATTTATTAATTGAATATCATAACAGTTTGGACCTTATTGTACACGAGTATATTAGGGTTATAGTTTTGATCATGTTTTTAATTATTAACCCCTTACGCAAAATTGTTGGATATGTGGTGAAAGCACTTAAGGAACTGTTTTTGGCAGCAGGATTTCCTAAATAGATGGTATAATGGCTTTGAAGTTGAACATTACCCTCGAGATCGAATCTTGTCCTTCCAAACATGGCAAAGTGGAACAATAAATCGTCCACCGTTTGTAAAGATCCACAGAAGCACAAGTAATTGCCTGAAATGTTAATTTTGAAGCGTTTAAAGTAGCGTTTGAATTTCCATATATGGAGAGGAACTGAGTGAGAATGAATTCGGGCACTAATGTTTTGCACAGGAGTCGGCTAAGTATATCGGGAAAAATAATTATCTTGTGAGAGACACTTTTGTATTTGATGCCCGGAGGTTGTTCCACTGTCTTAACTAGATGTGTTTTGATTTGGGCTACTGCATACGTGGGGGTGAGGTAATTTCTATGATGGATAAGGAGACTGTTTTTTCGAGGATGTCTGCTTTTTCATTTCTAGGAGGAGTGGTGAGTCCTCGGATTCAGCAAAGACAGGCGTGGGGGCTCTGCTGTACTCAAGATCTTATTAGCAGCAGCTATTTTATTGACATTGTGCTTGTCGTTCATTGTGTTCAATGCATACTGCGAGTCAATAGTATCCGAGCGTTACTGCTGTTGTGTTTACACCACTCCACAGTAGATCAACTCCACAGAAGATAAACATGATAACGCTCCTAGTCATAAAGTTGACTCTGTAAGCCAATGGTTTAAGGATTATAATATTTTACAACCACAGAGGCTCCTCCAGAATCCCGACCTAAACTCAGTAGAACATATCGTCCTTGCCGGGACAAAACCTCCTATGTGATAATATTTTTGGAGATATACTGACCCGCAGCACACACATTATGAAGAGCGAGAATGCCTTAACAACAGTCACAGAATATTGCACCTTAGAAGACAGAACATTACCGGACAAAGTTCTAAGCTAAAATATTTCACAAAGGAGGTTTTGCCCCGACAGCGACGATATGTGGGATTAATTAGGGCGAAGACTTCGTTCTAGAACCCGCTGTTCAACATCGACACGCTCTCTTTGTACGGTTCTTTGGGAAGAATAGGATGCCATTTCTAGAAAGCATTCCGACACCTGGTGGAAAGTGATAAAGGCGGAAGGCGATTCAATACCATAGTAATGTCGACTGTTAGAGAGTATGTTACCAGCAAACTCTGTCTTTAGTTTGTTGTAGGTGTCCGTATTCTTTTGATCAAGCAGTGTACTTTTAAGAGAAAATTCCTTGTTTCATGGGCTGCGAATTAGTCAACCTGATACACATCATTAGGGAATATAAGTAGCAAGAATAATGCAGTGTCTGTTGCATAACCTGATCTTTACTCCCTGGGACACATTACGAGTTCATGTTTCTATTTGAGGTTTTTTTTCCTCACCCATCGTCAAGAAGTAACAAAAAGCCTGAATCGAACCTTACATAAGCTAGTACTTCGCACACAAAAATTCATGCAATGTCTTACTTTTGCTAAGACATTTACAACAAATTAACGTAAAGTGACCTATATAGCTTAAATAAATGTTCTTGACATGTCTGCCATGGGAAGCAAACCGATGAAAATGAATTTGACAAAGTTCGTGACGCGAAATATTTCTTTTCCATTACTGTTTTATAAAAAAAAATTAACATTATACGATCCACTAAAATATTTAATTGATTTCAAAAGTATGATGGCTACCCAGCCTTACAGAGACTTGTGGGTAGTTTTCATCATGTATGGATCGCTTAATGTAGCGACGAGAGCAGAGAGCAAGTGGCTTGGCACCATCTCGATCGAGTGTAGGTGGTAATTACCAGGAATGAGATATGGAGAGCAGATAATTGAATTACTAGCGGTTATTAAATGCCTCTTAAGCACCAGTGTGTTATCACGCACGTTGCACCATGTATAGATCAATCGACAGGCGAGCACGAAGAGTTCAGTGCAGCTAGACCCTCAGCCACCTCAAACACCAGCCCTCATTCGATAGCAGAATGAGGCTGGAAGTTTGACAGATATTGCGGTTATGATAGCATTCGTTCTCTTCCGTAGGAATACTACATGAATCCCTATGTTTCAAAAGGTACGTTTTGTTGGGAGAAAACCTAAGGAATTTATTTCCATGACGAAAATACGATATCGTCCCTGTTTTTCCAAAAGGGCGAATGTTACAATGCTCTTCCTATCCATTATTTCCCATAAGACTGGTCACGCCTTCCAGCTATATATTGATATGCAGTCCATCAGAACAATTTTCGTTGAGTTCGTTTTCCTATGCGCGAGTGTAAAGGAAAATGAACTTTACTTTACCATATTGAAGGAATGTATGTTTGCATGACATTTACCCACTCCTAGAGTGTGATGTATTTAAGGTTCATTTTCCTTTACACACGCGCATAGGAAAATGAAATCAACGATTATTGTTCTGATGGACTGTATATCAATATGTGGCTGGGAGGTGTGACCAGTCTTAGGGGAAATAATGGATAGGAAGTGCATTCACACATTCGCCGTTTTGGCAAAACAGGGACGATATTTAGACTGTGGTGGAGGAACTGATCTATTGTTTTAATAGAAAAGTATGTGAGGCAACTATTTTCTCGATTGATTCACCAGACCAGTTCAAGAACTCGGGTAATGCTTTCTCATATAATGCTAGAAAAATAAACTAATCAACGAATAAAAGTTTTCCGTTGAGACATTATTAATTGGTGTCATGAAGAGAATGTATTTAATGAAAATGTTGATAATAATGAAAATAATTGTTTTACATTAACTGAATTACATACCAAGAATGTACTAATGATTTCTCCATTTATATACTTATTTACTTACTTGCTAAATTATTTATTTATTTATGTATTTATTTATTTATTATTTATTTATTTATTTATTTATTTATTTATTTATTTATTTATGTATTTATTTATTTATTTATTTATTTATTTATTTATTTATTTATTTATTTATTTATCTGAAAGCTCTCTCTCACTGGAGATAGTCCTATCGGACTCAGTATGCTCTCAAAATATATGCTATTCTTTTAATCTAGAAAGGTTTCATTTATGAAGGTGATGGACTAAAATTTGGCCCGATTTTTTCAGCGCCACTGTGAAAATTTCAGAAAAACACCGTGAGACCCTCTTAGAAGTCCTATTATTCTAGATGTTCCAGAAAATAATTTTCCTTGATATATCCAACTATTGACTCATATATATTCTTATTTTCAACATTTACTTTTTCTGGCTTATTTCCTCCCGTTTCAAATATTGCTGGGTCTATAATGAATCCAGTTCTAATGACATTTGATTATGTCAGGACGTCTATTCTTCTAGTGGAAGAATTGACTATTGCGTAGACCTAAATGATAAGGCTCCAAGTCATAAAAAGGACTCTGTAATCCAATAGTATCAGCATTATAATATTCTACAACCGGGGATGCCCATCCAGGTTGCAACACAGGATATTTCCTGCTCAACGTCCTATGATTTGGTAACGGTTTCTTTTCTTGATAGGGGCTGCCTGGCCGAGGCGGTAAAGGCGTGCTCGGTTCGCCCGGAAGGACGTGGGTTCGAATCCCCCGCAGGAAGTCGTACAATTTAAGAAACGGGATTTCCACTTCCGGAGGTGCACATGGCCCTGAAGTTCACTCATCCTACACCAAAAATGAGTAGCAGATTAATTCCTGGGGGCAAAGGCGGCCAGGCGGAGAGCTAACCACTCTACCCCATTAAGTGCGAAGGTTACGGATAGTGGAATCGTTTAACTTTCACCCCTCCAAGGGCCTTCATGGCCTGTACGAAGATGACTTTACGTTTTTTTGCTTTTGCTTTTCTTGAGAGTGCCCAGTGCTTCTGAGTAATAAACCATGGTCCTTTGAACGTGAGCAAGTGGTTCATTCTCTGGGCAGTCATATATGCACCGGGAACCATCTAAGGACTGACTGGGAACTACTCTTACTGCAGCAATATTACCACTAATTTTCAGACAGATAACCCATTCGGAGCAAAACAGTCCTGACTTGTTGACGATCCAATTATTGGCTTCGGTAACCTCACTGTATAATTCGATCCCTTTGCCCTTTACAGGCAATGCTTTCCAAATGGCATACTCCATCTGACGAAGTTTATCCCTTAGTTTCCTAGCAGCTGATTTCGATAATCCGTTGGACAGGGTAGATCCAGATGATTGCATGATATTTTAAGTTCTTCTTCTAGAGGCATTAAGGGGACCGGGATGTGTGAGACGATAGAAAAAAATAACTTCCGATGTTCAGTTTTATATCTCAGGAACTAAAAGAGGTATCTCCTTGAATGTTCATTTAATATATTCGGAATACATTCATCATTATTTGGGTAGAACATGAAGCTTCTATGTTTAATATTTTGTGTCAGAAAGAACATGATATACATAACATTTTAAAAAATATTGTTAAAATTCCCTCAACTGGTTTACCTTTTCTGAGAAAATACCCAAACCAGACCCAGGAAACTTTTAAAGCATAATATTTTAACCTAGCTGCTTAAGTAAAATTATTGTCCTCTTTTTTACTAGATTTGAGAAATTTGTTTTAATATCCTAGTTGAAAACTGAAATTTTCTTAAAAATTTTCAGTGCTCTTCAAGTTGGCCTCCATGAACTAATAAAGGTATCTTATTAAATTTACTTCCGCAATCACATCTATATAGTAACTACGAGACTACCATGTTTCAAATATATTGATATGATAGTTTCTGAGAAAAATGTACAAATATTTCAGAAAAATGATTACGGAATGTTAAAAAATAATGCTTGACTGGTAGCTATCATCAAATGATAATCAGCGCACAGAGTTCTGTTTAAGGTTAATTTGATTGCCTCAAATATAACTTGAGAACAATAATTGCTATGCCAAATTCTTCAGGAAAAATTTGAGATTTTTAAGCTCAAAAACTAAACTTGATATTTTTGAGCCTGTTACATTTCCCGGTTCCCTTAATGTATTCACATGGGGATTATTAGAGATCAATGAACTAATAAAAATATTATAGTTTTGAAGGTAAGTCTCCCATGACACTCGTACCAGACGCAAACCTTGTATTCGTAGAGGCACGGAAATGGAATAACTATGCATGATAATGGAGAAAAGTAATGGACAAAAATCCAATAAGCAATGAATACTGCCTCTAGGCACTTTCATTCGTTATGACAATATAGTCAAGAGCAGTGATAGAACTATTTGATCAATTGTTAATACCAGTAACCGAGAGGATTTCCACGTTTTATAAACGCTCCGAATGCCATATATTACTAGAGACATGGGAGTCTATTGACAACAAATCGACATACATGACCCATTGTCTTATTACTTTCATTTGTTTGGGTATCTCAAAATATTTATGAAGGGTAAACGCTTCCATAACAATGAAAGTCTCGAAACGGAAACCACGATCCACGTTTTCATACGGTATCCGACGCCAGGTGAAGTTGTGGGATATGTTTTTTGAGTGCACACAATTATTCTTCCAATACTCCATTAGTATTTATCAAAATGGATTCGAATGTATTTCAGTTGATCACACCGCTTAGTTACTAATTCGATGACGGAAAAGTACTTCAATTTCCTTCCTAGTTCACAAGTGATGAATGTAATCAAATGCGTGCAATTGATTGAGATTGGTCTCAGCGACAGTCACAATGTATATAAAACTGGCAGAACATACTCGTTATTGACGGGCCGATAGTTGGCGATGCCACTGACTTCCGTTTGTACTCTTTGATAACGCGTAAATGTTAGCAGAATCACTCACACACTGAATTAGCAGAGTCAGCCAAGTACCCGGCCGAACAACTCTGAAAAGCCTGCTATAACACATACATTTATGACTGTCAGGCTCTTCAATCTACCGAAAATAAATTTGTGTAAATACATTTATGAACAAACTGAAAGAGGAAACGTATGGTAGCAGTATCACACCTGAAAAGGAAAAAATTAAAATAGTACGACGTGTTTCGTCCTTGAAAGAACATCATCAGATTCTATGAAATCAATATATACAATAAATAGTTTCGTTTATTTCTGTTTGAATACTTAGGAAATTGAAATCTGGAACTTATCTTAAGGGTGGATTCTACACCTTTCAACATAGAAAAATGGGGTGTATTAACCTTTTATTTTCTGCATCTGTGGAAATGAATACCATAAGTAAACTTAGTATCACAAACTCATCATTTCTTAATAATATACCTACAAATTCAGAAAGAAATCATATAAACCTATGTCATTATATACAATTAATTATTCAAAATGGCGGTGTATCATGACAACTATCATATCCTTCCTTTTCTCTGGTCATTTCGAAACACGTGAATATTTGCCTATTACTCTTTTTATTATGATTAATAATGTTATAGCTACAACATGTACTAGAATCAGTGAATTCCACAAAGTGTGAATAATCTTTCATTAAATTGTTTGCAAGTCGTCACTTTTTTTATTAATTTTCATTTGAAATATTTTTAAAATTTAACCAATGAAGCTAGCTCAATAAATACAGTGTACCTTCTTCTTCTTCTTCCTAAAATACTAGCAAATGAACCCGTGCTTCATTACGGTATTCTATATTGTATACGGATATCGAAGTAAATTTCTGTTTGTGCAGTGAATAGGATTTTTAAATTCCATGTCTCTGAGCGTTATCCGAGAAACAGCATAGGGAGGTCCAAATACGTTGCTTCTAATGTAAAGAGCAAGTTGTGAAGTTGTGACGGTTACAGCAAGTCCATTTACCTACTGCCATTCGCAATCGATTTGGGAATTTCTAATATGATGACAGGCCCCATTGCCTGCTGCTCGGTCACAATATATTTGGGGAGTTTTCTTTGCAATGCCAGGCCCAATTTCCTACTTCCAGACAGATAACAATGGAGGATTTTTATGATAATGGCAGGCACCTTCCCCACAGCCAATCAAAATTGAGTTGTGCTGTTATCAGTATAATGACAGGCCCCTTTTACTAATGCCAGTCAGCTTATTGCCACTCAAACCGATTTGGTGAGTTTCCATTCTAATAGCAGGCCACTATGCCTAACGACAAGCATATTTTAGGTGGATAAATTTGTTTATAATGGCGAGCACCCTCGCCTACTACCGAACACAATTGGCTAAAAAAGTTTTGAAAAAAATGCATGTTCCCTTGCCTTCTGCCAGTATATCGAGAAGGAAAATATTCATTTTAATGGTACACAGGAGTTGGAGAAAGACCCCATTCATACTGCCAGTTAAAGTAGATGTGGGGAGTAATGTTTACAATAGTAGACGCCATCCTGCTGAGAGTCATTATCGATTTGTAAAGTATTAATTACAAAGGCACGCACACCTTTTCTGTAATGCTACAAATCGACTTCAAGTAATAAATATAGACAGACATACGAAAGTATGTGCATTTTTATCTTCATTTGAAGATTAACTGCTCTGAAAGACACATCTTATCGACAAAAGGATTGTAAACCTAGGATAAGACGCCATACATAATGAACTAAATTTTTGGTCCTGTGATATGTTCTCGTATTTCATCTATTTATGGGTAAGATTGAGTAAGAAAGGTTGAGTACGGTGAAATTTTGGTAAGGTTTTCTCACAGTGAATTACTTTTCGGACACATATGTGACAGCTACAAATATAGAATTTGGTACACATATAGCTACTGAGTGGGCCAAAGTTCACGTAGAAGTCGATGATCCTATCTTTCGGATAAGTGAATCAAACTACCAATTATACGTGTAAAAGTGCAAAAATACGTACAGTCCAGAAATAGAGCCAACTTTAACGTATAAGGGATAAAGATACGACAAAACGTCATACGACCAAAGTTGTAGATCACTCCACATTGAACAGAAAATGTGCCATCCGTTTTGTGATACGACTTACCGTTTAGCCACCAAATTACTCTAAAGGAAGGTCTGCACTGTCTTTAAAATTGCCTCCATATTTAGATTTTTTGGGAGCTAAAAATAAACATTTTAAACATCTCGTAATTTTTCCGTCGGTTACAGGCTAAAAGCTATAATTTTGCTAAATTTCAATTTTCTACCTCGTCTGTCAGATTATGCCGTCATCTTGATATGGGTGTGGGGATTAAAAATCAGGACGTTCAGGAAACTTTTATACCCATGAAACCTATAGGTTATCGTTTAGGATAAATATACCCGACTGCGTCCTTATGCTGAGCCCCAAATTTGAGACCACCAGCAAGGCTTTCAGGGTATTTTGAAATTTTTCTATTTTTCTAGGGATCCTGGAGTCCAAGTTTTAAGTTTCTAGGATGCCTGTAAGTGCCTCATTAAGTGACGTCTATTTAAATTTTTATACCTTAACATATATACAGTACAGTATACTACGTATATAGATAGTTCCAAACCAACCTCCATTTATTAATATAGGTTATATTTAACCCCCTTCCCTAGGGGTTCTAGGGGCGTCTTGCCCCCACAGTATATTTTCCAGATAGTAGGTAATATATGTACGCCTCCTAAACCAAAGCGGGCCGAACTTGTGCTTTAAAAATATCCTGAGTGACACAATTCATCTCAGCAACCCCGAAAAGTATGGATTCGACACTATTTTCGATTATTTTCATGTATCATTAACACCTCGCCCCCCACCCCAAAGGGGGCTGAAGTTGGACTTGAAAAAATTCCGGAATGTCACTATTCACCTCATCGACCGATAAATCTATAGATTAGTCACTATTTTGGATAATTTTTATATATCACTCCCCTCGGAACCCCCACTCCAACGGCGGCTGTCGGACTTTAAAAATTTCCGGAGTGTTACTACTCATCTCAGCGACCACGAAATCATTGGATTCGACGCTATTATCGATTATTTTATATATCACTTCCCCCTCTCCCCCTTTCACGAAGGGACTGACTTAGACTTTTAAAAAATCCGGCGTGTCACTATTCATGCCAGCGAACCCGAAAACTATGTATTCGACACTATTTTATCTTAATTATATATATAATCCCCTGACTCCCCTACCCCTAAGGGTGTTAGGGATGGCTTACCCCCACAGTGCTCCTCTCCAGATAGTAAGTTATGAGTGTACCAAATTTCTTTCATTTTGCTCCAGTGGTTTAGGAGGAAATGAGTCATTTGCATACATACATACATACATACATACATACATACATACATACATACATACATACATACATTTTCAGATATATATAGATACATGCATGCAAAAGTTCATCTTAATATCTTACAAATGTTCATAGGTAAGAGGGAAAAGTTTCTGAGAAACAAAAGTTACGGAAAACTCTGCCTTTGCTAGCGAGATGTAGTGTTTACAGTGCACTGTGTCTTCTGGTATGGGCTATATCAAATTTGTTACCTTCATTGCCCTGTCTCAGTCTTATCCTTGGCTTTAGCAATATGAAAGTGACTGAGGTATGAGTGATGCTAGTAATACCATTCCTTATGCAGCCAGTCCCTGTTATGAACTGGGTCAAAATATCGCTCATAGGGTCGGTTGGTGCATGCATTTCAGTGGGCTTGGCAGACTGATACATAATAGCAACTGCTGGCTTGGTGAGGAAAGCAACGGGAAGCTACCTCACTCCTCATTTCCCTAGTACGCCTCTTCAGTGACGCCTAGGCTATCTATGACAGCTGTTGTTGGAGCTGCAGATGATCAAACCAGCCTTCGGGCTGAATACCCAACATACACGGGAAATTAGCAACAAACTTACCGATAAAGGGCTTGCTTGGGTGACTCGTCTTCACATTTTTTGTCATAACTCCGAAAGTATTGGAGATATTAACAAACATTTTGCACTGTTATAAAACGAGAAAAGTTCATTTTTAAATCAGAAACATAAATTGAAAAATGGTATTTTTATTCGGTCAATGGTGTTGGTCCCTTCTTAATGATGTTCTCCTTTGTCTCAACTCAATCAAGGAAAAAGTCGTTCGTGTTGGTAGTAAGCAGATTTGGATTATTAAATTTCACGGAGACCAACCACTACACCAGTCAAGAAGACACTTTCTTCTATATACATCTCTAAATCTAGTATCTTTATTAAACACAATAACACTTTGAATGTAATTAACAGTGAGATCGACAGTTATAAGACAAGAAATACGAATGATTTCCACGTAAGATCCCACCACACTAAACAGATGGACCATATAAACCGTACGTAAAAGTGAGTTTACTCTATAAGAAACTGCCTAAGGGTATATAAAATCAGAAAGTAAAACGTTTTAAAAGATTAAAACATTATTTAATTAACAGGTGCCCATTTTTCATAAATGACCTATATACCATAATGTGTGCTTTTATATGTACCGGGTGGTACAGCATCACCTACTTTTACCGAGCTCGATAGCTGTGGTCGCTTAAGTGTGGCCAATATCCAGTATTCGGGTTCGAACCGCACTGTCGGGAGCCCTGAAGATGGTTTTCCGTGGTTTCCCATTTTCACACCAGGCAAATGCTGGGGCTGTACCTTAATTAAGGCCACGGCCGCTTCCTTCCCACTCCTACCCCTTTCCTGTCCCATCGTCGCCATAAGACCTATCTGTGCCCGTGCGACGTAAAGCAACTTGCAAAAAAAAAATTTAAAATAAATAAATAAATAAACTGCACCTATACTTTCTCGAACATATGCAACCAGCTAGGAATTAAATATCCCCTAGTCCTATCTTACGCAACATCTTACAGTAATTATATTTGCAGTTAGCCCGATATAGACTTACCCGCACTATGCAAAAACGGTACAAGAGGCAGTAAGTGAGGTCTATCAAAAACAAAACACTGTACCATTTTTATGTAGAGTGCAGTCCCATACTCCAGTCATTTTTACGAAATTTTACTGTACTGTACAAACCATAGACAAACGTTTAGCTGTCGGTACAGAATTACGCACCTGACTGGTTCAAGGGCCCACTTTCTTTTGGTAGAAAAGGGTGGTGGCGGTATCCTAGAAAACGTGATAGGTTAGGACCAATTTCAGACAAGTCAATTCACCGCCATTTTGTATGGTCTCATAACATAGAAATTTATAGAAACATATTTTTCACAGCAATTTATAATCTAGGGCACGCAAATGTTGTACAGTAGATTTAATAGTTAAGGCCATGTAATAACTACCGTCACAGCGTTCAATAAAGTCATAAAACTCGACTATAAGGCTGTAACTTTACGAAGATAGAACTTACGCTCCCTTCGTTCACGCAGAAAGTAGCTGCGTGGAATCAGGCATGTTAGATGTACCTCGACAAGCCACATCGAGCAGTGAGGGAACGATACTTTATTGAGCCATGCTTTCTTATAAAAATTCCGTGTCGTACTATTCTAGGCATCCTTTACGAAGACTTGCGTTTTCTGAAGTATCGGATGTTCTTCTAAGGAAATTATAATGAACAGACGTAATAACTACCGCCACGTAAGCACCGAGTACGGACAAATTCATTGTGAATACCACCTGAAACATAATGCTGAACTCATTCAACCATACTCTACATACTATTCTCGTAGCCACTAGAGAGGAGGTAGTTGAAATGCTGTACGAACTGCCACCAGAAGAGAGGTATACGACACTAATGTGTCATATACAGGCCAGTGGTATAGCAGACAGCATTACGAACATGCTACTCGATATACTCTACTCGCCCGCCCCGTGGCATGTCCCGGCAAGCAGTCGTGTACCGTCACTTGTTCGCGACTGTGTGTCGAGCGGTAGATTACGAATGATGGCTCGACTGCACCAGAAAAGACCATTTAAAAAGTCAAAATATTAGAACCCTATTTCGAAAAAGACACTAATTCGTCCTATGAATTTCGGTTTTGTGTTTGTTTTTTCGGCTAAATCCTACACAATGTGCTAGAACATTGTCTTACCATTGTGGGGCGCAATATAGATTAATGAAATCTGAGTAGTGTAGTTTTCTTCTTCTTCTACTTCTTAATCTGTTTACCCTCCAGGGTTGGTTTTTCCCTCGGTCTCAGCTAGGGATCCCACCTCTACCACCTCAAGGGCAGTGTCCTGGAGCGTCAGACATTGGGTCGGGTGATACAACTGGGAAGAATGACCAGTACTTCGCCCAGGCTGCCCCTCACCTGCTATGCTAATCGGAGGCCTTGTGGGGCATGGTAAGATTGTAAGGAAGTGGGAAGGAAGCGGCCGTGGCCTTAAGTTAGGTACCATCCCGGCATTTGCCTGGATGAGAAGTGGGAAACCACGGAAAACCACTTCCAGGATGGCTGAGGTGGGAATCGAACCCACCGCTACTCAGTTGACCTCCCAAGGATGAGTGGACCCCGTTCAAGCCCTCGTTCCACTTTTCAAATTTCGTGGCAGAGCCGAGAATCGAACCCGGTCCTCTGGAGGTGGCAGCTAATCACACTAAGTGTAGTTTTCAATCTTTGTAAATCTGATCCCGTTGCATGTAAGTAATGATTTATTGAGCATACTGTGTACAACTGAGAATACAGTTTTTGAAATCACTGTCAGTTGCATAGAAATCCATTGATTTAGTCCTTCTGGGACATTCAGTTATGTGATACTGCTTGCAGCGCTTCCCGCACAATACACAGGTGAAATGAGTTACAGGCTGGGGGTATCCACTTTGGTCACGGATTTAGTAATGAAAACTATTGACAGCAGTCCTAAAAGGATGTGTTTATCATGGTCCATGTCACCTGCCAACACCCACCGCAATCAAGAAAGGTCGTTGTATAATTGGACATCAGAAACGTCTTCAGAAACAAGGATGTTGTATGCTAGCCAGATGATGTGGAGCATTGTATACTTCTTTTATTTTGAGTTTGGTTTGACAAATACTGTCATTTACTGATGGTAGGAAAGAGCGCTTCATTCGATAGAACCTCCTTCTTTTGACCTTCGTTGAGTAACTGATATTTGTACATCTCCGCTATATGAAGTAATTCTTAAATCACACTATTTTATATATATAATTGTTAACTAGTCATTAATGTCCATTTGGACCATACATAGGATTCACTGTAGTTCCAGAAAAAATTGTTACGCTCAATACAGTGCACAGATAGATGAATTTGATGAACACCACGAAATTTCAAGAAGTAGTGTTGTGAAGAATGTGTTTATATTGATTAGCTTTCTATTGAAGAATGAAACTGGCATTTGTATGTAAAAGAACGTGAATGATATCTAAGTTATTGGAAGAAATTTATTCTGTTGTAAAGTAAACTTTATCGCTATTTGTGTAAAGTAAATTTTATCGCTATTTTAATTCTCTGAAATGTATCAAACATCTTAAGAGTTTTTCCCGTTTTCCATCTTACGAAATATTTGATGACATTGGACGAATATTCAGGTGAATTGGTTTCATTACCTTATTATTTTATTATAGAGAAATTGAAATCTGAAAACTATATACTACTGATTAAAAGTTGTTCTTCGGCAAGATGTAAACATTCAATGTCATCATCAAATTTCTTTGGAATGCATTGGTTCGCAAAATAGAGGATGTATCACAGCACCCTAACCAAAGTTATGACAAATTCACTGAAATAAATATATTCTCACGCAAAAGACCATTGATATACTCGTGGAATGAGCAGAGAGTTCTACCCAACAGCTAAGGGTTTTATATTTCTCACGTACATTCACATCACCGCTTTGGCATTCCGCTTCTACGACGTCAAATATGTTGCCACCCTGGAGAGCGCATACAGTAGCACGAACCGTAAAATCTTTATTCGCTTCATAATTTAAGACCTTCTCTTATAAAATTTAGCTGAAGTACCACAACGAAAGATATAAACTGGATATTTGACAGAAGGGATATTGTATACCACAATATCCTAGGGCATTTTTCATTTCGCCACATTTTAAGTCTCATCAGTCCGGTGACCTGTCGGTTACAGAAAAATACTTGAAGAGGTATAATTTGAGAACTTATATAATTTTGCTTTGGATTTAAGGCAAAATATTTAAAATAATATTATCATTATCACGACATCCATTAAATTAAATTCAGCTGCTGAAATTAATGTTTTTATATTAAAAGGGTCGTTGGTAACGTATGAGGAGTGATCGACTGAAACTTTCTACACATAACTGTGCAAATCAACGAAAGCGTACAAAAACAAGAGAATGAAAATCAAATTGCATCATAGAGTAAATATTTCCTCTGCAAAGGTACATCCTACTGGTTCGTCAACCAAGCATCGGATACCATCCCTAAACAGACAACGTTCATAAAATCTTCAGGAGGAAGCGTTCCGATACGTTGTCGTCTGGTAGTATTACCCTTCACGATACGTACTCTGAGGATCGTGTAAGAGGTGTTACGGAAGAAACAGCGAGTGTCTCTTAACCACCATCAATGCAGATCTGACCTGCCACTTAGCGAATACCTCTTTTCAGGTGCTCTCGAGGAATTTTTGAAGGACTAACGCTTCCAAACCGATGAAGAACTCAAGAATGTGGGGCTGAAATTGTTCAAGAAGAAAATACGATCCTTCTTACTGAATGGTATCCGAAGTTTGGTAAACATGTAGGATACTAATGTGAATGCACATTCTCCCCTAAGCAAAAAGAGATATTCATGAATTTGGATTTTTGTTGTTAAGTCCATATCATCGCCAACTCACGAGAAAGTGTGTAAACAGAATTTAATAGAAATTAGTATGTAAAGTAGGGGAATAAGGAACAACAGTCTACACTATAATTAATTTTATAAGATTAAAATTAAAGTAACTATTTCATATTCAGAATTTGATTAATAGAACAGTGAATTATCGTCTGCCAGAAGTGTTATTTTACCCTTAAAGGAGCACAGAGCTATGTAATTAATATATATCAGTAATGAAATTGGACCCAAAATGGACCCTCGTGGTACACCAAGGAGATATTTTTGTAGTTCGCTTTTATTTATACTAATCGGAACGTGTTATTATTATTGATTTGACAATAAATCCGTAAAACACAGCAATTAGGGACCTCTCACCCTGCCTTTTCCAGTCTGTATACGTTCATGGCTAACAGCATCAAGAGCCCTGTTTAAATCAATAAACAATCCAACGGTCTTGTAACCTTTATCAATATAATATTTGAGTTCAATTATAATACCCATTATGGCAGGTTTCACCCCAGACTTTTCTCTGAAGCCATATTGAAGTCTGGAAAAATAACTGCATTTTTCGAGGTAAGTAATTAGCCTAACTTTGTTAACAGTTTCTAAGATTTTAGATAATTCAGCTGGTACTGAGATGGGTTAGTATTTCCTGGATAGGATCTATCATTCTTTTTGTCTACAGGAACCACTCTAGAAATATTTAATTAATCAGTGACCATGTATTTTGCCAAAAAACAGTTGATAAATTCAGATATTGGACCAGAAAGTACATGATTAGGGCATTCGAGAAGTTTCCTGGAAATACCATCACTAGCAACTGAGTGAGCGTGTTTCAGAGGGTCGATAACTGCATACACTTCTTCTGGATAATACGGTCCTAAAAAGGGGGAATTAGGATGATTGTTGATTGTAGCAATACGTTAAGGATGTGGAACAATATTTGATGTTACTTTGGCAGGGACTGAGATAAAATAATTATTCAGGGCTTTGCAAATATCACTTTTATCTCCAAAACATTCATTCCCTGGTTTGATACGTGCAATATTGATTGTTGATTTTGAAGGTTTACCAGAACTTCATTAATGAGTTGCCGGGTGTGTTTAGTGTTGTGTAGATTGTTTTTAAATTGGTTATCATATTACAACTTCATGAGAGTCTTTTTCAGGGATGTAACTCTATTGCAATTACGTTTATATTCTTCTTTAATTATGCAATTGTGTGGGTGTTCTTTAAATTTCCTGTAGAGAAGTAAGTGCTTTATGCCTGCAGTGTGATGCAAGTTCTGGTGTGCACCATGCATTCAGAATAGTGTTTGTTTTGTGATGGTGAAATTTTCTAACAGTTGATGCATAGTCAATACCACAAAATGAATCTGGTTAAAGCAGCATATGAAGCAATTATATCCCCGCCATCTAACCTCTTGCAATTTTGTTTAGATATTTCAAAGATATCTATTTATACTCCCAGTGAACCTAAACTACACACATACTGTATGAACGTGTAGATTATGAAATGGATAGATTATATTTTGAGAAACACCAATTCCAATGTGTAGAAGCGGTCCTCCGGTCCTACACTCTTCTACCAGTTTCTGTTTTTTAATACCTCTGGTCCTCCTTAAAAGCCCCCTCTGTCCCGTAACTTCCTTCTTCTTCCAAACCTCTTCCCACATGTACCCCATTCCACCCTTTCCAAATATAGTTTAAATTTTTCTAGCCAGCACCCCTTATACATGCTTTCCTTCTGTTGTTCGTACGCAGCATGAAGCACCCTTCCTTCTTCCCCTCTTTTCGAACCCATCCAATATTTGACTACTCTTTTAACACACTCCACCTCTATTTCTTCCCCACACATTATTTCAACCCCAAATACTACTGATCTTAAAACTGACCTCACGGTTTTATAGCATTTTCCCGGAAATTTAGACGCTAGAATTTTGACTAAGGCTAAGGCTGCCACCCCCTTCTCTTTTGGTCACTTAATTTGATCCTCCCATATCCCACCTCCATTTGAAATCACTCCTAAATATTCTAACTTATTTACTTGCTCTATCCCCTCTCCCTGTACTATCCATGCCATTTCTTGTTTTCTCCCTTTATGTTTCTGCATTACTAACACTTTAGATTATTCCCCTTAATTTTGATGTCCCATTGTTTTGCATATTCTGACACTGCATTTAAACTTTGCTGCATCCCACCAGCCGTTAAAGTCATCAATACAATAGGGTCTGCTAAAATCAGTCCGGTATCTCCTTCCCATTAAGAACCAGTGCCCCCCAGTTATTTCCAGCGTGCCCATTCAAAGTGTCGTTAATGAATAATATAGGGGATAATTTGCAACCTTACACTCTATTGGCCTACTTAATTGTTTTCCTCCAACTTAACACAGCACCTGACCTTCTTATATATCGCTTCCACTGCACGTATCCTCTTCGCAGACACCCCCAACCTTCCCAGTTTTTCCACTAACGCACTTCTGTTTCACCGTATCAAACGCTTTTTTCAAAATCAATTGCCACCACATACACTTTGACTCTTCCCATACTCATGTATTTATCTGAAATCAGCTTCACTATCATTATATTGTCTACCGTTCTTGATGATGATGCGTGTTGTTTTAAGGGGCCTAACATCGAAGGTCATCGGCCCCTATCTACCGTTCTTTTCCCTCTTCTAAATTCCCCTTGGAACTCTGACAAAATCGAATTCTCTTCAGTCCAATCTCTTAATCTGTTTTCCAAAACTCCTGTGTATATTTGACTTAGAAATCTAACTGCGTTATACCCCTGTAATTGTTAGTGTTGCTTTTATTACCCTATTTTCTTGTATATTGGACATACAAATCCAGTTCCCCATTCTTTTGCATACTTGCCCCCTCAAAAACCTTATTAAATAACTTCACTATGCCCTCTATCATGATCCCTATTTTGTTTAATTCTTTCCAAAACCTATCGTTAATACCATTGCATCCTCCCGCAGACGTACCCTTGATTTTACCTATCACTTCCAAAACATTTTCTTTTGAAATTTCTCTGTCCAGTTCATATATCGCTACCTCCCATATCTCCATATAACTTCTTCCCCCTTCACTCTATACCATTCCTTTCCCCCTCCACCAAGTATTTCACTAAAATAATGTACCCACTGCTCACCCTCAATACTTGGTTTCTCAAATCTCCTTCAACTCTTGTTAATTATGTTTATTTTCTCCCAATTTTTTTCATTTTATTCGTCCTACACTCTATTTATCGCTTCCACTTGTTCTTTCGTCCATAACGTTTCTTCTCTCACTGATTTCTCTTTCGTAGTTTTTCCTTAAATTACACAAAACTTCTCTTCCCTACTCCCACCGTTTCTTGTGTACTCTCTTAATGCATTCATAACCCTATTTCGCAAATCCTCACACTCCTTATTGTACCAAGCTTCCCCCTCTCTCCTCTTTCCCGTCCTTCCTTTGTCTCTCTGAGCCGCCCTTCTGATTCGGTACAGCATCAGTTCCAAAGCTCTATCTATATTGTTTTCATCCAACGCAACCTCCCGCCCATACCTTACTAATTGTAACTTCTCTTTTATTATCGTATCAAAATCCTGTTTTAATTTTTCTCCCCACTTCATCCCTCTTTTCTAACTCTCTCTTCTTGTCCCTCCCTACCCTACTTTTTGTCATCACCCGCACTGGAAAATGATGTGCTTCGACCCAATTTCCTACCTCCATCCTTATGATTTCTTCTAACATATCTTCTGATTTTATTACTATGTCAATCACGCTTCCTTCCTGTTCTGTAACATACGTCAGCTTTCCAACCATTCAGAATGTATAAATTTCCCGCTGCACACATTTCTAAAAGTTGATCGCATAACTGTATGGATGTATCTTCACTCCTTCTACTTCTACTACTTCCACTTCTTCTACTTCCGCTCATTTCTCTTCAGTCTTATTTACTGTACACTGGGGTCATCTCCAGTATTCACGCATTCCAGTCCCCATATACAAAATTCCCACTTCTTCTTCAAACTTCCCTCTTGTCATACTAATTTCTAGCAATAACTCCCCAAAAAAAAAAAAATTTGTGTATAACGAACTCCTTGGGTGTCAATATGCAAATACTAAACTTACCTTCTTATTCTTCTCTTCTTCCCTCCCCATATCATCTGATCCAGATCACTTCTTACATCTTTGTCTCAATATCCTTTACTAATACACTAAATTCTTCCTTTATTAGAACCACATTTCCTCCTGGTGCTCTTCCCGTATTCCGCACCTGTATTTTCTTTTATATTTCTACTTAACCACAAACCCTTCCCATGCTATCTCTTTTAATATTTCAAGCCATATCTCCAAGAGTGCCACAATATCGTAACTTTCCATTACTTCGTTAAACTTTTTATTACCTAATTTGCCTAACAGACCCTCAATATTTACAAACCCTCTTTTCCAATTTTTTATAACTTATCATCCCCTCCATCCAAGATTCCCCCCCTAATCTTGCTTTTTGTTACTATAGCCTTCTGGTTCCATTTCTCCCTTCCTTAACATTTGTTTCGCTCTCTTCCTTTTTTATCCTCCAGACTTTTATACCTTTTACCCCACAAGTCTTTTAGACTCATACTTCTTCATTTGCTCATAGCTCCTTTTCCTTTCTGTTCGTCACGCCTAACACCATCTTTATTGTTGACATGTCCACTGCACTCTGCTCCTGCCGATTCTTGAGACTCCCTCGCTCACCACTTCCCGACTTCCTTTTCCATATCCACCATGCACTCCTCACTTCCTCCTGAGTTCTCTCTTCACTTGCCTCCACACGTTCCGTAGCTCGCTCTGCGTCCTTCCTTTCATCTTGCCTTGCCATCACTTCCTCCTCCTTTCTTCTTCTTCTTTTCCTGCCGCTTTTACCCACACCTGTGGGGTCGCGGGTGCGAACTGCGCCGCACATGTGGATCTGGCCCTGTTTTTACGGCCGGATGCCCTTCCTGACGCCAACCCTCTATGGAGGGATGTAAGCACTATTGCGTGTTTCTGTGGTGGTTGGTAGTGTAGTATTTTGTCTGAATATGATGAGGAGAGTGTTGGGACGGACATATACACCCAGTCCCCGAGCCAGAAGAATTAATCAGAAGCGATTAAAATCCACGACCCGGCCGGGAATCGAACCTGGGACCCTCTGAACCGAAGGTCAGTACGCTGACCATTCAGCCAACGAGTCGGACCATCACTTCCTCCTCCATTCTGACTTAATTGTCCATCCTTTTCAGTTTTGACACTAGCCACTCTCGAAACCACTTTCCATTTGACACCTCAAGCCACTGCCCCCTTACTTGCGCCTTCAGCCCTTGGTGTCTCGCCCTCTGTAGATGTCGCTTCAGAGTTTCCATATTTTCACTTCCTTTTTCACCCACATCTCTCATTACCCGGATTTTATGTCCTTGTAAATTACTGGCATTCCTCAACACTATTTCTGCCCGGATTCTGTGTCCTTGTAAATTACTGGCATTCCTTAACACTATTTCTGCCATTAATGAAGATAGTAGCTTAACTCTAATTGGTCTGCGACCTTTAGCCTTACCCACTCTTTCCACATCGTCTAAATCCACTTCACTAAAATTTATTTTCATTCTATTCTGAATAACCTCCACCGCTTTACAACTTACGTCCACCTTGCCTTCCATCTCATCTTACTGGACACCATAAACAAATATGGATTTCTTCATCCTTTCCTGGTTGCATACTTCTAATTCTTTCTTCAACTTCAGCACCTCCTCTTCTAGCTTGTTTACTTTCCCCCTTAACAGCTCTACTTCTTTCCCGTTGCTATAGGTTTTGTTTATCGTCTCTGTTGTCTTTTCTTCCAGCCATTTCTTCATATTCCCTATCTCTTTTGAGTGTCTTTTCATCATTTCCTTCATCTGTTCCCAAGGGCAGGTTTCTTGTATAACTTCCCTCACTATTTCCTTGATTGCTGTCAAATCCTCCCAGCTGATATTGCCGATGGTATTTGGGCCGGGGTTTATTTTCACTACCCTAATGACCAGAAGCACAGCTATCACTGCTGCCACCAGTACCGCTCCACCCATCTTTCCCAACTCTTCTTTTCTCTCCACACCATTCTTAGAATTTATCCCATGCTTCCACTGCCACCTCCCGATGGCGGCCCGGTACTGTTCAACTCCCACCATACTTCACGGCACGCACTACACTACACGCCCTCTCTAGCCGCTTGGTCAACCTCGACTGTGATAGATTGTAATTATTATGTTACACCAAATTAAACTTTAATTTCCATGTATCCTTATGTTTTTATGTATTTAGTTCTATCGTTATCATGTAAATTCGTTTCGTTGTATTAATGAATTTCTTTTATCGTTTTTGTTATGTTAGTCATGTTGACATCTAATTCCACTGTCATGACATTTATGACACTGAATACATTATTTTACTGAATTACTCGTCCTAGGCTATACACATACTTACCCTTTTTTCTGCCATTCATAACATTTATAACATGTTATATTAATGCAGAGAAAACTGGCATAACTTATGAGACACATACAATTTACATCACTTTAAAGAGTATGTGCGCATATTGTTGAGGAAGATGGTAACTGCTATGATGTCATAAAATAACAAATGGATCTGGATAACTGCTATAAGGAGATCATAACAGGCAGATGTCCATTTATTATTTAAATAATATTTTGCCACTTCGTTCCCTAGGATTAACAGTGATTTACATTTTAAATAGTAAACTAACTTGGACGTGAAGAAGAAGACCAGTATAAAAGTTCTAGGTGTTTTTTGAAATTGTTAACCTTCACTTAATTTGCGTATTGGAAATATTGGGAATGGATGCATATGTTTTTGGGATTTGTTGTAAAAATTAATATAGCTTTGCATGATACTTGGTCTGTATCAACTAAGCTTTGAAATGCGAGAGTCGGTTTGGTACCTTTAAAAATCTTTAGTTGTTAGAGTGGTTAAAATATAACATCTTTAAAGTTTTCAACATTTCAAACAGTATAATCGCTCATCGTAAGAAGATAGAAAATAATACAGAAATACAGAAATTAAACGAAATTTAATTGTGTCTAAAGGGCCTATATTTTTGCAGCTAAGTTTGAAATTTTACGGTGGTAGTAGTATTACACAAGTGCGCTAAACTTTGTTGTAATACCAAAGAATACGGCCCGGAATATAGTGTTAAATACCCCGGCTATATCTGCGAACAACAAATACTTCAAATACTTGCACAGCATCCAGTAAGTAATTTAAAAACAATAAGAAGTTCTATGACTCCAAGTTAGACACCTGAGGTACATTACAGCGAGCATTCAAGACAAATAAGTTTGTATCTAATTATGCAACAATTTAAAAATGCAAATAGCTAGATCATGTCGGAACACGGAACGCTCTTTGAAGCTAAGCAACTTTGCGCATGGTAATTATTTCAATGAGTAACACACGAACTGTTGAAAAAAAATCAGATATGAACTAGCTATCTTACTGCAGGTTAGCTACAGGTGAGAGTTTGCACTCACTTTGATAATATACGCTGGCATGATTCAGGTCAATAATATGCTGCTCACCCAAGCCCCTCTTGGAAGGAGAATAATAACATGGAGCCCATGTTTGCATGCACAATCGGAAACAATGTAATATTTTGAAGAGAGCGGCAAATATATTGTAGACTGCACAATGATTCAGCAGTGAGATATACAGCAAAATTAGGGACTGGGTCCCTTAGAACCCCCATTACTTATGTAAATTTCCGTAAAATGAAAATACATTTGTGTAAACGATGCTAGATATTCCCCAAGTAACTTTGCAATATAAATGATTAGTGCATTAAAAACTCAGTTATAATTGTACCGGGCGGTACACCTCCACTCCGCTAATTTAAAATGTGCGCCAGTTGAAACTCCTCTGCTGGAGGAAGTCTGAACTTTATCTACGCTATTAATTCTCTACTTTCTCAGAAGATGTCACCACGTGGAAAATTTTGAGTTTTTGAACTGTGTCATTTTTGATGTGGTTTTGTTTCGCTTGAAGTAAGAAGTGTGAACTTTCTCTTCTAGAGGACACTACTGAAGATCAACTATAGTGCAACCTAGTGCGGAGTCAAAGAACTATTTTGTTGGAGAAATTTTTATTTCAAATGTTTGTTCTTTGCTAAATTTTTTTCAGTCTTTGGTTAAGTTGGCAATATTAACCCCTTCTTTCCCCTTGTTTTAAATCTAGCCTATCCCGAATTTCTTGAATTAATTTTCCACCAATTATGTGTTTCTCCTTAGTATTGTGTAGGGGGTTTATTGATCTACCAATAAAATCATCGCGGGAGGGTGTTTTCATTCCCCTAACGCCTAGAACCTTCTGCGAGAGTATTTAAACTGCTGATTTTAGGGTCTCCGGGCCACTTCTGTTCCATCTTTCAGTGTATAAAGTACATAGCAGGAGGCGGGAAGCGCCTCTTTCCTCGGCAGCGGTCAGCAATAAGGTAATGGCCGATTAATAAATTCTTTCTTTGCTAGCTCAGCAGTTTAACTCTCGGGGCGGGTGCGAAGCGTTCCTCCATGTAACCTTTTCCTAAAATGTAACGATCTTTTCTTCTATTCTCTTTTAAGCTGCATATTGGGATAGAGAGTGCTAACCCTCTCGAGCTCCCACTCACATTGTCTTGAGGTGAACTTATTTTCTCAACCTATTCTTCGTTAATGTAAAACAAATTGCTCTTTTCTAAAGTCACCTCGGTAGTATGGGATTAGCCCTTGCATTAGTGGCCTAGAGCCAGATTAGGTTTTTAAAAACAAGTGTATTAGGAGTGCAAGATCGCCTCCTCTCAAATTGTTATTTTAGAGGTCATGTAATTGCCCATTTTTATTTAATAGACCTCAGTAGGTTGGGTATTTTACCCCTGTGTCTATGTCCAGTGAGGACAACTTGAAGGTGGAGTTTGGTGTGGCCTGGGAGAGGCTTAAATTTTGAGAGCGAGTGGCTCTTTTGAAAATTGAGTGTTGTATGCCTCGTGGAGGCTTTTCTGTGTAATTTGGAGCAAGGGCTCCTAGGTATGAATGGGGTTTTCTGCCCCTCTGTTAAAACTCGTGTTTGGGGTAAAACTGAGCTGATTGCCCAAGCAGTGTAAAATCAGGGCGCGAAGCCCAATTCCTGTAAATATTGTAACTACCCTTTTTGATTTGCTACTTTGTACCTGCCATGCTTGTTATTTCTTTGTTTTTGAAAAGAAAATATAACCTTGTTAAATTTTAAATTAATTTTGCTTTCGTAGCTGGAGACCTATTCACACCCGCACCTTCTTTCACCTCTACCTACCACGGAAAACTCCGTAACAATAATAATAAAACTACTACAAATAATAATACATGTTGCTTTATGCCGCACCGACGCAGGTGCATCTTATGGTGGCGATGGGATGGGAGAGTGGTAGGAGTGGGAAGGAAGCGACCGTGGCCTCAATTAAGCTACAACCTAATGTGAAAATGGAATACCATGGAAAACCAGGGCTGCCATCAGTGGAGTTCGAATCCATCGTTTACCGAATCCAAGCTCACAGCTACGTGCACCTAACCGCACGGCCAACTCGCTTGGTAGTTTAATAGCAATAATAATAATAATAATAATAATAATAATAATAATAATAATAATAATAATAATAATAACCTGACTTCACAAATCCAAATTCAGTACCACCGGATGAAGAAGAAATTACCAGACAGATAAAACGACTTAAAATGAATAAAGCTGCAGGTGAGGATGGGATCATAGCAGAAATTCTCAAATCAGCAGGCCCAAATACTATAAAAGAATTCACCGGTATCATCCAAGAGATTTGGGAAACAGAACAAATTCCAGAAGATTGGAAAAGTGCACTAATCCATCCTTTACATAAGAAAGGAGACAGAACAGATGTAAATAACTACAGAGGAATCTCATTGGTATCTGTTGCCTACAAAATTTTATCTCAGTGCCTTCTCGATAGAGCCCAACAGCAACTAGAACCAAAAATTGGAGAATATCAAGCAGGTTTCAGACCAGGCCGTTCATGTCCAGAGCAAATTTTGAACCTAAAGTTAACCCTAAGGCATCAGAGAATTTGTAGCAAAAATGTAGTTTGTACTTTTGTTGATTTCAACAAGGCCTATGATTCAGTTGATCGTCAATCACTGTTTCAGATATAAAAAGAACAGGGTCTAGACCGGAAAACACTCGCAATTGTAAAAGAGAAATTGACAGACACAAAATCTAAGGTTAAATTCATGGGGGAAATCTCAGACCCTTTTCCGATCAAAACAGGAGTAAGACAGGGAGATGGGCTCTCTCCACTACTCTTCAACTGCGTCCTTGAAAAGGTAATACAGGAATGGCGCAAACAGAAGTCTGCCCTCAAGATTGACCAACCAATCACTCTTGGTAGGGGCAAATTAGCAGTAGACTGCCTGGCATTTGCGGACGATCTGGCAATCTTAACTCGTGACGTTTCAACAGCCATAAACCAGATCGAACTCCTGAAAGAAACAGCGGAAAAAGTCGGCCTCCAAATATCGTTTGAAAAAACTGAATACATGACCTGCAGCAAAGAAGCCCCTAAATTCATGGAGACAAAATATGGCAAAATAAAACGGGTCCGGCAATTCAAATATCTCGGTGAAATAATTCAGGAGAATGGAATGGAAACAAAAGCCAATGAAGTTAGATGCCAAAAAATGGAAACTGCGTATAGACTCACCCAAAATATCTATAACAAAAAGTGTCTCTCCAAGCATGCTAAACTAAGATACTATAATACAGTTATTAAACCAGAATGCCTCTATGGATCAGAGACACTAATTTTGAACAGGAAAACTGATCTAGAAAATATTCAGAAAAAGGAACGCAAGATCATTAGAAAAATTTTAGGCCCAAAACTTGTAGATGAACAGTACCGCCTTAGAGGGAAACAGGAAATCAAACAATTTTCTAACATTCACAGTGACATCAGAAAACGCAGATTAAGATTCTTTGGGCATATAAAAAGGATGAACCCAGATAGACTTACCAAGGAAATAGTTGAATTTTATGAAAACCGAAGTAAAGCTAAAACGGACACAATAAAATGGATTGGCGAAATTAAAACAGATCTCAAACTGGCAGGAATTACACCTGAAGACATCCAAAGCCGGGTTATCTTCAGAACCAAAGTTCATAAGTGGCAAGTTGACCAAGAGGAAAACCAAAGAAGAAGACCGGAACAACATGGTCTCAAGAGAGAAAAGAAGCACACAGCAAACGAATGAAGGATGTGTGGGCACAAAGAAAGGCAAATGCCTGTCTCTAAGTACTTTGCGTAGTCCTAATGGGCTCATTCGCAATATATACATTATAATAATAATAATAATAATAATAATAATAATAATAATAATAATAATAATAATAATAATAATAATAATAATAATAATAATAATAATAATAATAATAATAATAATGCGTATTACTTACATTAATGTATCCTAAACTAGGGGCAAGATGCATTCGTGATGAAATAATGATTACTTTTAAAAGGAAGTTTTGTAACCCTATTGAACTTCAAGCTTATCTCTTTTTCCTAGAAAGGCCCCTTTAATTATCACGTGTAGCCGTTTGATGACGAGTCTTTTATGAGTACTCCTTCAGGCAATTATTCACAGGAAACAATGGAATTACTTGTCCCATTTCGGGAATTAATCAAGAAGCATTAACGAGTCCAGTAATGAATCAATTACTGGTCACTTGTCTGCTCTCAGGATAATCTATTGATTCACCAAGCCACGCGAGAAATGAGCGCCCACTGTTTACCGTGCTTCTCGAATTACCCAAATACTCCATTAAACACACTCTCACACACGCTCTAAACGACTGTGTTCATTTTACGACTACTCACCTCACTCTCTCACCACCACCAGCAATATCTCAAATTAGATGTCCGAAGCATCCATATAGTACATTAAAACAACATTGAAGCCACTGTAACAAACATAACGCTGGTAATCTCTCCTCACAACTGTTCTACGACATTATATTTTAATGATACTATTCAATTCAACTCCTTCCCTGCATGAAATATCAGCATCCAAAGAGAGTTTTCTTGTGACAAACAAACCCTCCTACGTCGAAGTGCAATGTCTCTCAGTCTACGTAAACGAGTATGAAGATATGTTTGATCTATTACGTTACCTGGACGTTCAATAAGTAAGACGTCTAGAGGCTGGAAGATTTCGAGATGAGGTGTGCATTTCAGTACTCAAAGCATATTAGCCAAGGAAAGTGACCGGCGTCTAGGTGCTGGCATCGAATGCAGGAAGTGATTTGGCTAAAGAGTAGGACCAACATTGAGGTGCTGGTCAGAGTATAAGAGATGAGACTACTGCTTAGTCACATTAGGAAGCGATATAGACTCAGATATGGCGGTTTGATAACCGAAGTGACTGAGGGCAGAATATCGCACAACCCCACTCGAGATAGACCAAAAAAAGCCACCCAAGGCTGAGCCAAATGGAGGAGACTTGACATAGGGGAAACCAGTGGCAACAATGTACATCTGCCGATGACGAAAATAACCAGTCTCTAACCATTATATTGTTTTTACGTCCCACTAACTATATTTTAACGGATTTAGGGGAAGCCGAAGTGCCGGAATTTAGTCCCGCATGAGTTCTTTTACGTTTCAATAAATCTACCGACACGATGCTGACGTATTTGAGCACATTCAAAAACCCCCGGACTGAACCAGGATCGAAACTGTCAATTTGTGGTCAGAAGCCCAGCTCCTCAACCTTCTAAGCCACTCAGCCCGACGTTAGAAGACTGCTTTTTTCTACTATTGGCTTTACGTCGCACCGACACAGATAGGTCTTATGGCGATAATGGGATAGGGAAGGCCTACGAGTGGGAAGGAAGCAGCCATGGTCTTAGTTGAGGTACAGCCCCAGCATTTGCTTTCATTTTTCTTCATCCTGTTTCACTTAACCTTTATCAGATTCTGAAGGTAGTTATTGTAATCAGATTCTAGTTCCACGCTTGTACACAGATGTCCTTTTGTCCAGAATATCGTCTACCTGAACGTACCAGTATATAATAACTGTTTAACACTGCTGATGGCCAGTCACGAAGATGAATATGTTTGCCTGTCATTCTCTATCAACTGATAGCTATTTACGAGCTTGGAGTTTCATAGTAAAACTCTTAACGGGACGTCAACATACGAGGGATCTTATGACCAATCCGGTTTAAGAAAATGAAGAACTTCAACCAATACACAGTTTTCTATCGCCACAATTTTTTTCATTTTCATGTTATCGCTTTTATTTTATCGCACCTAGAATATACAAAATCATAGCAATAGTGCTCTAAAGATCTCCAGTAATACATTGAGTACTCATTACGAAATCAATAGGAAGTAAATATTTACCCAGTGCTGGATTAAACTCTACGTTGGTCCATACGCAGTTGAGCTATTTGGTGCCCCTTTGACAAATACCTCCTACCAAGTATTTAAATCTCACAGCCAAATTTTATTAAAACAGTTAATAAAGCCAAATCCATACATTCACAAATCATTAACGTTTCGTTAAAATTCCACTTACTTCATACGAAAACGTACTACAAAATATTAACATAGTTAAGCAATATAATACAGCACTACAAAACAGAAGAGAACACATTAAATTCAAACAAACTAACATCAGTTTAAACATTTCCTTTCCTTCATTGGGATTATCTCAAAAGTATTTCAAGATGTCATATTCAGTAGAAATAATAGCAAGAGTATTTAGTCGTTCTTGTACCACTGAATTTCGTTGACAAACCTTAAGAAGTTTTAATTGAAAAACGTTCGGCTTGCAAAATTGTTATCATGAGACTCCAAAAATCCTCAATGCTGTCATGTCGTTTGGAAATATTGATTAATTATTTTTCTTAACGAAGAGGTTGTATGGCAACGTAGGAAATTTGGAGAGTAAAACTGGTCGCTGGGGAAATCCTTATGTGTCACCTATGGTAACAGGTGTCGAACTGTATGCTTCATGAACTGTACGAAGATTAAGAGCTATTCGCATGAAAAATATGATTATAAACAAGCTCCGCTCACCATTTTAATTCAGAAACTACTGGAAAATCTGTTCGTAAACTTATCCAAAGTTCATACAGCCATACTCTATAGGGTCTAAATATGATCTGCAGTCGTGTGGCCTGTATCTCACATCGGTTTGCGCACGCGGGTTGTTTGTGAATCATGTACGTTTCGTACGGGTATAAGCCGCTTGAAAATCTTATATCGATTGCGTCTGAACCCTTGATCTGATGACACGAATTTTGACCTAAAAGCAGTGTGTAGGTTGAGCCAATTACAGACTAACATCAAGATGGGCATAGTGTAATCGTACACACACAGATGTGAAGAGACTGGTTGTAATCTACTTCCTTTTTGCAGAACCCCAGGAATAAAGATGACATAATGGTTGGATGTGGTATCAGAGCCAGGACCTGCCAACCAACATTCATTTCTGGAGTCATGAGCAGTTAAGCAGCCCAGGACATGCGGCTGTGGAACCCGGAATGAGTAACCACTGATTGCAAAATATAAGTACAAAAATCCAATCAAATTGCATGAACTTTGCACAGGCTAAAACATTAGGTTAGGGAAATTTCTATATGGCTTGTAAGGTTAAATGTCAACCACCTTGGCTGCAGTTTTGTGTTTTTCACTTAACGGTAAATATTTGGCAGATGAGCGGTGTGCATCTTTTATCCCAGACCATTTGTATATATTTATTTTAGTTAGAGGGCATAGAAGGATCACACCAGGAATTACGTAGTTTGTTTGTTCTATTTTTTCTTGTGTGTATTTGTGATGGGTTATTCCGTGTATTTTCTTATAGTTATTTGGGGATGAGAGTCTTTGTCATGTAAACAGGCCAGCGCCATCAGCGCTGGTTAACTGCATGTTAATTAGCAGCATAATACTAGTCAGATATTTCGATGCATGCGAAATCGATATTATTTCAGCTGCTAGTTGAGTTGCTGTGGCAACGTGTCCTTCGTTGAGATAGTACAGGCTCATTTTAGCGAGAAGGCGAGTCAGGGATCTAGCTTGGGAATGAACTCATGATATTTGAAGTGAGAGGCTTGATATGGCAGGGGGACTAATTGAGGCCTAGTATTTGTGTTAAGGCAAGATATGCCGTTATTAATTGATGGAGCCTTATGTATTTGTGTGCTAATTAGCCAGCTGGGAGGTGATAATGTAAGCTATTCACGTGTTTACCTCGAGGAAGGTGTTGGAACAGGCTACAGGCCTAGCTATTTGTGGTCCCGTAGTGAATGGGCCGGTAGACAGAGAATATGTTTCCCCTCTCATAAAAATGTGAAAGTTACCCCGAGACCGACCTCTCTCTCCAGCCAAGTATTGCGTGTTTCTCTCAGAGCTGATCGTTTAAAAAGCCGAGAATATAGACCATATTGTGTCTTTAAAGACGCAAAACGACGTAGCCTGCAGACAACAAGTTCGATTCCCCATGTCTCATCACTTATGTATGTATATATATGTGTGTTTCTTTCCACAGTGGTGATATATTTTTGTGTGATTTATTGTATTGTTGTGTCTTGTTGAGCTAATTTTGGCATATCAGATCGTCAGCTGATTTTATTGTTATCCAGTTCTGCCTGGATTGTGTTTGTGTGAACTCGCGAGCTCATAAGTCGAGTCAGTGATAGTTTGTAGGTGATATTAGGGAACCACCCTATGCCATAGTGCTTTTTATGTTTGTATCCGCAGTTAGACGGATTGTAAGTATATTGTATTAGTTATTTTACTAATGTATTAGTACTACCGGTTCATCAACGAGACGTTTTATACGACGATGCCTATGAGCAATATTATTGGAATTTTTAGTACTTATCTGGCCCAATTAAACATTCAAATACTACGGGTAAACTGCAATTGGAAAACTGTTAATTCGTCATTTATCAATTAATCAACCTAATAATATTTTCGACTTATCCCCTGTATAAACACGATGTATTCAATGTAAATTTTATGGGTCGTAACCCGACTTTGTTTAGCTTGTTTGCCATTATAATGTTTTCATATAAGCATTTCTCGCATTTTTTTTAGTACGACTAACTTGAGGTCGAATTGATATATTTTGATACTAATTGCATTTAGCATGGACCAATTGCTATATTTCTTCGGGATTAATAAATCAATTTTACCCCACATTTGTTTCTCATTTCAAGGTATATGTCCATTTTTCCTGGCAATATACTTACTAGTATAAGTTTAGATTAGATTTTGATTCGCCCGCACTTTACGAACAGGACCACAGCTTTACCGAACCCTGGGACTAGTTGGCACAAAGGACAGGAAATGACACAATACATATGTCCTAATATATTACTGTAGGCTTAAATAGCGACTCATTATCAGTGATAAATAATTTTCTTCTTGTCAATTATCAGTGTATTGACAATGAAATCTGCAACTGCTCTGTTGAAACTGTGATACACTTGTTGAGAAACGTTCAAACCTCAGCCAAGATGGATGGTGGATGCATTGTCACAAAATATATGGCCAACAAAGCAGAATATTCAGTAGGTTTTATATGAGAAATGATATGGCGTATGGCTTTTAGTGCCGGGAGTGCCCGAGGACATGTTCGGCTCGCCAGTTGCAGGTCTTTTCATTTGACTCCCGTAGGCAGCCTGCGCGTCGTGATGAGTATGAAATGATGATGAAGGCGACACATACACCCAGCCCCAGTGCCAGGGAATTTAACCACTGCCGGGAATCGAACCCGGGACGCCTGTGACCAAAGGCCAGCACGCTAACCATTTAGCCATGGAGCCGGACTTATAAAATTTTAATGTTGATTATCAGGCCCGTCACTAGATTATTGCTGGAGCTGATTACTGCCCTTGAATTCCAAATTCAAAGGCTGGCCTGGAACTGTTCATTATATTAAATTCTATGGTTATGTGTTGTATTGAAAAATATTGAATTATATTTATTTCATATTTTATTTGCTGCATCAGTCATCAGTTTCAATATCGTCGCCTAAGAATCAATATCTCGTATCTTACAATGGTCTTCCTGTCCATTAATTTTCTTAAGACTGATCACGCCTTCCAGGTCCGTATGGATATGCAGTCCATATGAATAATGTTCGTTGCTTCATATTGATATGCCTGTGTATAATGGAACATTAACCTTATATACAGTATATTGTAGGGGTGCGTAAATACGTCACAGCAAGCACGCTGCGGTGGCATTGGCTGAAATCCACGCTATGGGTTGATGCTCATTTCTCGACATAGCTCTCAAGCCCGACCAAGCCACGTGCAGATCAAGTAACACCGCCTTTGTTTCCTAAATAGGCCCTGCACTTCAAGAGCAGATTAGAAGTGGCAACCCTACTCCGGGAGATTTATCTATGAACGAAAATAATTAAGTCTGCTGTTAAGCGTTCAAAAAAAGAGACGTAACAAAAGAAATGCGAAAATTACTTTTCGAATTAAATTTAAATTCGTAATTTAATTTTTAAAGTATGAGAGTGGTCGGAAGAAACCTGAACCGAGTACATGACCGTTAGAGCCTTGATTATATTGGTTAGTAATTTGAAAAAAAAGGAACAGGTCGATATCTCGCGCCTTTTCATTTTATGAGCTGCTGAAGTTAGCCATAGCAAATACATCCCTGCAGTACTGTATGGTAAGGTTCATTTTCCTTTACACGTCACCACACGAAAATGAACACAACGAAATTTGTTCCGATGGACTGCATATCCACTAGTGGCTGGGAGGCGTGACCTGGCTTAGGGAATATGAGGGATTGGAAGAGCGTTTTGAGGTACGAGGTATTGCTTCTTAGGTTTCGATGTGTATGTAGGCTTACTAAAGTATAAAAATACTTAAATAATAATTTGTCACACACATTAATCTAAAAATTACTGATGAGTTGCGATGATTTATTGCACGTTTGTCTGAACCAATAGAGTACAGCAAACAGGCCAATCATATCGTGGCTCCTGTGTCGAAACCGCGACCATGCTCTTCCTATTCATTATTTTTCTTAAGACTGGTCACGCTTCCCAGCCACATATTGATACGTAGTCCATCAGAATAAATTTCGTTGCGTTCATTTTCCAATGTGATTATGTAAAGGGAAATTAATCTTTCTGTACCGTGCTGTAGTAATGTATGTTTGCATGTCATTTTTACCTACTTCTAGAGTATGATGTATTTAAGGTTCATTTTCCTTTACACATCCTCATAGAAAAGTGAAATCAACGAACATTATTCTGTTGAAATGTATATCAATATGGGGCTGAAGGCGTGACCAGCATTAAGGGAAATAATGGATAGGAAGAGCATTGTCACATTCGCAGTTTTGGCATAGGACTGATGACATCTCTCATACGCATGACCTGAGAGTCTCTGATCACTTGCGACCCTAGATTACACAGGCATGTGACAAAGCTAAATCTTTTGTGACATACTGAAAGCAGACAAATAATCTGTCAGCCCACAGGAATTCACCACCACAGTTTTAATGAGACGAATTACATAACATTCATCATCACATGTTACCGACCATGAGAGAGCTGAACGTACCTTGTAAATACCTATGGTAGCTACGTTTAGTTTGCTTAGGCCAAGTCGAAAAGTTGTCCTGGGTTTTGTATTACGAAAGTGTTAATATAATCTGACACCACAAATTCCAGTGAATCGTATTATGTGTCGTAATTATTGCTGATCTCTATTTAGGTTTGTTTCTTTAGTAGGCTCTGTGCCTCAAGAGTAGCTTCGAAGTGGCACACCTTGTCCGTGAGATTTACCCACTAACCGTGTAGCAAAGATAATTAAGTCAGTTATTACACGTTCATAAAACGCGACGTAACTAAAGAAATACGGAAGTTAATTTTTCAAATTTTTAAATTCGTAATTTAATTTTTACTGGTAAGAAACAACATGAAGCGAGTATATGAGCGTTAGAGCGTTGGTCATACTAACAAGTAATTAAAAAATTAACGTCCAAATCTCTCATTGTTTTCATTTTATCAGCTTCTGAAGTTAGTGAATCAGATCCGTTCGCGGGTGGATTCAAATGGACTTTACGAGGCGGTGTTGCTAAATCTGCACGTGGATTGGTCGGGTTTGAGAGCCATACCGAAAAGTGAGCATCAGACACTAACACATCGTAGGTTTTAGCCCAAGCCTCCGTAGCGTGCCTGCTATGGGTCGAGCCTATCAGCAGGGAGGTTCTTGGAGAAGTTTACTTATTCTATCGGCGCTCTTAAATCGCCCATAAGCCATGTGCATATTTACCGACATGGCCTCACAAAGCTCATCCGAAGCAAAGCGATCTGATTAGCTAACTTCGGCAGCTGATAAAATGATAACGGCGTGAAAGATATGGACGTAATTATTTTAATCACTTATCAGTATGACCAACGTTCTAACGCTTATATACTCTGGTTCACGTTGTTTCCGACGAACCTGTATATACTGATATTTCCTGTCTGGTGTCCCTTTCAATAGATGGAGATTATTATTTATGGCTTCCTAATTAGGGCACCTTTTAATACACATAGTAATATTCAGATACTCCTATCTCAAAAGAAGTGTTTCCTGTAGGTGAGGACTTTCCTCTTGCAACTAAGGGGAAAAGTTCTGAAAATTATTTATTTGGCTAGTATGAAGATAAACATCTCAAACCAAACATTTCGGAACTTTTTTTTTTTTTTTTTGCTATTTGCTTTACATCGCACCGACACAGATATGTCTTATGGCGACGATGGGGTAGGGAAGGCCTAGGAATTGGAAGGAAGCGGCCGTGGCTTTAATTAAAGTACAGCCCCGGCATTTGCCTGGTGTGAAAATGGGAAACCACGGAAAGCCATCTTCAGGGCTGCCGACAGTGGGGCTCGAACCCACTATCTCCCGATTAATGGATACTGACCGCACTTAAGCGACTGCAGCTATTGAGCTCGGTGATTTCGGAACTCAGATACGTACATTTCACTTAAAGAATACAGAAGAACACACAAATATCTTGATATTCCTCTACATAAGTCGCTATATATAAAACTATAAATGATATAACATTAAGGCAAAAACATCCAATTTATTTTAATTTTATTACACCCTATGGTGTTCTTATGTTTTAGCAGTCCCTATCCACTGGCATAATACTTAAGTTTATCTTCTAGAGGCATCAACCAACCTCGAAGTTCATTTTCTTTCAATCAATTGTTTGAAAGTGATTGCCTCGTTCACCCAAGGGAACGTGTGCTGTCAAATAGACTTTCTTGTGTTACTTTCTCGTTTAAAACAATGCTCTCCTGGAACCCACGGGCAATGAAACTGTCCAGCGGTACTCACTTAAGAGTAAGGAAATTACACAGGATTATCACAGAGGTTGATATCTTAGCACATAGTCGAAGAGTGAAACTCTTTATGCACGTTAGTTTCTTTCGAGTCCGGCCTTCTAATGATTTTCTTCTACAGTAAATGAGCCAGGGGTTGAAACCATAAACATTGTTTATACGGAGCGTGCTCCTTTAAAGAAAATCCACCATTCTGACAATTTCACTCCAGCCGCGAATGAGTTTTTTCTTTGTTGACCTGAACCACTTACACATACAACTGTGACAGCTTGGAATGATGATCTCCCCCCACATAGGGCTGCAATCAGGAAGGGCGTCCCGGACATAAAATATGACTAAGTCCTCATGTGCTATATAGTTTGCAATCACGATCCCACCTTCCCCCGCCCCACCACACTGAATAGGTAAAGCGGAATTATAAGGAGAATGTAGTTCGCATGAAAGAGGAGAAATAGAAGATAACGTCGCTCGACCGGTAAAATGTTGTATCCCACAATACTCTTCTTATCCATTATTCTCCTTAAGACTGGTCACGCCTCCCAGCCAAATATGGATACGCAGTCCATTAGAACAATGTCCGTTGTGTTCGTTTTCCTATGTCGACGATTAAACGAAAATGAACCTTACATGCATTGTAAACTAGGCGTGCGAAAATACGTAATGCAAACGTACATTCCTACAGTACAGTACTGTAAGGTTCATTTTCTTTTACACATGGACATAGGAAAATGAACACAACAAAATTTGTTCTGATGGACTGCATATCCATACGTGGCTGGGAGGCGTGACCAGTCTTAAGGAGAATAATTGATAGGAAGAGCTTTGTCGAGTACAAACTTTTACCGGTCGAGCGACGATAAGAAATCTCGTAGACTTTTACTCGTAAATCAGAAGTGATCTGCGGCTATTTATGTTAAGGGATCATTTTACGTCAGTCGCTCTTCTACACAGACCACACGGGAGATAACTTTCACATAACAGGAGCGTAAAATTGTACGTGATTGGCATCAGAAATTAATTTCGCTAATGCGTCCACACATCACTCAAACAACAGCGATTATTGCGTCACAAAGGTGAGCTGTGTGTACCAGTAAATCTCGAGTAATAAACCGTGATATGCTCGTTAGGGCTCTGTCTGAGTGCTCCATGAATCCTCCAATATGACCAATAGACTTCATTTTGATCTCATTAGAGTGAGATGTTGCACATGGAACCGATTGTTTCACATTCCACTCCATAACTGTGGTATATCCATTGTTTTACGTTTTACTGTATAGAAGCGAATTCAGCTACAAGGAGTAGGTCCTTTACCATGGAAGAACAAGCACTCAGCTTTAAATAAAATAATTTACAACGGTTAGTATCAGACGTAACACTAGCTACGAAGAATATTTCGTCGCTGTTCGAGCAAAGGTTATATCTCACAATGCTCTTCCTATCAGTTATTTTCCTTAAGGCTGGTCACACCTCCCAGCCACATATGGATACTTAGTCCATTAGAACAATATCAGTTGTGTTCATATTCCTTTGCTTACGTATAAAGGAAAATGAACCTTACCGTACCACACTACTACTAAGTGTTTTTTCTACTAAATCAATCACTACTGATCTGCATTTAGGGCAGTCGCCCAGATGGCAGACTCCCTATCTGTTGTTTCCCTAGCCTTTTCTTAAATGATTGCAAAGAAATTGGAAATTTATTGAACATCTCCCTTGGTAAGTTATTCCAATCCCTAACTCCCCTTCCTATAAACGAATATTTGCCCCAATTTGTCTTCTTGAATTCCAACTTTATCTTCATATTGTGATCTTTCCTACTTTTAAAGACACCATCCAAACTTATTCGTCTACTGTTGTCCTCCCACGCCATCTCTCCACAGACAGCTCGGAACATACCACTTAGTCGAGCAGCTCGTCTCCTTTCCCCCAAGTCTTCCCAGCCCAAACTTTGCAACATTTTTGTAACGCTACTCCCGCCCAGAACAAATCGAGCTGCTTTTCTTTGGATTTTTTCCAGTTCCTGAACCAAGTAATCCTGGTAACGGTCCCATACACTGGAACCATACTCTAGTTGGGGTCTCACCAGAGACATATATGCTCTCTCCTTTACATCTTTACTACAACCCCTAAATACTCTCATAACCATGTGCAGAGATATGTACCCTTTATTTACAATTCCATTTATGTGATTACCCGATTGAAGATCTTTCCTTATATTAATACCTACGTATTTACAATGATCCCCAAAGGGAACTTTCACCCCAACAACGCAGTAATAAAAACTGAGAGGACTTTTCCTATTTGTGATTAGTGTGTGTTTTCATGACTTATTTACGCACCCCTATAGTAAAACGCACTTAAGGATCATTCTTTTATACGTCATCATACGAAAACGAACACAACGGAAATTGTTCTGATGGACTGCATACT